>NC_135426.1:18935000-19585000 GCF_051991245.1 Festucalex cinctus
TTGTGGAATAGATGACATCACAGCGACTCATAGCTCAGGCAACAACCAATAATAGCTCATGTGTTTTCTGAAGCTGAGCTGTGATTGGTTGTTACCTGAGACCTGAGCAACTGTGATGTCATCTTCAGTGGACAGCAAGTGGCAAAATGACCGCCCCCTGAAATGGATAGAAACGGCTGGATTTTGCTTCATAACTCATATTCCACAAATGTAATATTAAAGCGATACTTAACTCATTGAGCCATTTCACATTTTTTCCAGAATTAAACAACCTCTTTTTTGTATGTACAATTAAAACCTTTAAAAACTAATTTACTCCACTTGCTGTTGAGTGAAGATGACATCACCTGTGCTGAGGAAGTACAGTAGGTAACGTCCAACCATGGCTCACCTGTTTACTGGGTTTGGTCAGCAAACTGAGCCGTGATTGGTCGTTACCTATTTCCTCAGCACAAGTGATGTCATCTTCAGTCGACAGCAAGTGGAAGAATTAGTTTTTAAAGATATTAGTTGTACATGAAAAATAATGAAGTTATCAAATTAATTCTGGACAAAATAACTTTTTATTGCTGAAAATGGCTCAATGAGTCAAGTATCTCTTTAACCAGAATACCATATTTAGACTACTGGGGCTGCATAGAACATATTTATTTATTTATTTATTTGTATTTTTTTTAATTTTTTTTTGGGGGGGGGGGGGGGGTGACGGGTTGACTTCCCCTTTAGGAAGCTAAATCCACCCTTTTCTATGCATCACAGGGGGCGGCCATTTTGCCACTTCTTTTCGACTGAATCTAATAGCAATAAAATTGAATATATTTAAAAAAAATAAAAATAAAGGAATATATTTTTATTGTTCACTGGGGGTTGGAAATAACATCACAGTTTCTCAGGGATCAGGTAACAACCAATCTTAGCTCAACTGTTTCATGAAGCTGCAATGTGATACACGAGAATTAGTAAATATATAAATATAATAATTTTGCTGGAGAAAGTGATTTTTGATTTGATTATTTAATGGAATAGACACAATAATTGATTCTATATCTTTTTTTTTTTTTAATCGTGACAGCCCTACAAAACAATATGTGGAAGAAAAAAGGCTTCTTTTTTGTATCAAGACAAATGCAGAATATTTCAGAAAAAAAAAAAAAATGTCAACCCCCACCCCGGCCCCCCTTTCCGTTGCTGACGGGGCTCTTTGCACAGCGCCTTTCACCTCCTGTTGTCCTGTCCCCAAGGGTGTTTGCCTTCCTGTGTACGAGGGCACGCCGCTGCTGATTCAGTCTCTTCTCAGCCCATTAACTCAGCAATAAGTAACCACGCTCGCCTGGCGTCACGCCGCACGTTGTTGATCTTCCGCCAATTCCAAGAAAAGCGAACGCGCTTCGTGTACCGGCGGCTCATTAGCGTGAACGACCATCGATGCAATCTTAGACGATTAGATGCAGGTTTGTGTGAATGGGTAGCAGGTGTCTTGACTTAAAAGCAACCGGTCGATGTGGTCAGAAAAGGCAACAAAACAAGTCAAACTTTTTGCTCAACGTGCCCACGCCAAAAACGTCTTGCCCGGATGACTGATGAATTAGCTTCGCTGCAGCTGTTGGTGTGTGGGCTCATAAATACCTGCATCACTGCACATGTCCCACGACGACTCCATATGGCTCCTCTGCCGAACTCAGCCCCATCGCAAAAATCCCAAGATGACGGCAAATCATCCAAAAAGTCAAACAAAAAGACGTGCTAGTGTTCACAGGCTGAAATAAGTTAGCACCTTCTTCTTCTTGTCTTCTTCGAACGTTGCCATGGCGATGCAGCCCCTCCCTTCACCCCTCGGTGTCATCACCACTTGACCACCTGCGTGTGCGAGCAAGAGAGAGAGAGAGAAAGTCTGGCCTCCGCCTCATCTTGTTTTTGCAGCCTAGCTAATGCGGGGTGTCAAACAAACAGCCAGTGGGCCATAAGCGGCCCGTCAGAGGGTCCAATATGGCCCATAAATGTGATTTTTGCCAAGCAAGAGAAAAAAAAAAAAGTGCAACTTTTCATTCCTAACGCTGTTACTAAACCACTTAAATGACTTTGAATTTGTATGTTGCTCAGGATTTGACGCCTGCGTTTGATGCACTCGTGAAGGCTGAAAGATGACAAGTTCCAGGAGAAAGACTTAAAAGACATTTGAAAAAATTTCAAGAGACTATTATAGTTTGCATTGTAGCCTACTTATTTAAAAACAAAACAAAGAAAGTGTATGTGTGAAGTCTGTTTTAAAAATAGTGACTGGATACTGTGCCTTGCTAAGAAAAATTTAAACAGGAAGAATATCAACATTTATTTACCAACTAAACTAAGTGCAATTTCTGGAGAAATTGCGCGGGAATGCTGAAAGCTGAATGCCAAGATTTGAATGCATGTGGAATGCTTATGAAGTAAATTGAGAGATATATAATGAAATTATGACCTCCTGGTTACTGGACAATGCACTTTACTAACTGTTCCACCGAGCAGTTGGGCGGAGTCTAAAATATCGATATATTGAAATCGAATCGATATCGCGATACATATCACATTGTGATGTTGTTGGCAATACCAGCCCTAGTAACGGTGTCCAGCACTATTTTTTGTTCAGACGTTTCAGAATGCTCACGTTTTGCAACAAGGTAATGAATGTGAATATTTTCTTGTGATCATCTGCAGAAAAACAATGTGAGCATTTTGGAATTGTCGCTGGCTCGGCCCACTTGAGGTCAGGTTTTGGAGAATGTGACACTTGAGCCAAAATGACTGACACCCAGCAGTTAAAGTCTTTCATAAATAAAGTGGAAAACAAATACAAGTAGCCCAACACCAAAGTAAATATTAACTCGAGAATGCAATTTCTGGAGAAATTGCGTTTGAAGCCTGAGAGGTTGAATGAAAAATTGCGGAATGATATTATTGAATGATGCGGAATGATTCACAATGACCTGGAATGAGCTGAACAGTTTAAAGTCGGATTGGTTTGAATTGGTCAATAAATGTGGAAATTAGAGGAGGAAAAAAAAAAAATGCAATTATGGCTTTTATTTTGAAATTTTGAAAAAAATTTGAATCTGTAAAATAATGTAGAAATTAGATGAGGAAAAACAAATGCAAAATCTGAATTTTGGCTTTTATTTTGAAATTTTGTAAAAAAAAATTAATCTGTCACATGTAGAAATTTGAATTATCTCTCAGGTGGGGAAGTGAACCCACACCGCTTGGGTTGCACAAACTCATTTGAAAACCATTGTGTTCTTAAAGCGCTTCATAAATAAAGTTGAGTTGGATTTGAACTCTTTTGTAAGGATTTCATTGAGAAGCCATCATGTTTATTTCAACAAGAGTTTATTAATACTTGTAA
The DNA here is from genome assembly GCF_051991245.1 of Festucalex cinctus. Classification (NCBI taxonomy): domain Eukaryota; kingdom Metazoa; phylum Chordata; class Actinopteri; order Syngnathiformes; family Syngnathidae; genus Festucalex; species Festucalex cinctus. The sequence continues at coordinate 18,938,380 of NC_135426.1, forward strand.
ACATACTGAACATAAACAAGTGGACCTCACTTTTTTTCAGTCCAAATGGCGCTCATGCTAAGCTAACGTATAGAGACGGAAAACATCGACTGCATTAGTTGGACAAATGTGTGATCGTCCTTGTGGATATAAAAAAAGCTTGTTGTGGAAAATTCCCTTTTGTTATAAAAAACAACAACAAAAACAACAACACACGTGTAGTGTCACACTAACGTGTTAAAATGGACAAAGTCAGTCCCGTGGTCCGCGGACGTTCTTACTCGTGGAGTCATTCTCTCGCGCTCTTCTTCTTTGTCAGCCGTGCGCGCCGCCCAACAGGCTCCCCAAGGACGTGAGGTCTTGAAGCTCCAGTAACATGGCGTCCTGCTCCGTCCTCAGCTGGTCTCGCACCTGCAGCCCGGCTACCAGATCCGAGTTCAACTCTGAGGGGGCCGTCAACATCTCATTTGCAGAGTGCCTCAGTATGTACAGTATGTGTACTTTTTTTTTTAAAACAAATATTTGTTATTTAAAATAAATTAATAAGGCGCTAGAAAGGACGTCTAAATGAACATCGGCCTAGCGTTGCTGACATCCGCGTGTACATACCTTGCACAGTTTGAGTGAGGAAGGATATCTGCGCGCGGAGCTCCCTGAGGCTCAACTTGTGCACGTCGCCGCGCTCCAACAGTCTCCCGCGGACCGGCGGGTTGGCGCCAAGTGGATTCTGAAGGGGCGGGCCGGGGCGACCGTCAAAAAAGAAGAGCGAGCTGGCGGGCGCGGGCTTTTTGTCGCTCACCGTCGGCTTGTGGTCCGCTCGCAGTCGTTCTCGGAGTTTCCTCCAAGTGTTGCGGAAGCCTCTGGACTTGCTTTTCTCCGACTTGGCTGGCGGCGTGGCAGTCTTGTGACCCACGATGGCGCTTCCTTTCTATGCCAGCGTGCAAAATTATATCGAGATTAGGGCCCGACCGATATGCATTTTTTTTTAAGCCGATACAGATTATTGGGAGAAAAAAAATACAGATTACAGATGAACTCATTCACTCCCAGCCATTTTTTTTTAAACTGTATTTTGACTTTTGCAAGGCCCATAGAATATTGTGTTCCATTTCTATCAAAACATGGAGCCTAGCAAAAGAAAGGAAAAAAATAATATTTGTATGCGTTTCCATTTTGCAGCAATGAGCATTTGAATATAGGTAAATTTCGTTAAATTCACATTCCTGGTGAAAACACTGACAAAAAGAGCTTTGTTGCAACATGGCTGATCTCTTATACTCTGCTGACACCATGTCACAAGCAGCATCAAAGCCTTCTGTATGCTCTTGCATTAAAAAAAAAAAAACCCAAAAAAAAACGTCTCAACACGTTTTTGGGAGGGAAGGACAAAATATTTAAAGACGTTTTTACACGTTTTTGGGACTGAATGAGTTAATATGCCGATCATTAATCATTATGCATCCTTGAATTTTGAGAAAAGAAAGTCTTTGAATCCTTGAAATATCAACTTTATAATATAATTTGAAAGGACAATGACTTGACTTCGTTTTTCTTTGATAACATTTTAAGGGGAAAATAATCAGCCAATTGGCCAATTGTTGTGGCCGATGTTCTAAGGCCGATTAATCTGTCGGTCCCTAATAGAGATGCATTTATACTGTTTTTACCCATATACGGTATATCTGAATGTCAAAATATTTGCCCTCTTCTCAAATTCTCGTTACAAGCTCATCAAAGAAAAGCAGTTTTGAAATGGTGACTTGACGCACCAGTGCAGCGCTGGCATCTCCCTCCTCTCTCTCTCGCTCTTCCTCTTCTTGCTCTTCGTCGTCACTCTCGCTGTTGTTGATGAAGCAGAGCTGAAGGTTCATCTGTGTTTGCAGCCTGCACGACAAAAAAATAAATAAAAAATGAGCGACCCCGCAAGACCCGGCAAAGGTTCGCTCGGTTTGGCTACCGTGAGCCGAGGGCCGACACGTCGCCGTTGTCCTCGCAGCGGTCGTGCTGGTCCTGCCAGTCCCAGCGGTCGTGGTGACGGCGATGGCGTCGGCGACCGTCCTCCCAGCCGTCTCGCTCTCCGCTTCCTTGCTCGCCCATGCAACTGATGGGAGCTCGGCCCCGCTCCAGGGACGCCGCGCCGCTCTAAGTTTGTTATTTTGTATGTTTCTTATTGAATTAGGAAATAAACAGCAATGGATTTGGACTGGGATTGGAACAGGCGGGGGCGTCTAACCTTTGCTAGTTTGTCCTTCTTCTCTTCTTCTTGTTTCTCCAGCTCGGCGATGCGAAGGCTCAGAGCCTCCCAGTGCATGATGGGAAGGCCCAGCTCATCCCGGGGCTCCTGGGCATGGTCGCTGTCCTTGTCCGTGTCATCTCCGCACTGCCTCCACCGCTCCTTGTCGCCGGCCTCCATCTCATCAGCGCCTTGGCATCGTTTCTTCAAAATGGAAGCAAAGTTAACAGGTGTCCATTAATTGTTTATTCTTTTCTTGCAGGCTAAAGTCAGAATATTACATTAAAGTTCAACAAACAAGTCAGATTTTAAGTCCAATTTTGAGATAATGTAAAAGACAACTTGTAAAAATGACAAATTTTACTAAAACATCTGATGGTCAGAGGAAAATAAAAAAAGGTGTTTAAATGTCATTTGTTGTTTAAAAACAAAAACAAAACTGAAAAGTTGGGGATGTTAACTTTACGAAATGATGCGTCCAGACAGAGCTTTTCCTTAGCTCAAAACAAAAGTAAGGAGTCATTTGTTTAAAACCTTTGTCCCTATGTGTAGGAATGTACTGGGGTAAAACATTTAGTTGCAAATTATTTGTTTTTGGATGCGATGTGGGAGGCACGTGATAGGGGCCAAAAACACTTTAACACATGCTACCAGCGAGTTGAATGTTAAAAGTTTAGTTTTTGAAAGATTAGACGTTGTGGTCAAACTTTTCGTTTTCCGAGTTTGAAATGATTTTCAGTCGTCTTTGTCCAGCAACGTCGTCGTATACTTGGAGCGGTGTCTTACTTACTTGCTTACTTTTATCAGTTGCTTGGCCGCCGTCGTGATTTTGTTTGCCACATTCTTCGCATCTGCACCGCTTGACAAAATCCAAAATAAGAAATCCAAATCCTTTTGTCGGGCTTCAAGCCTTGGCGGTTGTTTTGGGGCTTCTTCTGGCTGCCTTTCGACGACTTTTATGAACTTTGCTGTCGTCAAACAAAAGACGCAAACTCCAAACTTGTGGAATTTCACGCAAAGATGCAAACGTGTGTTAGGTGTGTCACTTCCGGCGGGCCTTTCAAAACAAAAGTACAGCTCCCGGCCTCCCGCCATTCAACATTTCCATCAACAAAGCTTGACGATTGCGCAACACTATTATACGACAAGGACTGCTTTATTAAAAACAACTTCGTGCATATTTTTCTGTCCTCGTCACACATTTTGAATCGACTGAAAACAACAAATGGAAAATGGAATCCCAATTCCACTTGTAAACCACAATTGGCTATATTACACCGCAAAAACTGGACACAATTACAGTTTACAATGGAACATAGCAGAGGTCATATTCAGAGACACTGTACATATTCAATACGTTACTTACATACCGAATATAACAGGACATACGCCCTCCGTCATCTCCATGTTATTCAAACTAACACCACTAGATGGTGCCATTCATGTAAAATTAAATGCTCACAGCTTCTTCTTGCTAGCCAACCAAGTCATCCATCCATCCATCCATCCATCCAGGAGCTTAACAAATTGCCCAGTCTGCTTTATTTTTTTTAGTTGTCAACATCATATTTATTGATTGATGTGTTGATGTCATTTTGACTGGAAATCTCCAGGTTGCCACTATGCATATTTGACAACAGTTGCGGATGTTAACGCAGCCTTGACAGCTCCCACGCGATGATGAGATGGATGTTGCACGGTTTTTCCAGCTCACTCGCTGCCGTCACTGTCGTCGTGCTCGTAACGGGAAGTCACACTCTGTTACATGCCACGTGTTGTCCTAGTCGTCCAGAAAGAAATAGTTCCCGCTCTTTTTCTGTTCTGTGTCCTACAAGTTCAAGAAGACAATGTGGTCAAAGTTGGGGGAGAGAAATTACATGTTGCGCCAACACACCGACGTCAGGCTACCTTGATGGAATTGAGTTTGTTGATGCGTGGCCTAAAGTTGTTGGGATCTCTGCGGAATGTGATCTCCAGCAGAGACAGGAAGCGGTTCATGCCGGCCAAGAGACCCTGCGGACTAACACACACATACATACACATGTTCGGACATCCTTTCCAAAACTAGCATTCCGGTCAAACTGTGTCCAGTAAGCACCACAAACATGTCAACACTTCTACTTGGCATGCTTGCCAGAGGACGTGCACAAAACCGCTTGGCCGCAGCTCACATATGACCCGAATGGCGGCGAAAAAGTCGGTCGGCGGCTCTTACGTGTTGGCGGCCGTGTGTTTGGAGGGAATCCCGTCGAAGACGATGACGCGGTCCGCCAGGTACGTGGCCATGATGAAGTCGTGCTCCACCACGAACGCCGTCTTCTTGGCGTGCAGGATGTACCTGCGACGCATGCGCACGTGAGACACATACGCACACACGCACGCACACACGCACGCACGCACGCAGGCTCTTTCGGGTACCTCTTGATGACCCTGGCTGCCATCAACCGCTGTTCGGAATCAAGGTAGGCCGAGGGTTCGTCGATGAGGTAGACGTCAGCCGGTTTGCCCAAACACAAGGTGAGCGCCACTCTCTGAAGTTCACCACCCGAAAGATTCTGGACCTGTGGGAGAGGGACAAAGAGACAGGGAGACAGAAGAGCGAGAGAGACGTCATTCGCGCCGTGGTCGTGGTTGGTCGTGTGGCGTTTCCGTCCTCACGTCCTGGTCGATGATGCTCTCGATCTGCATGGGCTTCATGACGTCCGTGATGAACTGAGGGTGCGTGTAGGCGTCTCGGATCTTCTCGTGCAAAAGAGCGCGGACGCTGCCCTAAGGAACGCCGCCACGCACGCACACACGGAATTGAGCGTACACAAACACAACCATCAAAAGCAGTCACATGACAAGCAATCAAGTTGGCACCTCTGCCGCGTACGCACCTTGAACTTGGGACTGATGGTCTGAGGCTTGTAGCTCACGTTGAGGATGGGCACGTCACCTTGCCAACACAAATGCACACGTTAGAACCTGGGCGGGGCGCGATGTGACGTTACGCACAGTTTGTCACCTCCGCCATCCGGTTTGAGTCCTCCCGCCAACATCCTGATGAAGGTGGTCTTTCCTGTGCCTGCACACACGCACACGTCACGCTCACAAGTTCTGTGTTGCTACACGGTGGCGGTCGTGGCGGCGTACCGTTCTCCCCCAGCATAACCATGATCTCGGAGTCGGTGAACTCCCCTCCCTTGATCTCCAGGGTGAACTCGCCCATGGTCTTGGCCATGTCGGGATACTATCGGGACACAGAGGGACGAGTGCACGTGGAAGCAAATTTGGAAATGTGAAGAAAAGAAAGACAAGCGCAAATTTGGCACCGACCTGGTAGTGCCGAAGCCGCTTGACTTCCTCCTCGTTGGCCGTCTCGGCCACTTTGAAGACCAGGGAGGTCTCGCGGAAGCGCAGGTTCTCCGTGGGAACGTAACCGTCCAGGAAGATGTTGATGCCTGCGGGCCGTTAGCATTAGCGGACGCAGCTTCAGAAGGCCGGCCGGGTCGCTTACCTTCTCGCACGCTGAAGGGCATGGTGACCACTCCGTAGGCGCTCGGGACGCCGTAAAGGCAGCAGATGAAGTCCGACAAGTAATCCAACACACTCAAGTCGTGTTCCACCACGATGATGTACCTGCACGCATGAATTAAACGTGCCACCATTTAACTTGATGACATCACAATCGGTGAACTTGAGCCAATCTTGGCACGCACCTGTCTGGCGTGATGAGCGAGCGGATGGTGATGGCGGCCTTCAGCCTCTGTTTGACATCCAGATAACTGGACGGCTCATCAAACATAAAACTGCAGGATGAGAAGCACACGTGTGAGTACGGTGGTGGGCGGGCGTGGCAACGGCGTCTCATTTCTTACATGTCGGCTCTCTGGATGCAGACGACGGCGCAGGCGAACCTCTGCAGCTCTCCTCCCGAAAGGTCCTCCACGTTCCTCTCGCGCAGGTGAGTCAGATCTGCCCGGCAACAAGACATCCAATCACAATGCGTCATATCGGGGATGACGGGTTAGACTGTTCAGGGATCATACCGAGCTGCTGGCAAACCAGATCCTGCGTGTCCATGTCATCTTTTCTGCTCAGGATGGCGCCAACCGACCCCTGCGGGGACAAAGTGACAATCGAAACCACGAGCGGACCCGTAGTGATGCCGTGCTGTGCCGACCTTTACCTTAACGGTCTTGGGGATCTGGTCCACGTACTGCGGCTTGACGATGGCGCGCAGGTCGTCCTCCAGGATTTTGGTGAAGTAGTTCTGCAACTCCGAGCCCCGAAAGTACGTCAGGATCTCCTGCCAGTCTGGAGGATTCTGGAACGTAAAAGCATTGTGGCTTCACTTCCTGTCTGTGTGCACGTGAATGCTGAAGCATTCTCACATTTTTATTCTCCACACGTTTTTGCCACTTAACAATTCCTACATAATACTTCCAATTTGCACTGTTCAAATTTCAACTAGCTTAAAAAATTAACACCTCCCGGGATATATATATCGTCTGAATCCACATTACTTACACTATTTGCACAATTTTAAATGTTTAATATCAACTTTTCCCCATTCATTTTCAATCGGACAGACATAGAATTTTTTTCCAAGTATCACTTTCCACGCCCACTTCCATACATATAACTTATCATCATTACCAGGTGTCTTACACTGCTCGGTGGCACAGTTGGTAAAGTGCATTGCCCAATAACTAGGTCATAATTTCATAATTTAGCTCTCCATTTACTTCATAAGCATTCCACATGCATTCAAATCTTAGCATTCAGCTATTATTATTCAGCTTTCAGCATTCCCGCGCAATTTCTCCAGAAATTTCACTTAGTCTAGTTCAAAACTAACATTTCTGAAAAATCTCATGCATCGTTCATGAGAACTCACATCAAACTTGCCCAGGTTGGGTTTCTGTTTGCCGGCCAGGATCTTAAGTGCCGTGGATTTGCCGATACCGTTGGTCCCCACCAGCCCCAGAACCTCCCCCGGTCTGGGAATGGGCAGCCTACACGCAAACAGCAGTCGGTTAAAAAAAAACAAAAAAAACTTTGCCAAATGGAGGCCGAGCTCTCTACGTACCGATGCAGTTTGAAGGAATTGGCGCAGTATCTGTGTGTGGTTTCCTTCTCCAGGTTACTGGGCAGGTTGACGATGGACAGCGCCCCAAATGGACATTTCTGCAACGACACCGCCGTGTCACTCAGAGGAGATTGGGGAGAGGGCGAGTTTGGTCTCGTACCTTGATGCAGATGCCGCATCCGATGCAAAGAGACTCCGAGATCCATACGATCTTACTCTGCGGGGTCACCTCGATACACAGCTTCCCTGCGGACGGACATCAGCTGGTTAGCGTCTTGCCGGGACACCCGTCCCCTTCTCACTCACTCACCCATGCGGACCACCGGGCAGCTTTTCTTGCACTCTTGTCGACATTTCTTGGGTTTGCATTTGTCGTGGTTGACGATGGCGATCCTGGTGTTTTTATCCGCCATGGTGGGTCGCTTCTATGATGGAGGCCGGGACCCGCCGAGCTGAGGACAAAAGTGATGACACCAAATTGGCATTGAGAAGCAAACGTGCTGCAATACATAACACGGAGTTAACAAAAAATAAATAAACCTTAGGAGGCTACAAAATGATTCAAACAAAATTATGTAAACTACTGTAAAAGATGCAGAGATGCATCCTCTAAAACATGTAACAAAACGTGGATGTGACACACTAATAATGAAGACCCAAATGAGACATCCGATGGAACCAGGCTCACTTTGCATGTGGAGATGCGACATAATTCAACATGTTCGCCACGTTCAGCGCGCAAAACAACCACGCCAACCAAAATGCGCTTGTGTGTGGCTCGAAAGGGACAACACAGACTGGAGGAGAGAACATGTACATGAACGTGTAGTGTACTTGTTGTCGCCTTAGCATTTAGCATTTAGCTTGGGTGTGCGGCCTTCCCTTGTTATCTTTGACAGCAGCTGGCTCAGCCCCGGACTAAGAGCCCCCCTGAACAAATTCCCTGCTTCCGGTTCTCACGTAGCGGCGAAAAAGACGCCGACTCACCCCACTTAGGTCCAGCGGATCCGAATTTGGACGAAGGAAAAGAGGACGACAAACGAAAAGGTAAAATTTCGGGAGAAACTTCTCCCGAGCAACGTGTTCCCTTCCTGGATGCCGGCCGGAAAGATGGCGGCTCCTGCGCACATAGAGCGCGACGGAACGTAGGTGACGTCACAGACACGCGACAGGGTTCGCTCCTAATGTTCCACATTTTTAACTATGTCATATTATTTTCTTTATTAACGACTTGAAATTATGTCTTTTATATATTATTATTATTAAGTGTTCTTCTTTCGAACCATCGGCTTAGATTTGGAGGTGCTGATTTTATTTTCATCCCACCTGGTCCGATTTACAGCTCACGTTTGATGAAGCCACATCTGCAAAAAGCAGATACACTACTGAGGGCATCCTGAGTGTAGTAATAAAACTTCCCATAGTTTCAGCACAATCTCAAGTTAATTAAAATCTTTTTTTTAAATAAAAAAAAAAAAAAAAGTTACAGAATCATTCAAGTATATTTTACTGAAGGGCAACATTTGTTTTTTTCTAAATCACTTTATTCCCAAAATGTTCAAGCAAACAAGTTTTATGTCTCATTTAATAATTGTGTCATTAAAAAAAGATACATCTTGGAATCTGTCTTTATGTACAGACAATAAAATAATGTTTGAAAAACAAACAAAAAATCCCTGCACTGTAAAACATTGAAGAAAAAGTTAATGTACGGCTCATCGTCAGACAACAAGCGCTCATTCACACACAGACAGCAGATGAATAATTTTTGAGTAAATTAATAATTTCTAAAACACACATGCATACTGCTCATTTCCTCGTCGTGTCATTTCTAAGCCCCAGACAAGGGCCAACCGTGGAGACTATTTTTTCCTAATATTGAAGGTATTGCAGTTACACAGGAAAGTGTCATTTCGAGAGGTGCACGTGAAGATGCTGCACGTTATTGAGTTTGTGAAATTACATCACAGCAGAACTACGAGGGATCTCATCTGGTACCGGAGACAAACAAACAACATGTGCACCATCGATACAAACCAGTGAAGTTACCATTCTGGAAACAAAAGTGCAAAACTAGAAAAACAAAAAATGCCACGTTTGGAACAAACATATCTCGATAGTAAGAAAAAGCGAAAAATTCACCCCTGAGCCTCGTCAGAGTAACGACAGCCTCTGACGCTTGACATCTTACGACAACCATCAGCAGGAAAACACGCCACAAAAACACGGTGCTAATTTTTTTTCTTCTTGCAGCCTGACGCCAGTGGTATGGGGAAGGCGTGCGCGTGTTATGAACGGACAGTGAAGACGAGCAACAAGTGGGGGTTGGTTTGAGTGGTCCCGTGCATGAGATGACCTCCCCCTTCTCTCACTTTGTAGATTGGCAGATGCGTTCAAAGCGGATGGCTCATCACGAGTAGATGGTGATGACTTCACTTCCTCCACCTCGGACCAGCAGAACCCGCTCCAAACCCTCTGTTAGAACCTCCAGGAACTCCATGTCTGCTCAGTGAGTCAAGGATATGCAAATGCATTCGTGCTGATGACCAGAAAAAAACATTTTTTCATGTGCTGGATTAGGATTAAGGATACAGTTCTCATCTCCCTCCGGGTTCTTGGGCGGTCCGGGCATGTTGAGGAGGACTACTCGGGCGTCGTGGGATTTATTGACGATAACTTCGTTCAGTTTCACGGCCGTGTGCATCCTCCTCACGTTGGAATGGTCGCTGAAGGAAGAGCAATTGAAAAACTAGAAGATACAATTCCCGAAGAATGCTGTGAGGCAGAGTAACGTGTCAATTAGTGTTAATTTCATCAATGAAAACTAAACAAAAATAATTCTGTCAACACACATTTTTCACTGGACTAAAACTAGACTAGACTAAAACCCTCATTAATAAACAATAATGGGACTAAAATCAGTATGTATTTTTGTCGACTAATAAAGACGAGACGAAAATGTCCCTCGCTTAATAAAAGCGGAAGTAAAATCTGGACATTTTAGTTCATGAACAAAAATAAGGCGAAATTATATGATTTCGTCAAACCTTCTCTCTAATCTAATGCTAATATGTGACACTGTCATGTGACACACCCCCTTTAAAACCTGCAGCTAACGAGTGCAACATGCACACACACGGGACAGACAGGAGGTGGATTCACGGTGAAAGGTTAAAAAAAGAATAAAATTATAGCTTTAATGTAACATTAACTCATTTGCTCCCAAAAACATATAAATACGTTCTATTTTAAATGTTACCATGCTCCCAAAGACGTATTTATACTTTTTTTAAATTTTTATTTCTTATGCTAGGGCATACAGAAGGCTTTGATGCAGCCTCTGAACTGATGAGAATGGCCAGCAGGTGGCAGTAGAGTATAAGAGATCAACCAGGGCCATGTTTTCCTCACAGTTTTAAACAGACTTGTAAATAATGATGAAACTTAGCTATATTCTAATGCTAATAGCTGCCAAACGGAAACAGATATAAATAAACTCTTTCTTTTCCTGATGAAAGAAGAGACTCTAATCTTTCTTCAGGTAGTTCCATGTTTTTATACTAATAGAACATAATATTTTGTGGGCCTTGCAAAATCAGACAAAATAAAGTGAAGGGGGTTGCTTCTGTCAAAATGGCTGGGAGTGAATGAGTTAATCAAACAGCTCTAACATTCTAACAATAATGTTAATCCGACCGCTAACTGATGCTAGCTAACTTACTAGCTGACTTACTAGCTTGTAGCATGGCGCCATAGTAGCCACTTGTTGATAGACTGTAATTTTGTGTCAAGTTGTTGGTTTTTTTTTAATCAAAAAGATGAGAGAAAACTTTATATGAAATAATGTTGAACATTTACGATCTAAAACTATCTGATGACAAAAAATATACAGGGGTAAAATGATTGTCCTGACTAAAAGTAGACTAAAACATTGACAGTTTTTGTTGAGTGACAGACTATTACAATTTTGTTTTCTTGGACTAGAATAAAGACTAAAATGTCAGATTTATAGTCGACTAAAAATGGACTCAATAAAAACGGGATGAGGTTGATGAACTATGTCAAAAACTAATACATTAAAAATAAAATGAACACCAGTATCGATACTCACGGGCGAATGCTGAGCATGTCCCGGAAGCCTTCTGGCGTGGAGCATCCAGAGTGCGCGGCCCGGTACTGTGACGCCTTCTCTTTGGTCCAGGTCATTTGAACGCGGCGATGGCGCTCGGATGAGGCGCCGTCGCCGGCCGCCGCTCGGTCCCGCTCGCCGCCGTCTGTGTCGTCGTCCTCGTCCGAGCCGATGCTGGTTAATCGCAACATGGAGTTACGGTCTTTCACCAGTTGAGCCTGGACCGCGAGAAAACAAAATAAAGGCAAATTCATGTATTTGGCGAGTACGCTTGTTTTCGCCGGATTTCTTTTTGAACCCGTCGGCATTGGCTCTCGCGCGTCTACGTACAGCACCCACTGATTGGCTAGCATGACTACCTCATATTTACTGTAGTGAGAGCACTTAGGAGGGGGATTTTTGGATTCTATGGACAACATACTTATGAAGGACCAAAACTGCCAAAATTCAAAATAAATGACTAAAAATTCAAACAAAAACGGATATAATTTTTTTTTTTAAATTATATCCCAAAAATAAATATAAATGGAAATAAAAGGAACAAAAAATAAATATATATAGTGGTACATAAATAAATACATTTGTATTTAATTTTGGAATTATATTTTTTATATCAGTTTTTATTTTCACTTTTAGGCATTTATTTATTTAGTCATATTTATTTATTTTTAATTTGGGCAGTTTCGGTCCATACTGCCAAGTCGAAATGTTATGCAAATGAGGGGGCGGTCCTAAGCGTGTCTTGGGTTGGACTAGCAATATCTTGTCCGCTGTCGCCTCGACTTGTTGCCTAGCAACTCAAGTCGCAAGATATTGTAAGTCCGACCCAAGACACGCTGAGGACCAACCCCTCATTTGAAAAACGTTTCGACTTGGCAGTAAGGACCAAAACTGCCAAAATTAAAAATAAATAAATGACTAAATAAATAAATAAATGACTAAAAGTGAAAATAAATAAATAAACGGATATAAAAAATATAATTAAAAAATTAAGTACAAATTTATTTTTATATTATATAATTTTTGTGTTCTTTTTATTTCCATTTATATGTTTTTGACCTAATTTTTGAATTATATATATTTTTTTATATCTGTTTATATTTTCACTTTTCTTTCTTTCTTTCTTTCTTTCTTTATTTACTTAGTCATTTATTTATTTTGAATTTTTGCAGTTTTGGTCCTCCATACACATTAACGCATGGACCTTTACGTGGATATCAAGGCTATGGAATAAAAGCTCAAACAGTTTGCTCTATTTCTGTAGACTAGCTGATGGTTGGCTACTCACGTCGTCGAAACTCCAGCGCACCCGCTGAGGAAATCCAGCGGCGAGAAGGAAGCCAACATTTCAATTGGAACATTTAATTAGCCGCGCGGGTAGTTTGAGATATTCCTTACCTCTCGCTCGCGGTCGGATTTGGAGAGACGCATCTGGCGGAGCATCTGGGACCTCTGCTCCATCATCAGGGTCCTCTCGTAAGTGTACGCACTGATGTCGCTGTCGTGCTGAGTGGGTAAAAAGAAGGCGTTACTCACCGCTCGCTCTCGGACCACCAAGAGCAGCGGAGGCCTACCATCTCGACAACTTCCACTTCGGCCTCGATGCGTAGGTGATAGAGGAAGGTCGCCAGGTCCTTCTTCATCTGGATGGAATTATCCTCCATCTGTGCCACGGTGAAGATGCGCATCCCGCACTTGCGCCACACCTGGAGGGGAACAAGTCAAGGTTGTTCCAGTTCAAAGACTAACATTGAAAAATCATTTTTGGGGGGAATAAATGGAAAATATATATTTCAGTGTATCAATGCAATTAAAATGGGTGACCTTCCCTCTCTCCCACTGTCTGTATGATGCTACTCCCAGGTGGCCAGGCAGCACACACCAGAAGGAGCAACACAGGACCGAAATGAAGCAAAAAAAATTTTGGTTCTTTACATTTAATTTATTCCAGCAAATAAAACTGGTTTTAATCCTTAAAATTAATTCATTAAAATCAAAATTAAAAAACAGAAAATTGTTTAAAAAAACATTACAAAAATACGCTTGAACGGATTAATGGCAGTTTCATTCATTTCAATGGGGACAGGTAATTTGAGACATGATTTCTGAATTCCAAGTGAGGTCAATTCAACTCAAATCTCAAAGCACCACTGTACTTTTCAAGTTAAAAATCTAAAAATCCAGTAGCCTCTCTGCACTATCTATGATTTGCTGGCATTTTACGACACAATACTTATTATGGACTTTTTACTTCCAATCCAATATAATCCACTTTATTTCTATAACACATTTTATAAACAAGCGTTTCCAAAGTGCTTCACACTGAGATCCGCACACTATCATATACATAAAACCAACTATAAAAAAATAAAAAAACATTCAATAAAATAGTAAATTACAATAAAATTAAATACATACATAAAAATAAATAAATAAATAAATAAAAAGATCCCGAGGACCACACAATTCATGCTAAACTAAAAGCCAATGAATAAAAGTGGGCCTTAAGATGAAAAAAAAACAAAAAAAAAAACACACTAGCAAACAAACTCTTAACCAATTAAAACTCACTGAATTTGGAAAACGAAAATAAATTCAAAACAAAAACTAATAACGAATCTACAACTATTTTCACCTGAGCCAGCGTGAGGCATCTAATCTGGAAAAAAAAAAACTGTATGGGACCTTGTGCTGGCGCAGCAAGAAGGGCAGCAGCATCAGCATCCCGCCGTCGTGCACGATCCACCACACGTCCACGTAGCCGTCTGCACACGGCTCGCTGTTGCTGGGAAACAGCGAGATGTTTTTGGGCACCAGCAGAGCCAGGTGAGCGGCTGTGGTGATGCGCACCGTGTCTGGAAAGAGGACAGGGGGCGCCGTTCGACACAATGGCGGCATGTGACCAACTTCAAATACTTTGTTGTCATGCATCTGTACTTTTTTTTTTTTACATGCTGTATACTCGGGACTTACGGATGAAGGTCTTCCACGACTGCGGATCCTCGCTCTGCCTCCATGCGTGAGGCCATCCCATCACCACGGTGTTGGGTTTCATCCCCCCCAAGCCGCTGGACTGGATCATGTGACTGATGCCTTCGCGCGCCTTCTGCGCGACGATGCACTGGCAGAAACCCTTCACTCGCTCCTTGTCCATCAGAAGCTTCAGGGTCTGACATGCACAAGCATGATTTCATGTTACCGAAGGAGCAATTCAGTATGTAACGAGAAGGCAGAAAAGCTGCTGCGTGACTGAAACGTCAAAAAATAAGAAAAACTGGATGATGTGAACTCACTTGTTCGGCCGCCAGCGCCTCTCCGTAGCTGTGCAGGAAGTTGCCGGGAACCACGGTGCCCACGATGGTCAGGCCTTTCCCCGCTTTCAGCTGGCTGGCAAAGGTCAGCAGGCGAGGAGACTTGACGTGCGCGTCTTCATCCAGTTTGAGTAAAACCAGCAGTTGCGGCCTGCGGGAGGGAGCAAGGTCTTAAAAACAGAGGCTGGACTCATCATTGTTGTCATTGTTCAAGACCTCCGTACCTCCAGTTCTTGGTGTGCGGCGGGCCTTCTTCCAACCTCAAGAGGGCGTAACGGGCGGCACTAAGGGAAAGCCCGCGGATTCCATCTCCCCACTCTTTCTCAGCTCTGAATCACACATAATCCACAATATATCCACTCAATGGCCAGTTGATTTAGGGGCACTTGCGCAAGCTGCACTATACAGTGGTACCAAGAAAAACTGCGTTGTGGAGTAACTCCCTCGCTATTGCAGATTCATGGTGCTGCTATTTTTTTTGGACAGTTCATAACTGTTGTTCGAAATCTTATCTATTTAGGGTGTAATACTATTATTCACCACTAGATGGTAGCACACAGTTACAGGTAACAGAGGGTGTAAATTTGAAAGAACAAAAACCCGACGAAGTCAGCGCAGTCTAGTTTTTGTTGAAAATTAAATGAAAATTAATGAAATTAAATGAAAAAAAAACAAATAATGAATGAAAAAAGCATTCATAATTAACTAAAAATCATACCAAAATGAAAAAATAACATAATAAATGAAAAAATATATATACTATTACTATAATAGGTCAATTTAAAAAAAAAAAAAACTTTTAATGGAAAAAATGAATGTAAATGAAAAAAGAACATATATGATGAATGAAAAAACATTTATAATAAAGTAAAAATCCTACCAAAACGAAAAAAATACATAATAAATGAAAAAATATATATAATTAACAGGATTTTTTTTTTTTTTTTTTTTAATTAACGTGGATTGCCATTATCACGGGTAGTTTTTGGAACCTAACACCCACGATAAATGAGGGAGAACTGTTCGGATTTAATTTATTATGGAGGATTATTGTAGTGTAAAATTGAAGTAAACGTGACAGAATCTGAAAATGAGCATGTTGGTGAGCCTTTAAGGGGGCGTGGCCTAATGAACATTGCCCATTACCATGTTTAGTTTAGTGTTAATGGGAATACTCCCTGTGAGTATTTTTGTCTGAAAGTGCATCGGCAAGGCATATCCAAAAGAACTCTTAAGTTGGGGTACATCAAGGTACCACTGTAAAATGCAGGTAACGCTGGACAGCACATGCCATCACCATGGCAACATACCCGTGGTACTCGATGTACTTGTAGATCATGCCTGCAATCACTATGGCAACGATCGCATAGTACCAGGAAGAGATGAACATTAGCGCCAGGCAGATGGTCATCCCCAAAAATGACAAGGTCCTTGACACACACACACACAAGCACCAACACCGTGAGTGTGCGCGAGACAGCGTACAAATTGCGCCGAAATGGGCGGCGGATGCACCAGTGGTAGTAGGAGAAGCGCGGCCTCCAGTTGGGCGTCCTCAGGAGTGTCTGCAGGGCGCAGGCCAGGTTGACAAACAGGTAGCACATCAAGAAGAACCTGGACAGAGAAGATGATTGACAGCCCCGGCGACCAATAACGTCAGGCGAGAGACGTTCGCGAGTCTCACATGGTCAGGATGGGAGCCACCAGGTCCAGAGACGCGATGAGGATGCCCAGCTCAGCAATGAGCGCCGTCAGCAGCAGTGCCCAGGTGGGCTCACCGTTGGCTTTGCCGTGCCCGAACACCTGACGCACACCAGCAAACGCGCGTCAGCACGCTGCCTTATTTACGCGACATCATTCTGATACGTCCGATAGCGTCAGCTCCAACCCGAAGGAAGGGGA
Organism: Festucalex cinctus; assembly: GCF_051991245.1. NCBI lineage: Eukaryota > Metazoa > Chordata > Actinopteri > Syngnathiformes > Syngnathidae > Festucalex > Festucalex cinctus. The sequence goes on from NC_135426.1 coordinate 18,955,008, forward strand.
TAATGTTGTCCTTGGCGATGGCCTGCAGAAGTCTTGGCGCCCCCGTCAGCGACTGGAGGCCGGCGCCACACGTGGAGAAGAAGGAGCCCACCACAATGACCCAGGGGGTGGGCCAGGCTAACGTGCCCACCACCAAATTCCCTTTGACTGAGTCTCCAAACCTGCGGGAAGCGACAAAACTCAAATAGAACATCTCTCTTACGCACGGAAACACGTAACGAGTGGAACCGACTTGTCTCTGAGGACCACGCCGTCGACGCAGGCGCCGAATAAAACGATGCTGCTTAGGTCTGGTGGAGGGAACTCAGGAAAACATCACATACTAGTTGACCTTTGCTCCTGCTAGTTTCATGCTAACGCTAAAGCACATCTATGATACTTGACTCATTTAGCCATTTTCAGCAGTAAGAAGTAAATATTCTGTCCTGGTTCTGTTTGCGAACATCACATGACCAAACAAAGAGAACAGGGTGAGCCGTGATTGGTCGTTAATTGTACATGAAAAATAATTTAGCTATCTAACTAACTTTTTATTCCTGAACATGGCTAAATAGGTAGGGGAAGTCAACCCATTTTTTTTGGTTCTATACAGCCCCGCTGGTCTAAATGCAGTATTCTGGTTAATATTGCGTGAGTGGAATATAACTGAACTCATTTGCCCCCAAAAACGTATAAATATGTTCTATTTTAAATGTATTAAAGGATACTTTACTTCTTTAGACATTTTTGGCAGTTAATATTTTGCCTGTAATAAATTTGATATTTTCATTATTTTTCATGTACAATTAGTACCTTTAAAAACACATTTTTAAACTGAAAATTACATCACAAGGGCTGAGGTAACCAATCACAGCTCAGCTTGTGAATGTCACATGACCAAACCGAGAAAACAGGTGAGCTGTGAATGGCTAACTGAGCCCTTGTGATGTCATTTTCAGTTGACAGCAAGTTGCAAATTGTGTTTTTAAAGGTACTAATTCTACGTGAAAAATAATCAAAGTAAAAAATTAATTATAGACAAAATATTAACTTTTTATTGCTATAATGGGCTAAATAAGTGACGTATTCCTTTAAGTGTCCTCAAAGAGGTATTTATGGTTTTCTATTTTTTTATGCTAGATCATACAGAAGGGTTTGATGCAGCCTCTCAAAAAACAAACAAAACGTATAAATACGTCTTTGGGAGCAAATTAATAAATGCCATTTCTATTCATCAACTGATGAATTTTGTGCCCAAAACTTGGTCACAGAATGAATTACTCATAGCTCAATGCACCACTGTATTCCTATCTTGGAAGGATACAGACAAAGGAGGTGGTGAGGATGGCCAGGATGGTCCCGATGGGGATGGAACGCTGGGCGTCTTTCAGGTCCCCTGACCGATTGGAACCGGCCATGATTCCTGAGGAAGACAAGGTAACCTCTCAAAATAAATAGGAAAACTCAAAATTCAAATTCAGGAAAATCATCCTTTAACTCATTCACTGCCATTGACGGAAAAAGACGTCAAATGATGCATTTTTGGGCTGGCAGTTAATGTGTTAATGCTTTCGTAGGGGTAGGCCAGTACTGATGCCAAGTAATGTAATGGGCCGACACAAGCCTTATTTCAATGGGGAAAAAAAGTAATATTGAACATCCCTAATATTTGGACTCTACATTACATGTGAAAAAATTGTTTACCGGTGACGGAGGGGAAGAAGATTCCCACCAGGAGGGTGAAGGAGGTGGTGATGTCAGCAAAGACGTACGGCTGCTGTGTGGACGGTGAGCGCGCTCCATCAGAGGAGCTCATGGACCCTTTTTCCACCACGTCTCCTTTGCTGAGGTACGAGCTCCACAGGTTCTCTGCGACACAAAGGAGGAACGTCACGCCTTGTCACGGGTAAACTGTTGCCAATGTGTGTGTGTGTGCTACCGGTGATGATGCCGCTGGCCAGACCGGGGATGCCTTCGATGCGGGAGAAGTTGTTGGCGGCGAAGTAGTCGTCACAGGAGGCGTTGACCTCGGCGCTCTGGCAGAAGCGGCTCCACAAGTACGTGGTCTTCTCCACCGGAAGGAGGTTCGGACCGGGACTGAGGACGAACTCCGGTGTCGGGAGCGCCGTGGTGTTGGCGTCCGCTGGGAAGGAGTGCAACCATTTATCAACTTTGCACTCTTCCTGAGCCGCTGTGCACGGGCAGATCAAAACGCACCTACGCCAAGCGTCTCGTTAGTGACCTCCCTCTCGGCCGCGAGTAGGACGGTTTTAGCGCACTGGTTGTCGACGAGGTCGTGGCCGTTGATGGTTCGGTTTCCGAGCATACATACCCTGCAAAGATGAAGTGCCATTTTGGTGGTAAAGGGGTGGGAAATTCACAGTGACTTTTTCATATGGATTTTGGAAATATTTAAACTTAAAGTTAAGTTAAACTGTAAGTTAAGAGTTCAACTTAAAGTTAAGGTTTGGTTAAGTTTACTTTGAAGTTAGGGGTAGGTTAAGTTAAACTTTAAGTTAAGAGTTCAACTTAAAAGTTAAGGTGTGGTTAACTTTTAAGTTAGAGGTAGATTAAGTTAAACTTAAATTAAGGTTAAGTTAAACATAAAGTTAAAGGTTAAGTTAAACATAAAGATAAGTTAAACTTTAAGTTAAGAGTTCAACTTAAAGTTAAGGTTTGGTTAAGTTAAACATAAAGATAAGTTAAACTTTAAGTTAAGAGTTCAACTTAAAGTTAAGGTTTGGTTAAGTTAAACTTTAAGTTAAGAGTTAAAGTTAAAGTTAAGGTTTGGTTAACTTTAAGTTAGGGGTAGGTTAAGTTAAAATTAAAGTTAAGTTAAACTTAAAGTTAAGTGTTATACCTAAAAGTTAATTGAAGCTCAATTTAAATGTTAACTTAAGCTAAACTTATCAAGTTTAGCCCCAACCCTAAATTTTAAGTGAAATTAAATGCATTAAGATAATCTTAAATTATGTGAACTTGGGCGCACGTACGTGAAATTGGGCGGCTTGAAAGCGGACACCAGCGCGCCCACGTAGATGGAGACGATGGAGACGATGACGCAGGCCAGGAAGACGGAGGCCAGCTTGTTGACGTACTTGACGCCCACAAAGACCAGCAAGGACATGAGGAGGAGGCAGACGGAGCCGTAGACGCGCATGTTGTTCAACATGGCCGCACCCTCGCCCTCCAGCCCCTTGGCAGTAAAGATGGCCGCCTCAGGCGCGATGTACATCTGGAGGAGGAGAAAAGGGAGCGTGTGGCCTGCGACCGACGACTCAAAACAATGTTGCGAGCGGCAAAGATGAACAACCCACCAGCAGGATCTCGATAGCGCCGAGGATGTACATGGCTCCGGCGAAGGTGGTACCCAGGTAGAAGCACAGACCTACCGCCCCCCCAAACTCGGGGCCTAGAGAGCGGCTGATCATGAAGTAGGAACCTCCAGCTGCAGGGGGATAAGTAAGGTTGAAGAATTAACATACAGTTGCTGTCGAAAAGTCAGACTAAAACTGAATTAACAAAAACCAAAGCAACATTTCCCACAGGGAATAATATGAATCCAGTTGATCTGTCCCAGACACCCATAAATATTTATAGGAAACAGCTTTACGTAGATATGAAATGCTAATAAAATAGATAAATGAACTTTAGACATCGCTTTTATCATTACTGAAGACTTTTAATGCCACATGAAAGATAAAATTCACACCTTCAAATTAAAATCAACCCAATATAATATCAGTTTTGACACACTTTCTTTGGTTACTTGGTGGATTATTTAGCAGTCACACTCAAAATATTTTGTGCTTGTCATTGAATGCAACTACTAAATAAGCTACGGCAAAGAAAGCGTGGTGAAACTGTTTTTCCAAAAGTGCCTTTATTTTGAAGGTCTAACTTTGGACAGAATGTTACATTGATGTTGTCTTGACATGCTAATGAACATTGATGTTTTTTGGAGCGGCTGTAATGAAAACTAGGACAAAAAAACTTTATAGGGAAGGATCAATTGCTCAGTACACGTGATACATATTTGAGGGGTGGGGATGGAATACCTGGAACCACACCATTGGTGGCAATGGCGCTCATGGATATGGCAGTCAGCATCGTCTGGGGAGGGCAAAAAGATTTCGGGCGGGTGAGACGGCTGCCCTGGCCACTCTATGACGCTCTGCCGCACTCACACAGCAGCAGCAGACCAGGACGATGCAGAGGCCCTGCAACACGCCGGCGGTCCCCACCACCCAGGTCAAACGCAGGAACAAAATGACGCCAAAGATGTTCTGCAGACACGGCAGGTAGACGCCCATGAAGGTCCCCATGCGCGGTGACTGTGGAGGGCCAGAACACACCAAGTAAGCTCCCACAATGCAATTCTGCAAACTCTTTTAGAAGATAACAGTTTTATCTCCTGCTGGTGGCTCCTTATCAGCAAGATGTCAGTGGAGTTCAGACTGACATCACTTACTAACATAAAAGAATAAATGTCAACCTGGATTCCGGTGTACTAGGCCAGACAGTTATCCAGTAACTGCGTCGTTAAAAAGTAAGGTGATGTCAGCGCATCCGCCATATTGGGTGTGGCAATTGTATTCAACATCAAATCCGCAAATAATTAGCAAGATTGAGTTAGAATTAGGGATGTAACAATATAGTGATATTGCAATATTAAAACTGCCAGAATATCGTCATTGGCAGGTCACGATATTAAAAGCAACACATCAGGTTGATTTCCATTTGTGCAGTTTTAGCACCCTCTGTTGGCTAGTTTTTTAGTGCAGTTTAATTTTCACAAGGCATGTTTTGGCCCTTATATATGTTTCAAATACACGCTAAACATAATATGCTTGTGAATTGAGTCAATTTGTGGAAGAACTCGATGTGTGCGTGCATTAGAATGTAAATGTCTCAATATTAAGTGCTTATTAGAGATTGTAAGCTGTTTATTTGAATTTCTGGTATGTACAAAAGCACACAATATTGTGTCTGTTTTTTTAGTATGAGCTCTTTTTTATTTTTTTACAATATTGTGTCTTTTTTGTGTCTTTCGTGATAATTATCGTAACCTTCATATCGTGCTATCATCGTATCGTGATGTTTGGCTATCGTTACAACCCTAGCTAGAATGGGATAATATAATAAAAGGTAATAGTTCCTTATTAATCCAATGAGTTCTGACTTGATACATCTCCAGGGAGAAACTGAACGAGGCGTCTTTACAAATAGCTTCACTTTGCCTCATCCAATATGGCTGCGGCGTCAACGTACTCATGACGGCGTTGCCTCTACTGTTTGTGTATGTACTGTCAGCGGAGCAGATTATTATTTTTTTTTTGGTCTCCATTCTCTGAATATTTGTCAACAAGTACCTTGGCCTTCTTCTTCTCACTGTTGCTCTCGGCCTCCTCGTGCTCTTTGGCGCCCTGCATCAGGTTGGTGTAGTTTGCCAGCCGACTGAGCAGAGACGACACTTTGGGCCGAGTGTCCATCTCCTCCTGTGAGGAGCGGGAAGACAACGCCGTTCGAGATTGGAGGAACCGGACCGCACGCTATTTGCACGAACCTCAAACAAGGCCAAGTTCCTGTCGTAGAAGTCGTCGTCATCCACGCCGTGGCTGTTGTTGATGTACACGCTGGAGAGTTTGGAATTTCCATCCCCTGCCAAGATAGAACACAGCAGACGTGAACGCCGTTTTGCTCGTGACGGCCTTCAGCAGTTGTCGGCCACGTTCACCTTCTTTGCTACTATCACCCTGGCACGTAAGTGTGAAAGTAAACACAATGCTGGTTAATATTCAGCCGCTGCTACATGGTTCAACGCACACGTGAAATCAACAACCAGTCCTGGATTTCTGTTCTTCACCCTGTTTTTTTCTGTGATTACAATAAAAACAAGTTATGTCACTCATTTGACTGCCTCCCCTGTCTAATGAGAATCCTCTGAAGGTATAACTGGGGGAGAGGATGGACTTGCAAAAATAAAAGCATCAAATGACAGCTGAGGTCAGCACACCTGCGTGGGATTTATTTTGCATCACTGCAGTCGCGCTACGCTACGCTACTCGGAGGATTTTGTTCCCAAATGAGCAACGCAAAGGGGGACGCTTGAAACTCAGTGGGATTAAGCGGCTCAATTCCTACTTAAGGAAGATTATAATTTACGAACCGTGTGCGGCGGCCTTGTTACTATGGACACGCACAAGTTGTTCTTTCAAGTACGGAAGTGAAAGTGTCAGCTGACTGTCTCACAAGCAGACTTTTGTTGACTCTTGGCTCAAACGCTGAGTCAGGGAAACAAAGGGAGATCTTGAGGCCAGCTGTTTGCAAAACTCTCTTTGCCAACAAGGCAATTTATGACCACTGTACTTTAAAAGTTAACTGTTCCTGAAGGAAGTCATTTCTGAACTTGAATATAGAATTGTATGCAGGGTTTTTCCTGTATACAAAGTTCAGAGGCCTCCAGCCTGAGCCACTGATATCGCTCAACACCAGCTGTGTTGATTGAGCTGGGCGGGAACACACTTTAACTGCAGTTGCAGAGTTGCGCCACAGTATGGAGGCGCTATATCAACAGCAGTGCACCGGAAAGACCTGAACCAACAACCGAAGAAGAAACAGCTTTTTTTTTTTTTTTCAACTTTAATGTGCCGAAGAGGGAAAAAGACACACCCATTTTCTGGTTGTGAGGCAAAAGTGGCGCCTTTCATAAAAACACAGTATATACAACTCTGAACTATATTTTCAATTTAATATGTACTAGTAGATGAATTTTTAATGATTGTCGTTAAAAAAAGGCCAAAATTAATGGAACCTTTGTATTCATATAATTTCTAGTCCCTGATTGTAAAATGGCTGCATGAGGCCGACCCATAATGGTATCTGTCACCGCCGCGAGTACCCATACTAGAGGTGCACCGATCACAATTTTCCTGCCGATCTCGATTTTTGTCGATCCCGATTTTTTTTCATAATAAGCAGCCACCTTCAATGTTCCAATTTGTTTGATTGAAAAACATTGAACAATATCTGTGAAATAATGCAAACAGTTTGTTTTAACTGCTCATCAAGTATTTCTCTCAAATAAAAAAAATAAATAAAAGCCTATTAATCATCTCAGTAGAAGACACCTAAGGAGAGAGATGAGATCCGTGAAAAAGATCGGTTCATTTTCAAAAGATCGGCCGACCACCGATACGCCAACATTAAGGAAATCAGGGCCGATAAATCGGCCGGCCGATCGATCGGTACACCCCTAATCCATACCTTAAAATAAGATTGGTATTGGCACCAATATCGATACCTGGTATCGGTAGTCACCCATCACAGTCAGGGTGATACCGCCTCTGCCTCAATTTGAGCCAGGAAAAAATCCTGGAATGATTTGGTGTTAGCTAATAAATCCTGACCAAGCAACTGACACATCTCCTAAAATACAGATTAAATTCCAGATTAGAAAACCAGTTCACACTTGGGGACGATTCTTTTCTCCTCACCTTGCTCCATGTTACTGTGGTCCGGCGTTTCCGTCCCGCCTCCTCCCGCCGGCGCCGCGCCTCCTCCCGACGTGTCGCTGGGCGGCTCGCTTCGGCTGACGCTTTCCCGGGAGCCGAAGCGCACATGGGTGCCGGAGCGGGAGCTGATATCGGGTGACGTGTCTGACAGACCGGGATGGTCCTCCGCCTTGGTGGGGGTCACGGTGAACCGCACGGACGTCATGGCGAAGCCCTCGGGGTGGGGGAGGAAGGAGTGAGGGTGGGGTACGGGAAGGCCGGGGCGAGGGAAGGGAGGGCGGCTGGTCGGCTCACAGGTTAGCGAGCGCGGCTGAACCCAACTGAGCTTAGCTGACGCTTGCAGGTGAGGTAACGACGGCTGAGGTAATTAGTTCTTTTCCAGTCGCCATTCTCCATGGAGGCGACGTGATTGGCCACCACCGAGCATAAGTGAGGAACAGGCACTTTCCTTTAGGGATGTCACTATCTAATATTTGGAAAATCAATTATTACATTGATTAATCGGAGTAAAATGTTTTACAAAATCCCTGATTACTGTTTATTAACCAGTTATTGTTGTTAGAGGGGGAGTGATGTATTCAGCAACCTTTTTGAAACTGAGAGCTACTGCTTGGTTACTGATTCATGCAAAGGAATGCTTACTAGTTTGATATACACTTCAGAGGTTGCTTCAGATTCAGCTGCATGTCAAATACAGGTTATTCATATGACAGTTGCAAACAACTGGCTACTTTTTTCTCATAAATGAATGGTTTGGTCCTTATCAAGTCAGAAAATAGGGAAAATTGATGATCACTGTTTTCCTAAGTAAGAGCAGATCTCTTAATTTGATTCAACACAAACGATAATCTGTCTGCTTTCATGGATGACTATACAACTCAGAGAATATTTACTGTTGAGAGGCTGAAATTGTAATTATATGGACTATTTTGAGTAAAATAATGGCTCTAAATGATTATTTTAATAAAATAGGATCTTATTAATTTGCTAATCAATTAATCGATTGAATGTGACATGTCTACTTTTGGTGTGGGCATATCTTTCTGGCATCACTTTTCTGCTAGGGCAGGCCAAGGTTTAGGGTCAAGGATTGGAGGGATTGGAGCAGGACAAACAAGAAGAGGGGGAAGACAGGTAGCAAAGATGAAAAAACTTAACAGCAGATATACACGCTAAGCCAATAAAAATAATTTTAAAGGGATACTTCACTTATTTAACCCATTATAGCAATAAAAAGTTCAGATTTTGTCTTTAATTAATTTGATACTTTCATTATTTTTTTACGTGCAATTAGTACCTTAAAACATATTTTGCAACTTGCTGTCGACTGAAAATGACATCACAAGCTCGCCTGTTTTCTAGGTTTGGTCATGTGACATTCACAAGCTGAGCTGTGATTGGTTACCTGAGCCCTTGTGATGTCATTTTCAGTCGACAGCAAGTTGCAAAATGTGTTTGTAAAGGTACTAACTGTACATGAAAAATAATGAAAATATCAAATGTATTATAGGCAAAATATGAATGCTTGACTGCCAAAAATGGCTAAATAAGTAAAGTAGCCCTTTAACAATTGATTAAAATGTAAATAAAATAAAACATAAAAAAATTGCAAAATTAAAAACATTTTTGTGCATAAACTACAAACCTAATGGCGTATAAATCTGACGCTACAGAGAAGAGCGGTGAACAGTCTTGCCAAATTTGCGATAATTTTTTTTAAATGTCAGGCAGCAACAACGAGGCACTCTAAAGCGGCCATGCTCGCTAGCAGAATATTCAAAGCGAAGATTCATTTTCAGGGTGTAGGCCACACTGTCTGGCTGACTTCACGTCACAATAAACCACTGATGCGAATGAAAAGCACTTATCCGCGAGTGAGTCTACAAATTTCTCTGTCTTTGCACATGTTGACAAGAATTATCAACAAACATGTTCTTATAGGCTACAATATGACACCAAAACTGAATTCACTTTATTGGATCTTGAATGAATGATCCTATGTATGACATATCTCAAAATGATCAACCACATCTAATGACTCACCAAGGTATCGACAGAAACCAGGTCAAAGAATAATTGGGGTCTAGTTCAAGATGGACAAAATAAGCGGCTTCAACCGGTTGTACCAGTCACTGCTGGCTTGAGGAATGAGGAGGCTTGTTTCACAACGCGGCATTCCCAAACGGAAACGGCAGCCGACGGGATGGAAGCCTTTTACTCGTCGGTCACTTTTCTTTGTCTTGTTTTGGGAAAGAAAACAGCTGTGGGAAGGAAGGGGGGAGGCGGGGGGGGGGGGGGGGGGGGGGTGTCTGCTGACAAACACCTTGCTTAGCATTTTACCCTGAGGAACAAAAACCTGCTGCAGACGCATTAATTTTGACTGCTCCTAATGCTAACACAGTGCTTACAAAAATTAAACTCCCCCCCCCCCCCCTCTCAGTAAATACAAGAACATGACGTCACAATTCCGCTTCCTTTCAACTTAGCAACACTTTCAATGGCGCGTGCTCATTTTGCGGCATAACCGTCTTTAGGTTTGCGTGTACATTGTCAAATTTCATGGTACCTATTTTCAATGTAGCCTTAATTGAACTGTCAAACGTAAAAGTGAATGAAATGAAATGATCAGGATGTGCGATCACCTGTGTGAGACACTACTGTACGTACAGTATTATCCTATGTGCGTGCGGTTGCATTGGTGGTGGCGGTAAATGGAATTTTCAGCCAAAGGTAAAATACTAATGTTGGTGTAATAAATTACACATTGACAAGCATCTTAATGAATGTGTCCTTATAGTCTAATAATTAATTTAATGAGTAACGCGAACCAAGCCACTTGAAACGCTGATTTTAATAAACCTGATTTGAAGTGGAGTTAGAAACCGCAAATACGGCACTAAATCAAAAAAAAAAAAAAAAGAAAAAAAAAGAAAAAAAGGTGAGAAATAGAAGTGTTGCTCGAAAATGTCGCAACAGCTACCCGTGCGTCTTTGTGGCGACGGGAAGGATTGCGGTGTTTTAAGGGAGATGCGGACATTTCAAACCGGCTCCAACCAGCTTTGAGCAACCAGAGATACACATTCAACATGTTTTGCGTCTTTCGTTCCGCAGTTTGGCGTTTTTCGCCGGCAATAAGCGTCAAATATCGCTGAGGAAATAGCGCAGGGACGCCGGTTGGCTGGATTGGCAGGTTCCAGTCAGCAGCATGCTAAACGTTAGCAGCCGACTAGCCCATGCCGCGGAACTGTCAACCACCGCGACAACATAGCAAAAGTGGCGTGTGACGCACGTACCTGATTCGGGTGATGTCGACACTGTGCGTTCACCGAGGTGTTCCTCATTCAGACATCTGTGGACGCTTGAGGCTCCTCTCGGTAGTTTTCTCGGCTCCTTATTGTCCAACGAGAAGCGAAGCTGTACAGTATGTCCCTTCCCGCTCGCCGTCCACACCGCAACCTCGCGCATGTGCAGTGGCAAAAAAAAAAAAAAAAAAATCCACAAACGTTGTTGTAAAAATGTTTATTTAGATTCAAAGCCCTTCATTTCTCCCAATACTAGAAAAAAAAACGTAATTTTTAAAACAAACTAAACAACGAACAGGCGAACATAAACGTGTGAGCAAAGAAAACAAATGACAATTCATTGTATAAAAACATTTACAATACTTTTTTTTTTTTGCACAGGTTGACCTAAAAATCTTCACAGATAAAATAACATTTATGGTAAAGGCACAGTTCATACGTACACAAAAAAATCCAACCATTCAGAAGTATTTGGCTAAAGTGTCTCCTTGCATTAAGGTAAAACAAATCTGCAATAAAAAAAAAAAGAAAAAAGTACACATTAACCTTCATATTACTTTTTTGGTGCCATTGAGCATGTTTCCATTGTTGTTGACTAGAAACTGCCACCCTGCCTGGCCGGGCTGTAGGTGCTCATTCACCACTTTCTGATAGGTCGGGTGGTTCGTCAACGCTCGCACAAAGTTATCTGAGGAGCAAGTGGCACAATACCAAAGTCAATAACAATCTGAGAACTCAGAAAACTTTTACATTTTTTTTTTTTATCCCAACTTTAGTCATTTTACGTTACCTTGACTTAACCAACCACCACTGGAGACCTCAGAGTAGAGCTGCTCAATGTGACGCTGACGTAGGCCCAGCAGCGCCCCCATCAGGCAAGACAGCTCCTCGGCACTCAGATTTCCTGTCCCCTCTTCGTCAAACAACTGTAAGGTCAAAGGCCATTCATTGATCTCACTGAACACCTATTTATGATATTTATTCTACAGCCATCTTAAGGTGCATGTCGTGGTGTCCTAACTAGTATGACAATTGAGCACACTAGTAGAACGACTAGGGCTGAGTCTAAAATATTGATACTGAATTGATCTTCCTTTTCACAGCCGAATATAAATTCATAAAACCATGAATCAATACTTTTAATACAGTTTATTTAACCTGCAAATTAATGTGCCAAATAGAGCCTGACCGATTAATCGGCCACCGATTATAATCGGACGATTATTGGCCTTCAAACACAATCGGCCAATGGAGCTATTGGCTGATTATTTTCCCCTTAAAACGTTATCAAAGAAAGCCAAAGTTTCCGACACTATGAAAGTACCCTGAATGCACCATTTTGCTTGCGTAGCATTAGCAACTAGCACGTGTGTAGCGTATGTTATTCTGTTGTCACGAAGCGTTCTTTAAGCTGTTTAATGACACCGCAGTTGGAGTTAACTGTAAATCTAAATACACAATGTTAATGTTACAAAACACGCTTCATTTTAAAATATAGCTAGCGTAGCGCAAACAGGAAGTTAGCAAATGCTAACGGGAAGTTAACCGACTTTGGGGAGTCTTTTTCTTTCATATAACGAATCTAATTGATTTTGGAAATCTGAATCGATACCCACACCTAAGAACGGCTGTTACTAGAAATGTTTTTTGCCACTTCTAATGTAACTTTTGGCATACAAGTACGAAAAAAATACATGTTCAAAGTGAGGCAATTTGTTGACAAATGTGTGCCACTAAGTTGACATCTTGCATTTCAGTGCTACTACTGCAAGTGCATAGTTTTACCTCGGTAATATTAAGTAAAAGCTGGTTATCAAGTCAATGTAACTAGAAAAGTTTTGGCTCATTAGCAACATGTATTGAAAGTGTCCAGCTACTAGTACAACTGTGTATTATTAGGAGGCCAAAAGTATCAAGAGTGGTGGAAAAAAAAAAAAAAAAAAAAAATAATAATAATAATAATAATAATAGACAGCTGGCCTGCTAGTAAATTATGCTTTATACTAGTGAGACCAAAGAACATACGAGTACATGGATAGCAATGTTGTGAATCTAGTTACATTGAAGGCCGTGCGCAGGAGTGACTTGAAGTCAACGAGTCCAGAGAGAGCGGCCACATTCAGATAGATTTGTCTCAGGTCCACTACTTTTTCCTGAAAACCACAAAACAGAGCAGAAGACGCCAAGGTAACGGACATCACGTCACAGTGACGACGCAACAACAAACACGCCCGGAGTACCTCGGAGTAGAAGCCGCAGATGTTCTCCGCCGTCCGCCGGTCGGCGACTCCCAGAAGGCCGGCGAGATCTTCGGCTCCGACCGACAAGGGTCCCGACTGACACCTGTCAATCATTCTGTCCAGCGCGGCTTCCACCTCGCTTGCTCCCAGGCTGACGCGCACGGATTACGGTTGGTTGTTTACAAATGTGATGAAATGTCAGAAATAGAAGTTTTCATACCCAGCCTTGTGCAGCAGAGTCAGCGTTTCCCTGCCGGGTGACTGCAACGGAAGAGAGAGATGGCCCACTTTTTGGACTGGAACGCCCCCTTCCATTATATAGTCCGTAGCCGGGACGCCGAGGGCTCTGAAACACGACACGAGAATATTTTTGACTATCACGCGCACAAAAGATTATTCACGGCAAATAATTGTGCAACTTACTTTGCCATGAGCTTCTGCACGTTGTCAGCGTACAGGTTGGGGTCGTTCCTCTCTTCCGGCGAGGGATTGTAAACGGGCAGGAACTGAAGTACAACATTTTGTTACGCTAAACAGCAAAACATCACTCATCCCCTCTCACGCACCTCCACAGTCATGTTGGTGTACAGTTGGGAGGCAGTGTGCCACACCGCCCCGAGCCTATCAGATGGATGACAAACATTACATCTGTACAAAGAACCAGAGTGGCACCACAAACGCAACATGAACTCACCATGTCGTCCCTTTGTACGTCCAGCGGACTGTATCCTGAAGCACAAAAACACATTGGAAGACACCATTCAAATAACACATTCACTTCATTGCATATGTTCCATTTTTCGTCCAATCAGAGTTCAACCTCTATTTGTTGCTATGTCGATTTCATCCGCTCAGGGTTGTCACAAATTCAATCGTGCTGGCCCGTGAAACTTAAAGGAATACTTGACTCATTGAACCATTTTCACCAGTAAAAAGTTAATATTTTTGCCAGATTTGATAACTTAAATTAGTTTTCATGTACAACTAATGTATTGAAAAACAAATTTTTCCACTTGCTGTCAAATTAACAGAGGTGGCAAACGCAGGTCCAGAAAGTAAAAATCTTTCCACAGTTTGGCTTTAGCCTGCTAGTTAGCTAGCTTAATTTTGTGCTCGTTTAGCTAATATGGATCTCCCTGGCAGTCCCCACCTCCCCCTTTTTCCTTGACTGTTATTTGTTGTGTACTATGTGTGATGATGATGATTATTGTTTGTCTTTTGATTTCAATTTGTTAAATAAAGAAATTAAAAACAACAACAACAACACCTAAAAGGGAGCTAGCTGGTTAGCTAACTAGTACCAGGGGCTAAAGCCAAACTTCTGACAGGGTTTTTACTTCCTGCACCTGGATTCGCCACCTCTGGAACTTAAGATGACATCACCTGTGCTGAGGAAGTAGTTAACAATCAATCACGGCTCAGTTTGCTGACCAAACACAGAAAACAGGTGGGCCATGATTGGTTGTTACCTATAATCCGTTTTTATTTAGTTTAGAGTTTTTTATTTTTTAGTGAGTTTTCATAGTGTTTTTTTAATTCTTCCTTTTTAGTTTTAGTATTAGTTTTTTTAGTTTATTTTTTTGTAATGTTGTGTATTTCTTGTATGTAAGATTTTAAAGGAATACTTGACTCATTGAGCCATTTTCAACAGTAAAAAGTTAATATTTTGTCCAGAATGATTTTGATAACTTCATTATTTTTTTTTATGTACAATTAATACCTTTAAAAACTATCCCTTTAAAATATTGCATACAAGAAATACACATTACAAAAAAAACTAATACTAAAAATAAAAACTGAAAATTATATAAAAAAAAAAAAAAAAAAAAAAAAAAAAGCTCTGAAAACAAAAAAACAATTATAATAATGAAAATGCCCAAACTATTATAACCCTGGTGTGTGTGTGTAAAATCGAAATAAAAGCCAATCTCTACTCACCAATTTGTTGGGGTAGCGCAACAGAACCGGTTGGACCGGGATGCCGCATAAGAAAGCACCTGCCAAGCAATCGAGCAAGGAAGGAGAAACTTGTCAAAGGAGAGAAACGAAATGACTCAAACATGAGGCAAACACTGCGCCCTTTTCCCTCCTCATGCCAATCATTCCAGAAAAACGCCTCGAGCGCCGCATCAGGACTGGATCGTCCCGACTGACTGACTCGAGCAGCTTACGTCAAATCTCCTCACCGGGTTTGAACTTGATCAGAGCCTTGCCGTTGGTGGTGGTGCCCTCGGGAAACATCAGCATCTGGGCAAGAGTCGTTCGCCCAAGAGATTTTAGAGGTGCTCGTTTTTTGCTTTTGAATAGTTGTTGCGCCTCACCTGAGGCCAGTAGCCGTTGGAGGTGATTCTCTCTGTGAGTTGGGCGACAGCCTTCCTCCTCGAATCCGGATCGCTCCTGCTCACCAGCACCGACTGGTTGAACTCCAGGAGCGCTAACACAAAAGCAGTTCAACACACAGTAGGTATAAAAAGTCTACACACCCTGGCAAATGCTTGGTTTTGTGATATAAAAAGTGAGATCAAGATAAATCATTTCTAATCTTTTGTCACTAAACATGGTAAGCGGAGCTAACCTAATGAAATGTTTGCAAAAGTGTGCACACCCTCTGAAACTGGGGCTGTAGCACATTCAAACTCATGTTAAAAGGGGAATCGTCACTCACGAGCTGCCGCTGAAAAATTTCCCGCTCGTGTTTGCACGTCCTCCATCCACTCCGACTCACCTCCGATGACGGGCAAGCTGGTGTTCTCCGAGCGGGACACCACAGTGGGCAGCTGGGTGGGATTCAAAACCAGCATGTCCAGAAAGGTGCTGTGGGGCGCCACCACCAGCACGGGGGCCTCCTTCTGGCTGGCCCGCCGACCTTTGACCCGGACCCACACGAAGCCCAGGGAGAAGAAGACGGCCCTGGCCAGGAGCCATATGGCGGGATGGAAGAGCCAGCGGCGCCAGCCCGTGACGGGTCGGTTGCGATCTTCCGCCGACAGCCCGGCCAGGCGTAGGCGGGCCACAGGCCACATGAGGAGGAAGAACAAGACCACCACGACCAGCCGAACCGGGAAGAGGAAGCTCCCTAAAATGAGACCCTTGGGATAAAACAATCCCATTATAAGAACTGAAGCTACATTTTGCGGCGTAGACAGAGGGAGGAGATGTCAATATTTGCACATGAAATATGGCAGTAAGGAAACAGCATTGCTACATGGCAGCCATGTTGCCCAGGTGAAGCATGCACCTCGCGTTATCAAAACACTTAACACGCCGCCTGTCACGTGTGGGAAAAGTTGGCGAAAAACTTACCCGGATCCTTTGGAAGCTGCTCATAGTCACCGCGTGAAAGAACGGATTCTTGGATCCATGGTGGGACTCGTGGACGCGACGCTCCAACTTCTCCATGGCGACAACAGCAAACCTGAAATAAATATATGTGGGCCGAATTTGGAGATGACGAGCTGAGCACAGGGAAAAAAAAACTCAAGACAACACAAACTGTTGCTCGAGAGAACTTGTCAGGCAAGCGAAGGTAACTTACTGACGACAGCACGTGTGTGTGCGTGCGTAACCTGTTAAAAAAAGATGACTAAATAAGCAAACGCGGCTCGTCACGACACGCCCCCTTTCTTGTCAGTTGGATGGTCCGACCGGTCGGAGCTTATTTGGGTGCAGGCCACATCCGGGCACTTCAAATATTTGTAATGTTTGTTTGCCATCAACTAAAACGTGTGAATTAGAAAACATGGGAAAAAATGTCCAGTGTATTAAGGTTGATAACGTACTACTGTTACTCGTGGCAAGAGCGCCAGACTGTTGACAAGTATACTTGTCAAGTACATTTTTTTTTCAACGGGGCGAGTTGGGGGATAATCTGATTATGCTCCACTACAAATGTCACACTTTGAAACAACGAGTAGATGACATCATTGCCCCATTTTATACGAAACAAACACAGTTTGAGTTCAATGAAGTAATGGCTGCATTTTATGCAACCTACTTTTTTGTTCTACTGTCGATTATAAAAGAACAGGACAAGGCAGATTTTGCAGATTCGGTTTATAGGCTACATAATTATTGAACATAATATAGCGTGCGTACTGATAATTTTTACATTTTCAAAAATGGTTGGCAGTGATCGAGTCAAAAAGGTTAAAACATGTTATAGTTATTTTTACAAGTAAAATAAATAAAAACGTTTCCCTGTTGTCTCTTGGAATAACTCCATTTGCCTCACAGCACGCGAACAAGTTTTGCTAATTGCTACGCCAACAAAATCACGTCTGCACATGCGCAATAACAAGACGGACTCATCCGGGAACAGCCAACAAAGCCTGGAGTCTATAAAACGTTAAATGTATGAATTGTTAGTGAAGATTTTTTTTAATGAAGCTTTTGC
This sequence comes from Festucalex cinctus, assembly GCF_051991245.1. NCBI lineage: Eukaryota > Metazoa > Chordata > Actinopteri > Syngnathiformes > Syngnathidae > Festucalex > Festucalex cinctus. The sequence continues at coordinate 18,972,436 of NC_135426.1, forward strand.
ACAATGCACATATTTTTCAGACCTAGTTAGTGCACTTTGAGCCATTTTGCTTTGTTTCAATTGCATCATTAAACTATTTGCATGACGTTATTTAACTTGTTTGTGTACATTTTAAGTTTTTTTTTTTGTACATCTAAAGCGAGTTTAATAAAAACATGTCTCTGCACGCTTCTCACATAACGTGACTGTGACCAAAGACAAGCTTCATTTCAAATCAATATTTTATTTCAAGAGGGCAGATCAATATAAATTAAATAGCTTTAGTTACACATTGCTGACTTGTGCGTTAAGAGGAAGCAGATCAATGAACAGTAAGAATTATTTTCAGAATATGAGTGTAAGCAAAAACAACAACAAAAAAACTCCAGGTATCAGGTGATGAAAGTCATTCCGTGAAACATGCAGAGGACCACAGCTGATAAACGAGTCTGTCCAAAATAAAACAAAAACAAGGCAAAACAAAGTAACACCGCCAAAAAGGCTGGCCGTCGACGGTGAGTCAAAGGCTCCGTCCTGCTCTAGGGTCCTCTCAGCGGCTCAGGCAGAAACCGGAAATAGTTCCGCCCGCTTCACAACACCATCCCTCCGCCCATCATCTCCATCCTCTGAGGGGACGCACATTTGCTTCAATTGACCAGCTCAGTTCATTGTGAAATGTCATAAGCGACGCCTGTTACACTACCTGAGGAGGCTCGATGAAAGCCAGCCAATCGGACGAGTGCGTGGGCAGCAGCCCCATCGATTGACACTTGTAGATGGCCAACGCCGAGCCCAGCAGGTTACCCACCAGGTAGACCAGTCCCTGAAGCCACTGCTGACTGGAGCTCTCCAACAGCTTGAAGGCTGTTCAAGACACCAGAGGAAGAAAAGTAGAGGTTTGCCGTGCTAAACGGCGCACCCTTGAGGAGAGGTGGTCGACTCACTGGCTGACATAGACATGAGAGCCTGAATGGGCCTCCAAGCCATCATGCACACCATCATGATGGGGAAGATGGAGATGGTGTTCCCTGACATGTACATGATAAACAAGTTCATGGGGATCTGTTTCAAAGGGCCCAGCGCCACATCCCAGCATCGCTGTCAAGAGAGAAGGAGCGACGTCAACAAATGCACAGACAGAAAAAAAAATGCACCGACTTTTCATCCGACTCACCTTCTCCACTAGATTCTTGTCTGTCTCCTGGATGCTGGTGTCAGGAACGGGCTTCTCCGAATAGCCGATGGGATAGACAACATCTCCTTGGCCGGCCTGGCGGTCGCTACGACACCTGGAGCAAATCAGCGCCGCTGTTATCAGGACTAACAATTGAAACTAAATAGTGTTCATCTGCCAAGTTTCAAACAATTCTACATTCATGTTAACAACTGAATTGAACAAAAGGCTCTGATTTAGAACTCATCACCAAAAAGAATCAAATAAGAGGATCAAAACCGCGCTTGCTTGCTTTGGGAAGTGTTTTTCCTGTTATATCATTTACCTAGTGTTGCCTAAGCTCAGCTCCAGAGCCCATTTCATCCTCCTGGAACCAGCTCCTCCTCGAGTGGACAAAATCCCCCCTCCTTGTCCCCCTGAAGATGCCATGGCAACTGAATGGGCCGCAAAATAGGCCTGCTAAAGTTAAATCACACACACGTCATCATTTACATTTTGAATGAAAATACAATGTATTTGAACTTCCATGTTTTGCCATCTAAGTCCACGGCTTTTACTGATATTTTTTGTCTTGTTTTTCTCCGTGGTGTCGATATCTTTATACATGTACAGAATCCAAGTCGGAATTTTGGCATCCGGTTTTCTGACTGGTTCTGCCGATTCAAACGGCGATTTTCAGTTTGTTTACTTGTGGTGCAATCGGAGAAATCTCATCTTTTGTTAACCCGGACGTACGACAGACGTCAGGCCACAATGTCAACATCGATTCACGCTGCATTATTTCATTTACGTGGCATTAAATTGCCTCTCGCCAAATCGGATTAATTTTTGATCATTTTGCTTGTTAGACTGGCGCTGTAGCCTCAATTAGCAACAGCTGCTAGCATGCCACCTGAAGAAAGCCCAAACGAGCACGACTTCGCGAGATAAGACGTCATAGACTACAAAAGCCCATTTTTGTGTTCAAAATAACCTTTTAATGCCACTAAATTCAACGTTTACCTTTTGAAAAGGTCCAAGGCGAGGCTAGCGACTCTTTCAGACGATCACAGAAGTCAAAACTCTTCTTTGCCGCTTCCCTCGTCGGATTGACTAGTTTGTGCTCACAGTGCCCCCTTGCGGCCTTTCGGGAGAAGTACTGCATTGTCTATATCAAATGAGTCAGTCGGGGCAAGGTGGAGGAGTGGAACCGTCACTTGCCTTCTCCGCCCTGGGAGACCATGTGTGGCTTATGTGATGTAAGCTTGTGTGAGCGAGTGATTAAAAAATACAAAATAAAAAGAAAAATATATGAGTCAGTTGGCTTTTATTATACTATTGGCAGTTAAGTCAACCCATGAAAAACTCACATTTGAACATCATGGCTATCTTAGTGCAAACATTAAAAACAGTTACACATAACTTCACACGACATAAAACGGCAGTGCAACTTTCATTGTAACAAGTAATTGCGTCAAAAGGCTCGAGACAGATTTGAGGTTTATGACATCATCGTGGAAAGAGATGTTTGTCATTTGTACAGGCTGAGTTCGGGACTGTGGTACAAACACATGTAAGAGTCGCACAGCAGCCGGCGGGCGCGCTCCGGAAGAGAGACGGGGTCCACCCTGCCCAGCTCCTCCTCTGACAGGTTGAGGTAGCAGCCCACCTCGGGACACGGCCTCACCAGGGGCACGTTGAAGCCATTCTCGCCTCCTGTAACAAACATCTGACGGTTAATTTGGTTGACGGGTTTTTTTGAACGGGCGGCGACTTTGCGTCTCACCTTGGCGGTCGGCCATGCTGTCAAAGAAGAGCCAATCGGACGGCAGGGGCCCGTGTTTGACGAAGCTGACGTAGTGGCTGGTCTCGATGCACGTCACGGCGAACAGGGACATCCGCTGGCGGGTGCAGTCGAGGGAGCCGTTCCACGCCCCCCCGGGGACGCCGATCTCCAGAGGGGAGTGAGACGTCCGCTTCTTGTGACAGTGAACCTGAAAAGGAAGACGGGCGCTGACGGTCAGCATCCCGACTGGGGGCCGAGCCCGCCTACCTGAGTGTTGCAGGTGTTGCAGTATTGTTTGAGGTGTCCCGGCGTGATGTCTCGGTCTTCGTAACACTCCGCGCACTCCCACTGGGCTAAAGCCTGACAGATGCTGCACTGCCTCAAAGCTAAATGAATGCGCACACACGCAGACAACATGCACATTAATCATAATAAAATGGAGTTGAGTGAACAATGTGGTTGCAAAACTAGCAGAATTTTTAAAGGAAACACTTTTCATGGGAATGGCGGGGGAAAAAACAAAAACAAGAATTGACTAAATCAAATGTACTTTACTTGAGTTGGGGGAAATGTTCTATCCAAATAAGGTCACTTTGTCGGATATTTATGCATTAACCACTTATAAGAGTCGAAAATAGCATGAGGACAAATACATGACCGCTCATAAAACTCTTCTGTCACTTTGTGGAAGCTGTGCAGTATTATGTCAACTCAAGATCCAAAGTCTGGATGTTTTTTAGACAATAAGGAATGAAAGTAGATTGAATGCAGTACAATTGACTCAGTTTGTTTTGATAAAAGCTAAAATAATATGAAATACTGTAATATAAAATTGCTGTGGCAGTAGAGTATAAGAGATCAGCCAGGGCCATGCTGCAGCAAGCTCTTTTTGTCAGTGTTTTCACCAGGAATGTGAATAATGATGAAACTTAGCTATATTCTAATGCTAATTGCTGCAAAATGGAAAAAGATAAATATACTTTTTTTTTTTTTCCTGACGAAAGAAGAGACTCCCCTCTTTCTTTTGGTAGGGTCCATGTTTTTATAGCAATAGAATGCAGTATTCTGTGGTCTTGCAAAATTAGTCAAAATCCAGAAAAACAGCGAAGGGGGTTCCGTGAAAATCTCTGGGAGTAAATGAGTTAATTAGACTCGATTAACTTCAATTCGATATTTGATTCAATTATGGAACATCAATTCTTAAATACCAAGGACATGATGAAAACTTAAAATTCCAAACTAAATTTTGCATTATGCAAAAATTGACATCAGCAAGGATGGGATGAAAATATTTTCAAAATTCTAATTCAATAATTTCAAATATAAATTAAAAAGATTCTGAATTGTCTTAAAGTGCTAAAGGTCTTTCATAAATGTAAAAAATATTTTTGAATTCAAGTGAACAGTAAATTTCAAGAAAACAGTAAGGAAAAAAAAGGTGAATTTATGGGAAAAAGAGATTTTAAAATGATCATTTCATGGTTTCATGAATCGATATAAGGCTTGAAAAGGAAAAACAATTCACTATTATAAACGATTATTCAATGTTTTTAAACCCAGCCCTAATTTTTAGCATATTAAATTAGTGACTGAACATTATTTTGGGGTGAAGTGTGCTATTTTTATGATTTCCTGAAAAGCTTGAAATTTACACATTTCAAACTTCCCATGCAAATGTACTGTCGCATCCTTTGCAGCCCAACTCAACATTAGGATAAATTGTCCGTTACTGTCATCCAGCAGGTCTGTGACGTCCAGGCTGAGGGTGGGCAAGATGACGTCAAACATCTTGAAGTCCTTCCCAAAGCGGGGCATGAGCAGGAGGAGGCAGGACGGAGCCTGTGGTGGTGGGGGGGGTCAAATACAGTTGAAGGATTTCACGGGACGCGACGCCGAGCCTCAGCTTACCTCCGCTAACTTGAGTCCGGCGTGGAGGAAGGAGGACTCCAGCAGGGTCTGGACGCTGGCCACCTTCATGGGGGTGAAGAGCCGCGTGGGCAGCAAAACGGACGCGTCCGCTGGGGAGGGCGAGCGGGGAACGTGAGGCGGGAAGAGCTGGTAGAGGTGACATTCCTGCGGCTTTTGAGACAACGATCTAAGAGGGGAGAAGGAAAACTTATTTTATCTGGCGAAGGAAATGAAATCATCGGAATGGAGCAAAGGGGGTGTGGCGCCACCTGATCTTGAGGAGCGGCTCGACACGGAGGAGCAGGAAGAGCTTGTTGAGGAACTCCTCCGGGTCTGGGCAGACGTGAAAAAGAGAAGCGGCGTGGCAGCATTCCTGGCGCACAAAGTTGAAGGTCACGGCGCTCTCGCTCACATACCTTTCTCTTGGTTGGTGAAGCCGGCGTCTTTGTTGGCCGCCTCCAGCAGTCGCCTCAAGGCCATGGTCTTGCTAGCGCACACGTAGCCGTACCTGCAAAACAAACAGGCGGCAAAGAAATTGTCATGACGTGCAAGTAGTGTGCAGGGTTTCCCCCAGTGTTTTGAAGACTGGCGGCCCGCGGGGTTGGAGTTAGGACAGGGGTCAGCAACCTTTCCTAGAAAAAGAACCATTTTAGGCTAATTAACTAATAATAAAAATGTGCTTGGAGCCCAAAACATTTGAAGATTGTGAAGGAGTCTAATCTACTGAAGGCCAAAGAGCTAACTAGAGCTGCACCACAATTTATGAATTTTTTAAACTTCTCTACCTTTCTGTCAAATTGCTGACATTTTTGGCAATTTTATGGACATAGCATGGTAATTTTCGGCATCTCTTTTTTTTTACATTTATGTCTATTTTTATTTTATTTTTTTTTAAACATTTTTTTCTTCCTTTTTTGTCAGAAAATAGAAAATTTTTCTGACATTTTTGGCAATTTTGTGAACATTTATGGTAATTTGGGGGGGTTTCTTCTTTTGTTTTTAGACACTTTATTGTTACTTTTTGAACATTTTCTTTTCTGCCTTTCTGATTTTTATTTATTTTTTGCCAATTCCAAAGATATTTTATGGTAATTTTCTGCCTTTCTTCTTTTGATTTAGAACATTTTATGGCTACTTTTTCAATGTTTTCTTTTTTGATTTAAAAAAAAAAAAAAAAAAAATTCTGACTTTTTTTGATTGCCAATTTCAAAGATATTTTATGGTATTTTTTTTTTTTTGCCAATTCCAAAGATGATAATTTTCTGCCTTTCTTCTTTTGTTTTTGGACACATTATCATTACTTTTTCAACGTTCTCTTTTGTGCTTTTTTTTTTTTTTTTTTTTTTTTTTTTTTTTTTAAATAATTATCAGACCTTTTTTGCCAATTCCAAAGAAATTTTATGGTAATTTCTTCCTTTTTATGGTCACTTTTTGAACAGTTTTAGGTAATTTTAAAAACTTTTTATCTACCTTTTGTGTCTTTTTTTTCCTGACAATTTACAAATTTGGACTCTGACATTTTTTTTTAAATATTTCATTATTTGTTTAACTCGTTTGCTCCCAAAAACGTATAAATACGTTTTTTTTTGTTTTTTTTTTGTTTTGCTTTTGTTTTTTTGTTTTTTTGTTTTTAACAGATCCACAGGAGAGGGACCAAAGAGCCACATGTTGCTCCAGAGCTGATAGATGCAGACCCTTGGGTTAGGAGGTCACAAACCAAGGTCAAGTGACAGACGGACCTGCGGAGGGGGTTGACGATGTCGCAGCGCAACAGTTCCTGAGCTTCACCGCAGTTCGGGTCGGCTTGCGTGTCGTCCGAGCGCCAGAATAGCAGCCAGTCGGCCGAGCTGGAGCAGGAGAAGAGGCTGCGGACGGCGAGACGGATTCAGACATAATGCCACAATCTCTCAACGCGGGTGTGTAGTTAGCGCAGCACCTGAATAGCGTGGCGTCCAGGTAACAGGAGTTGAGGTGACCCTGGATGCCTTTCTTCCAGCCCTGGTACAGTTCCTTGGCCTCGTCCCCTTCGGTGGGAAGAGTGTCATCCTCCACGCGCTCGCTATTCCACTCGGCGAACGCTGTCCAGTCAGAACCAAAATGTAAGCGTTTGAAGGGGAAGTCAACCCCCCTAGTGTCAAATCTCTATTCTGGTTAAAGGGCTGCGATTGGCTGGCAACCGGTCCAGGGTGTCCCCCCCCCCACTGCCCAGAGCCAGCTGAGATAGGCGCCAGCACCCCCCTTGACCCTTGTGAGGAATAAGCGGTCAAGAAAATGAAAATGGATGGATGGTTAAAGGGATACTTGACTCATTGAGCCATTTTCAGCAGTAAAAAGTTAATATTTTGTCCAGAATGAATTTGATAATTTCATGTACAATTAATACCTTTAAAAACTAATTTATCCACTTGCGGTTAGCTGGAGATGACATCACCTGTGCTAAGGAAGTAGGTAGTGAGCTAGCTCCCTAGCTAGCTCCCATGGTGCTCATTTATCTGCTAGGGAGCTCGCTAGCAAGGTAGCTAGCACCAGGGGCTAAAGCCAAACTGTATGGCAGAGTTTTTACATTCTGGACCTGGATTCGCCACCTCTGCAACTTAAGATGACATCACCTGAGCTGAGGAAGTAGGTAACGACCAATTACGGCTCAGTTTGCTGACCAAACCCAGAAAAGAGATGAGCAATGATTAGTTGTTACCAATTTCCTCAGCACAGGCGATGTCATCTTCAATCGACAGCAAGCTGATAAATTAGTTTTTAACGGTATTAATTGTACATGAAAAATAATGAAGTTATCAAATTCATTATGGACAAAATAATACCTTTATACTGCTGAAAAAGTTGCTCAGCTTTCAGGTAACAACCAATCACAGCTCAGCTTCAGAAAACAGGTGAGCTGTGTTTGGTCGTTGCCTGAGCAACTGTGATGTCATCTTCAGTTGACAGCAAGGGGCAAAATGGCCGCCCCCTGAGATGGATAAAACCAGCTGGATTATTCTTCATAACTCATATTCCACGAATGTAATATTAATCCGAATATCATGTTTAGACTAGTGAGGTCACATATAAGAAATGTTTAAGATCGACTTCCTCTTGAACGCGCGGGAAAAAGTGCACGGCGAAACCTGTTCACCTATTGAGTTGCAGCGCTCCACTTGATTGACACGCGCTTCGGGAGCAGGGAATCGGGAATCCCGCCGGCAATTATAGAGTTTGAGGAAGAGCCCCTTGTTTGGCGGGCATCGGAAGTAGCGCTTGCCAAGGTACGTGCCGTCGGATCCTGCCGACACCTCCTGCTCCTGTGCGGGCAAATGGAAGCGGCGCCTTTTACAAATAAAGTTTTCTGGAATCTGACACAAGCACCGGTCGGAATCAATTTACCAGCTCGATGCCTGCCACCGCCTCGCTAACCCCCTCGATGCGTCCAATCCAGCGGATGACACCGTAAAGCGGCGGGTCGTTCACTTCCACCATGTCGCCCACTTCCAGGACTTCCCCGTTGTTGTCCGGCGACGCCGGTGGCGAGTGCTGGGCGTGCGCGCCGTTCACGGGCTGCTCCGCCGCCAGGTCGCCGGGTTTAGGAGGCGGCTGCGGCTGCGGGGGCGAAGGCGGAGGCAGGGGATCGTAGAGCGGCTTCGGGGGCGGGAGAGGGGGAACGGGTTTGAAGGGTTTCTTGGGGGGCGGCAACGGGGCCACCTTGTGGCCAGAGGTGGGCAGCAACTCAGGAGCCGGTTTGGCGACAGGTGGAGAGGTCTTCAAGATGGATTTGAGCACTTGGGCGGGAGGGATGGCGGGAATCTGGGACTCTACTGTTGACAATAAGAAGAACACATCATTAAATGGGCCGGATGAGGAATCACTTCATTTCACTCATTCACTGCCATTGACGTCTATAGGCGTCAAATATCCATTTTTTTTATTGGGCTGGCAGTGAATTAGTTAAAAGCATCTACAACGGGTCCCTCTACCTGGAGACACTTTAGAGGAAGGAAGCAGTTTTCCATACAGGTCAAAAGGAATCTGGCAGAGCTTCTCTCCTCTATAATGACCATCCCAGTTGCCCATAGGAGTGTCCTGAAATACAAAACAGTAAATAATCAACACTCTTCCCAATGTTAAACATCCCCGGACTGAATGAAGCAACTGACCAGCAAGATGCCCACGTAAATCAAAGATGAGTCCTGACGGGGAAGTGGACCACAGAAGCGCACCTCTCCACTGACAGCCGAGCTCTCCAAAGGGACGCTAACCCGCTGGCCAACACTAAACGGCAGCGGAGAGGCGGAGCCACGAACCGGGCGTTGAGGCAACTGCTCAGGCGATCCGGCAGAAAACTGCGACTGAGGAGGAATAGAGGCCAGGGGTAGATGGACGTGTTGCCCGGAACTACCGGCGGGCGGCTGGATGTGGGCGGGGCGAACGTCGTTGTGATGGTGGCGGACGATGCTGCGGCGGGGAGGGCGCTCCTTTTCTTGGGTGTCTGGCTCGTTACCGCTGGACCAGTGTCTGATCTTGATGTGGCTGACCGGCAGGAAGACGGCAGAGCCCTCAGGACATGTGAAAAGACCGTTGCCGGTGCCTTTGCCTTTGCCCGCCGCAGAGCCCTGCGACCGAGGAGTGGCGACTGAACCAGCTGACCAATAAAAGAGGAAGCAGAACGTTCTATTCTCACTGTGCGATTTTACCTTGAGTTGCACCCCAAAATACTGAGGTCTGGACCCTACTGTCAGCGGTCCGACGTATTTGAGTTCGGCTTCAGCGAGCTCGTCTGCTTGGTCCATTTGGACCCACACGGGTGTGCCGGCAGGCAGATTGGCCAACTCGTACAGCTTCTCACGATTGCCTGATGAAACAATAATAACAAAACAACGAAAGCTCCCATTGAACATTTCGTTATATTCGTATTTAACTTACGTAGTAGCTCCAGGCGAGCCTCTTGGGCCACAGGCTCCAACAGACCAACACACTCAGTGGGGACTTCAAGCAGAACTTTTCTGTCCAAGTGAACATAGATGTCATGTTCCAGCATCTGAATAGAACCCAGAGGAGACATATACGTTTTGACATCTGATCACACCCCAAGGACAGGTAACTACTACGTGAAGATATTTCAAAATGGTGCTGAGTACCTTGACACGTAGACTCTCTGCTCTGCCCTTACTCGACTGTCTGTCCGAGCACATGGACCCCCGCCGTAGCACGACGGTATCTTCCGAATCGACCTTGACATATTGGTCGCTCGACAGCAAGAATATTTGGGGGGGGCGTCCCTTCCTTCTCAGGTCATGAGCTCCTGACATGTTTCGGGTGATTACTCGTAGCTGGTCGACAGATAAAGGGAAGCTTTCACTTATGATTTTCAATTAATATTATTATAGTCCTACGAGTCGACTAAACATGCTCCATGATACGACTAAAGTCACGCAAGACAGTAAAAGGTTCACATTGTGCCAATCATCTTTCAGAATTAGTTCAGGTTCGTTTGTTATAAATATCATATAGGCACCGTGTGCAAAATTTTAAATCAACCAGAGGTTTTGGTAGGGAGAAAAAAAAAAAAAAAAAGTCTATTCGAAAAGCTTACCAACTCGAATGCCAATCAGTTAGAAGTCAGGAACTCTCAAAACAAACCGAACCGAAAAGCCGGAAGTACGGAGACTGACAAGAGTGCCAACCAATGAAAAGTCGGAAAAGTTTCACAGCCAATCAGGTCGAAAAAGGGCGTTTCTTTGCGGCTTCCTTTTAAAATACGTGCGTCAATATTTAAAATGAAAATTACAATGTGCAAAACATTGTCAAGTACTTTGCATTTTTGCCACCGATATTTTGTTCATTTAAATAAACATGCATAGTGGTTTACTTCACCTTGAAATTTAAAGTCTCACCCATCTATGAAATTGATTTTCGATGCACCACCCAAATGCTCTACTATGGGACAAAATCCTCCGAGGTATATTTGCATTTGTTTTTATTTCAATTCTATTAGTTCATAAATAGTATTTCCACGTTTTGTACACTATCCATCTCTAAAAACCACAAAAAAATGTACACAATCTCACAACATTAAAAAAAAATTACATCTTTTTTTGCATTGCAATTATAATTGAATAACGACTTAAACATGTCTTTGGTGTGCTGCCTACATTCTTAGTACATAACTGAAAGCCGTAGTTGAGTAAAAGTGCAATACAAGTATCTTAACAGAAATTAACTTGAAGTTGGTCACCTTGTAGAAAATTACAAAAGTACAATTTCGCCTAGTGATATAAATCTGATTTACTTCAGTGGTCCACATGTTGGCCCCTCATGAGTAAGGTTAGCCATCACGTGAGACTGAATTAAATGTTCAAGCTGTGCATAAGTTTTCAACTGAAACAAAACACATCAGGGCATTTGTTTAGTACAGTTCAGCTGTATTTAACTTTTAAGTGCAATACATTTGGCACTCGGAGAGCCAAATATTTGTTGAGGTGGTACTATTAGTGTAACAACTTTGAGAACATCAGATGTAGGTTATTTAACTGTCAACAAAAATTGTCCATTTAATTCAGCAAACCTTCATGGATCTGACGTTCGGAAAAAGAAAAGCGTTCACATGCAAATGCAGACACAGTAGCACGATCATTCAACTGATCAGGATCATATTTAATGTCTCGTCCCAAGACAAAGGCGACCCGTTGTCCGTTGTGACGGCCAGCGCAATGCGGCGGGCTCCTTTCAGAAGTCTCTCTTTCAAACTGCGGCGGTCAGAACTGTGGAGATGGCTGCTCCGTATTCACAAAGTACGTTTTCAGCTCCCCCTTGCCCTTGACGTTGATGACTCCTCGGAGTGTGATGCCGTAGCCCACGCTCTGGACCACCTGGGCCGTCTCTTCTGTCACCTGGACGTAGAGACGGAAGCGGATGCGGTCAAGCGGGGAAGGGTGCGAGCGAGTGGTGAGTTAGCAGACTGACCTGGATCCTGTCCAACACTCCTGTGCTGTCCATCCTGCTAGCCACGTTGACCGAGTTCCCCCAGATGTCGTATTGCGGCTTATCAGCACCGATGACTCCGGCAATGACCGGGCCCTGGTTTATTCCTGCAAATGGACATTGAAGAGTCAATTTGTTCCTCGTCGAAGAAAAACTCGGATGTTAAATATTACTCATGACCAATGGAGAAATTGACACGTCAATATCAACGTGGGAAAAGTGGCTTACCGATCCGCAGTTTGAAGTTGTTGAAGGAGTGCGTATTGATGAGCTCAAGATTGCTCTTTAGAGCGATAGCAAACTCCACCATCGAGCGCACGTGACTGTAGGACATGTCGCATTTCTGCAGGGGGAGCCAGAAATCATGTTTCAAAGGAGGCATGACTGCATGATTAAGTCCAGTGAGCCACCACAAAAACAAAAAAACAAAAACGTTTTGAACAACCATTTTCTTATTATTTATTTATTTTTTTTATTCATGGGTTTTAACAATATATACACACAGGTAAGTCCAAATTTAGCGTTGCTTTCCTTCAGTGCAATACCACACTGTGCCACAACATGCCAGGCAGCACTGAGCTCCGCTGGATGTCGATGCAATGTAATTATAAGAGAAGAAGCAGAGGTCGCTCAAAATAATGTTTTTATTTCTCCTGTGTATGTTAAATTCAGTTGTTTGAAGGTTTATAATTACATTACATATAACATGTATGCTCATTTCCAGTAGATCAACTGTGGCATTTCACATTATATATTAGCATAAAGCTAACAGACTTTCATGCACTATGGTATGGTTTGTTTGAACATGTTGGTGTCTACTTTAAGAAGGGGATTGAGTCAAATTTTATGATGAATATACCTTACTGTCATCCAATGATTGCGTCAGCCCTGTTGCCGCCATGTATGTACTGCCGATGGTCTTAATCTTCTCCACTGAAGAAAATTTTGGCTTGGATAGAAGCTGAACAAAAGAGCGACACGCGAGAAGTTGAGGCGGGACGTCAGACGTACGCTTGGGAAAACCTTCAGACGCTACTAGTCCTTCACACCTCGTCAAAGTCGGCAATGATCTCATTGAGAAAACGTAAACACTCCAGACCGTCCCTGTTGGCGCTGCTCTCGCTGTAGAACTCCTTAAACTGCGGCACGGAGGCAAACATGATGCACACGCAGTCGTACGACTGGCTGTACAGGTCCTGAAACCAAAACAGGCCTTCAAATTTCAGCGGAAAGTCAGTTTTATTTATATAGCGCCACAAAAATGAGCACAATGCACTTGAGAACAATGGGCACAACGACATTCTCACGATGATCACCTGATTGCGGACAGTTTTGCCCAAGAAGAAGGAGGCCACATGAAGGGGAAGAACATTTTGAAGGAGAAGCTTGTTGACGTTCTCCACCGTCTCCATCTCCTCTTGTTCCAACTTGAAACAGTGTTCCAACAGGAAGTCGACACGGCAGCCCAGCTCATCCTGACAGTGAGGGTGGAAAAAAAAAACAAGGAAGTGAACATTCTGCAACATAAATGCTGAAATATTATGTACTTCCTTGAAACTTATTTAGATCCTACCCCTTCTATGTTAGCTATGATAAATTATAGGGATGTAACGATATCCAAACAGCACAATACGATATCACGATATAAAGCTCATGATACGATTATTACGATATTGTGGGGAGGTTGGCAATATTTAAAAAAGGTCAGAATATTGTAAAAAAATAAGTTCATACTAAAAAAAAAAAAGCACAATATTGTGCTTTTGTACATAACAGCAATGCATATAAACCACCTACAATCTCTAATAACATTTAATAACGTTTAATATTGAGGCGCTGACTCGGAAATGAATGCACATATTGAGTCGAGTCACAGGCATATTATGTTCCCCTTCATCTGACAATTAGTGTTGATTTTAAACATAGAAGGGCCAAAACATCCCTAATGAAAATTAAATTGCACTAAAAAATAGCCACAAGAGGGTGCTAGAACGGCACAAATGGAAATCAACCTGACTTTTATTTTTTTTAACAGATGTGTTGCTTTTAAATATCGTGAACATGACGACGACGATATTGTGGCCGTTTTAATATCACGATATTGCCCTTATCGTTACACCCCTAATAAATTATCAATCAATAATTGCAGTCCAAAATACGTACATATTATAAAAAGTCTGCACACCCTTGTTCAAATGCCAGGTTTTTGTGATATAAAAAGAGACCTTTTCAAAAAAGAGTGCATTACTTCATGAATGGTCCTTATTGCGTTCTTTGACTGACCCGATAGAATGCAAGTTTCCGTGTATCGCGCACGCACGCACCTGTCTGGCCAGGATCAGGCAAACAATATAAAAGATGACCAGCCAAACACCAGACATGATCTGAGGGTCCTTCAGTACACCGGGCCTGGGAAAGGGGCACACAGATCGGAATGAGCCAGAGCGCGTCACTCCGAGGCAAAAGGTCACCGGAGCACCTCGGATCTCCGGTCAGACAAAGCCGCTCGCTCACTTGGTGTTGTTGTTGTACAGCAGGCCGATCAGGCAGGACGAGCGGTTGGCGTACACGTGGAGGAAGAGGGCCAAGTAGACCACCACGGCCAGCGTGAGGAGCAGAGCCTTCACCGACAAACAGATCCTGACGAAGACGATGACGCCGAGCATGGCCAGCAGGCAGCAGTACAAGTAGTACTGGATGGATGGAAAGACGTTTGAGCGTGTATCCTTTAACTCTTTTAACTGCCACACGTTATCAAAAACAACCCCCCAATGCCAGCGGATTTCGAGCATTTTAACTCATTTTTCAAAGCAAACAGAATACTGTGTTCTTTTGCTACATAAACAACATGGCTACCACATGAAAGATCGCGTTCCATTCTTTCATTATGAAAAAAAAGTATGTTTCTACCTTACTCTGTTCTTTAGTAATCACCATTTAAAAATGGGTCATTTGAGTGACATTGAGCGAAAATTGAAAAGAAAAGATACATTTTTGCCACAACAGTGACTTTGATACTAATATTTTTTTGTTTAGTGACGCTTCGTCAAATTAGGTTTAATAGGTTTAAGCTTTGATCATTAGCGTCAGCCTTGAAAACGTTCTATTTCATCAGATTGCGTCATGTTTCATTGTAATTTGCAGCTCTAGTTAGGGCCCGAGCAGCAATCGCTGCCATCTGCTGGCCATAGTTAGTGGGATTTTTTGTTTTGTTTTTTTGTTTAAATTTCACAACCCATTGACCTGGTTGCGCTGCACTTGGACGTTGCACTGACCACTGATAAATTCACAAAAAAAAAAAAATAATAATAATAAAATAAAATAAAATAAAAAATGTGATTTTACTAAACATTAAATGTTTTGGCGGTCAAAGAGTTAATAACCTACAATGCGCTGAATTTTCCATGTACTCTCAATATTGATGACGATAAAGTGCATTATCATATCGAATAAATGCTCAAATGGCTTGCCATATTCAGAGGGTCCCACACATGTTCAGTGATAACTCACAGGCACAGTGTAGAGTCGGAGACTCTCCAGCGAGCTCCTCTCGTTGATTTCGGTGCAGTTGTTTCCCGGGATGAAGACCTGAGGAGGTCAAATAAGGAGCGAAACGTGAGAACGCTGCACAAGAACAAGAACAAGGCAGTTGATGTGGCTAAAGATGTGACTGGAGAAAAGCAAAGACCTTAAATTATAGAAAAGTTAAGAGCACTTGTGTAATATAAGGTTTATTTGGTAGTTTTATGTTAAAATTATCTGAAAAAAAAACAAAAAAGTAAATGGGAATTTGGTATGTAAAAAATATATATTATTCACAAGTTAGGCTTGACATATTTCTATGAGTCTAAGATATTGCTCAGTAACTTGCTTCTAATGTACTTTCTCATGGTAATGTGCATTCACAATCATTTTTATTGTGAACTGTATTTACATTCATAAAAAGAGGTCCAACTGTATATTAGAAAATGATAGCAAAAGGCTCACAAAGTTGAGGATGGCCATCAGCAGTGTGATGAGCAAACTCAGGCAGACGATAAACAGCCGCAGCGCCGCCTTGTTTGAGACACCACGAGACAGTCCTGATATCCAGTTAATGCGGGACGGTATTTTGGAATTCCATTTCTGAAGGAAAAAAAAAAAGAATTATACTGGATGTTAAAGGGACATTCAGCGATCCCTAGCGCCATCTAGTGGTGAACTAATAATTCATTTATTAAAAAAAAAAAAAAAAGACTGTTTATGCGTATAGTATGCAAAACTAGCTTAAGTGCAATTTCTTGTGAAATTGCGTTGGAATGCTGAAAGCTGAATGCTAAGATTTGTATGCATGTGGAATGCTTATGAAGTAAATTGAGAGATAAATTATGACCACCTGATTACTGATTACTTTACCAACTGTGCCACCAAGCAGTATCAGACAGCTGCTAATGTTAAGTTATATATACGGAAGTGGGCGTGGAAAGTGTTACTTGGAAAAAGTTCAATGTCTGTCCCATTGAAAATGAATGGGGAAAAGTTGATATTAAACGTTAAACTTAGCCAATACTGTAAGTAATGTGGAATCAGACTATATATATATCCCGGGAGAAATGAATTTTTTAAGTTAGTTGAAATTTGTTTTGCGGCAAAAAAGTGTGGAGAATAAAAATCACAATAACATATGTGGGAATGCTTCAGCATTCCCACAATAAACATGTCAAGTCAAGTCAAGTCCGGCTAATTCCGGTTCGCTCGGTCGGTTGCTCGCTGGTCTTCAAAATGGCTGCCAAGTCTGTCTCGCCGAGATGCTCGTTTGCTCACGCAAAACAAGATTTGGTGGTAGGCTTGCGAAATGTGGTCTCTCTTAGCCACTTCTGTGTGCTTCTAACACTATTTTTCTACCACTAGATGGCGTTACGGATCACTGAATGTCCCTTTAAATATCCGTTCACATGTTTTGTTTGCGAGTTTGGCCAAGCGTACCCGCAAGTAGCCACAGAACGTGATGGACAAAAGAAGCACCAGCACAGGAAAGGTGGCGCTGTAGGACACGGCCAATTCAAAGTTCCTGGCAAGGGTGCAAACACATTTAAGACAGATGACAAACATAAAACAATCACAACAACATGGGTGCCACTCACTTGTCAGAAACGAGCATCTGCACGGCAAAAAGGGTGACAAAGACGAAAGCGAGGCAGCTCATGGAATGGTGTAAGCCCTCCACCTCTGACAGGCGAAACTGGAACGTACGAGATGTAAGACAAACGCGCCACCGTGCGCTCACTTCCTGTTGGACAAGTGACGCTACCTGCTTCTCCAGGCGCACGTCATTGAAAAGCAGCGTCAGACAGTCGAGCCTCTTGGCCCTCCTCCTGAGGAACAAACACAAACAGATCAGAGAGGCAACGAGAGATTTGAAAAACAACAAACTTACCCTGCAGTATCCAGCGTGTCCAGCGACCCCCTCACACAGTTATCTACAAACAAGCTGAGACAAAAAGCACAATTTCCATCTCACTGCAAAAATTGAAATCTTAAGCAAGATATTTTCCTAAATTTTACCTAAATTTGCTTATTTTAAGATACTTATTACTTAATTATCTTATTTGATCAAGCAGTCTTGGAATTGCGTATTAACAGCCAGTTTCCACATTTTAAGATAACTAACGAACATCAAAGGCCCAGAACGGGGTTTCATAAGTTGAAATTTCTTATTTTAATATTTTGCATAATATGGTAAAAAGATAAATGGGAAAAATACAAGTATGAATATCAGTGGTTTGTTTCGTTACATTTACTAACTCATTGGCTCCCAAAAACATATAAATACGTTTTAAAAAAAAAATGTTTTAAGTGTCCCAAAGACGTATTTATACGTTTTTGGGAGCAAATGAGCTTTAATGGAGCATACCATGATGGGTTGTTCTGACAAGCTGGTCTTTCCTGAAGCAGACAGACATTTTACAGTCAGGACACGATAATGTGCGTTCACAAATTGCAATGCGCGGTCAACATACAGCAGATGACTGTTGCTGGTTCACTGTGACCGCGTTGATATTCTTGGAGAGCTTGGCGTGATGATTACTGAGTTCGGCGAAGGGCCGGATGTCCTGCCACGACTTAAGGTACTGAGACATGCGAATGGACGCCCGCTGCCGGTTCTCAACCGTAGCAAGAAGGTTGGCCTGGAATTGAAGGACGCACGCCGTCACGTCACATGCTTGCGTCTCGGCTGCAGTACGCCGCACGAACGCCCACCGTTGCTGGTCTTTGCAGGCTGCCGGAGTTGTTGGGGTCCAACACCAAGTAGGTTTGTCTTCCTTGGAGAAGAGGATCCCGACTCCCCCCGTCGCCATCCTCCACTTGGTACGCTCCGTTCAAGTGTTTCAGAGTCTCATCCGTGATGTGAACTCGCCTTGTATAAAATAAATAACATTTGTTGACTTTCGTGGCAGAAATGCCGAGACGAAACCGTCTTCATTTGAATGCACTCACCCGGGAAGACCTCCAGACTCCATGTGATTGGCTAGCGTAACGTCATGTGACCACACATCGTACTGCCATTTTTGCAGGCCGATCACACCTGAGAGCACGTTACCCGTGTGAACGCCAACGCGCATGCTGATCTCCACTCCTGTGGCCTCTCGCAGTTTACTAAAAGTCAAGAAGAGGAATGCAGTTGTAACTTCACTTGACCAAGATTTTACTTGTACAAGTGATTACACGTTATGCAGCCAAAACCAAATCAAAAATCAACAAAATTGTCACCAATTACATTTGAAAAAATATTAAATATGTTTTCCAACAGCCTAAGATGTTTTGCCAAGAAACATTATTAGAACTAGGGGTGTCAAAATTAGTGTGTTAATTTTGAGTTAATTTAAAGTTCCTTTAACTACACTATTTTTTTGTAAATGCGCGATTAATGACCGCCCCTTACTTGGAAAACCTGTACTGGAGGAATTCCAGTATCAACATAGCAGACTTTTTTCGTTTTTGTGTACATTTTATTGTACATTTAGAACAGATATAAAATTTGTGATTTATGAGTGTCCTCCATATGATTCAGTCAAACAACAAACAATGTTTGTTGTATAGCGTTTTAGAATTCTTCAAGGTTTGTATGCCGCATTTAATCACCACATATGCAAACTCCCGCGTCGTAAATTATGAGTGAGACACTCAGATTATGAGAGGACACTCTTAAAAGAAGAGAAAAGAAGAGAAGAGAAAAAAAGAAAAAAAGAATAATAATTGTGATTCATCGTGAGTTAACTATTGAAGCCATGTGATTAATTACGATTAAAAAATTTAAACGCCTGAGACCCCTAATTAGAACAAAAAAATAATACACTAAAAAATGTGAATCAAACCAATGTAAACAAATGACTAGCTTATGAAGTCTATTTAAGCCAAATAATTAAAATTGAAAGCGTAACAGCTCGTAACTTGAGAAACTCTGTGCCACTTGTGCAACAAGATCATATGTGGTGTCAAGAGGAAGTTATGCAGTAATGACATCACATGCAAATGAGCTGACCTGATAGCGGTGCACATGTCCAAGCCCATCTGAACACAGTTCTTGGCGTGTGTCGGGATCGGGTCGGGCAGGCCTGACACGCAGTAGTAGCAGTCGCCCAAGATTTTGATACGAAGACATCCGTTTTTCTGTCGTGACGGCAAATATGAAACACACGCACACAAACACGCGTACACACTCCTGGACTGGACGTGTTGGTACCTTGGCGATGTCGTCAAACCTGCCAAAGAGCTTGTTGAGCACAGCAACGAGCTCCTCTGGTGAGCAGCTGCTGGCCAGCTTTGTGAAGCCCACAATGTCCGCGTAGAGAATGCTAGACACACACATACACACGTTGAGTATCTTATGTTCTGGGGTTGGATCCCAAACACGCAGACACAAATAAGATTTTAACTCTTTATTCGCATAACATCAAGAGGCGTAGAACAAACTTGGCTCGACGAGAAACAACGAGAATGTATCAAGAATCACGAGACGCGAAGCTAACATGGGCCGTGGCGTTGCACAGAGGAACAGAGGTAATAATCAGACAAAAACACACACTTCTCAGACAGGCTTATATAGACAGCTAATCAATCTGATTGGTTGTGGCTGGACATGTGGGTAACAGGACTGACATGGAATTACCTGATTGGCTGTTGACTAGATAAAGAGATTAAAGATTCCTGACATCACATAGCTTCTGACATCACATAGCGTCTTATCAGTTGAAACTAGATGCTGCTTACATCTGTTCAAAACAGACACTTGACCACACGGTCATGACCCAAACATAACCCTTGCACGGCCCAAACATAACCCTTGCATGACCCTAGTCGTGACAGTAAACATAACCCTTGCATGACCCTAATCATGACAGTAAACACAACCCTTGCATGACCCTAGTCATGACAGTAAACACAGCCCTTGCATGACGCTAGTCATGACAGTAAACACAACCCTTGCATGACCCTAGTCATGACAGTAAATATAACCCTTGCATGACCCTAGTCATGACAGTAAACATAACCCTTGCATGACCCTAGTCATGACAGTAAACACAACCCTTGCATGACCCTAGTCATGACAGTAAACATAACTCTTGCATGACCCTAGTCATGACAGTAAACACACAACCCTTGCATGACCCTAGTCATGACGGTAAACACAACCCTTGCATGACCCTAGTCATGACAGTAAACATAACCCTTGTCATGACAGAGCATGACACACACGTTGAGCATGACCCCATCCTGATGGTTCCCCTCCTCACCTGACGTCTTTGTGCTGCCTTATGTAGAGGTTGTGAAAGTTGTGGAAGTTGTTTTTATTTTGCTTATCGCCCTTGGGCTTGGTCAGCCTGTTTATCACCTCCGTTTTGAGCTCGATGGCGATGTAACACGGCAACACCGACAGTAGCAGACGCTCCTGGAACAAACGGGCGACGAGTCGGTTTCAGCAGCGCGATAAAGCATCCTGATTGGATGGAGGGAAATTGGATGTGATCAAACCTGCTGGTATTTCCTTATTTCCTTCTGGGAGCGGATGGCGCTGAACTCCTCTCTCTTCTGATTGGATATCCTGAGATCGTGTTCAGTGGTCCACAGGTGGAAGACCCCGATGCAGTTGACACACAAGAACAGCATGCCGTTTGCCACCAACTGTCGCCAAATTACGCATTGGACACCATTACAGCATGAGTGCAAAGCGTGTCAAGTTTAGGGTTGAAATATTTTAGAGAAGTTCCATAGTTGGAGGGAATCATGAGAATTAACAGGAATAAACCAGGAATTTACTCAATTGTAAATTGACTCTTAATAGTGAACTTGGCCCAAGGTTATTTTGGTTAACTAAAACTAATGAAATAACTCAAACTAAAAAAAACCTTTTTATTACAGAAATAAAATAAAAACAAAAATACTTTTTAAAAAACAAAAATTAATTGAAACTACATTTTACTTTTACAAAACTAAAAAATACAAAAACATAAAGACAAGCAAAATTCTTTGGAACATAATTATGCAAGTTCCTTTTGGATGAAACAAAATGTTTTAAATTAGTTACTTTATTATTTTTAATTTAGTTAATTATTTTTTTTATTTATTTTAAATTTTAATTTTAAATTAATTACTTAAATTTACATTTTTAAATTAATTGTAATTAATTGTAATTCATTTTATTTATTTAATTAATTTAATTTATTTTATTTTGCAAATGTATAAATTTAAACAACTCAAAAATTATTATTATTAATATTATTATTATTATATTTTTTTTTACAATTATGCTGATTTTATAATTGTGGAGTGTAATACTTGAAATTGTAATGGAATTTCGAGTAATTGCGCAGCCCTAATTAAAACTAACTAAATGTAAAAAAACAAAACTCCAAACTAATTAAAAACTAATTCCAAAACTTTAATAACCCTATCACTGATTTTCATTCTTTGCTGGAACAGCCCAGCGGGATTTTCTGTGTTTCAAAAATTTCCCATTTGAAATTCCCATGGATTTTTTTCCCCCCTCGTTTCTTCACAACTCTAATCAAGATGGACACACCTGCACAGCCAAGTCTGGCGTTCCTGGTCTTGTGACCGGGACATAAACACTAATGATGACGATGTGCGTAACGCTGGTCCAAATCCCAACCATGAGAGCCCATGCCAGTGAGAGAGGCAGCACTGTGTACACACTCAGGGACAGGAAGAGGAAGAAGGCGACCTGTGGAGGAGGAGGAGGAAGCGAGCGTTGAGTTTCTTTTCAGGCGGGTCACGTAATACCTCCCCACCTGTTCCCATGTTGTGACGGGTCCTCCGGTGAAGATAAAAACAATGGCGGTGGCGTACAGCGTCCCCCAGACGAAGAGAGCCAGGGCGCCCGCGCAGCGCCTCACGGTGGCCAACCATGGCAGGCACACCAACAAGCCGGCGCTCAGGATCAGAACCACGCACACCACCGACAGAGCTCCCACGTGGACGTCGATGTTCTGTGCGCAAAAGTGCAACAGTTCAGCGCAATCGTTTCTTTTGTGACTTTGTGTCAACATCACAAGAGTACATTTGAAGAAATCCTTTTGACATTTTGCTGTTTAAATAGTCCAAAGTTGAATTGTCTTTGTTTTCTGTAAAGCAGCTCTGCGTTTGCTAATGGGGAAGTCAATCCCCAAATTTTATTTACAATATGCTGTATGTGCCTCCATTAGTCTAAACGCGACATTCTGATTTGAGGAAGTTAAGCAAAAAAAATCCATCTCACGGAGCGGCCATTTTGCCACTTGCTGTCAACTGAAAATGACATCACAGTTGCTCAGGGCTAAGGTAACAACCAATCATAGCTTAAACCCCAAAAACATGGTGAGCTGTGATTGGTCTCTAATGCTGCATTCGAGGATGGTCAGAAGTCGGTTATATGCAAGTTGGTTTTTCCCAGTTCCGACCTGGAAGCGTTCGAGGCGAAAGTAAACTACCAAAATATTTTATAACAAACAAAGCACGGGAAATACATATAAAAATATTACACAATATATATCCTACAAATGTCAATTGTCAATTTAGATGATAGATGTATATTTTATAAAACTGCTCAAGAAAATGTAATTCATCTTTTTTTATGATTGTCCTTTTAGTTTCGGGTTTTGGAATGATATAGAGAAATGTATTTTTCAAAAAATTGGTCACACCATAAAGACTGAAGGGAAAAATATTATTACTTGGTTTACATTCTAAGATACAGATATTTGTAATATTGGTCTTTTTATTTTATTAGGGAAATTTCACATTCATAAATAAAAAGAAATTCAAATTTAATCCATGCTTTAAAGTATTTTTGGTTGATATAAATCATTACATAGAGTCTCTTAAATTTGTAAATAATAAGAAAGGTCAAAAGATGTTGAAAATATTATCTAGTTTGTTTAATTAAAGTGTGTCGTTTTTTTTCTTTTCTTTTTTTATTTTAGGGTTAAAAAATTAGTAATTTCATTTTTGATGCAAAATTGAACTCGATTGTCTGAATGACTATATGTTTTTCCTTTATTTATTGTTGTATTGAAAAGATTTGTTACAGAATTGTTCATTTTGTATTCTGTTAATTAAAACAAACAAACAAAAAAGGACTCCCGTGATATGGATAAAAATAATATCAAAAATGTTAATCAGAATACTGCGTATAGACTAGTGGGGGGCGCATACAACATGGTAAAGAACATTTTGGGTTAACTTCCATTTTAAAGCCAGCCTTTTTTTTTTTTTAATTACAATAGCAACTATGCTAATTCACATTAGCTCAGCGTTATCGGCTAGCATTTGGCTAGTGGATGTTGGTTATTATGTTTCAGTTTTACAGTAAACTTCTCACTAAGTTTAAATGTGTTTAAAGCGTCTGTGTATAAAATTTTATACACAAAAAAAAACCTTTTACATGATTCCTCTGCCTCGCAGATTTTCACCTATCAGGTTTACCGTACGGACACTTTTTCTCACCCTTCCCATGGTAGGAATGAGGACGATGATGGCCACGCAGAAAGCCAACGACAGCACCAGTCCAGACAACATGGCCGGCGTCTCCTCCACACACTGCAGGCAGCCCCTGTGCACGGACCTGCAGCAGCAGCTGACGCCTTCCGCGGCGCTGCGCGGGGACCGCGTACTTCCACGTCCTTCTTCATGATCCGTACTGCTCCCAGTACTCGCAGGGTCATTCGATGAGCTGCCGTCCTCCGTTTTCTTGCTAGATTTGGAAGAGTGTCTGCTTTTTGCCCTTTTTTTTGACTTCTTGCTTTTCACAGTTTGTACAGGTGAGACAGAGTTGGTCTTTTCTAAGGAGGTTCCACTTAGCTCACTTAAGTCACCACCAAAAGAGGTGCTGGCGTAGCCGGGGCTGGAGAGAGCGCTGCTGTAGTCCGAGTCGATGCCCAAGTCCAAGTTTTGAGAGGACGCTCCGACCTCGGCGTCGGCGCTCACAGCTGTCGCGCTCGACAAAGAATCCACCAGCAGAGGCTCGTGCAGGTGGACGGACGCTTGACTGAGTCCCGATCGGCTGCCCGGCAGCCCGTCAACATCAGCAGTGTCTGCGATGTCGCCAAGTTCAAGCTCATCTATTCCAGTTTGGGCCACACCGTCAACAGGCGATGCTGCTGCAGCTTCTTGGCCCGGCCACATCATCTTTTGGACCCTTTAATTTTATGATATAAAAAAATAACAGCTAGGTGAGAAAGCACAAAGTCAAACAAGAGTAATCTGGACTAAAGTGACCTTGAAACGGAGCAGAAAAATGAGCAAACAATCACAATTGTGAGACACATCTTAGCGAGATTGGTGGAAAACAAGGAAGTAGAATGAATTTCTCCTTCTCCTGCCATTGGCTATATTAATAGTTAATTTTAGCAAACATGTGGACAGTGGGCAGCAAAATGCTAACAAAGTTCATGTTTTGGACACCCGTGAATGTTTTTGTTTTTAATCCATCCCATTGTGTAAGTGTGCGTGCGTGTGCGAGAGACACTGACCAGTGTTAATGACAAAGTTTCCCTTATTGTACTGTTCGTCCCCTTCAGTGAGCACTCAACCATCGATGGACGACGTCAAAGTCTTCCTGCCACAAAAGAGGGTCAACAACAGTGTGATAATGACACACTCAAACCTTATAATGACGTCCTTTGCTCGCTCCTCTATTGTGCTAAACTCGTTTTTCTGGCTATTTCCTCAAGCAGCGCACACGGTTCAGGTGTGTACTGGAATGGCATGACAGCGACGCACCCAGCATAGCACCTTAACAATTTTACGGGCACCACCTCGTCTGATAATCAGGCGTCGACATCTCCCTTCACTCGAGTTCCGCTCATCTGACGGCCATCACAAAACACGATTGTTCGATCATGACCTCAAATACAAATGCCACAAAATAGGAAAGTTATGTCATTCTTATTGTGTCATACTGTTTTTGATGTGCGAGATGTGTCAGAAAAGTTCCAGGACTGGTGTCATAAAATCTATTTCTCAAGCCTCTGACGTTTTGTGACAGTTCTCACAATGCCCCGAGCATCTGACAATTACTCACCGTGCTCAAGCGACCCTCCCTCACTCACCTGACCTGGCCCAGAGAGTTTTTTTTTTTTTCTCTTTCACAAGCTCATGACAGACATCAAGGGGACCCAATTTGAAGAGGTGGACAACATCAAGATGGTCCGTGATGGAGGAACCTGGGAAGAATCTTTCCAGGAGTGTTTATGGGCTGGAAAAATATGTTCAGACTCCAAGGAAAGCTTGTAGTTAAGATTGGAAATATGTCTCTTATGACACCAGTCCTGAATCATCTTTAAATGTGTCACATTTAAAATGACTATCACACCTGCCATGCAAAGAGATAAGTGATATAATTTGAGGGATTAAATCGAATGTAATTATTGTCATTTGTCATTGACGTCAAGCAGGTTTAGACTACAAATGGAAAATACACTTGATTTAATTTAACATCTTCAGCCATGTTGGAAATGAAACTATGGGATGACATCACCAATTAAAGAGGGAACAGGTGCAGACAATAACAACAGTGCAGTATTTTTCAACATGGTATGACCGAAATTGACTTACTTGCACTTAACATTTTACAAAGACAATCACGACTTTAGCACCGAAGCATTGTTGACTAGTTTGAATGTGAACACAGTGCGGTTAGCTTACCTCGTGACACACGTTCAATCTAATCATATTCCACTTCCAATTGCCTGCCTTGTGGCATAGGAACGAGAAAACGAAGACTTTCACATATTATTAGTTGGTCCAAAAAATAAACTTGACTACGCTTTCCGTTCTCACACCGTGAGAACAACCGAGATCGACCCGGCAGGAGTGAGCGAGGATTCCAGTACGAGTGTACACAGCAGAGGTGGGAGGGTGCGTGCGCGTCTACGTGCTCGCGCGACGCCAAGCTACGAGTGCTTTCAGTTACGAGCCGTCGCTTGTTCCATGTTTTGAGATAGGAGCTCGAACTTAAGGGAAAAGTTCAAGTGGAGACACAAGGATAGAGACAATTAGAATGTGATTTCAGACGTTTATTGAACGTGACAAACACATCAATACAAAATGAATACACTCCCAAGGAGCATAGAGCAGAATTAGCTATCATTAACTTACAGTGTGTTAAAACCAATTTTCCTGATTGACTGCACTTGCTTGGTCAATGGTCACAGCCTGTAAAAAGTCGTATGTCAAGGCGTCACTGTAACCGCAATAACATAACTAGTCTTTCAGGATGTTTGTTTGGGAAGAATGAGAAAAAAACAACCCTTTGTCTCATATTTATTGTTTCACTTTAGTGTCCCGGCCTCGGTCAAAACAAGCCATTCCACAAGCTCAGCAAACATAATGCTCAAAGATGCTTTGTGCTTGGTGGGCCTGCACCGTAAACCAGCACGCTCACAATTGTATGACATACGCATTAAAATCTGAGGATGTGTTCAAAATACATTGTCTATTTTAAAAGCTGCCGAACCGGTCGACAGTATCAAAACAAAAAAAGGCCATTTCATCCACGTCAGTTCACATCATGTGGGAAGTATGTTAATAAGGGGAGAAAATTATATTCAAAACCTGCTGCTTCTTTGTTTCGTGACGATATCAGGCTATAATTCTCTGGCAGTCATGGAAAAGTGGTTCAGATCATTCGCCTGCAACCATTGGATTTCCCCCCCAACATAGTCCTTACACAGATGTGGTACCACGAACAGCTCCAGTGGGTGCCACCAACAGTGTGTCTTGAAGATGATTCTTCATCTTCTGATAAATGTAAAAAATGCTATCAGAGTGCCCTCTTGTGGACAGGATGGTGAACAACAGCTTAAAAAAAAAGGGGTCTGAATTTGATAGAACTGTGAAGCTTCTACTGCTCCAAAAGAAGGGCGGAGAGCACATTGAGGTCGTTCTCTGTCGGGTTGCTCTGCAGAACCAGCATCACCGTGTTGTCCTGTCCAGGAAACACCTGACAAAGACGTTCTCGCAACCTGGCCGTGGCCTCCACCGTTCTGCTGGCAAAAGGCGGATCAGGGCCTTGGTGGTCTCTGGACTTGGGGTGCTGCTGTGCCGCTAGCTGGCTCTCTTCACCTGCTCCATTCAGAGCGCCACCCAGTGTTCGGTCAGGCGAAACTTGTGAAATTTGTGAGCGTGGAGGATGGAAGAAATTGGAATTTGTGGTTACACCAGCCGGGTCGGGCGTCCTGGTAGGGGATTTATGGTCAGAAAAAAAATGTCGAATTTATTTTAGAATAGCATGCATATCCCACCTGCATTCTGAACTGAGGAAGTCATCCAAATGGGGGCCACCTCGTCCTAGTGGGTCATCTGGAACCATGAAATGATCGCCAACAAACGTGTACTGAAGCAATCTGTGGGGAACACGGCTGTTTTAGCCTATTTTTGTATCTTCGGTTCATCAACATAACACTTTTCACACAAAGTACCACCTTAAAGCTGCTCTCTGCAACAATTTGGTCAGATATATCTTTACAATAGTCGTTTTATTTGACCATTTATGACTGAAACTTTTTTAATTAGTAGATTAACACCTTTGCTGTTCATAATGGGAACTCCTGCAAGCCTCTGGCCAACAGTTTTCCGAGTGGATTCGGGTTCGAATTTTCTGCCGTCTGTCTGAGGGTCATGTGACGTCATGTGCGCGTTGTGGACATGAAGAAGGGAAAATGTCTTTAATCAACAATAAGAAAAGACGTAATTGTCTTTGACGTTTTTTTTCTATGATGCTTCAATTGTGTAATATCCAAATATGGTTGACCTGTTTTCATGCACAGTAAAATGTATATTTTAGTTATGTTTTTATTGTACTTATCGTTAAATGTGATTGAATGTAAATTTGTGTTGAATTGTGTCAAAAAAAAACATTTGAAAATGAAAATGCATTTCATTTTTCAGCCACAGGTGGCAGTATTGATTCAAAATTAAATTTTCTACATTCAATAGCAACAATGCCTAACTGCCCAGTACCGTATATTCAAAAGCTACCGAAGCATATTGCACTCACTTGAAAGAAAAAAAAAATCCTGTTTTTCGACTAATTTTTTTTTGGGGAGCTTTGTTTTTGTTTTTTGTTTTTTTCCAGCTTTTTTTTCTGATTTTCTGAATATTTTTTTTTCTGTTTTACTGTTTTTTTCTGTCAAAAAATAAATAAATCAGAAACACAGGAGGAAAAATTACTCACAAAAACAAGAGGAAAAAATTATTCCAAAAAACAGAAAAAAAAAATTCCAAAAAAACAAGAGCACCAACTTATGTTTTTTGGATTTTTTTTATTTTTATTTTTATTTTTATTTTTTTTTTAACTCTGAACTTCAAGTGGTGGTAACAAGATGGCCGCCCAGTGATTTCAATGGCTTGCACTTGCGTTGTATGGGCTATCAGCTATCCAGCTATATATACAGGTCAGTGGTCTGCAACAGGTCACTTGGAGTTCAGAGGTAAAAATAAAAACTAAAAAATACTCAATAATAAGTTGTTGATGCGCCGTCTTTTGGAATATTTTTTTTTCTGTTTTTTTGGAATAAATTTTCCCTGTTTTTTTTATATATATATTTTTTATGACAGAAAAAAACAGGAGTTTTTTTTTTTCAAGTGAATGCAATATGCTTCCGTAAAAAGCAACCCATTCTTAAATATTAAACACGAACGTATTAAACGCCAGAGTTGAGAAAGTGACCTGCAATTTAGGCAGTACCACTAGAGGGAGCTCGCCTATCACCACACTTGATGTATTGGTTTCCATGGAGAAAACAGCGAGCACAAACAACTCTAATGAGGGAGTCTTGCGTCCTCATTCGTTTCAGTAGCCAGTATTTCCGCTAACATCTCATCTCAACCAAAATTTTGCTTTGTTTGGAGTGTTTCACCTCTTTTTGATGATGTCTCTCCACACAGCTGACTCATCCAAAAGGTCCCTCAGATTGTCGTTGGTCACGATCACGCCGTTTGTCTTTTGCGCAAGTTGCAGCATGAGTCTGCAACGATGATCGGGTATTATTGGAAAGCAGTATATCATACAGAAAATATGATATCTTGTTATGAGAACTACCTGTCATCATACGAGCTGATCCTCGTGCCGAGGACCTCCCTGGAGGGCGTGAAGGAGAGCAGGCCCAGTTTCTGCAACTTGGCTAGATAGTGCTGCTCTGTGGAGGTCAAAAAAGGAAAAACGGCAAACTTTTTAGATGAGGCTGGAAGGAAAAGCCGTTAAATGTCAAGCAGACAATGCAACAGGTGCGGCGACCTCTGATGCGGGGGTCACTCTTCTGCCGCCAGTGGGGCAGCAGGGCACTGATGTGCCGATGACCTCGCTCCCAAAAATGCTGAACAGCCAAAGCGATGCCTCGACACGAGAAGAACTGGCCCAGCCCGTGCCTGCAGAGGAGGAGAAGATGGGGGAGAAAAAGTACACTTTTCAATGAAAGTGAATGGAAATAATAATACAAATATCGGAAGCAGCCTTTTGTTTCATTTGTGGTTTTGTTTAAATTTCAACTTTATAAAAGATAATGATGACGCTAGGAACTCCCTACACTTTTTATTTTCCATCCATCCATTTTCTTAGCCGCTTTTCCTCACAAATGTTGTGGGGGTGCTGGAGCCTATCCCAGCTGGCTTCGGGCAGGAGGCGGGGTACACGCTGCCTAAACCGTTTGCCAGTCAATTTAAAAAATAATAATAAAAAGACAATGCTGACACTAAAAACTCCCTACACTTTTTTTTTAAATAATATAATAAATAAATAAAATTAAGAAATTATGTTGAAAAAGTTTGGAAAACTTTACAGTAAAAAAAAAAAACTAACTATTTACTTGCTTTGTTTTTAATTTTGCTTAACACATGCCGATGAACCTGGAAGTTCCCTGCAATTTTTATTTTTATTTTTTTAAACAAAGTTATTATTTATGTTTAAAATGAAAGAAAAATACATGTTTAAAATTTTGATATTAATATTTAGTCTTTTACTGCAAATGAATATCTTTAAAACTTTAATATGACAAAGGCTTGGATGATTCATCTTTGAAAAAGTTCTATTTCATCAGATTTTGTCACGTTTCATTGTAATTTCATACACCGGCAGCCCATTGAAAAGAGATACAATGCTGCCATCTCCTGGCCATAGTTAGTGAGTGTTTTTGATTCCACAACCTATTGACCAGGCACGCCTCACTTCGATGTTGCACTGCCCATTGATTTAAAAAAACAAACAAACAAACGAAAAAAACGTAGTTGATGTCATTTAACATTTATGGCGGCATACATCGTTATTTTACTAATTGTTATTAAACGTTTTTGGCAGTCAGAGTTACGACGGCTCATATCTCAAAAACTAAATTGAGTAAATCGTATCAGAAAGTGCAACTGTAGTTCCAAAATTCCCTCCCCTACCTAATCCTACCTCATGGCCACGTTGCTCCCGTCGATGATGATGGTCCTCAGCTTGGGGTTCCCTGGTTGGTCCGTCAGCTGGAGTTCAAAGGGCGTCTGCAGACCCTCCAGGAAGCGCTGCTTGCCCGTCACCACCACCGAGGGACTGCCGGGCGTATTGCAGCATTTCCTGGATCTGGCGGGAGAACGCTGCGCTTGGGGCTTTTGAGGCTTGGGCCGCGCGACGTGAGTGAAAGATGAGGGATGTGATGGTCCGGGCCCGGGCGGTCCTTGGACAGGATCGGGACGAGGAGGCGCTAGAGCTGCATTCATGCTCAAGAAATCCGGATATGCAGCAGGTGTTTCTGAATCACTTCCTCTTCTCTCACCGCCCGTCGTCATTCCAACTTGTTGATTCTTCTTCTCCGTCTCCATCCCAGCGTTGGCCTCCTTCTGCAGCTCCAGCAGCAGCAGGTGGGTGGATGCATCCGGCAACATGCTGCAAGCTTTTGCCACCTTGTGCTCCGTGTAGCCGCAGCTCACGGCGGCTTTCTTCAGCACGCCCAGCACAAAGTCGTCCTCCTCCTTGGATTGCGCGCCGCCAAGCTCGCCTGGCAGGTCTCCTCCTCGTCCCGCCGTCTCGTCATCCATCTCACAAGGCGGGTTCTTCTGCTGTTTCCTGTCACTGTAGTCCTGTTCTTGCTGAACCAAGTCCAGTATCTGAGAGGCCTCTTTGTGTCCTCTTCTCCCGAGAGCTCGTTTCACCGCCTCCTCCGTGTATCCCATGGCTGTGAAGAATTTCAACCAAAGCCCAAACTCGGCTGACAGATTCGGCATCTCGTCATCACCCTGCCCCGTCGATGTCGCCACCTGTTCCGCCTGCGCAGCATCAATTTGTTCTTCCTCAGTCGCACTGGACACACCCAAAGTCATCCCAGCCGGGATACGCTCACACTCTACTTGTCCTCGGTTCGACACAAATCCCGACTCTTTCACCAAATCCAGCAGGGCTTCCTTCACAGATCTCGGCAGAACGAGGAGATCCAGGATGTGGCGGTCCTCCCATTTCTCCACCAGAGCTTTGAAGGCCCGGCCCAAATGACACAACTCACCCGAACCTCGTTCTTCAGCGTCCGAGCAGCCGGCCTGGCCCCCCTCGTATCTCTCCAACAGGTCAGCGATGAGGGAATAGGCTCGCACAACCGGCTCAGTCAGACCAGATATGAGCAGCAAGCCCGGAGAGCTCACCTGGTTTGATGTCGAGCAACAAAAAGATCATTCATAGTGTAAGAGCCTGAACACAATCGAGGCATAAAACCTTGCTTGATAAGGTGAATAAGTACACTGTAATAAAATGATGTTGTTTTTACGGAGGAAAACCGGCAACTGAAGTTACCAGGAAAATTCTGTAAAAAAAATAAAGTGGAAATGTAAACAACTTCATAATTTTACTGGTATTGAACGTACAATCGACAGAATCTGCATAAAAAAGTATCAAAGAAGTACGGTAGTTCTTGGAAAACGATACTTCATTTGTATAGCGCTTTACTACTTTACAAGACCCTCAAAGTGCTTTGCGTTTAACTACTCATTTACAGCGTCACAAACAACTGGACTTTAGACTACCTTGCTCATGGATCTCTGTCACATTGGACTGGGATTGAACCAACAACCTCAGGGGTGCAAGGTGACCACTCTACCGCTGACCCTTGCTAACCTGCTGGTGCTATGCTATCAGTAAATGATGTTAAGTTTATAAAATACAAGTTCTGTTAGGTTTGTATTCACACAATTTTTTTTTTTTACAGAGTTATTCTGGTAACCACAGCTTCCAGGCTTTGTTCCATAAAAACAAACTTTTTTTTTTTTTTTTTTTTACACATAGTTTAACTGTATATCTTAATATTCTTATCTGTAATATGAATTTGTAAAATGCATGTTTCTTTTGGCATAACCAAAACGGACCAAAGAACCTACTGACAAAAATTGTTATTCTAACACTCCAATAATGTAATTTTAACTGTAGTCGAATGTTTTTGTATTTTTTATTTTACGTTTTGTTTTTATGTTTTTTTTGGATTGGCTGGCAACCAGTCCAGGATGAACCCCGCCTACTGCCGAAAGCCAGCTGAGATAGGCTCCAGCACCCCCTGCGACCCTTGTGAGGAATAAGTGGTCAAGAGAATGAATGAATGGATGAATGAATGAATGAATTACAGTAATTTGTGAATTCTCCTTTACTGTCAAAGCAAGTTGTGTTTGGTTCAGAGGTTTACAACATCCATCCATCCATTTTCTTGACCGCTTATTCCTCTCAAGGGTCGTTTGGGGGGGGGGTGCTGGAGCCTATCCCAGCTGGCTTTGGGCAGTAGGCGGGGTACACCCTGAACTGAATGCCGGCCAATCGCAGGGCACACAGGCTTACAACATATTAATGTAAATTACACAATACTTCATTGTTTTTGTAATATATTTTTATCTTAATAATTTGTAATAATTTATATTATATATTTATTATTATTATTATTAAGAATATATATTTTTATAATATTTAATATGTATTATTTTTAATCTCACGAATTTATAGAAATTCTACAAACAATTTTTTTGGACTATAGTTTATTGTGGCCTATGAATGAGGTCAGTTGGTAATGAAGTTGCAAGCTCAGCACGACTCACCACAATATGTGCCGACGTGCTCTTGATCATGCAGTCCATGAAGATCCCTTTGGCACCGCAGAAGATGCAGTTGAGGACGGCGGGGTAGGACATCTCCTGCTGCTGCTCCTGGTTCACAAGCCCTCTCACAAACATCTAAAAGAACGACACGCTTGCTCACCATTTTGCACCACTTGGGCAGAGGCACGGGGGGCGTGTCGAACCTTCGCCGCTTTCACGTGATCATCTGACCCTCGAAGTTGCAGCCACATCTGCCCGTTGGTGCCGTGCGGCACGTTGCCGGTGCCGATGGTGAACGACACCCGGAATATCTTCTCCACGGTGTCCTGCTGGGAGCTCAGAGGCCCACGCAGTGCCTCCGGGCACACAAACTCGTCTCCCACGTCGCCTTGTCCGTCCATCTCTCGTTTTTACAGTAATGGTGCCAACATGCTGGGGAACATCCCTTTCATTTCAACAACAAGGACAGTTTAAGACAATTTCTGCTGGCTTCATTTATGTTATGTGATCAAATTCACTGTTTTATCTGAATGTGCACAGTCATATTTTACGTCGATTTAACTTTCATCCTGATTAAAAAATAATAATAATCAGAAGTTGCGCTGCATTTTCTCAGTACAATCAAAATACTTACTCAAGTTTACTTTTATTCCATTACTTCGACTGCTACTCCGCCTTTAACTAAAATGAATATAGTGCATAAATGGATTTATTCAAAGTATAAACAAACTGACCAAGTTAACGCTGATGTAACAACAGTGGAACTTGAGTAGGTAACGTTGAAAGCCGCACGACACGTGACTTGTACGCGAACAAAAAACAAAAAAAGAACGCCGGAATGTCAATAAAAGATGTGTCGTCTTCCTACCTACAGTTGCTCTTCTTTTCTCTCCCAGGTTTCCGAGTGGCTCCAATTCCCAAACTTCCGCAATAACGTATAACAACAAAACACAGCACAACGCCCACGCACCAACCGAGACGGCGGCGAAAGTGAAAGTAGCCGCAGAGGGCAGAAAAACAACGTTGCGGCTGCGTCACGATAATGAATAAGCCAAAGACAAATGTGTATCTTTGCTAGACATATACACACACGCGGTACTTTACAGGTAATCGAAAATAGCTCTCAGTTTGAATAGCTTCCCGACAAAGGAGGGGAATTCCGGTGACGTCACAAACCGAGACTTTTTTTTTTTTTTTCCTTTAATTAAACTGTACGCTAGACTTACATCCTCCTCAGCCACAAATATGGCACGTTGTCAACAAAAGTGTTGAGACGCTTCTCACTTGGTCGCTTCACAGGCTTCTTGTGAGCCACTATTAAACGCTTCAACTTTTCCTGAACACAGTCAATAAAGGAATGCTTTGATAAATGGAACAACTCCACTTTTCCTCCACACGTTTACTAGAATGGTTCGAATAACCTGCAAAGGCAACCAGACATGTTCTTGTTGGTGAAGACGCCCTCCCTATGCCTTGGTGGTTTCCATGTGGGGGTGGTCAACAAGTGTTGATGGTGGTGCGTGGGGGAGTTTGTGAAACGATCTTCTTGCATACCAATCTGTTATCAACTCCCGCTGTGGCAAAACAGCTACTCAGGGTCACTCATCCCTTTGAATGAGACGGGGGAAGGGATATCAGGACAATACAGGCAGACTTCAAATCTGCATCGCATAGAGGAAGCAGAAGAACAAAGTTATTAAAAATGGCTGGAGCTCTTCTCTATAATGTGACTTCTGCTTTCCCTTGTTGCAGCTTGGCAGAGTAGCAAAGTGCAGAACTGGAAGTTTGGGTTGAAAAAAAAAAAGCGCTGGTGAAATTGAATTAATTTAAGAGTGTTTGTTCCAGCCAAAGTTATTGTAGTAACGGGGGGGAAAAACAAAAAACAAAAAACTAAAATTTGTGTTAATTAAATAAAACAAAATTGGCAATTATTTAAAAAAATCAAACTAACTGAAATATCTTACATTTATAAAATAAATAAACCTAAATGTAATTATAGCAAAAATGTCATCTTTGTCTATTCTTACATGAGCTTACACAGTAATTTACTTTACCTTATTACACAATATTTAGTAACATTTTTTTATAATCTTACACTCAACAAACACTCCAAATGTAAAAAAAAAAAAAAAAAAAAGGGAAACAAATAGCAGAGCTAATAAAAACAGAATTAAAATGAAGAAATTTTGAAAAAACTAAAAAACTAACAACTAGAATATGTGCAATTTCTGGAGAAATTGCGTGGGAATGCTGAAAGCACATTGAGAGATAAATTATGAAATTATAACCTCCTGGTTTCTGGACATTGCCCTTTACCAACTGTGCCACCGAGCAGTATCAGACACCTGGTAATATAATATAATATAATATAATATAATATAATATAATATAATATAATATAATATAATATAATATAATAAGTTATAAATATGGAAGTGGGTGTGGAAACTGATCCTTAGAAAATGTTCAATG
Organism: Festucalex cinctus; assembly: GCF_051991245.1. Classification (NCBI taxonomy): domain Eukaryota; kingdom Metazoa; phylum Chordata; class Actinopteri; order Syngnathiformes; family Syngnathidae; genus Festucalex; species Festucalex cinctus. Next base: position 19,008,279 of record NC_135426.1, read on the forward strand.
TCTGTCCCATTAAAATGAATGGGGAAAAGTTGATATTAAATGTTAAATTGTGCAAATACTGGTAAGTAATGTGGAATCAGACGATATATACTCCGGGATGCGTGAATTTTTGAAGCTAGTTGAAATTTGAACAATGTAAATTGGAAGTATTATGTGGGAGTTATTACGTGGTTAAAAAAAAGTGTGGAGAATAAAAATCACAATAACATATGTGGGAATGCTTCAGCATTCCCACAACTAACAAACATGCTCTTAAAACTAATTATATAACTAACTGAATTCAAAAAGCAAAAGTCAAAACGGAATAAAAACTACAATGAAAAATCCAAAAGTAACATACCCCATGTCCCAGTAATGTCCTGTGCTTGGGAGTGCAGAAAACTGCTCCTTTATTGGCATCAATGGATGTTTCAAAAGGAATTCATTGTACATCACATTTGGACGAGAATCAGATCAGCTCCACCAGGGGTCCCAAAATCAGCCAGAAAACAAAGTGAGCCTCATTGCAACATCATCAGTTTATTTTGTCGTCGATATAATAGCACTTTTTTATTATTATTATTATTTTAACGCCGGCTCTCTTCATGCTCAAGCAACTGAAAAAAGTTTCTATTGTAGGGAAAGATAAAGAAACAAAATGTCAAAAAAAATACACTAAGCTGTGAAGCGTCTATTTTTATTTAACATTAGCTTACATTTGGCAATGATATGTCACATTGCTGTGCAGCATAGACACGTGCGAACGCGGGCCTCCGCTGAGATTAACAGCTTATGGTGGTCCAGAGTGAACCCAGCAGGCTTCTGGCGCCGGACCCCTTTGCTTTGCCGCTGATGCTCCATCTGCCACCGGATGCTCTGTGAAGAGTCACCGTGTGGACTACAAACAAACTCGAACGCTCGCATGCTTCCCCGTTTGTACATCAATGCGGGTAAGCTAACGACAGCTACACTTAATAAAAGCTTTTTAATGAGTGTCTACCTTCGCTCAGGACACATTTGTTAGACTGCACAGCCATCTGTCTGGCTTGGGGGTGGAGGTCACACATGTGTAACTAAAGCACAAAAGGAGGCAAGGTGCTTTTGACCAGCAAACCTTTATCTGTTTGATGCATTCGATGTTCACCAGTTTGCATGAGAACAAACAATACATTCACTGTGAAATGAAAAGAAAACATCAATAATGCAGTATTGCCTGCTATTTCGAATGCACAAGTAAGTTAGCTCAACAGAATTTTTTGCTAGTAGCTTGAGCTCGATGACAAATTTGAGATAAACTAGGGTAGGGGTCAGCAACATTTACTGTCAAAAGAGCCAAAGAAATAACAAAAAATCCGTCTAGAGCCACAAAACATTTGAACATTGTGATGAACAAAAATGTGTTAGAAAAATATGCATCATCCAACTTTGACATTTTTTGGGAATTTTATGGTCATACAATATTATTGCCACTCTTCTTCCTCTTTTGGGCATTTCATGGCTATTTGATGATATTTTTCCTGCCTTTTTTTGCTATCAATTTTCTGACATTTTTGGCAATTTTGTGGACATTATATGGTAAATTTCGGGTTTCATCTTGTTTTTGGACATTTTATATGGTAGTTACTTTTTAAACATTTTTTGTCTTATTTCTGACTTTTTTGGAGGCAACTTCGTATATTTTTATGATAATTTGGGGATTTTTTTTTGTTTTTGGACATTTTATACTCTCGTTACTTTTTAAACATTTTCTGCCTTTTGTAAAATAAAATTCTGGACTTTTTTGGATTATTTTATGATCATTTTTTGATTTTTTTTTTTGTTTTTGGACATTTTATAGTTACTTATTGAACATTTTCTTTTCTGCCTTTTTTATTCAATTCCCTGACATTTTTTTGCAATTTCATATACATTTTGTTGTAATTTTTTGCTTTTTCCTTTTTGGACATTTCATGGTCACATTTTGGACAACTTTAGGTAATTTTTAAAAACATTTTTATCTACCTTGCGCCACTCTTTTTCTGGTAACTTACAAATTTGGATTTGGACATTTTTGAATATTTAATTATTCATTTTTTATTGTCTAAATCTTTCTTTCATATAAAAAAAATTATCTAAAAAAAACCAACCTGTCACCCAAGATAGCATTTAGCATTAGCTAAAGTAATAACATAACCACTGGTCACCAGATTGACCAGCAATTAATGTTGTTACAAATATTTCCTGGTGATAATTTACTGTATATTTGATTTTCAGCGAAATTGTACTGACCTAGTTTAATTTTGAAAATCTGGTCACGCTAGGATAGATTGATCAGAAAGCTAGCAAAAGATATAAATCGACAAGTTGAATCATGCATTTGAGAAAAAAAAAAAACAAGCCTCATGGTGCAAGCAAGCGCAGACATTAGATTACAATCATGAGTTATCCATAAAAGTGCAGATGAAATGGAAAATATAGTCAGGATTATTTGGGTGCATGTGACATATACAGGAGCCGACTATTTGCAAAGTCTTTCACATCCTCAGCAACCTGCCCTCGATTCTTAGCTATGACAAAGCCTCGATCTCTCCACAAACCTTCACCTCGCTGCAGCCTACAAGGGGAAGACCAGAAATCCGGAGAAAGTGGAGTACTTCCACCCTCCCATCAGGTTGCCCCTCTCCAGTTTGAGATACGCCTTGTCCCCCCTTTCCATTATCACCAGGCCGGCGTTAGTGGCAGCTTCCCGGGTCACATCCTGGTCGCCCGCAAAGGCTGAGATCACCGGCCATCCGTTGAGAACCAAACTCACCTTGAAGGCAAAAGTCAAGTTAGCGAGGGTCGGGGATAAGGTACAAAGAATGACGAACAAACCTGTATCGTTTGCCTGTTGTAAACTTTGACCACATGAAAGCTGAAACTGTAGACTCCCTTTCTTGGAGCCACAAAGAGACTCCTGGCAGGATCAAAATGGCTACCAACGTTCACCAAGACCTGTGAATAAAGAAATGACCCATTCATTGCGCTACTCTCCGCCACGACTGTCATGATTCCCGTCATGCAGGACTAATGTTTGGGTCCTGTCTCATGTCTGGGGTCACACCTGGGTTAAGTTTGAGTAGAGCTCATGACTGTGCACCAGAGTTCACGACCCGATACGTGTCTGTTTTGGTATTGATGTAACAGCATCCAGTTTCAACTAGTTTTAGGCTATATGATGTCTGGACTTTGTGATGTCAAGGATCTTTTATGCTATATGATGTTTGTTGATCTGTATTTACTTGGTTAACAGCCAATCAGAGAATTCCATGTCAGTACTGGTACTCACATGCCGAGCCACAACCAATGAGATTGATTGACTGTCTATATAAGAGTCTGAGAATTGTGTGTATTTTGTCGGATTATTGTCCACCTGTTCCTGTGTACAGCGTCTCTGAGTTTCTGCCTCTCGATGTGAATAAATAGATAAACTCTTGTTTCTGCGCCTTTGGGATCCAAACCTTTCAGCACACAACAAGGACAAAGTCCAACCCACCTGGTCAAAATAGATGGTCATGGTGTGGTTGCTCATCTCCGAAGGTTCGTGGTTGGTGTTGCGGATGGCCGAGAACGCCACTCTGCCCGTTCCCGACCTCACCGACATTCCCAGGGCATTTCCCGATGGCTCGGCGGAAGGGGTAGAGTCGCACACCACCAGACATTTGCCCTCCAACACGATTGGCTCCGTATCATTCTGGCAGCGGACCCCCGGTGGCGCCCAGCGGGTGACCAGAAGCAGTCCGGCAAAGAAGACAAGGCGGGGCCAAGAAGGCTGGAAAGGCGTCATTCTCAGGGTGTGTTACTTTGGCGGGATCTTCACAGGTGTTGATGATGTTCTGCTGCGGGGTCACGGGACATCGTAGCGGGCAGGAAGCCCTTTTTTGGGCACACAGGTGGAGTGTGATCTCGTCTTTGGTGGGAAAGTGCAAAATTTGAAGTGAAATAAAACAATCTTTTTGACGACATATCAAAAATAACGGTGGACATCTCTTCATTTAACACATTCGTTGCCAGACCAGCAAAAAAAAAAAATGCACAATTTGACGTCTTTTTCCGTCAATGGCAGTGAATGAGTTAAACTGACAAACTACATGCAGGAATAATGAAAAGGAAAACTTACCTTTCCGTGTGCACTCAGATAACTTGTACACTCCAGCTTTGCCTCTGCTCTTTCTTCCCGCTCATTCCTGGCCAAATTTTCTCTTCTCTGTCTCTCCCCTCCATGTTGCCCCCCACCATCCCTGGCCCCACCCCCCTCCCACCTGCTTCCCTTCCTGCCTCCTCAGCCTCAATTGGCTTAGAGGACAACGGCGCACTCCAAGCAAAACGATCCTTTCTGGCTTACGATAGCGGATATTTTTTTTTTCCTCCAGGCTGTGCATGAAGTCATCAAAACAAACATATACTATTTTAGTCCATCGTGCAATATGGCATCTTTTATTATCACCCACACAGTCTAATCTATCTTACATACATACAATTTGCGCATCTTTGTCCACATCATTTAATTAAACTGTCTTGGTGTCATTATCTCATTCTTATTTACTGAAAGGTGACTAAAACCGCACTGTAATTGATTACATATTAAAATGGGACTTTAAGACCAAAGTGCTATAAATAAAAATCCCAAATTGTCTTTTAATAGCTCACAGTAAAAAGAAATGGCAGCATATTGTATTTGTGGAAATGTGAACGGAACGCTGTCCCTGCCACCACATTCCCTTAAAGGGATGCCAGACTGGACTCTGAGTGCGCCTGATCCAATCTCAGTCCATCCGTCCATCCACATCCCAATCTCAGGGTCTCGCGAGGCCTGTCCCATTTTAGACCACCCCCTCTATCTATCTATCTATCTATCTATCTATCTATCTATCTATCTATCTATCTATCTATCTATCTATCTATCTATCTATCTATCTATCTATCTATCTATCTATCTATCTATCTATCTATTCTAAAGTATACAATGCATAGGCCTACTCAGAAAAAAGATGATCATTTGGGTTTGTTCATAGCAGATGCACCCAACAACAACAACAACAACAACAACAACAACAAAAATCATGACTGTCGAGTTTTTCTATATGTCACATGATTGGAAAGTGGAACCATGTGACAAGAGGAAACAATGCTTGGTTCTATGCGGAGCAACAACATTCCTCTCTGTCTTAGTGCTCAGGTGAGTCACAGGTCAAAACACATGAACCGTATTGGACCCTGATCGGGCGTGATCCTTCCGAGTGTCGCGCCACCGAGGACAGACGTGTGCACAAGATCTTACAGTAAGTGAAAACGGACATCTATTGCATTTTGATGATCATGCACTTTCTCGTGTCTTTCTGCTGTTCAAATGTTATTGGCACTCCTTCAATGAGTCTAACTGGAGATAAATCAAAGAAAAGTACTTGTGTATCACAGAGGCTAAAAACCATTTTATTTTTATTTCTTAAAGTAATCAGACTACAGTATAATGCCATCATGGCACACATACAACAGAAATGCAAGCAGGGTGATTAGTCCAAACAATATCAAAATAAGTTTTGTATGAGTAGTAGTAGGTTTCAGTCATTCCAACAGCAATTTATTAAAAGAGTCATAAAGGCGTGTCAAGTGTTTGGCGAACAAAAGGGAGTACATGCAACCGTTTAAGGTGGAGTGTACAATTAGAAAAGTGTACAAACGACTTTGAAAGGGGAAGTAAAGCCAAAACAATAATAATTCTTTACAATATGCTGTATGCAGTGGCACTAATCTTAACATGGTATACTGAATAATATTGCATTTGTGGTATATAAATTTAGCAGCAAGATCTTACTGCGTCTATCCATATCAGGGAGCAGCCATTTTGTGACTTGCTGTCGACTTAAAATGACATCACTGTATTACCAGGTGAATCATGATTGTTCGTTACCTGAGCTCTGATCAACTGTGTGCTGCATTCGAGGAAGGTCGGAAGTCGGACTTATCCCAGTTGGCTTTTCCCAGTTCTCACTTGAAAGCATTTGTGGCGAAAGTAAACAACCAAAATGGCGGATAGTATTGTTGTTGTTTTTTTTATTTCGGTCCTCCAAAACACATTTTGATCTCCAGCAAACTTACCTTCTCTCAATGTTATTTTATAAATCTTATTTTAGAAGCATTCCATACAGTTCAGACGTTCACCGTATAATTTCAAGCAGTGACGTATGTTGTGTTACGTCCAATATTTATGAATGAAGAAAGCTATCTAGATTATACTGGAGTAAATTGTGTTTTACCATTTACAGTCTGCGTTTTCAAAGGGGTCGCCATTGTAGAGTGACATCACGTTGTAGTCGGTTGGTGGTCAGGGTACTTTTTTTTTTTCCCCAGCTTTGCAAGTGGGATTTCCGAGTTCAAGGAGGTCTTCCCATACACAATTCCTGGTTTGGGGCGGCACGGTAGTCGAGTGGTTAGCACGTCCGCTTCCCAGTTCTGAGGTCTCCGGTTCGAGTCGAGGCTCGGACCTTCCTGGGTGGAGTTTGCATGTTCTCCCCGTGCCCGCGTGGGTCTTCTCCGGGTACTCCGGTCTCCTCCCACATTCCAAAGACATGCATGCAGGTTAATTGGGTGCTCCGAATTGTCCCTAGGTGTGCGTGTGAGTGTGGATGGTTGTTCGTCTCTGTGTGCCCTGCGATTGGTTGGCAACCAGTCCAGGGTGTCTCCCGCCTACTGCCCAGAGCCAGCTGAGATAGGAGCCAGCAGCCCCCGCGACCCTTGTGAGGAATAAGCGGTCAAGAAAATGGATGGATGGATGAATTCCTGGTTTGAAGTCGGAAAACTTTCCTCGAATGCAGCATTATTTTCAGCAAGTGGAAAAATGGCCGCCCCCCTGAGATGGATAAAAAATGGGTGGATTTTGCTGCTTAATTCATTTTCCACAAAAGCAATACTAATCAGAATGTTGTATTTAGACTGGTGGGGGCTATTTATTATTTTAAATAAAAAAATTGGGTTAACTTCCCTTTAAATAGCAACAACAGGACTTGTATTGGTTGTGCCACAGAAATGGCCGCCCCGGCTCAAAAGCAGTTGGAGTGCCCCTTGTGCGAGCAGGTGCTGAACGACCCCGTGACCACGCCCTGCGGACACAACTTCTGCCAGGCCTGCCTCCAGCGCCGATGGGGCGACAGCGAAGCGTGCAGCTGCCCCGCCTGCGACAAGGCCTTCGCCACCCGTCCCGAAATAAGCGTCAACGCCGCCTTTAAGCAACTGGCTGACACCTTCAAGAGGATGACGGTGGGCCCATCCTCCTCGCCGCCGCCCCGAGACGGCGAGGTGGCGTGCGACGTGTGCGCCGCCGCCTCCCTGCGGGTGCGCGCCCTCAAGTCTTGCCTGGTGTGCCTCACCTCGTACTGCCACGCCCACCTGGAGGCCCACCGCAGCGTGGCCACCTTGATGATGCACAGGTTGATAGAGCCGGCCGCCGACCTGCGGGAGCGTCTTTGCGGGCAGCACGACCAGCTCCTGGAGATGTTCTGTCGGGACGAGGAGCAGTGCGTGTGTCGCTTCTGTACCGAGAGTCAGCACAAAGGTCACCACGTTGTTCACATTGATGAGGAGTGTGAAGAGAGGAAGGTAATGCCCTCCTTTTCTTGCCATGTCCTTTGATTCAACTCAAACCTAACAGGACACTGAATCCATTTCAGGTCCAAATGAAGACGACGCAGGCCGACTTTGACCAAAAGATCCAGGAGCGACAAAACAAAGTGGAGGAAATCGAAAATGCTGTAAAACTCAGCAAGGTGCGTCCTAACCACTGCTGAAAATTTCTCTGATTGGCTGTCACTGAGGGGTCAACCTGTCCTCCTTAAAAATGCTATTTCCTCATCAAAAAATTGACTGAAGTGGTGTATTCCTCTATTCACCCCGCTCTAAGAAATTCTAGGTCATTCTGCTCTCCATGCACCAGCTTCTCCCAACCTGAGAAAACGAGCCAGTGCTCACTTTATGACATCATAAAATGCGGACTCACCCCAGCACCGCCTCTGCGGACTAAACGCACGCCCACGTTCTCTGAGACCTCCATGGGATAGTTACAAAAGTAACCTTTATCAGTAAACATTCTGTCCAAATGAATTCAAAACAATCAATTATCCTTCACATTTTGCAATGCCAAAGTGCAACGACAATTGGCTGTTAAAATCCCCGTGGGTTTGGCTGACACTTGTGTCAACTACAAGTAAAACTTTTGCAATATTTCACCTAACTGAACAAATAGTATAGTGGTTAGCGTCCTTGCTCTGCAAGTCCCTGGTTCAAGACCAGCTCAGCATTTGTTTCCCCTTCTTCTTCTCCATGATTTCTTGCGGCAATGAGACGTTTTGTTTCAAATGTTTATTGAAGAATTGGCTTGCGTCAAGTTGCGTGGCGTACTCAGCAGACTTCATGGGGAGAGGCGGGGTTTTACTGAACCGCGCGTTTTACTTCCAGGTTAGAAAACTAACCAGCAAAAAAAATTACTTCGCCATGTGTCAAAGGGAAGATTTAATCATTATGTGCCTATTGTTGAAAGGGCTTAAAATACCGTGGTGTAATCCCTTTAACCAGATAAGTGCGGCAAATGAAAAGACGAAGAACAAGCACCTCTTCGCCCGCCTGATCGATTTGGCCGAGGAAAGACGCGCAGCGGTCAACGCCGAGGTTGAGCAGAGTCAGAGGGCAGCCGAGCAGAGGGCCGACGGACTGGTGGACGAGCTGCGGCGGGAAATTTCCGAGCTCCAGTCGAGGAATACGGAGTTGGCGAAGCTGATGGACACGGACGACCATCTGCACCTCCTCCAGGTGGTGTCAAGATTTGGTTGCAGGTCACACACAACGTGGCCTCTGACCTCTCTGTGTTTATGTGGGACAGAGATTTCCCTCGCTGACGTCGCCGCCCACCACTAGAGAGTGGGCGGAGATTAGCGTGCATCCTGAACCCTGTGTGGGGACGTCAAGAAGGGCGCTGTCTCAATTGATCGCCGACCTTGGGAGTGAGCTGGAGGGCCTGAAGACCGGTGGTGAGTTGCACCAATCAGATAGTAAATAGAAGTAAATCCCCCAAAATTTCTTGACAATATGTTCTATGCACCCCCAGTAGTCAAAATACGGTATTCTGGCTAACACATTTGCTCCCAAAAATGTATAAATATGTTCTATTTTAAATGCTTTAAGTGTCCCAAAGACGTATTTATACGTTTTTTAAATGTTTTTAATTTTTTTATTATTATTATTATTCTAAAGCGTACGGAAGGCTTTGATGTAGCCTCTCAACTCCAAAGAACGGTTGAAGAAATGATAGTTATTACACAAACGGCCAGCAGGTGGCAGTAACTCTAATTCGATTTATGAATAATGAGGAAACTTAGCTATAGTGTAATGCTAATTACTACAAAACGGAAACAGACAGAAATATACTTTTTTTTCCTGATGAAAGAAGAGACTTTAATCTTTCTTTTGGTAGGTTCCATGTTTTTATAGCAAGAGAACACAAAATTCTGTTGAAAAATTCAGTCAAAATCCAGTGAAAGAGCCAGGAGTAAACGGGATTGCTTCTGTGGAAATGGCTGGGAGTGAATTAATATTGCGTTCGTGGAATCTGAGTTAACTCCAGCAGTTGCTCTCAATATCAAAAGGCGGCCATTTTGCCACTTGCTGTCGAGTAAAAATGACATCACAGTTGCTCAAGTTTCAGGTACCAACCAATCACAGCTCAGCTTCAGGAAAAAGGTGAGCTTTGATTGGTTGTTGCCTGAGCAACTGTTTTGTCATCTTCAGTCGACAGCAAGTGGCAAAATGGCCGCCCCCTTAAATGGATGAAAACGGCTGTTTTTTTGCTGCATGACTCATATTACACAACTGTAATATTAATCAGAATGTCATTTTTAGACTTGTGAGGTCACATATAACATATTATTGTCATGCTGTCACTTTATTAAACATGAATCGAGCTCATCATTATCTTTTTCACGCCCTCAGAAATGAAGAGCATGCAGACTTATGCAGGTAACGCCTTCGTCACTGTTCTTGTTCTTGCTCGTCTTGGTTCAGATTAACCGTTTCTGGTTCCAACAGTGGACGTAGAGCTGGACCCGGATACCGCCCATCCCAACATTTGCCTGTTGGACAACGGCAAGCGGGTGGGCCACGCCGAGCTGCTGCGAGTTGTGCCCGACAACCCTCAGCGCTTCGACCCGGTCATCTGCGTTTTGGCCAAGAGAGGCTACTTGTCCGGCAGGTTCTATTTCCAGGTCACTATCTCTGTTGAGCCACATCAACACTAGCGAAGGCCAAACTTTTCGTTATCTTTCTTAACATTTTCTCTCCCATTAGGTGGAGGTGGGGACCAAGACTTTTTGGGACGTGGGTGTGGTCAAAGAGTCAGTAAACAGGAAGGGCCTGATCACCTCCAAGCCTGAGAACGGCTTCTGGACGATGCGTCTGAGGGGCGGCGACGAGTACCGCGCTCTGGACTCACCGTCGGTCCTTCTGACCTTCGACGTCAAGCCGAAGACGGTGGGCGTGTTCACAGATTATGAGGGAGGGACAGTGTCATTCTTTGATGTGGATGCCAAGTCTCACATTTACACCTTCACTGGGTGCGTGTTCGCCGAGAGGATTTTCCCATTTTTTAGTCCCGGAGTTTGTGATGACGGGAGGAACTCCGCGCCGCTGATCATTTCGAATGTAAACGAGCAAATACTTGTCCCTTCACCACAAACTGATGAGGCACTTACTAGCAATGCATTAGCATCAACACAACAGTAAAAAAAAAAAAAAAAAACAACTTAGTCGTTGAGTGTCTTTTTTTAATGTCATTCTTTTTTTTTTTTTTTTTTTTTTTTTTCCCATATGGACGTAGAAATAAGGTCCACGATCGATCTGGAGGTCCATTGGACATCAGATGTTTAGTGGGAAATACTTGGAGCCACAATAATAACAAAATATTGTAACAACTTACAGCTATGACATTTTAAATAAATATTCAACTCCCACCACACTAAATACACAGCACAGTTCTTCAATTTTCAGTCAATAAAAATGTGTGAAAGTGACTGAGTGGACTTATTATTTTAGACAAGGAATATATACTTTTGTCATTTTGGTGTAATGTAATTGCTCCAACTACAAGTATAAAAAGTAAATCACATTAAACTGTTTGACAGTGCAAATCCCATTGTTCAATCTCGAGAAAAATAGTTAGAAAAAAAAAACAATCATGTAAAAGTGTGCTTTGTTCTTGATGAAAATATTTTGCCCGGGGCCACCCTTTTTGTTCTATTTTCAAATTAGAACTCTTATTTTCTAAGTTCCTCTTTGGGTGAAGTTTATTTTGAAGGTATGCGGAAAGGTAGAATGACGTATGAGACGTGAAATGATGGAGAGCGCGAGACATTTGAAGAGGTAAAAAACAGTTTCACGCACGACGAATCCATCATTAAAGATACTTAGCCAGGTTGAAAGTGGCAACAAGGTAAAGAATTGAGCTTATCTTTAAATATATTTATCTGTATACTAAAGGAAAAGGGAACATGTTTGATTGATGCGTCCATGTTTGTTTTATTTCCAGCTCTTACTGTGTAAGAGGTTTATGCATGAGACAAAGGAAAAGAGAATTAAAGAGAAACTTCAGACCACCAGTAAAGCTTCATTATTTCAACCGACGCTACACACATAATGGTGCTATTTTATGGTCGTGCAGTTGCGGCTAGTGGGGCCTAGAGGGAGCCATCCTCGCAGCGCCTCTTATGACATACCGAGGGAAAGAAAGAACGGAGGACGGGAGGAAGGGAGGAAGAAAGAGCCTCACCCCACGATGGCGGCCACCATAGACAGAAATGCCGTTCAGGCACCCAAGAAAAAGCATCTTGGTATACCCGAAGCGGTGTTCGTGGTACGTGAACGCCGGGCCGTCTCGCGTGTGTCACGTGCGGAATTTGCCTGTGGAGGGCCGTCTCGGTGCTCTGAGGAAGCGTTTTGCGAGCGTCATGCTAACGCAAAGCTAACGCGCTAACATGCAACTAAAAGTGTGTGCAAGACGACCGCTTCCATTTATGGGCTTGAAACTTTGGAGATGTTATAGCTTCGCTATGTGACCTGGCGTCAGCTTCTGTCGTTGTTCTCGATGTTATCTGACATTCTGAAAGCTACGTTAAAATTCAGATCTGGGGCTGAGCATCCACCCATTTAAAGTCATAATTATACTCATTGCAAGCCCTTAAGGAGGAGAGCAGCTGTATATTTGTGATGCACGCCACACAGAGAACCGGATGCTATGCTAGAGCTGGTAGGTGCCTTGCTCAAGGGCACGTCCTAGAAAGTGGACTCATGTCCCTCCAACGACAGTTTGTGTAGAGAAAACTGCTACGAATTATAATTTGTAATATTTCAGTGTAATTATGTGAACATTTTGGACTTGTCTGAGTTACCTTTTGACATTAAAATAGCCTCTTAATTTAGAATACACTAAATAAAGTTGTCATTTAGGAATAAGAAAATAATTTTCTTCAATAAAAACAAAAGTTTTCTTTTGCAATAGAATGTTCAAGCTCAACTCCCCTATGAAAACGCGCTTCAATCTGCTCAGTGTTTTGTACTCTCCTGTGTTGGATTCGGCAGGAGGATGTCGACTCGTTCATGAAGCTGCCCGGCAATGAGAAGGCGGACTCGGCACTGAGGAAGCTGGATGAGCAGTACCAAAAGTACAAATACATGGAAGTCAACCTGTCGCAGAAGAAGCTCAGGTAGTTGGAGAGAGGCGCCGGGCCGTGATCTTCCTCCCTGATGTAAACGATCCTCTTCTGGCTTTCAGGTTGAGAAACCAGATCCCGCAGATCAGACAGACGCTAGAAATCCTGCGGCACATGCAAAAGAAGAAGGTTTGTATGACTTCTCCTGCCCGACGTGTTGGTCTTGTAATAACATTTTTTGTTCTTGTGACCAGGACACCACAGATTCCATGGAGACGCACTTCATGTTGGCCGACAACGTTTACTGCAAGGCCTCGGTACTGCCCACTGAGAAAGTGTGCCTATGGCTCGGAGTAAGTCAACTCGATGTCAATGTGGAGAAAACGAAAAAAGACACCAAGTGCGAACCGTCTTCGCTTCACAGGCAAACGTCATGCTGGAGTACGGCATCGACGACGCCGAGGCCCTGCTGGAGAAGAACCTGTGCATCGCCTCTCGAAATTTGGACACGCTGGAGGAGGACTTAGATTTCCTGCGAGACCAGTTCACCACCACTGAAGTCAGTATCCTTCCTCCTGGGCCGGTCAGTAACGTTTCTGTGTGTGTGTGTGCATGTTTGTTGTTGGTCATTTTTTTTGTCCCTGTTGACCCTTGACACACTCACCTAAGACATGGCACGAGTCTACAACTGGGATGTGAAGAGGAGGAGCAGAGAGAGCCTCCTAAAACCAGGAGACAAGTCTTAATCCAGATTAGACCAACCCCCCACCACCGCCAAATGATTTTCTCTTCAATCAATATGCGAGACGGATCGAGGGCCAAGTTTACGTTCAGGTCCAAATGAACAAATGAAACTGTTTCAGTTGATTGGACATGGAGAATCTCATCATGAGCTTCTTCTGCTCTTTCGCCACTTTTTTTTTTTTTTTTTTTGTGCTTCTCCTTTGGACTCTATTTATTTGTCTGTCCTTAAAACACAAAGAACAGCAGACAAAAGTGAAGTTTGTCATGTGGAATATTATAGCATATGACTCGTTAGTACCCAAAGTAAAAAAAAAAAAAAATGGGGCGGGGGGGTTGGGGACGGGTGGACTCAACACTCGATGCAGAATGTATTCACCACATTTCTCGTATCCGAATACAAGGCAAGCGGAAGTGTGGGTGCGTGTAGAAAGAGATACCGTGTGCTTAGATCGGGAAAAGGGAAAACAATGTCAGCAGTTCAAATAAAAGATTTTCAACATACCTGTGCTAATCCTTGTGTTCCGGTATAAAATCACAAGAATTACACGCTTTATTCCATTGGTTTATTTCAGAGACTATACAAACTGCCAAACCACACCTTGGACTTATTTTCAGGACAGAGGACACATTCTAGCAGCAATAGCAACCTCCACCTTTCGAGTTCGCTTCAAAGGGGATGATGTCATAGCCAGGTGGCTAATGGCTAAGCTAACCACACGGCGCAGGGGATCGGGACTTTTTAGTCGGGATTGCACCGAAAATGGGGTTGAACACTGACTGCATGGTTTGGTTCTACATTTCAGTCCGTCTTTATACGCAGGACGGCTTTGCAAGTCCTGTGTGAGCCTCCGCCGACTCCTGACAAGCTTGAAATGTGGCTCCGCTCAAAGGAGTCCTTCCACAAGTTGAACGCTAGCAGTCACCAAGCAGAGTGGACAACAATCCCAAGTGGATCAAGTTTGTGCGCATCACGATGGAATTGCATATTGGAGGAGACCCACGTCAATTGTGGGAGCCCGGGCAAGTGTTTTTCTCCAGCAGCGATCCAAAACCGCTCAGTTGTCCTTCCGTCGACGTGCGCCGCCTGCCGGCCCCGAGGCGCACATCAGCAGAGGCAGCGGCGGTCGCTCTTGGTCACCTCCTCGGAGGAGTGGACCACGTTGGGGACGAAGCCGCTCTTGACGCCCTCCCAGCCCTCCTGGATGCTGATATCTCCGGAGCGCACCAGGGCGAAGATGTCTTTGGTCAGCTCGGTGAAGGCGCGCTCCACGTTGATGGCGTCGCGCGCCGACGTCTCGATGTAGCGCATGCCGTACACCCCCGCCAGCCGCTCGGCCTCCTGGCGGCTCACCTGCAAGATTGCACTTGATGTGAGGATATATTTTGATTACTTTTTACTGTTACTTCCTACTTTTAAAAACAGATCTGTATTGTCATTGTCAGCCACTTTTAGTTTGCAGCTAAGTCGTGCCCAGTGATTTCTTGCAGGCAGAGAATTTTCTTAGTAATAAATGATCAAAATGGGTATTAAAGGGGAAGTCAACCTTAAACAATTCTTGACAATATGTTAGATGTGACCTCACTAGTACAAACATGACATTCTAATTAATATTAAATTTGTGGAAGATGGAAGATGAGGTATGCGGCAAAATCCAACCATTTTTATCCATCTCGGGGCGGCCATTTTGCCACTTGCTGTAAGACTGAAGATGACAGCACAGTTGCTCAAAGCAGCTGTGATGTCGTTTTCACTCGACAGCAACTGCTGAATTTTGCTGCTTAACTCGTATTCCACTCACACTATTAAAGGGATACATGACTCATTGAGCCATTTTCAGCTATAAAAAGTTTATATTTTGTCCAAAATGAATTTGATAACTTAATTATTTTTCATGTACAATTAATACCTTTAAAAACTGATTTATCCACTTGCTGTCCACTGAAGATGACATCACCTGTGCTGACGAAATTGGTAGCAAGTGCAACCAATCATTGCTTGTCTGTTTTGTGGGTTTGAGCCGTGATTGGTCGTTGCCCACTTCCTCAGCGCAGGTGATGTCATCATAAGTTGCAGAGGTGGCGAATCGAGGTCCAGAAAGTAAAAACTCTGCCACAGTTTGGCTTTAGCCCCTGGTGCTAGCTAGCTTGCGTGCTAGCTCCTTAGCAGTTAAACGAGCACCATGGAAGCTAGCTAAGGAGCTAGCTAACTACCTACTTCCTTAGCACAGGCGATGTCATCTCCAGCTGACAGCAAGTAGATGAATTAGTTTTCAGCAAGTGGCAAAATGGCCGCCTTCTGATATTGATAAAAACTGATTTTGCTGATTAACTCATATTCCACTAAATGCAATATTAACTAAAATACCATATTTAGACTAGTGTGACTGCATAGAACATATTGTCATTATTATTTTTGGGGGGTGTTGACTTCCCCTTTAAATAGTACCCCTCTAAGTATTATTTTTTGTACAGATTATCCGTCACTGGTTGGATTTTAACTCATTCACTGGCAGCCCAGTTAAAATGGAACTTTGACGTCGATAACCGTCAATGGCAGTGAATGAGTTAAATTATAAAAAGCTTTCAAACAGGGGTGTGTAGACTTTCTAAATGCAGTTAACAGACGTTGTGAGTTGTTTTGCCAGTTGTACACTAATTTCGCCACGCTACTTCCCCATTGTTTTGGCGGGCGGGTTTGTGAGCCGTCACGCACCTGCCGCTGGGCCTCCAGGTCGCATTTGTGGCCCACCAGCAGGAAGACGATGCTGTGCGGCTGCACGTGACTGCGGGCCTCCTCCAGCCACTCGTGCACGTTCTGGAAGGAGCGGCGGTTGGTGATGTCGAACAGGAGCAGCCCTCCCACCGAGTTGCGGTAGTACGCCCGAGTGATGGACCTACGGGCGAGAACGTTTCTTGTGCGGAACTGTTTCGGAGCTCAAGGCACATTTTCACATTAGAAGACATCCATCTGTTAGCCCATCGATGACATTTTCCATTATGTGTTAGCATTAAGCTAGCTGGGGAATTCCCAAGTCATTGTAATTTCATTTTTAGGATTTTTCGCTTAATTTGACTTCAACTTTTTTTTCTTCTTCTTTTTTCTTCAACTGCGGCTTTTTTTCAAACGTAAAAAGCGTTCTTTGGATAAATCTCGGCTTAACTGCCTTGTATTATTACATCGTGTTACTTTGAACAGTAAATACTACATATCGTTTCCATGCTTTCGTTTTTCTTGTGTCTACAATTGCAGCAGGAGTGTCCTGAAAGGTGTCTACAATTAAAAGAGTGCTTACACAAGCATTTATATTCATGTACACAGCCACAACTTCCATTTGTTGACATTCCCTGTTTGTGTCATTTTAATAAGAGCACGTTTTCCTACGTGAGCAAACAGTTGAGGTGGTAATTCTAGTTTTCACACCTCCAGGCTGTGCCGCTTCTTTGCCTAGCATTTATGTACACGTTTCCTCACGTCACTCGACACGGACTTTTCTTTCTCACGTTGCTCTTCCGTGACAATCATCCACTGTGTGTGTATTTTTTTTTTTTTAGCGTCAATCCATCTGAATTCAAGCACAACAAACCCACCTGAAACGCTCCTGGCCCGCGGTGTCCCAAATCTGCAACTTGATCCGCTTGCCCGGCTCGATCTCCACCAGCCGGGAGAAGAAGTCCACGCCCACCGTGGGGTCCGACACCTGAGCGAAGCGGCCCTCGGTGAAGCGGCGGATCAGACACGACTTGCCCACCGTGGAGTCGCCGATCACGATGAGACGGAACTGATACAGCCAGATGGCCTCCATGACTCGCCTCTGCTCGGCTGTCGCGCTGTCGCTCGACCGGTTCTGTCTTCTTGTCTGCGGAGGCGGGAACGTTTCAGAACACGAGAGAGGGAGAGAGAGAACAGCTGGAATGAGTCAAATCCTCAGTTCATGTTGACATTTTCATGTGTCAATATACAGTGATGCCTTGAGATACGAGTCATTCGTTCCACAACTATGCTTGTAGCACTCATATCTCAAATATCTCGCCCCATTAAAATGAGTGGAAATATTTTTAACAAGAAAAAAAAATAATTAAAAAGTAAAGAGCTACACTTTTTTCTTCACTTATAGGACATTGTGATGCTCCATCTGGTGTGCAAAGTTTGGCCACTTGGTGGCAATATAATAGACATACTATACCTGTACGCATATATTGTAAGTACTTCTCACTTTACCGCGACAAAACGGTCCTACAAGGTTAGAAGCATTTGGTCCAACATTGTCTTGCCATGATAAAGAATTCAAGTTGCTGAAGATGTCTGCAATATCGCAATATGCGTGTCAGTAACTGCCGGTGCTAGCGCGCTACTGGGGCTGCAACGGGTCAATCCAATCACCGGAAAAAAAATAGAAAAATCCACTCTTGTGATTTTTCACTCTAAGGAGTTTTTAGCGTTTTAATACTTTTTGGATGACTGGCGCCCCCATGGCCCCGCCTCCTTTTCACGTGAATGTGTGACCTTCCCAAACATGGGATTCCATGCTCAGGAATCTGACATGGACCTGAGTGTGTGTGTAGTATATGTAAAACAGGCTAGCCTTAACTTGATACTAGTCGTTCGACTTGTGCACTCTGTCCTCACTAGTGAGACAATTAAGCACAGTAGTAGTACGACTACATCTTACTAGTGTTTATTTTGCCCCTTTCTACGAATGATTTCTTACTGTATGACATTTCGTCACACATATGTCAACTAATGCACAATTTTGCCTCACTAGTAAACATCGTGCACCAATATGCTGTAGTTAAAAGTAAGCACAGGGGGGGAAACATTACTAGTAAGACAATCACACTAGTTTGCTGAATTGTCATACAACTGTGCATGCATGGCCGATTAAATGCACTTGTGATTTTCCATAGGAGGATGCCCTTGGAAAAATAGTGCACCTGTCTGCCTTGCCAACCTCCCACTAGAGAGATGGAAATTCCACGCAGGGGGCAATTCTCTGCCACCTGACAGAACAACTTCGACGGACTGCACAAAACGTTGTTAAAATCCAACGGACCTACTTGGCGCTGCTTCGCTTCAAGATCTGCGAGCCGGCCCACGTTCCATGAGCGAACCACTGGAGCCGATGAAAGGGGCGGCCGTGTAGGCCCCGAAGTTCCGGGCTGGACTGGTGGACTCCTCGCTGTCTCTGCTGCTGCAAAAGATACGACAGGTGCACCAAAACGTCGAAGTTCACTTAGCGGCCGCACGGAAAACCCGCACAGTCATCCGCGTGTCCTGCGTCCACCGGCCGGAGAAATGGCAGCGATAGCAGCATCATAACGCCTGACTCATCCCGCATCAGTACCACTACCGTAAAGGACCGTCGTGAGGCGCAACGCGGAAGTCGAGCACGTCAAAACAAAATAAACAAAAGAAAAACATTTTGGGGGAATATACAACAAAAACTTGAATGTACTAGCATCACAACGGAAGTATGCCGCAACAACGGACAAATTTAAAACGCAAAAGAAATTTAAAAATAGCGCACAAGATTCTGCGCCGACCCGGAACTGACACACTGCTGGGATATGTAGTTCTTTCGGCACTTCTTGAACGTACGATTAATGTCATAGGCCGTGACAGGGAGGAGGCGTGGCCGTGGCAGAGGACGCGCACACAAACCGCAGGCTAAATAGATAATATAATTACATCTCCATTTTGTCTCGCTTTCACTTGGTGCACGGAGCAACTTCTTCTTCTTCTTCTTCTTCATTTTCTTCTGCTTCAACTTCTTCTTTTTGGAACTCGCAACGTTTTACAACTAAACTCACCATAAAAGTAAGTTTGCCCTTAACAACACTAACAGCAATTACAGCACTACGTTAAATTTGTTTCTTGATCAAGCGCGGAACTCAATTTACTTGTATATCAAATTAAAATTCCTCATTGAAATGAAATGTGAATGCATTCCAAACAGCCCAAAATACACTTTTTTGGTTATGTGTTTTTCAATAAAGAAAAACGGCACAGCTTTTGATGAAAACATAAGACCATAAAGAAATAAAATGATTTTTTATAAATTACTGCATGTTGGAACAAGCTCAAAGTCACAACAACCGTGTTTGTGTTATTCTGGCCTATATTTCTCGCCATTTACTGGATACTTTGCAATGCAGCCTACAGTGCCGTGCAAAGTGGGGGCCCCAAGGGGCGCTAAAGCGGAAAAAAAAAAAAACGACGGCTGAACGTTAAAAATTTGCTAGCTGTTATAAGCGTTAGCGTATCTGCAATAAATAAATACTCATGGCCCATTAGCAACTAGCTAAATCGTATGCTATTGGCTAACATCAGTTGGTTTAAGATCTGACGTTCGCAAAGTGACAGTAGCGCGTTCAATGGAGATATTTTTTATCCCAACATTTCAAAGTGGAGCTGCAATCCGATTACCAGATCATCACAATCTGGTACCGCTGCATTTGCTTTTCAACTGCGATCCCCTTGTCGTGTGGTGAAAAAGCAAACACGTGTTCCTGTGACTGACCCGTCTCCTCGCACGCGACGTCATCAGAGGCGTCGCGTCATTTTTCGCCTCGGCCATGCAGCCGCAGCAGCGTCTCCTCAAAGTGCTGGTCATCGGCGACCTGGGGGTGGGCAAGACCTCCATCATCAAGCGCTACGTGCACCAGGTGTTCTCCCAGCATTACCGGGCCACCATCGGCGTGGACTTCGCTCTCAAAGTGCTCCAGTGGGACCACGCCACAGTGGTGCGTCTGCAGCTTTGGGACATAGCCGGTGCGTTACCCCATTTTTTTATTTTTTTTTCAAACTCCCTTAACTTTCAAGTCATACAGTCACAAAGCTCATAACTCAAATTTACTTTGCCAGTCGCCCCCACTATTTCTGTAAGGTGCTTTTAATGAGGAAATCGGCTATCATTCCGATTTATTAGCTTGTCTATAGCGTTTTGCATTGTGTGTTAGCATTAAGCTAGTGGAAGGCAAAGTTGTTTTGTTGCTTGAAAAACACAAAGTGTACTTAAAATAAGAAAAAAAGAAAAACAATTGTTCACTGTTCATTGTTTCTTGCCGCTCCATGACAGCGCATATTGCAAGTCAACATGGTCACGCGCTTTTTTTTTTTTTTTTTTGAAGAGAGTTGCATGTTTGCACTGATGTGGCCATGATTGGCATCATGCGGACGACGTTAGCGTGCACCATAGATGCTCGTCTATATACGTATTCACACAAACGCACAACAAAAGGTGCATTTTCTCAACATATTTTGCTCATTATTTATCCAATTCTGCCTTATTAGTAATATAGCACAAATACAGTACTTTGCAACTGTGCTTAAGGGTGTGTGAAAAGTAACAGCATTAGAAATTGTTTATCGAATTTTAGTATCAGTAAGGTCATTAAAAAAAAAAGAAGAAAAAATTGTACATCTTGCAGATTACATGAGAATGTTTTCCGAGCTGCTCTCGCAAGATGAATTCTCGCGGTATTTGTGAGTTTACAAACTCCGGAGAATATGGTGGTTCGGACCAATCACGGAGCGACATTGTGTTTGGGGGCGGGATATTTGCATATCCCGCCCCAAACACAATACGGTTTTCCATAACATACAAAAAGCAGCACAAAAAAAAACAAAAACAAAAACACAAAACAAAACAAAACAAAACAAAACAAAGGCATTTGGAAGCATAAGAAACAACCTAAGCCCAACTGAAACCATGCATGTAACAAAAACAAAATTATGTGGCACAATGTGAACAAACCAGGAACCTTTTCTGAACCTTAATGCAAACCTTATCCTATCTTCTCCCACACAAAGGACAGGAGAGGTACGGCAACATGACCCGCGTTTACTACAAGGAGGCCGTCGGTGCGCTGGTCGTCTTCGACATGACCCGGATCTCCACCTTCCAGGCTGTCCTCAAGTGGAAAGGAGACCTGGACTCCAAGGTGAAACAATGAGAAGGAAAACTAGCGGGCTTTTTTTTTTATTTATTTTTTTTACTCATGATGTTGTTAGGTTGCTCTGAGCAACGGGAGGCCGGTTCCGGCTGTCTTGTTGGCCAACAAGTGTGACCAGCGGTGCCTCGGTTTGTGCCCCAAACTCCCCAAATTGGAGAACTTCTCCAGAGATTATGGCTTTGTGGACTGGTTTGAAACCTCAGCCAAGGTAAGATTGGATGTGCTCTACCAGGAAAATCAATAATTACAAAATAAATATACATTTGGCTAAAGGGGGATTTTTAGAATAATTTTTTGTGTGAAGGATATAGTTCAGTGGTTATAAAAAGAAAAAGGAAAGCCTACTAGAACACCTAATCAGGGTTAATCAGAGACACTTTAAATGATGACAGGAGCGTGCCAACTCCCATTTAACATGAGTTTGAATGTGATTGGTTCATTCTGAACAACCAAATCCCAGTTCTAAGAGGGTGTGCACACTTGTGCAAACCACACAATTTCACTTTATTTGTACTTCACTTGGGGAAATCTCCCCCCTCCCCAGGATAACACCAACATTGACGCGGCCATCTTGTGCCTTGTGAAGAACATCATGGCGGTTGAGGAGGCGCGCGCATCCAGGAGCGAAGCAGACGGCGGCGTCTTGGTGCTGCCGCGCTTGGACTACGGCGCCGGGGACAGGCGAATGTCCCGATGCTCTGGATGCTCCGGACTCAAGGCCCGAGAGAAAGATGGCAATTGAGTCTCAAGCAAGGGGCGGATGTGACATTTCAATGTGACTTTTGTCTTGTTGCTATGGATACTTTCACGCACATTGATGAACACTGGTACAATACCTGCGCAAATGTGCCCAAGTTAGCATCCAGTTAATTTATATTCGTCCTCCCTTGTCCTCATCTGGAGTGGCGTAACGATTTAAAAACAAGGTACCCTAGAGATACAAGTGCACTTCTGACCCTTGCCGCTAGAAGGCGCTAGCGAACTTCATCAGTTCACATTAGCTCAATCACTGCCAGCCAAGTTAAAATTAATTTTTGACATCTATATGCAAGGGTTAGTTTCGTTGCAGTGGAAGGACAACATCAGTAGGTGGCACTAATGCACCATTTAGTTGATTTGCCAACTGCCAATCGCGAGTAACGACAATCAATGGGTACAGTTTTGGCCTCGCGATTTTAATGTTTGCAAATGTTTTACGGTGTGTTTATATAAACCACAATAGAGTTGAGTCAAATGTAATGTCTTATGATTAGTATTTTTTTTCAAGAGTAGGGAATGCTGATTGCAAATGTACAATCATTCACTTAGAGATTTTTATTGAAATTTAGCCTGAAGTTCTGTGACATCATTGCTGATAAATGAAATTCAAATCCAACTTACCTTTACAAAAAAAAACACAAAAAAAAACTTGCTCACGGCCCTTCAGGTCAACTTCAAGTCCCAGCCCTGGTGGTATCGTGGGAACGGGAGGAAATGCGGTGTCTCCTGGGAGAGGCAAAAATAGACACAATATAAGTATGCGCCCAAAAGTCTAAACCTTTTAAAGTCACTAATAATATTTTTACAGACCATAAACCTTGAACTCATTTGGTCCTTGTCATTTTTCCCAAATTCTGCAGTTGGAATGTCACACCTTTCAATCATCCCCAGCGGGTTCTGGTTAGCCTCTTCACTTCCTGTTTCTCCAACACACACACACACACACACACACACACACACATACACGCACACAGCTGGCTTGTGTCAGCCACACTGCTTCTTGATGAAGTGTTTTCCCACAAGTAGGGAAGCAGATGCATGCTTTTGGTCATTTATTGGGCTGCTCTTTGTCTTTTAGCGTTCCTGGATACAATGAGAATTTAGCCATGTTGACGAAGCATATAGGCATGATGATGATGGGAGCGGAGAAGCGGCAATATAACAGGCCAAAATGCAAATCTCCAGGGTGGTTCTGGGTAAGAGACTATTTGCTTACTAGATGTTGTTTAACCAAATGTGAGGCTGAGATGTAAACATTTCTACAGTCAGCGCTAGTCAAATTTCAGTAGAAGCCTGAAATGAGAATTCTTTTGAACCTGCCGCTAGTATAAGCTGCGGTGGTGACCTCTTTTCCCAAATGTTCTGATAAACACACGTTTCTTCTTTTCATTGCGGGCGCTTAATGCCTTGGCCCAAAAAGGGAACATTTCAGGAGTGTTCCATTCCAAATGTGACCTCATAAACGTCACATTAGCTGCCCTCAAATAAATGCTAACTGCGCATCCACATTTGCTTCTCCATGTTAAATCGATCGTCATCTCTGGACTTGAATGATTTTTGTTTGAGCTTTTCCCAGCATTCTTCTCCTGGAGCCTGGCTGCCCTTTCGGAGTCAAAGGTCACAAGTTGGGGGTCACGTGTACGAGCGTGTGCAGTGAAGGGTTACAAGAGGAAGCTCACCAAGCCAGCCACATTCCAGATGGAAATTTGGGGGGCTGTTAGGGGGTCATGAGAACTGCAGCTTGAAGTTGACACACACATACACACCATCTTCTTCTTCCTCTTTTTTTTTTCAATAACAGTAAAAACGGTTTGTTTATTTGTTGAGTGCGCTCCATTGGAAAGGTTTGTGTCGGAATGGGAAGCATGGATAGCGTGATATGAGCTGACAGCGGGTGATTTTGAATGTTTTCATTGGCTGGGCCGATCCAAAACCAAAAAGTGGAAGACCAGCTTGATTCCAGACTTGTCACTAGAGTTTGTTTAGTTACGCTAGACTTTCCATGTTAGCTTCGGGGCAAGATATGATCAGGGTCGCTTCTATTTCTCATCAGTCGCCACCTTTGTCTTCTTTGCAGCTTTTTCCATACTCAGGGTCCTCAGGTTGTTGATCTAGTGTGATATGGAATTAAAACACGGCAAGGAATTTCAATTGCGCTTAATTTTTTTTTTACAGAATACAAAAAGACGACAGTGGAAGTGAACATTTGAAGGACGTTATCATCCTTGCAGCCCGGCAACGACAACTGCAGCTTCGTCCAAAACTGCAGCGAAACCAGACAGCAGCTAGTGGAAAGTTCACGTGAATATCGATTCCGTTGCCTCAAGTCGACATATTGTGCTCTTAAGAAAATGCAAAAGCGTCCCGGGACACGTCCGTGACGATGTGTCTTCTTCCGGGCTGTCAGAGAGCGGTTGCCGATTTGACTTTGGAGGACAGGACCTGCCTGAACCTCCTCTTCAGCTCTTGCATGTTGGGAGATTTGGGCCGGGCCAGATGGAGTCCTCCTCGCCGTTTCTCGCCGTTGCCTCCTCCCAATGCCCGGGACACCTGCGCCAAGGAGATGACGTGACCAACAAAAAAAAACATAGGCATAGTGTAATGATGTAGGCCCACCTCGTGGCACAACTGCAGGAAGGCGGTGTGGACGCCCTCGTGGTTCTCCCTGGCTGAAGCCTCAAAGTAAACGCCCCCTGTGGGAAGGGGCAGGATACATGTCAACACCACCATCTCGACAGGATACTTTATTCATCCCGTTATAGAACATCATCAAGCAATTTATGAGCAGCAGGTCTCACCTAGCGAGGACGCTAACGTCTCGCCTTCATCTGCCGGCACTTGTCGCGCTCGAAGCAGGTCGCTCTTGTTGCCAATCTGCAACAGATTACACAGCGAATCAGATTAGCGGGATTATCAAAGGCGCACCTGCAGGAAGTGACACAGCTCACACTAGTCTGGAAGAGCGATCATAGGAAGGTAACCGCAGAGTTAGCAAATCCAGATCTCGAAAGTAACCTGCCACAGTTTGGCTTTAGCCACAGGTTGAGTAGATGCAATTTGTGGTAGGGTTTTTACTTTCTAGGCCTGAATTTTCCACCACAGTTTGGCTTTAGCAGCCACGTGTTTGGCTTTAGCCGCAAGCCCCCAAGAATTTAGCTTTAGCTGCGAGTTTAGCATTAGCCGCAAGAGTTTAGCTTTAGCCGCTAGAGTTTGGGTTCAGCTGCAAGAGTTTGGGTTTAGCCACAAGAGTTTACCTTAAGCCGCAAGAGCTTTAGCCACAAGAGTTTGGGTTTACCCGCAAGAGTTTAGCTTTAGCCGCAACAGTTTAGCTTTAGCTGCAAGAGTTTAGCTTTAGCTCCAAGAGTTTAGCTTTAGCCACAAGAGTTTAGCTTTAGCCACACTAGTTTGGGTTAAGCCACACTCGTTTACCTTAAGCCGCAATAGTTTACCTTAAGACGCAAGAGTTTAGCTTTAGCCGCAAGAGTTTGGCTTTAGCCGCAAAAGTTTGGCTTTAGCCGCAAGAGTTTAGCTTTAGCTGCAAGAGTTTAGCTTTAGCTCCAAGAGTTTAGCTTTAGCCACAAGAGTTTAGCTTTAGCCACACTAGTTTGGGTTAAGCCACACTCGTTTACCTTAAGCCGCAATAGTTTACCTTAAGACGCAAGAGTTTAGCTTTAGCCGCAAGAGTTTGGCTTTAGCCGCAAAAGTTTAGCTTTAGCCGCAAGAGTTTAGCTTTAGCCATTAAAGTTTGGCTTTACCCGCAAGAATCTGAGTTTAGCTGCAAGAGTTTGGATTTAGCCACAAGAATTTGTATTTGGCCACAAGAGTTTCTTTAGCCACAAAAGTTTACCTATAGCCGTAAGAGTTTAGCTTTAGCCACAGTTGTTTGACTTTAGCCACAATAGTTTAGCTTTAGCCATAGGTGCTTCTACTCAACTGGCAGTTAAGAGGTAAGAAATGCCCTCGTAAGAGCTCTATTACCTGCCAATTGAGTCGAAGCACTTGTGGCTAAAGCCAAACTGAAGCAGGTTGTTTACTTTCTTCACCTGTATTTGCCACATTTGGTGGCAGGCTGTGTATTGGCCAGCTGCGACTTGAGTGGGGACTCAATCCACCACTATCAGAAAATAGAAAAGAAAGCATCCAAACATTCCACTGACCAGTATGACAGGAATATTTCCTGAGGGGTGGATGCGTCTGACGTGCTGGTACAACGGCCGGATTGTGCGATAGCTGTTGTGGTCCGTGATGGAGAAGACCAGCACGTAGCCGTCGGCCCAGTAGATGGACCTGCCGGTTGAAAGCGTGTAAGCTGAGCGCGCGCAAAGACAACACGCCGGCCGCTACCTGACCTGTTGATCTGCTCCTGGCAGTAGAGGCCCTCGGCGTCGTCCTGCGCACAAACAATCATCAAGTGTTTGGGAATGACAGCGCAGAGGACACATCTGTGGAGGGTAGGGGAGTAAAATTCTAGAAACTTGCCATAAAAGTTCAAGTGAATTTATGGAAGGAAGCAGAAATAGCAAGTTGACTAAAAAGAGCCTTTTAGCAAAAAGTTGACTGGAAAAACCCTTTGGAGGTCTTGTGGTGCATCCTGCGCAACAAAGTTACACGTCCGTGCCACCAGGAGGGGCTTCCTGAGCCCTCGTTATCTTCTCGTCATAGGAAGCAAGCGTCTCAGAGGACCTGGCTTTGTAAACACATTGCTCTCCTTAAAGTGATGGAGAGCCAGACGCCTGGTCTAACATCACATCCTGTCGCTTAGCTCACATTCCTGACCTCACTTGGAGATAAAAGTGCAAAAAAAGAAACAAGAAGCAGCCCGTGTGTACCTGCAGAGCCACGCAGGGCGTGTCCTGGATCTGAAGCGACACCTCCTCACCGTCCAGGGTGACCTTTCTGGAGTACAGAGCTCCTGGCCGATGAGCGGAGGAGCGGATCAATATTTTTAGCGGAAGAATCACAAGCGAAACGTGGAAGGATTTACCTGTGTTGGCTTCGTAGTCTCCGATAAAGCGTTTTGTCAGAAACCTGACGATGAGAGCTGGGGGAAAAAAGGGAGAGCCAGCTTTTAGAAAACAAGTTGCACTGACCTACATGCCACCATTTGTCGTTATCTAGGCCGGAATTTGCCATTTTGGGAAGAGTCTCAAACAACAGGTTCAAAGTCCCAAGTGAAAAAAAATGATGCAATGATCAACATGCTAGATCAACAAATGCAAGAAGAAACAGGCAGTTAAATGTATAATGCAGTTTTTCTTTGAAAGAAAGGTGTTTAAAAAATATATTGGTTTGATGAGTTGAAAAACGAATAGACTGGACTGATTGGTCCATCTTGTGATCGCCTTTTTTAAACTCAATGAGTGAACGGGTCCAAAATCACATTCTTTGCTTTTTTCTGGAAGAAGTTTTGGACACTCCTGCATTGCAATAAGCCACTTAATCCTCAAGGAAGGAATTAATATCATCCCTCCCTTGTCACACGTGAGCTGAGCTGGAAATTCAAATGTTTGCATTGTAATCAATCACCCCGGAGTGTTCATCTCACTTACCAGTTTTGCCGACGTTGCTGGCCCCCAGCACCACAATCTTCACCGTCTTGTTGGGCACGCAGTCCAGCAGCGGGTACTCGGGGATGGGCAGCAGCAGAAAGTTGGCGGACCCGCTGTTGTTCATGGCTCCCGGTGCAGGGAAGGGGCCGCTCCAGCCAGCAGCATTGACCTCGGATCCGTGTGGGAAAGAGACCACCCTCCTTCTCCTCTTCTTTCTTCTCTTCCTCCTCCTCCTCGTCGTAGCTCCGAAGACAAGTTAGTCCGATATTCCCATGACGCCCCTGCTCTCTTATCCCTGGATCTGCTTGTGCTGCAGGTCAGCACTTGAAAGCTGCGCCAAACACATGCGGTAATATTCCAAAAGTGGGAGAGAAGTGACAACAGGCTCCAGGCCACTCCGTTGGAGGCGTGAGACCGTGCGCACTGGGCATGGGCTGCAGCAGAAAGTTGCAAGGAGGAGGAAGAGGTGGAGGCAAACTTCACTCACTGGACCACTGGACACACCCACCCAAGAGATGTTTTTTTTTTTGTTTTTTGTTTTTTAAATCCACTTTAAATCTATTCCATCTTATAAATAACTAAGTTATAACTATTACGAACTCTAACAGTTAATTGACAATATAAAGCTTCAGATTTACAGTTATCTCATAGAATCAACTATTCAGAAGATGTTAACGTATCTATCTGACTGACTAGCTGATCGAAATAAGTGACCAACTCATGATGAGAAAAACGTCAGGTTATCACTGATAACATGAATGAATGCGAGGTCAATGTATTCCAAGTGGCCATAACTCAACTGGGCGGTGTCCATTTCCTTCGCTAGCCTTGCAGTCCTATCAAGAATGCAATCACTATATTGAGCCTCGTCAGACTTTATGGACCTTGTTGGATAAGAACTGTGAACGATATGAAGAAAAGATCAAGAAAAATCGTTTATGCACCGCTTGCGTGATCTATCCTTATACACAGAATCAAACGAACTCTGTCTATTCTTCACCGCACGACAGGTTGCGGCGTCAAGTTACACGGAAACATTACAAACACAACAGGAAGTCATTACATTTTCATTTTAAATTAAAACGCGTATCTTAAAATAAAATAACGTTAAATGTTAGTTGTGCTATGAGGGAACAAAACTGACGAGTGAAAACTTCAGTAGTAAAAATGATATTAATAGTTAAGTAAGTATGAATGTGAATGGAATGGATCACAGGATGCGAGTGACGGGAAACGAGGCGCGCCCTATCAAGCTTGACAGTCGTAGTAAACAAGGCAAACGAAACCGTAGCGATAGATATACGATGTTTACACCGTCTACTCAGCGCTATTTTGGCCATACGTCAGCACGTTCGCCATATTGGATGCGGCAGCTCTATCATATTTTTTTGTTAACCTGGAGCCTGACACAATGTGGAAGGAGTTATGAATATGAACAGTTAACTAATAATGTAACTTTTAAGCTTCTGCTAGACACCCCCCCCCCCCCCACTACAAGAGCATTTGAAGTTTAATTCTAAACATTTGTGCAACCAACCACATTAACTTTTTTTTTTTTTTTTTTTTTTTACTTTGCCTCTAAAATAGATGAAACAAAATAATAATAATTTTATAAGCTATAGCTAACTGGGGAACATTTCCTGTTCTCAATGCCATTTTAAGTATGTAGACATCTTATATCCACTGAAAATACAGCAGTGTCCACTTTATCATAATAAATAAATAAATAAATAAATAAATAAATAAATAACTTGCTAGGACACCAAACCAAATTCTTCAAAGTCAGCTCACTTGATTTAACTGTAATATGGAGGAGAAAGAATGTTCAAAAAAATGGCCACATCCAATGTGGCGGCCAAGTGGACGTACGATTATGCGCTTAAGGCGGTATCTTGTCTCTGTGCATGATGGGGCAAAGTAAGATTTGAAAGCCTTGAAGCCTCGATGGTCTCCAGCCCATACCGGAACTCGGCAGCCGCATCGGCTGGAGATTTCACCGTCAGGGTTTGGTCCAACATGGCGGCGCACGGATGGAAATACTGATGACAGTCCGAAAGATCGCCTCGATTTGTACGATGGTAAGGATTTGGTATTTTGGGCTCCATTCTTGACTGTCCGCGGTGGGCTAACCGCTGTGCTAGCTTGCTTGCTAGCTACATGTCGACTCTATAGTAATAACACACTTTCAGTGCAGTCACTACTTTCGCTTTGTATTCATAACAGAAGCGGCGACGTCAGTGAGCCGCGCAGTTCATTTCTGCTGCACTGTAACGAAGTTGATTCTCGCCCTTTCCTGACGATTCATGTTTTGTTAGACGCACGATCACGATTTCCCCCTGCTGTCATGTGATTGACGCTGTAATGTTTCCAAGTGTTGGGATGGCGGAAAGTGAGCTTTGGGAGCTGCTGATCAACATGTGCTTCATAGGGAGGTCAAAGTTGAAAAGGGATGAGAAGAAATGAGAGTCCGAGCTGTTCTTGTAGCTTTTTAGGACACTGATTCCTGACAAGCCGCGAGAGTCCACCAGTCAACCAGTTTCATTACACTGGTCCGAAAACAATGGTATGCTGTACAACACAGACAATGTACACCTTTGACGTATAGTTGACAGGCAGAACAATTAAATGCTTTTCCACTAGATGGCAGGCGTACAAATAGCCCGTGTCGTGTAACTATCTATCTGTTGTATTTTTTTTTTCTTCCTCCACAGGGCGCCAATGCCTCTGCCTTGGAGAAGGAGATTGGACCGGAACAGTTTCCCGTTAATGAGCACTACTTTGGCTTGGTCAACGTCAGTATCAGTGGCTTTGTCTCCACTTTCAAGTGCATTTTATTCCAACAAAATTCTCTGTTTGTTCCCCAGTTTGGCAACACCTGCTACTGTAACTCGGTGCTGCAGGCTCTCTATTTTTGTCGACCATTCAGGGAGAAGGTGTTGGCCTACAAGGTATGTTGACATACAGTGAAGCTGGCGGAGTACCGCTTGGAATACTTTAATTTTTTTGTGCTCACAGGTGCAGCCCCGACGCAAGGAGTCTCTCCTCACCTGCCTGGCCGACTTGTTCAACAGCATCGCCACACAGAAGAAGAAAGTGGGAGTCATCCCTCCTAAGAAATTCATCTCACGACTGAGGAAGGAAAACGGTGAGCACTTGTTTGTCGGTGATTGACCCTCAAAATCCAGATGATCAGATGATCCTCCTCCTCCGCTGCAGAACTGTTTGACAACTACATGCAGCAAGATGCCCACGAATTCCTCAACTACCTCCTCAACACCATCGCTGACCTGCTCCAGGAGGAGAAAAGCCAGGAGCGGCAGCAGAATGGAAAGCTGGTGCAAAACGGAGGCGGCGGCGAGGTAGTAGTAGTAGGGGGAGGCGGCGGTGGGGAGGGGGAGGGCGAAGGCGGGAAGGAGACGCAGCAGACGTGGGTTCACGAGATCTTCCAAGGAACGCTAACCAACGAGACTCGCTGCCTCAACTGTGAAGCTGTGAGTGACGTAAATAAGAAGTATAGTATGATGATGATGATGATGATGATGATGATGATGTCACACTACTGTTTGCAGGTAAGCAGCAAGGACGAGGACTTCCTGGATTTGTCCGTGGACGTGGAGCAGAACACGTCCATCACACACTGCCTCAGGTGAACCTTTCAGCATGTATTCTTTACCCATGATGCACTAGTGCACTTTTTAGTACACCCGTAGAACAACTTCATGTTAGTAAGGCAAACAGTAGTTTTCTCTTAACTAGTGGTGTAATGATATCGGTGAAAATTGCTTAAAAAAGGCATTGATGTAAAAAAAAAAAAAAAAAAAGCATCGTTTCACAATGCCATGTTAATTGTTATGCCTTGCACCGTTTTTCATTGTTTCTAGCCGGACCATATTTGGGGACGGACACGTTTTGCGGATATCCGGTATGGTTTGGTGGGTCTTTGTAGACACCAATAAAAACATGGTTAGAGCTTTGTAAGTAATCAATTTAATGTTTTAAGTTTTGTAAGTGGGTCCTCGTTTACTTAATGAGGCACTTTATCGACTATATTTATCACCTGTGGCCGCAATGAATTACACTCGCGGTGACTTACGTGTCATTGAAGTAGTTTCTTATTGATCCAGTAGAGGGCCTCATTGTTACACTTGTTAAATAGACACGCTTCATTTGATTTGATTCATCTCAAACAAGCACAAGAGTAGAAACATACAAAGGAAAGAAAAGCACAATATGATAAGATGCAAGTTTAAGAAGAAGCAGAAAGAAGCAAAACTTATCAAGTTAGCCCCCTTTTTACATAATTTGTAACTTCATTATTTTTCATGTACAATTAATACCTTTAAAAAGTAATTTTTCTACTTGCTGTCGACTGATGGTGACATCACCTGTGCTGAGGAAGTAGGTAACGACCAATCATGGCTCACCTGTTTTCTGGGTTTGGTCAGTAAACTGAGCCATGATTGGTCGTTACCTACTTCCTCAACAGGTGTTATTAATTGTACATGGAAAATAATGAAGTAACCACATTAATTATAGACAAAATATTAACTTTTTAACTGCTGAAAATGGCTCAATGAGTCAAGTATCCCTTTAACTCATTTACTCCCAATAACGTATAAATACGTTTTTTTTTTAAATTTTCTAAGTGTCCCAAGGACGTATTTATACGTTTTTTTTGTTTTTTTTTATGCTAGAGCATACAGAAGGCTTTGATGCAGCCTCTCAACTGCAAAGAACGGTTGCAGAAATGGTAGTTATTACACAAACGGCCAGCAGGTGGCAGCAGAGAAAAGGAGATCAACTAGGGCCATCTTGAAAAAAAGCTCAATTACTTACAATTTTAAATAGATTTGTGAAAACTGATGAAACTTAGCTCTCTTCTAATGCTAATTGCTGCAAAACGGAAACAGATAGAAACATACTTTTTTTTTTTCCCTGATGAAAGAAGAAAAAAAAAAAACCGAAGAGACTTTAATCTTTCTTTTGATAGGTTCCATGCTTTAATAGCAATAGAACACAATATTCTGTAGCCGTTGCAAAATCAGTCAAAATCCAGTAAAACAGCTGGGAGCGAACAGGATTGCTTCTGTGAAAATGGCTGGGAGTGAATGAGTTAAGGACAAAGCTCCTTGTGAAGGGCAATAGTAAAATAATCAACACGAATCCTTAACAAAGCTGGCGCTTCATACTATCTGTCTCGCTGCTCATTTTTTAGTTTAAAAATATAATAATAAAGTTATAAAAAGTGTTTGTAACAAGGACAAAATGTAGATGCTAAAATAAAAACATATTTTGGCTATCAAATGAGTCATTTTATTTAAAAAAAAAAAAAAAATCGAATCAAGTCGAAAACCAGGAACTGAGAATCCAATCGAATTAGGTTTGAGTGATATGTTGCCTCTCTACTATTAACTCATTCAATGCCATTGACGGCTTTTGACGTCAAAAATCCTGGTGGTTCTACGAGTGTGCTAAATTGTTGAGGACAAAGAGCGTACTAGTGCTTGGATCTTAAACTCCATCTGAAGGATATAGAATCCATATGACCTTGGCTATTTGGTCCTCTCCGTACCTCACAGGGGCTTCAGCAACACAGAGACTCTGTGCAGCGAGTACAAATACTACTGCGAGCAGTGTCGCAGCAAACAAGAAGCCCAGAAAAGGTTGGCTGGTCTTTCTCTGTCGTTTAGCGACGGCTTGTTGTTTTTTAGCGTCGGTTGAAAGGTTTGCTCCGCTTCAGGATGAGGGTGAAGAAGCTGCCCATGATCCTGGCGCTGCACCTGAAGCGCTTCAAGTACATGGACCAGCTGCACCGCTACACCAAACTGTCCTACCGCGTGGTCTTCCCTCTGGAGCTGCGCCTCTTCAACACGTCGGGAGACGCCACCAACCCGGACCGCATGTACGACCTGGTGGCGGTGGTGGTGCACTGTGGCAGGTGGGGCCATACCGGATCGGACTGGACCGCCGCTCTCCTTCTAGTCTTGTTTGTGTTCTTCATTCGTGCCGTGTTCCCCGCAGCGGGCCCAACCGAGGTCACTACATCACCATCGTCAAGAGCCACGGCTTCTGGCTGCTTTTCGATGATGACATCGTTGAGGTTGACATCTCTTGTAACATATTCAAGGCTCTGTTTTTTTTGTTTACAAACAACCTTGTGTTGTTCCTGCAGAAAATCGATGCGCAGGCCATCGAGGAATTCTACGGCCTGACGTCGGACATCTCCAAAAACTCTGAGTCGGGCTACATCCTCTTCTACCAGTCCAGAGACTGAAGCAGCCTGTTCAGGCTTTTTTTTTTTTTTTTTTTTTTTTTTTTTTTTTTTTTTTTTAACCCTTTGGAGGCGGAGCTTTGCGTCAGATGGCCGCCCAGGATCGGTGAAGACGTCCAGGTGGCCTTGAAGAAGGCGGACGTGAGCCACGCCCAAGCTCAGCAACTGACAGGACATTTTTTTTTTTTTTTTTTATTAGCTTGGAACGTTCCATTTAACGACACGCTAACGGGCCAGGTGATTCCAAAGAGGTCCCAAGTCAACTTCTGAAGTCTTCATTCACCCGACACGCAGCCGCTCCGAATGTTCCGTTTCCATGCTGCGGGCACAGCGACGGGTCCAAGCAAAAGCGCACGGCAGCCACGCCTCCTTGTACTGAACTGTTCAGTGAACCCCCGCACATTTTGGTTTACTCTGTTTGCAGCCAGGTCGGCATTGCAAATGCGAATGTGTTCTCAATCGCCTTACCTGCTGAATAAACGTTAATTAAATATTCGCGTTTGGGCTTTCAGATTCACTTCAAAGTGAACAAATGCTAGCCGCACACTTACAATCAAGTCAAATGACTTTATTATTTAAATATTCATGTTATCATGAATGTTCCACTCATTTTACTTGGAAGTCACACTTTACTAATGCCCCTTGTCTATCACTACTACTGTTGGATGTAAGATGATTTTACTTTCATTTAGGGAGAGTGTGCATGTGTACATATATACAGATGTTGGAAGTGAAAATAAATGCTTGCTTGAAATAAAATGAAAGATGGTGGAATCATTCAACAAATCGAGCGTCAAATGCAGTTTGAGGTGTGCCGCTACGTGGGGTGGACTTTTTTTTTTTTTTTAAACGACCATGTATAGTAAGGCGTTTTTATTTATTTTTTTTTAAAAACGACCATGTATACTATGGCGTTTTTTTGGTTTTTTTTTTCAAACGACCATGTATAATATGCCGTTTAAAAAAAAAACCCAAAAAAACGACCATGTATAGTATGGCGTTTTTTTTTTTTTTTTATAAAAACGACCATGTATACTAAGGCGTTTTTTTTTTTGTTTTGTTTTTAACGACCACCATGTATAGTATGGGTATGTTTTGTTTTTTTAAAAACGACCATGTACAGTAAGGCGTTTTTTTTTTTTTTCAAACGACCATGTATAGTATGGCTTTTTTTAAAAAAAACAAAAAAAACGACCATGAATACTAAGGTGTTGTTTTTTTGTTTGTTTTTTTAAATGACCATGCGTTTTTTTGTTTTGTTTTTGCTTTTTTTCAAACGACCATGTCTCGTAAGGCGTTTAAAAAAAAAAACAAAACAAAAAAAAACGACCATGTATAGTATGCCGTTTTTGTTTTTTAAAAAACGACTATGGCGTTTTTTTTTTGTTTTTTTTTAAATAAAAAAAAATAAAGACCATGTATAGTAAGGCGTTTTTTTTTTTTTTAATGACCATGGATATAGTAAGCTGTTTTTTTTTTAAATAAAAAAAAAAAAGCATGTATTTTTTTTTTTTTTTTTTTTTTTCTTCAAACGACCATGTATAGTAAGGCGTTTTTTTTTTGTTTTTTTTTCAAATGACCGTGTATAGTATGCCGTTTAAAAAATAAAACAAAAACAACCATGTATAGTAAGGCGTTTTTTTTTGTTTTTTTTTTAACCATGTATAGTATGGCGTTTAAAAAAAAAAAAAAAAAAAAAAAAAAAGCGCCCATGTATCGTAAGGCGTTTTTTTGTTTTATTTTAAACGACTATGTATAGTATGGCGTTTTTAAAAAACAAATAAAACGACCATGTATAGGAAGGCATTTTTTTTTTTTCTTTTTCAAACGACCATGTATAGTATGGCGTTTTTTTGTTTTGTTTTTTATAAAAACGACCATGTATACTAAGGCGTTTTTTTTTTTGTTGTTGTTGGTTTTTTTTCAAACGACCATGTATAGTAAGGCGTTGTTTTTTTGTTTTTGTTTTTTCAAACGACCATGTATAGTATGGCGTTTTTTTTGTTTGTTTTTTATAAAAAACGACCATGTATACTAAGGCGTTTTTTTGTTTTTTTGTTTTTTTTAACGACCATTTATAGTATGGCGTTTTTTTTTTTTGTTTTTTTTTAAACCGACCATGTATAGTCAGGTGTTTTTTTTTTGTTTTTTTGTTTTTTCAAAGACCTGCTCAGTGGTCAAGTGGTAGAGTGTCCACCCTAAGACTGCGAGATCGTGGGTTCAATCCCCGGGCCGGGTCACTCCAAAGACTATAAAAATGAACGACCATGGATATAGTAAGCTGTTTTTTTGTTTTTTTTAATAAAAAAACAAGCATGTATATTAAGGCGCTTTTTTTTTTTTTTTTTTTTTTTTTTTATATATAGACCATGTATAGTAAGGCGTTTTTTTTTTTGTTTTTTTGTTTTTGCAAAGACCTCCTCAGTGGTCAAGTGGTAGAGTGTCCACCCTGAGACTGGGAGGTTGGGGGTTCAATCCCCCGGCGGGGTCACACCAAAGAAGATAAAAATGAACGACAATGGATATAGTAAGCTGTTTTGTTTTTTTTTAAATAAAAAACAAGCATGTATTTTATTTTATTTTTTTTTAAACGACCATGTATACTAAGGCGTTTTTTTTTTGTTTTTTTTTCAAACAACCATTTATAGTGTGCCGTTTAAAAAAAAAAAAAAAAAAAACGACCATGTATAGTAAGGCATTTTTTCCCCCCCAAAAAAACGACCATGTATAGTAAGGCATTTTTCCCCGCCCCAAAAAAAACGACCATGTATAGTAAGCCCCCCCCCAAAAAAAAAAAAAACGACCATGTATAGTAAGGCTTTCTTGAAAAAAATAAATAAATAAATCATGTATAGTAAGGCTTTTTTTTTTTACTCCCCCCAAAAAACGACCATGTATAGTAAGGCTTTCTTTAAAAAAAAACAAAAAAAAAACCCGACCATATATAGTAAGGCATTTCCCCCCCCCCAAAAAAAACGACCATGTATAGTAAGGCTTTCTTTAAAAAAAAAAAAAAAAACACAAAAAAAAACGACCATATATAGTAAGGCTTTCTTTAAAAAAAAAAAAATAATAAATAAAAACGACCATGTATAGTAAGGCATTTTTTTTGTCCCCCAAAAAAACGACCATGTATAGTAAGGCTTTTTTTTTTTTTTCTCCCAGAAAAACGACCATGTATAGTAAGGTATTTAAAAAAATAAATAAATAAATAAATAAAAACGACCATGTATAGTAAGGCATTTTTTTTCTCCCCTAAAAAAACGACCATGTATAGTAAGCCTTTTTTTTTTTTTATCCCAGAAAAACGACCATGTATAGTAAGGTATTTTTTTCCCCTCCAAAAAACGACCATGTATAGTAAGGCTTTTTTTTTTTTTCTCCCAGAAAAACGACCATGTATAGTAAGGTATTTTTTTCCCCTCCAAAAAATGACCACGTATAGTAAAGCTTTTTTTTTCCGACAAAAAAACGACCATTTATAGTAAGGCTTTTTTTTCCGACGAAAAAACGACCATGTATAGTAAGGCTTTTTTTTGTCGGGAAAAAAAACGACCATGTATAGTAAGACTTTTTTTTCAGACGAAAAAACGACCATGTATAGTAAGGCTTTTTTTTCCGACGAAAAAACGACCATGTATAGTAAGGCTTTTTTTTTTCCGACAAAAAAACGACCATGTATAGTAAGGCTTTTTTTTCCGACAAAAAAACGACCATGTAAAGTAAGGCTTTTTTTTTTCGACAAAAAAACGACCATGTATAGTAAGACTTTTTTTTTCTGACGAAAAAACGACCATGTATAGTAAGGCTTTTTTTTTCCCGACAAAAAAATGACTATGTATAGTAAGGCTTTTTTTTTCAACAAAAAAACGACCATGTATAGTAAGGCTTTTTTTCCGACAAAAAAACGACCATGTATAGTAAGGCTTTTTTTTTTCGACAAAAAAACGACCATGTATAGTAAGACTTTTTTTTCAGACGAAAAAACGACCATGTATAGTAAGGCTTTTTTTTCCGACGAAAAAACGACCATGTATAGTAAGGCTTTTTTTTTTTCAACAAAAAAACGACCATGTATAGTAAGGCTTTTTTTTCGACGAAAAAACGACCATGTTTAGTAAGGCTTTTTTTTTTCCGACAAAAAAACGACCATGTATAGTAAGGCATTTTTTTCCGACAAAAAAACGACCATGTATAGTAAGGCTTTTTTTTTTTCAACAAAAAAACGACCATGTATAGTAAGGCTTTTTTTTCCGACGAAAAAACGACCATGTATAGTAAGGCTTTTTTTTTTTCCGACAAAAAAACGGCCATGTATAGTAAGACTTTTTTTTTCTGACGAAAAAACGACCATGTATAGAAGGCTTTTTTTTCCGACAAAAAAACGACAATGTATAGTAAGGCTTTTTTTCCGACAAAAAAACGACCATGTATAGTCAGGCTTTTTTTTCCGACAAAAAAACGACCATGTATAGTAAGGCTTTTTTTTTCCGACAAAAAAACGACTATGTATAGTAAGGCTTTTTTTTCAACAAAAAAACGACCATGTATAGTAAGGCTTTTTTTTCCGAAGAAAAAACGACCATGTATAGTAAGGCTTTTTTTTTCCGAAGAAAAAACGACCATGTATAGTAAGGCTTTTTTTTCCGACAAAAAAACGACCATGTATAGTAAGGCTTTTTTTTTCCGACAAAAAAACGACCATGTATAGAAAGGCTTTTTTTCCGACAAAAAAACGACCATGTATAGTAAGGCTTTTTTTTCCGACAAAAAAACGACCATGTATAGTAAGGCTTTTTTTTTCCGACAAAAAAACGACTATGTATAGTAAGGCTTTTTTTTTCAACAAAAAAACGACCATGTATAGTAAGGCTTTTTTTTCCGAAGAAAAAACGACCATGTATAGTAAGGCTTTTTTTTTCCGAAGAAAAAACGACTATGTATAGTAAGGCTTTTTTTTTTCAACAAAAAAACGACCATGTATAGTAAGGCTTTTTTTTCCGAAGAAAAAACGACCATGTATAGTAAGGCTTTTTTTTTCCGACAAAAAAACGACCATGTATAGTAAGGCTTTTTTTTCCGACAAAAAAACGACCATGTATAGTAAGGCTTTTTTTTCCGACTAAAAAACGACCATGTATAGTAAGGCTTTTTTTTTCGACAAAAAAACGACCATGTATAGTAAGGCTTTTTTTTCCGACGAAAAAATGACCATGTATAGTAAGGCTTTTTTTTCCGACAAAAAAACGACCATGTATAGTAAGGCTTTTTTTTTTCCGACAAAAAAACGACTATGTATAGTAAGGCTTTTTTTTTCAACAAAAAAACGACCATGTATAGTAAGGCTTTTTTTTCCGACAAAAAAACGACCATGTATAGTAAGGCTTTTTTTTTTTTTTCTCCCAGAAAAACGACCATGTATAGTAAGGTATTTTTTTCCCCTCCAAAAAATGACCATGTATAGTAAAGCTTTTTTTTTCCGACAAAAAAACGACCATGTATAGTAAGGCTTTTTTTTCCGACGAAAAAACGACCATGTATAGTAAGGCTTTTTTTTGTCGGGAAAAAAAACGACCATGTATAGTAAGACTTTTTTTTCAGACGAAAAAACGACCATGTATAGTAAGGCTTTTTTTTCCGACGAAAAAACGACCATGTATAGTAAGGCTTTTTTTTCCGACAAAAAAACGACCATGTATAGTAAGGCTTTTTTTTTCAACAAAAAAAACGACCATGTATAGTAAGGCTTTTTTTTCCGACAAAAAAACGACCATGTATAGTAAGGCTTTTTTTTTTCGACAAAAAAACGACCATGTATAGTAAGACTTTTTTTTTTAGACGAAAAAACGACCATGTATAGTAAGGCTTTTTTTTCCGACGAAAAAACGACCATGTATAGTAAGGCTTTTTTTTTTTCAACAAAAAAACGACCATGTATAGTAAGGCTTTTTTTTCGACGAAAAAACGACCATGTATAGTAAGGCTTTTTTTTTTCCGACAAAAAAACGACCATGTATAGTAAGGCATTTTTTTCCGACAAAAAAACGACCATGTATAGTAAGGCTTTGTTTTTTTCAACAAAAAAACGACCATGTATAGTAAGGCTTTTTTTTCCGACGAAAAAACGACCATGTATAGTAAGGCTTTTTTTTTTTCCGACAAAAAAACGGCCATGTATAGTAAGGCTTTTTTTTCCGACAAAAAAACGACCATGTATAGTAAGGCTTTTTTTTCAGACGAAAAAACGACCATGTATAGTAAGGCTTTTTTTTCCGACAAAAAAACGACTATGTATAGTAAGGCTTTTTTTTTCCGACAAAAAAACGACCATGTAAAGTAAGGCTTTTTTTTTTCGACAAAAAAACGACCATGTATAGTAAGACTTTTTTTTCTGACGAAAAAACGACCATGTATAGAAGGCTTTTTTTTCCGACAAAAAAACGACTATGTATAGAAAGGCTTTTTTTCCGACAAAAAAACGACCATTTATAGTAAGGCTTTTTTTCAGACAAAAAAACGACCATGTATAGTAAGGCTTTTTTTTTTTTCGACAAAAAAACGACCATATATAGTAAGATTTTTTTCTCAGACGGAAAAACGACCATGTATAGTAAGGCTTTTTTTTTCGACAAAAAAACGACCATGTATAGTAAGGCTTTTTTTTCCGACGAAAAAATGACCATGTATAGTAAGGCTTTTTTTTCCGACAAAAAAACGACCATGTATAGTAAGGCTTTTTTTTTCCGACAAAAAAACGACTATGTATAGTAAGGCTTTTTTTTCAACAAAAAAACGACCATGTATAGTAAGGCTTTTTTTTCCGACAAAAAAACGACCATGTATAGTAAGGCTTTTTTTTTTTTTTCTCCCAGAAAAACGACCATGTATAGTAAGGTATTTTTTTCCCCTCCAAAAAATGACCATGTATAGTAAAGCTTTTTTTTTCCGACAAAAAAACGACCATGTATAGTAAGGCTTTTTTTTCCGACGAAAAAACGACCATGTATAGTAAGGCTTTTTTTTGTCGGGAAAAAAAACGACCATGTATAGTAAGACTTTTTTTTCAGACGAAAAAACGACCATGTATAGTAAGGCTTTTTTTTCCGACGAAAAAACGACCATGTATAGTAAGGCTTTTTTTTTTCCGACAAAAAAACGACCATGTATAGTAAGGCTTTTTTTTCCGACAAAAAAACGACCATGTAAAGTAAGGCTTTTTTTTTTCGACAAAAAAACGACTATGTATAGTAAGGCTTTTTTTTTCAACAAAAAAACGACCATGTATAGTAAGGCTTTTTTTTCCGACTAAAAAACGACCATGTATAGTAAGGCTTTTTTTTTCGACAAAAAAACGACCATGTATAGTAAGGCTTTTTTTTCCGACGAAAAAATGACCATGTATAGTAAGGCTTTTTTTTCCGACAAAAAAACGACCATGTATAGTAAGGCTTTTTTTTTCCGACAAAAAAACGACTATGTATAGTGAGGCTTTTTTTTTCAACAAAAAAACGACCATGTATAGTAAGGCTTTTTTTTCCGACAAAAAAACGACCATGTAAAATAAGGCTTTTTTTTTTTTTTCTCCCAGAAAAACGACCATGTATAGTAAGGTATTTTTTTTCCCTCCAAAAAATGACCATGTAGAGTAAAGCTTTTTTTTTCCGACAAAAAAACGACCATGTATAGTAAGGCTTTTTTTTCCGAAGAAAAAACGACCATGTATAGTAAGGCTTTTTTTTTCCGACAAAAAAACGACCATGTATAGTAAGGCTTTTTTTTCCGAAGAAAAAACGACCATGTATAGTAAGGCTTTTTTTTTCCGACAAAAAAACGACCATGTATAGTAAGGCTTTTTTTTCCGACAAAAAAACGACCATGTATAGTAAGGCTTTTTTTTCCGACTAAAAAACGACCATGTATAGTAAGGCTTTTTTTTTCGACAAAAAAACGACCATGTATAGTAAGGCTTTTTTTTCCGACGAAAAAATGACCATGTATAGTAAGGCTTTTTTTTCCGACAAAAAAACGACCATGTATAGTAAGGCTTTTTTTTTCCGACAAAAAAACGACTATGTATAGTAAGGCTTTTTTTTTCAACAAAAAAACGACCATGTATAGTAAGGCTTTTTTTTCCGACAAAAAAACGACCATGTATAGTAAGGCTTTTTTTTTTTTTCTCCCAGAAAAACGACCATGTATAGTAAGGTATTTTTTTCCCCTCCAAAAAATGACCATGTATAGTAAAGCTTTTTTTTTCCGACAAAAAAACGACCATGTATAGTAAGGCTTTTTTTTCCGACGAAAAAACGACCATGTATAGTAAGGCTTTTTTTTGTCGGGAAAAAAAACGACCATGTATAGTAA
The DNA here is from genome assembly GCF_051991245.1 of Festucalex cinctus. Lineage (NCBI taxonomy): Eukaryota > Metazoa > Chordata > Actinopteri > Syngnathiformes > Syngnathidae > Festucalex > Festucalex cinctus. Next base: position 19,050,605 of record NC_135426.1, read on the forward strand.
GACTTTTTTTTCAGACGAAAAAACGACCATGTATAGTAAGGCTTTTTTTTCCGACGAAAAAACGACCATGTATAGTAAGGCTTTTTTTTCCGACAAAAAAACGACCATGTATAGTAAGGCTTTTTTTTTTCAACAAAAAAACGACCATGTATAGTAAGGCTTTTTTTTCCGACAAAAAAACGACCATGTATAGTAAGGCTTTTTTTTTTCGACAAAAAAACGACCATGTATAGTAAGACTTTTTTTTTTAGACGAAAAAACGACCATGTATAGTAAGGCTTTTTTTTCCGACGAAAAAACGACCATGTATAGTAAGGCTTTTTTTTTTTCAACCAAAAAACGACCATGTATAGTAAGGCTTTTTTTTCAACCAAAAAACGACCATGTATAGTAAGGCTTTTTTTTTTCCGACAAAAAAACGACCATGTATAGTAAGGCATTTTTTTCCGACAAAAAAACGACCATGTATAGTAAGGCTTTGTTTTTTTCAACAAAAAAACGACCATGTATAGTAAGGCTTTTTTTTCCGACGAAAAAACGACCATGTATAGTAAGGCTTTTTTTTTTTCCGACAAAAAAACGGCCATGTATAGTAAGGCTTTTTTTTCCGACAAAAAAACGACCATGTATAGTAAGGCTTTTTTTTCAGACGAAAAAACGACCATGTATAGTAAGGCTTTTTTTTCCGACAAAAAAACGACTATGTATAGTAAGGCTTTTTTTTTCCGACAAAAAAACGACCATGTAAAGTAAGGCTTTTTTTTTTCGACAAAAAAACGACCATGTATAGTAAGACTTTTTTTTCTGACGAAAAAACGACCATGTATAGTAAGGCTTTTTTTTCCGACAAAAAAACGACTATGTATAGAAAGGCTTTTTTTTCCGACAAAAAAACGACCATTTATAGTAAGGCTTTTTTTTTTCGACAAAAAAACGACCATGTATAGTAAGGCTTTTTTTTTTTTCGACAAAAAAACGACCATATATAGTAAGGCTCTTTTTTTCGACAAAAAAACGACCATGTATAGTAAGGCTTTTTTTTTCCGACGAAAAAACGACCATGTATAGTAAGGCTTTTTTTTCCGACCAAAATACGACCATGTATAGTAAGGCCTTTTTTTTCTCCCCCACAAAAAACGACCATGTATAGTAAGGTTGTTTTTTTTCTCCCAGAAAAATAACCATGTATAGTAAGGCATTCCCCCCCCCCAAAAAAAAACGACCATGTATAGTAAGGCATTTTTTTTCTCCCCAAAAAAACGACCATGTATAGTAAGGCTTTTTTTTTCTCCCAGAAAAATGAGCATGTTATAGTAAGGCGTTTTATTAAAAAAAAAACCACACACACAAAAAAAAAACGACCATGTATAGTAAGGCGTTTTATTTAAAAAAAACAAAAACAAAAAAAAAACGACCATGTATAGTAAGGCTTTTTTTTTTCCGACAAAAAAACGACCATGTATAGTAAGGCTTTTTTTTTCGACAAAAAAACGACCATGTATAGTAAGACTTTTTTTTCAGATGAAAAAACGACCATGTATAGTAAGGCTTTTTTTTTCCGACAAAAAAAAACGACTATGTATAGTAAGGCTTTTTTTTTTTCAACAAAAAAACGACCATGTATAGTAAGGCTTTTTTTTCCGACAAAAAAGCAACCATGTATAGTAAGGCTTTTTTTTCCGACAAAAAAACGACCATGTATAGTAAGACTTTTTTTTTCAGACGGAAAAACGACCATGTATAGTAAGGCTTTTTTTTCCGACGAAAAAATGACCATGTATAGTAAGGCTTTTTTTTCCGACAAAAAAACGACCATGTATAGTAAGGCATTTTTTTCCAACGAAAAAACGACCATGTATAGTAAGGCTTTTTTTTTTCCGACAAAAAAACGACCATGTATAGTAAGGCTTTTTTTTCCGACAAAAAAAACACCATGTATAGTAAGGCTTTTTTTTCCGACAAAAAAACGACCATGTATAGTAAGGCTTTTTTTTTTCGACAAAAAAACGACCATGTATAGTAAGGCTTTTTTTTCCGACAAAAAAATGACCATGTATAGTAAGGCTCTTTTTTTCGACAAAAAAACGACCATGTATAGTAAGGCTTTTTTTTCCGACCAAAAAAAGGCCATGTTTAGTAAGGCTTTTTTTTCCGACGAAAAAACGACCATGTATAGTAAGGCTTTTTTTTCCGACAAAAAAACGACCATGTATAGTAAGGCTTTTTTTTCCGACAAAAAAACGACCATGTATAGTAAGGCTTTTTTTTTTTTCGACAAAAAAACGACCATGTATAGTAAGGCTTTTTTTTCCGACAAAAAAATGACCATGTATAGTAAGGCTCTTTTTTTCGACAAAAAAACGACCATGTATAGTAAGGCTTTTTTTTTCAGACGAAAAAACGACCATGTATAGTAAGGCTTTTTTTTCCGACGAAAAAACGACCATGTATAGTAAGGCTTTTTTTTCCGACAAAAAAACGACCATGTATAGTAAGGCTTTTTTTTCCGACAAAAAAACGACCATGTATAGTAAGGCTTTTTTTTTTTTCGACAAAAAAACGACCATATATAGTAAGAATTTTTTCTCAGACGAAAAAACGACCATGTATAGTAAGGCTTTTTTTTTTTCGACAAAAAAACGACCATGTATAGTAAGGCTTTTTTTTTTCGACAAAAAAACGACCATGTATAGTAAGGCTTTTTTTTCCGACAAAAAAACGACCATGTATAGTAAGGTTTTTTTTTTTAGACAAAAAAACGACCATGTATAGTAAGACTTTTTTTTCCGACGAAAAAATGACCATGTATAGTAAGGCTCTTTTTTTCGACAAAAAAATGACCATGTATAGTAAGGCTTTTTTTTCCGACGAAAAAACGACCATGTATAGTAAGGCTTTTTTTTCCGACCAAAAAACGACCATGTATAGTAAGGCATTTTTTTTCTCCCCCACAAAAAACGACCATGTATAGTAAGGTTGTTTTTTTTCTCCCAGAAAAATAACCATGTATAGTAAGGCATTTCCCCCCCCCCCCCAAAAAAACGACCATGTAGAGTAAGGCATTTTTTTTCTCCCCAAAAAAACGACCATGTATAGTAAGGCTTTTTTTTTCTCCCAGAAAAATGAGCATGTTATAGTAAGGCGTTTTATTAAAAAAAAAAACCACACACACAAAAAAAAACGACCATGTATAGTAAGGCGTTTTATTTAAAAAAACAAAAAACAAAAAAAAAACGACCATGTATAGTAAGGCTTTTTTTTTTCCGACAAAAAACGACCATGTATAGTAAGGCTTTTTTTCCGACAAAAAAACGACCATGTATAGTAAGGCTTTTTTTTTTCGACAAAAAAACGACCATGTATAGTAAGACTTTTTTTTCAGATGAAAAAACGACCATGTATAGTAAGGCTTTTTTTTTCCGACAAAAAAACGACTATGTATAGTAAGGCTTTTTTTTTTTCAACAAAAAAACGACCATGTATAGTAAGGCTTTTTTTTCCGACAAAAAAGCAACCATGTATAGTAAGGCTTTTTTTTCCGACAAAAAAACGACCATGTATAGTAAGACTTTTTTTTCAGACGGAAAAACGACCATGTATAGTAAGGCTTTTTTTTCCGACAAAAAAATGACCATGTATAGTAAGGCTCTTTTTTTCGACAAAAAAACGACCATGAAAAGTAAGGCTTTTTTTTTCCGACGAAAAAACGACCATGTATAGTAAGGCTTTTTTTTTTCCGACAAAAAACGACCATGTATAGTAAGGCTTTTTTTCCGACAAAAAAACGACCATGTATAGTAAGGCTTTTTTTTTCGACAAAAAAACGACCATGTATAGTAAGACTTTTTTTCAGATGAAAAAACGACCATGTATAGTAAGGCTTTTTTTTTCGACAAAAAAACGACTATGTATAGTAAGGCTTTTTTTTTTTCAACAAAAAAACGACCATGTATAGTAAGGCTTTTTTTTCCGACAAAAAAGCAACCATGTATAGTAAGGCTTTTTTTTCCGACAAAAAAACGACCATGTATAGTAAGACTTTTTTTTCAGACGGAAAAACGACCATGTATAGTAAGGCTTTTTTTTCCGACGAAAAAATGACCATGTATAGTAAGGCTTTTTTTTCCGACAAAAAAACGACCATGTATAGTAAGGCATTTTTTTCCAACGAAAAAACGACCATGTATAGTAAGGCTTTTTTTTTTCCGACAAAAAAACGACCATGTATAGTAAGGCTTTTTTTTCCGACAAAAAAACCACCATGTATAGTAAGGCTTTTTTTTCCGACAAAAAAACGACCATGTATAGTAAGGCTTTTTTTTTTCGACAAAAAAACGACCATGTATAGTAAGGCTTTTTTTTCCGACAAAAAAATGACCATGTATAGTAAGGCTCTTTTTTTCGACAAAAAAACGACCATGTATAGTAAGGCTTTTTTTTTCCGACGAAAAAACGACCATGTATAGTAAGGCTTTTTTTTCCGACGAAAAAACGACCATGTATAGTAAGGCTTTTTTTTCCGACAAAAAAACGACCATGTATAGTAAGGCTTTTTTTTCCGACAAAAAAACGACCATGTATAGTAAGGCTTTTTTTTTTTCGACAAAAAAACGACCATATATAGTAAGAATTTTTTCTCAGACGAAAAAACGACCATGTATAGTAAGGCTTTTTTTTTTTCGACAAAAAAACGACCATGTATAGTAAGGCTTTTTTTTCCGACAAAAAAACGACCATGTATAGTAAGGCATTTTTTTCCAACGAAAAAACGACCATGTATAGTAAGGCTTTTTTTTCCGACAAAAAAACGACCATGTATAGTAAGGCATTTTTTTCCAACGAAAAAACGACCATGTATAGTAAGGCTTTTTTTTTTTCCGACAAAAAAACGACCATGTATAGTAAGGCTTTTTTTTCCGACAAAAAAACCACCATGTATAGTAAGGCTTTTTTTTCCGACAAAAAAACGACCATGTATAGTAAGGCTTTTTTTTTTCGACAAAAAAACGACCATGTATAGTAAGGCTTTTTTTTCCGACAAAAAAATGACCATGTATAGTAAGGCTCTTTTTTTCGACAAAAAAACGACCATGTATAGTAAGGCTTTTTTTTCCGACAAAAAAACGACCATGTATAGTAAGGCTTTTTTTTTTCGACAAAAAAACGACCATGTATAGTAAGGCTTTTTTTTCCGACAAAAAAATGACCATGTATAGTAAGGCTCTTTTTTTCGACAAAAAAACGACCATGTATAGTAAGGCTTTTTTTTTCCGACGAAAAAACGACCATGTATAGTAAGGCTTTTTTTTCCGACGAAAAAACGACCATGTATAGTAAGGCTTTTTTTTCCGACAAAAAAACGACCATGTATAGTAAGGCTTTTTTTTCCGACAAAAAAACGACCATGTATAGTAAGGCTTTTTTTTTTTCGACAAAAAAACGACCATATATAGTAAGAATTTTTTCTCAGACGAAAAAACGACCATGTATAATAAGGCTTTTTTTTTTTCGACAAAAAAACGACCATGTATAGTAAGGCTTTTTTTTCCGACAAAAAAACGACCATGTATAGTAAGGCATTTTTTTCCAACGAAAAAACGACCATGTATAGTAAGGCTTTTTTTTCCGACAAAAAAACGACCATGTATAGTAAGGCATTTTTTTCCAACGAAAAAACGACCATGTATAGTAAGGCTTTTTTTTTTCCGACAAAAAAACGACCATGTATAGTAAGGCTTTTTTTTCCGACAAAAAAACCACCATGTATAGTAAGGCTTTTTTTTCCGACAAAAAAACGACCATGTATAGTAAGGCTTTTTTTTCCGACAAAAAAACGACCATGTATAGTAAGGCATTTTTTTCCAACGAAAAAACGACCATGTATAGTAAGGCTTTTTTTTCCGACAAAAAAACGACCATGTATAGTAAGGCATTTTTTTCCAACGAAAAAACGACCATGTATAGTAAGGCTTTTTTTTTTCCGACAAAAAAACGACCATGTATAGTAAGGCTTTTTTTTCCGACAAAAAAACCACCATGTATAGTAAGGCTTTTTTTTCCGACAAAAAAACGACCATGTATAGTAAGGCTTTTTTTTTTCGACAAAAAAACGACCATGTATAGTAAGGCTTTTTTTTCCGACAAAAAAATGACCATGTATAGTAAGGCTCTTTTTTTCGACAAAAAAACGACCATGTATAGTAAGGCTTTTTTTTTCCGACGAAAAAACGACCATGTATAGTAAGGCTTTTTTTTCCGACGAAAAAACGACCATGTATAGTAAGGCTTTTTTTTCCGACAAAAAAACGACCATGTATAGTAAGGCTTTTTTTTCCGACAAAAAAACGACCATGTATAGTAAGGCATTTTTTTCCAACGAAAAAACCACCATGTATAGTAAGGCTTTTTTTTTTCCGACAAAAAAACGACCATGTATAGTAAGGCTTTTTTTTCCGACAAAAAAACCACCATGTATAGTAAGGCTTTTTTTTCCGACAAAAAAACGACCATGTATAGTAAGGCTTTTTTTTTTCGACAAAAAAACGACCATGTATAGTAAGGCTTTTTTTTCCGACAAAAAAATGACCATGTATAGTAAGGCTCTTTTTTTCGACAAAAAAACGACCATGAAAAGTAAGGCTTTTTTTTTCCGACGAAAAAACGACCATGTATAGTAAGGCTTTTTTTTCCGACGAAAAAACGACCATGTATAGTAAGGCTTTTTTTTCCGACAAAAAAACGACCATGTATAGTAAGGCTTTTTTTTCCGACAAAAAAACGACCATGTATAGTAAGGCTTTTTTTTTTCGACAAAAAAACGACCATGTATAGTAAGGCTTTTTTTTCCGACAAAAAAATGACCATGTATAGTAAGGCTTTTTTTTCAGACGAAAAAACGACCATGTATAGTAAGGCTTTTTTTTCCGACGAAAAAACGACCATGTATAGTAAGTCTTTTTTTTCCGACAAAAAAACGACCATGTATAGTAAGGCTTTTTTTTCCGACAAAAAAACGACCATGTATAGTAAGGCTTTTTTTTTTTCGACAAAAAAACGACCATATATAGTAAGAATTTTTTCTCAGACGAAAAAACGACCATGTATAGTAAGGCTTTTTTTTTTTCGACAAAAAAACGACCATGTATAGTAAGGCTTTTTTTTTTCGACAAAAAAACGACCATGTATAGTAAGGCTTTTTTTTCCGACAAAAAAACGACCATGTATAGTAAGGCTTTTTTTTTTCGACAAAAAAACGACCATGTATAGTAAGACTTTTTTTTCCGACGAAAAAATGACCATGTATAGTAAGGCTCTTTTTTTCGACAAAAAAACGACCATGTATAGTAAGGCTTTTTTTTTCCGACGAAAAAACGACCATGTATAGTAAGGCTTTTTTTTCCGACCAAAATACGACCATGTATAGTAAGGCCTTTTTTTTCTCCCCCACAAAAAACGACCATGTATAGTAAGGTTGTTTTTTTTCTCCCAGAAAAATAACCATGTATAGTAAGGCATTCCCCCCCCCCCAAAAAAACGACCATGTATAGTAAGGCATTTTTTTTCTCCCCAAAAAAACGACCATGTATAGTAAGGCTTTTTTTTTCTCCCAGAAAAATGAGCATGTTATAGTAAGGCGTTTTATTAAAAAAAAAAACACACACACAAAAAAAAAACGACCATGTATAGTAAGGCGTTTTATTTAAAAAAAACAAAAACAAAAAAAAAACGACCATGTATAGTAAGGCTTTTTTTTTTCCGACAAAAAAACGACCATGTATAGTAAGGCTTTTTTTTTCGACAAAAAAACGACCATGTATAGTAAGACTTTTTTTTCAGATGAAAAAACGACCATGTATAGTAAGGCTTTTTTTTTCCGACAAAAAAAAACGACTATGTATAGTAAGGCTTTTTTTTTTTCAACAAAAAAACGACCATGTATAGTAAGGCTTTTTTTTCCGACAAAAAAGCAACCATGTATAGTAAGGCTTTTTTTTCCGACAAAAAAACGACCATGTATAGTAAGACTTTTTTTTTCAGACGGAAAAACGACCATGTATAGTAAGGCTTTTTTTTCCGACGAAAAAATGACCATGTATAGTAAGGCTTTTTTTTCCGACAAAAAAACGACCATGTATAGTAAGGCATTTTTTTCCAACGAAAAAACGACCATGTATAGTAAGGCTTTTTTTTTTCCGACAAAAAAACGACCATGTATAGTAAGGCTTTTTTTTCCGACAAAAAAACCACCATGTATAGTAAGGCTTTTTTTTCCGACAAAAAAACGACCATGTATAGTAAGGCTTTTTTTTTTCGACAAAAAAACGACCATGTATAGTAAGGCTTTTTTTTCCGACAAAAAAATGACCATGTATAGTAAGGCTCTTTTTTTCGACAAAAAAACGACCATGTATAGTAAGGCTTTTTTTTCCGACCAAAAAAAGGCCATGTTTAGTAAGGCTTTTTTTTCCGACGAAAAAACGACCATGTATAGTAAGGCTTTTTTTTCCGACAAAAAAACGACCATGTATAGTAAGGCTTTTTTTTCCGACAAAAAAACGACCATGTATAGTAAGGCTTTTTTTTTTTTCGACAAAAAAACGACCATGTATAGTAAGGCTTTTTTTTCCGACAAAAAAATGACCATGTATAGTAAGGCTCTTTTTTTCGACAAAAAAACGACCATGTATAGTGAGGCTTTTTTTTTCAGACGAAAAAACGACCATGTATAGTAAGGCTTTTTTTTCCGACGAAAAAACGACCATGTATAGTAAGGCTTTTTTTTCCGACAAAAAAACGACCATGTATAGTAAGGCTTTTTTTTCCGACAAAAAAACGACCATGTATAGTAAGGCTTTTTTTTTTTTCGACAAAAAAACGACCATATATAGTAAGAATTTTTTCTCAGACGAAAAAACGACCATGTATAGTAAGGCTTTTTTTTTTTCGACAAAAAAACGACCATGTATAGTAAGGCTTTTTTTTTTCGACAAAAAAACGACCATGTATAGTAAGGCTTTTTTTTCCGACAAAAAAACGACCATGTATAGTAAGGTTTTTTTTTTTAGACAAAAAAACGACCATGTATAGTAAGACTTTTTTTTCCGACGAAAAAATGACCATGTATAGTAAGGCTCTTTTTTTCGACAAAAAAACGACCATGTATAGTAAGGCTTTTTTTTTCCGACGAAAAAACGACCATGTATAGTAAGGCTTTTTTTTCCGACCAAAAAACGACCATGTATAGTAAGGCATTTTTTTTCTCCCCCACAAAAAACGACCATGTATAGTAAGGTTGTTTTTTTTCTCCCAGAAAAATAACCATGTATAGTAAGGCATTTCCCCCCCCCCCCAAAAAAACGACCATGTAGAGTAAGGCATTTTTTTTCTCCCCAAAAAAACGACCATGTATAGTAAGGCTTTTTTTTTCTCCCAGAAAAATGAGCATGTTATAGTAAGGCGTTTTATTAAAAAAAAAACCACACACACAAAAAAAACGACCATGTATAGTAAGGCGTTTTATTTAAAAAAACAAAAAACAAAAAAAAAACGACCATGTATAGTAAGGCTTTTTTTTTTCCGACAAAAAACGACCATGTATAGTAAGGCTTTTTTTCCGACAAAAAAACGACCATGTATAGTAAGGCTTTTTTTTTTCGACAAAAAAACGACCATGTATAGTAAGACTTTTTTTTCAGATGAAAAAACGACCATGTATAGTAAGGCTTTTTTTTTCCGACAAAAAAACGACTATGTATAGTAAGGCTTTTTTTTTTTCAACAAAAAAACGACCATGTATAGTAAGGCTTTTTTTTCCGACAAAAAAGCAACCATGTATAGTAAGGCTTTTTTTTCCGACAAAAAAACGACCATGTATAGTAAGACTTTTTTTTCAGACGGAAAAACGACCATGTATAGTAAGGCTTTTTTTTCCGACAAAAAAATGACCATGTATAGTAAGGCTCTTTTTTTCGACAAAAAAACGACCATGAAAAGTAAGGCTTTTTTTTTCCGACGAAAAAACGACCATGTATAGTAAGGCTTTTTTTTTTCCGACAAAAAACGACCATGTATAGTAAGGCTTTTTTTCCGACAAAAAAACGACCATGTATAGTAAGGCTTTTTTTTTTCGACAAAAAAACGACCATGTATAGTAAGACTTTTTTTCAGATGAAAAAACGACCATGTATAGTAAGGCTTTTTTTTTTCGACAAAAAAACGACTATGTATAGTAAGGCTTTTTTTTTTTCAACAAAAAAACGACCATGTATAGTAAGGCTTTTTTTTCCGACAAAAAAGCAACCATGTATAGTAAGGCTTTTTTTTCCGACAAAAAAACGACCATGTATAGTAAGACTTTTTTTTCAGACGGAAAAACGACCATGTATAGTAAGGCTTTTTTTTCCGACGAAAAAATGACCATGTATAGTAAGGCTTTTTTTTCCGACAAAAAAACGACCATGTATAGTAAGGCATTTTTTTCCAACGAAAAAACGACCATGTATAGTAAGGCTTTTTTTTTTCCGACAAAAAAACGACCATGTATAGTAAGGCTTTTTTTTCCGACAAAAAAACCACCATGTATAGTAAGGCTTTTTTTTCCGACAAAAAAAACGACCATGTATAGTAAGGCTTTTTTTTTTCGACAAAAAAACGACCATGTATAGTAAGGCTTTTTTTTCCGACAAAAAAATGACCATGTATAGTAAGGCTCTTTTTTTCGACAAAAAAACGACCATGTATAGTAAGGCTTTTTTTTTCCGACGAAAAAACGACCATGTATAGTAAGGCTTTTTTTTCCGACGAAAAAACGACCATGTATAGTAAGGCTTTTTTTTCCGACAAAAAAACGACCATGTATAGTAAGGCTTTTTTTTCCGACAAAAAAACGACCATGTATAGTAAGGCTTTTTTTTTTTCGACAAAAAAACGACCATATATAGTAAGAATTTTTTCTCAGACGAAAAAACGACCATGTATAGTAAGGCTTTTTTTTTTTCGACAAAAAAACGACCATGTATAGTAAGGCTTTTTTTTTTCGACAAAAAAACGACCATGTATAGTAAGGCTTTTTTTTCCGACAAAAAAACGACCATGTATAGTAAGGCTTTTTTTTTTCGACAAAAAAACGACCATGTATAGTAAGACTTTTTTTTCCGACGAAAAAATGACCATGTATAGTAAGGCTCTTTTTTTCGACAAAAAAACGACCATGTATAGTAAGGCTTTTTTTTTTCCGACGAAAAAACGACCATGTATAGTAAGGCTTTTTTTTCCGACAAAAAAACGACCATGTATAGTAAGGCATTTTTTTTCTCCCCCCTAAAAAACGACCATGTATAGTAAGGTTGTTTTTTTTCTCCCAGAAAAATAACCATGTATAGTAAGGCATTCCCCCCCCCCCAAAAAAAACGACCATGTATAGTAAGGCATTTTTTTTCTCCCCAAAAAAACGACCATGTTATAGTAAGGCGTTTTATTTAAAAAAAACACACACACACAAAAAAAAAAACGACCATGTATAGTAAGGCGTTTTATTTAAAAAAAAAAAAAAAAAAAAAAAAAACGACCATGTATAGTAAGGCTTTTTTTTTTCCGACAAAAAACGACCATGTATAGTAAGGCTTTTTTTCCGACAAAAAAACGACCATGTATAGTAAGGCTTTTTTTTTTCGACAAAAAAACGACCATGTATAGTAAGACTTTTTTTTCAGATGAAAAAACGACCATGTATAGTAAGGCTTTTTTTTTTCGACAAAAAAACGACTATGTATAGTAAGGCTTTTTTTTTTCAACAAAAAAACGACCATGTATTGTAAGGCTTTTTTTTCCGACAAAAAAGCAACCATGTATAGTAAGGCTTTTTTTTCCGACAAAAAAACGACCATGTATAGTAAGACTTTTTTTTCCGACGAAAAAACGACCATGTATATAGTAAGGCTTTTTTTTCCGACGAAAAAACGACCATGTATAGTAAGGCTTTTTTTTCCGACAAAAAAACGACCATGTATAGTAAGGCTTTTTTTTCCGACAAAAAAACGACCATGTATAGTAAGGCTTTTTTTTTTTTCGACAAAAAAACGACCATATATAGTAAGAATTTTTTCTCAGACGAAAAAACGACCATGTATAGTAAGGCTTTTTTTTTTTCGACAAAAAAACGACCATGTATAGTAAGGCTTTTTTTTTTCGACAAAAAAACGACCATGTATAGTAAGGCTTTTTTTTCCGACAAAAAAACGACCATGTATAGTAAGGCTTTTTTTTTTCGACAAAAAAACGACCATGTATAGTAAGACTTTTTTTTCCGACGAAAAAATGACCATGTATAGTAAGGCTCTTTTTTTCGACAAAAAAACGACCATGTATAGTAAGGCTTTTTTTTTTCCGACGAAAAAACGACCATGTATAGTAAGGCTTTTTTTTCCGACAAAAAAACGACCATGTATAGTAAGGCATTTTTTTTCTCCCCCCTAAAAAACGACCATGTATAGTAAGGTTGTTTTTTTTCTCCCAGAAAAATAACCATGTATAGTAAGGCATTCCCCCCCCCCAAAAAAAACGACCATGTATAGTAAGGCATTTTTTTTCTCCCCAAAAAAACGACCATGTTATAGTAAGGCGTTTTATTTAAAAAAAACACACACACACAAAAAAAAAACGACCATGTTTCGTAAGGCGTTTTATTTAAAAAAAAAAAAAAAAAAAAAAACGACCATGTATAGTAAGGCTTTTTTTTTTCCGACAAAAAACGACCATGTATAGTAAGGCTTTTTTTCCGACAAAAAAACGACCATGTATAGTAAGGCTTTTTTTTTTCGACAAAAAAACGACCATGTATAGTAAGACTTTTTTTTCAGATGAAAAAACGACCATGTATAGTAAGGCTTTTTTTTTTCGACAAAAAAACGACTATGTATAGTAAGGCTTTTTTTTTTCAACAAAAAAACGACCATGTATAGTAAGGCTTTTTTTTCCGACAAAAAAGCAACCATGTATAGTAAGGCTTTTTTTTCCGACAAAAAAACGACCATGTATAGTAAGACTTTTTTTTCCGACGAAAAAACGACCATGTATAGTAAGGCTTTTTTTTCCGACGAAAAAACGACCATGTATAGTAAGGCTTTTTTTTTCCCGACAAAAAAAACAACTATGTATCGTAAGGCTTTTTTTTCCGACAAAAAAACGACCATGTATAGTAAGGCTTTTTTTTTTTTCGACAAAAAAACGACCATATATAGTAAGAATTTTTTCTCAGACGAAAAAACGACCATGTATAGTAAGGCTTTTTTTTTTTCGACAAAAAAACGACCATGTATAGTAAGGCTTTTTTTTTTCGACAAAAAAACGACCATGTATAGTAAGGCTTTTTTTTCCGACAAAAAAACGACCATGTATAGTAAGGCTTTTCTTTTTCGACAAAAAAACGACCATGTATAGTAAGACTTTTTTTTCCGACGAAAAAATGACCATGTATAGTAAGGCTCTTTTTTTCGACAAAAAAACGACCATGTATAGTAAGGCTTTTTTTTTCCGACGAAAAAACGACCATGTATAGTAAGGCTTTTTTTTCCGACAAAAAAACGACCATGTATAGTAAGGCATTTTTTTTCTCCCCCCCAAAAAACGACCATGTATAGTAAGGTTGTTTTTTTTCTCCCAGAAAAATAACCATGTATAGTAAGGCATTTCCCCCCCCCCCCAAAAAAACGACCATGTATAGTAAGGCATTTTTTTTCTCCCCAAAAAAACGACCATGTATAGTAAGGCTTTTTTTTTCTCCCAGAAAAACGAGCATGTTATAGTAAGGCGTTTTATTTAAAAAAAAAAAAAACACACACACACAAAAAAAACGACCATGTATAGTAAGGCGTTTTATTTAAAAAAAACAAAAAACGACCATGTATAGTAAGGCTTTTTTTTTTCCGACAAAAAACGACCATGTATAGTAAGGCTTTTTTTCCGACAAAAAAACGACCATGTATAGTAAGGCTTTTTTTTTTCGACAAAAAAACGACCATGTATAGTAAGACTTTTTTTTCAGATGAAAAAACGACCATGTATAGTAAGGCTTTTTTTTTCCGACAAAAAAACGACTATGTATAGTAAGGCTTTTTTTTTTTCAACAAAAAAACGACCATGTATAGTAAGGCTTTTTTTTCCGACAAAAAAGCAACCATGTATAGTAAGGCTTTTTTTTCCGACAAAAAAACGACCATGTATAGTAAGACTTTTTTTTCCGACGAAAAAACGACCATGTATAGTAAGGCTTTTTTTTTCCGACGAAAAAACGACCATGTATAGTAAGGCTTTTTTTTCCCGACAAAAAAAACAACTATGTATCGTAAGGCTTTTTTTTTTCTCGACAAAAAATGACCATGTATAGTAAGGCTTTTTTTTTTTTCGACAAAAAAACGACCATATATAGTAAGAATTTTTTCTCAGACGAAAAAACGACCATGTATAGTAAGGCTTTTTTTTTTTCGACAAAAAAACGACCATGTATAGTAAGGCTTTTTTTTTTCGACAAAAAAACGACCATGTATAGTAAGGCTTTTTTTTCCGACAAAAAAACGACCATGTATAGTAAGGCTTTTTTTTTTCGACAAAAAAACGACCATGTATAGTAAGACTTTTTTTTCCGACGAAAAAATGACCATGTATAGTAAGGCTCTTTTTTTCGACAAAAAAACGACCATGTATAGTAAGGCTTTTTTTTTACGACGAAAAAACGACCATGTATAGTAAGGCTTTTTTTTCCGACAAAAAAACGACCATGTATAGTAAGGCATTTTTTTTCTCCCCCCAAAAAAACGACCATGTATAGTAAGGTTGTTTTTTTTCTCCCAGAAAAATAACCATGTATAGTAAGGCATTCCCCCCCCCCCCAAAAAAACGACCATGTATAGTAAGGCATTTTTTTTCTCCCCAAAAAAACGACCATGTATAGTAAGGCTTTTTTTTCCGACAAAAAAACGACCATGTATAGTAAGACTTTTTTTTCAGACGAAAAAACGACCATGTATAGTAAGGCTTTTTTTTCCGACGAAAAAACGACCATGTATAGTAAGGCTTTTTTTTCCCGACAAAAAAAACAACTATGTATTGTAAGGCTTTTTTTTTTCTCGACAAAAAATGACCATGTATAGTAAGGCTTGTTTTTTTCTCCCCAAAAAAACGACCATGTATAGTAAGGTTGTTTTTTTTCTCCCAGAAAAATAACCATGTTTCGTAAGGCATTTTTTCCCCCCCAAAAAAAACGACCATGTATAGTAAGGCATTTTTTTTCTCAACCCCAAAAAACGACCATGTATAGTAAGGCATTTTTTTTTCTCCCCCCCAAAAAAAACAACCATGTAGAGGTGTAGAGGTGCTCGACCCCATCCTTGGTAGAAGTGGCTGCAAATGTAGGCGTGGTCAGGCTGGGGAATTCTCCAAGAAGCCGCATGAATACGTCGTCATCTGAGAGCGGGCTGGCGAGGCCCTCAAACGTCTCCACATCACACCCACAAGCAACAGTGGAAAACGTCAAAGCGTCCAACAGGCGGACATTTTTAACATCCACCAGGAGACTGTGGGCCCACAAAAAGTCCGCGTCAAGAAGGGGAAAAGCCTATGTAGGGATGGAAGAATGTTGATTTGTTATGATTGTATTGTATTGGTGTTAATGTTTTATGTTATGTTTGTTTTTTTGTCTTTTCTGAAAAACGCTTTGTGACAGTTCAGGCTGTTTGAAAGCGCTATATAAATAAACTTGAGTTGAGTTGAGTTGAATTCTTTCTTTCAAAAAAACAAAAAAAACAACCATGTATAGTAAGGCATTTTTTTTCGACAAAAAAACGACCATGTATAGTAAGGCTTTTTTTTTTCGACAAAAAAACGACCATGTATAGTAAGGCTTTTTTTTCCGACAAAAAAATGACCATGTATAGTAAGGCTCTTTTTTTCGACAAAAAAACGACCATGTATAGTAAGGCTTTTTTTTTCCGACGAAATAACGACCATGTATAGTAAGGCTTTTTTTTCCGACGAAAAAACGACCATGTATAGTAAGGCTTTTTTTTCCGACAAAAAAACGACCATATATAGTAAGAATTTTTTTTCCGACAAAAAAACGACCATGTATAGTAAGGCTTTTTTTTTTTTCGACAAAAAAACGACCATATATAGTAAGAATTTTTTCTCAGACGAAAAAACGACCATGTATAGTAAGGCTTTTTTTTTTTTCGACAAAAAAACGACCATGTATAGTAAGACTTTTTTTTCAGATGAAAAAACGACCATGTATAGTAAGGCTTTTTTTTTCCGACAAAAAAACGACTATGTATAGTAAGGCTTTTTTTTTTTCAACAAAAAAACGACCATGTATAGTAAGGCTTTTTTTTCCGACAAAAAAGCAACCATGTATAGTAAGGCTTTTTTTTCCGAAAAAAAAACGATCATGTATAGTAAGACTTTTTTTTCAGACGAAAAAACGACCATGTATAGTAAGGCTTTTTTTTCCGACGAAAAAACGACCATGTATAGTAAGGCTTTTTTTTTTCGACAAAAAAACGACCATGTATAGTAAGACTTTTTTTTCCGACGAAAAAATGACCATGTATAGTAAGGCTCTTTTTTTCGACAAAAAAACGACCATGTATAGTAAGGCTTTTTTTTTTCCGACGAAAAAACGACCATGTATAGTAAGGCTTTTTTTTCCGACAAAAAAACGACCATGTATAGTAAGGCATTTTTTTTCTCCCCCCTAAAAAACGACCATGTATAGTAAGGTTGTTTTTTTTCTCCCAGAAAAATAACCATGTATAGTAAGGCATTCCCCCCCCCCAAAAAAAACGACCATGTATAGTAAGGCATTTTTTTTCTCCCCAAAAAAACGACCATGTTATAGTAAGGCGTTTTATTTAAAAAAAACACACACACACAAAAAAAAAACGACCATGTATAGTAAGGCGTTTTATTTAAAAAAAAAAAAAAAAAAAAAAAAACGACCATGTATAGTAAGGCTTTTTTTTTTCCGACAAAAAACGACCATGTATAGTTAGGCTTTTTTTCCGACAAAAAAACGACCATGTATAGTAAGGCTTTTTTTTTTCGACAAAAAAACGACCATGTATAGTAAGACTTTTTTTTCAGATGAAAAAACGACCATGTATAGTAAGGCTTTTTTTTTTCGACAAAAAAACGACTATGTATAGTAAGGCTTTTTTTTTTCAACAAAAAAACGACCATGTATAGTAAGGCTTTTTTTTCCGACAAAAAAGCAACCATGTATAGTAAGGCTTTTTTTTCCGACAAAAAAACGACCACGTATAGTAAGACTTTTTTTTCCGACGAAAAAACGACCATGTATAGTAAGGCTTTTTTTTCCGACGAAAAAACGACCATGTATAGTAAGGCTTTTTTTTTCCCGACAAAAAAAACAACTATGTATCGTAAGGCTTTTTTTTCCGACAAAAAAACGACCATGTATAGTAAGACTTTTTTTTCCGACGAAAAAACGACCATGTATAGTAAGGCTTTTTTTTCCGACAAAAAAACGACCATGTATAGTAAGGCTTTTTTTTTTTCGACAAAAAAACGACCATATATAGTAAGAATTTTTTCTCAGACGAAAAAACGACCATGTATAGTAAGGCTTTTTTTTTTTTCGACAAAAAAACGACCATGTATAGTAAGGCTTTTTTTTTTCGACAAAAAAACGACCATGTATAGTAAGGCTTTTTTTTCCGACAAAAAAACGACCATGTATAGTAAGGCTTTTCTTTTTCGACAAAAAAACGACCATGTATAGTAAGACTTTTTTTTCCGACGAAAAAATGACCATGTATAGTAAGGCTCTTTTTTTCGACAAAAAAACGACCATGTATAGTAAGGCTTTTTTTTTCCGACGAAAAAACGACCATGTATAGTAAGGCTTTTTTTTCCGACAAAAAAACGACCATGTATAGTAAGGCATTTTTTTTCTCCCCCCCAAAAAACGACCATGTATAGTAAGGTTGTTTTTTTTCTCCCAGAAAAATAACCATGTATAGTAAGGCATTCCCCCCCCCCCAAAAAAAACGACCATGTATAGTAAGGCATTTTTTTTCTCCCCAAAAAAACGACCATGTATAGTAAGGCTTTTTTTTTCTCCCAGAAAAACGAGCATGTTATAGTAAGGCGTTTTATTTAAAAAAAAAAAACACACACACACAAAAAAAACGACCATGTATAGTAAGGCGTTTTATTTAAAAAAAACAAAAAACGACCATGTATAGTAAGGCTTTTTTTTTTCCGACAAAAAACGACCATGTATAGTAAGGCTTTTTTTTCTCCCAGAAAAACGAGCATGTATAGTAAGAGGTTTTATTTAAAAAAAAAAACACACACACACAAAAAAAACAACCATGTATAGTAAGGCTTTTTTTTCCGACAAAAAAATGACCATGTATAGTAAGGCTCTTTTTTTCGACAAAAAAACGACCATGTATAGTAAGGCTTTTTTTTTCCGACGAAATAACGACCATGTATAGTAAGGCTTTTTTTTTCCGACAAAAAAACGACTATGTATAGTAAGGCTTTTTTTTTTTCAACAAAAAAACGACCATGTATAGTAAGGCTTTTTTTTCCGACAAAAAAGCAACCATGTATAGTAAGGCTTTTTTTTCCGACAAAAAAACGACCATGTATAGTAAGACTTTTTTTTCAGACGAAAAAACGACCATGTATAGTAAGGCTTTTTTTTCCGACGAAAAAACGACCATGTATAGTAAGGCTTTTTTTTCCCGACAAAAAAAACTATGTATTGTAAGGCTTTTTTTTTTCTCGACAAAAAATGACCATGTATAGTAAGGCTTGTTTTTTTCTCCCCAAAAAAACGACCATGTATAGTAAGGTTGTTTTTTTTCTCCCAGAAAAATAACCATGTTTCGTAAGGCATTTTTTTCCCCCCCAAAAAAACGACCATGTATAGTAAGGCATTTTTTTTCTCAACCCCAAAAAACGACCATGTATAGTAAGGCATTTTTTTTTCTCCCCCCCAAAAAAAACAACCATGTAGAGGTGTAGAGGTGCTCGACCCCATCCTTGGTAGAAGTGGCTGCAAATGTAGGCGTGGTCAGGCTGGGGAATTCTCCAAGAAGCCGCATGAATACGTCGTCATCTGAGAGCGGGCTGGCGAGGCCCTCAAACTTCTCCACATCACACCCACAAGCAACAGTGGAAAACGTCAAAGCGTCCAACAGGCGGACATTTTTAACATCCACCAGGAGACTGTGGGCCCACAAAAAGTCCGCGTCAAGAAGGGGAAAAGCCTATGTAGGGATGGAAGAATGTTGATTTGTTATGATTGTATTGTATTGGTGTTAATGTTTTATGTTATGTTTGTTTTTTTGTCTTTTCTGAAAAACGCTTTGTGACAGTTCAGGCTGTTTGAAAGCGCTATATAAATAAACTTGAGTTGAGTTGAGTTGAATTCTTTCTTTCAAAAAAACAAAAAAACAAAAAAAACGACCATGTATAGTAAGGCTTTTTTTTTTCTCCCAGAAAAACGACCATGTATAGTAAGGCGTTTTTTTTTGACAAAAAAAACAACCATGTATAGTAAGGCTTTTTTTTCTCCCAGAAAAACGAGCATGTATAGTAAGAGGTTTTATTTAAAAAAAAAAACACACACACACAAAAAAAACAACCATGTAAAGTAAGGCGTTTTATTTAAAAAAAACACACACAAAAAAAATGACCATGTATAGTAAGGCATTTTCTTTAAATAAAATATATAAATAAACTTGAGTTGAGTTGAGTTGAATTCTTTCTTTCAAAAAAACAAAAAAAACGACCATGTATAGTAAGGCATTTTTTTTTACAAAAAAAACAACCATGCATAGTAAGGCTTTTTTTTTCTCCCAGAAAAACGAGCATGTATAGTAAGAGGTTGTATTTAAAAAAAAAACCACACACACAAAAAAAACAACCATGTATAGTAAGGCGTTTTATTTTTGTAAAGAAACGACCATTTATAGTAAGGCGTTTTTGTTTTTTTTTAAAACACACACAAAAAAAACGACCATGTATAGTAAGGCGTTTAAAAAAAACAAAAAAAAAACACAAAAAAACGACCATGTATAGTAATGCGTTTTATTTTTGAAAAAAAACAACCATGTAAAGTAAGGCGTTTTATTTAAAAAAAAAACACACACATAAAAAAATGACCATGCATAGTAAGGCATTTTCTTTAAATAAAAAAAACCAAAAAACGACCATGTATAGTAAGGCTTTTTTTTCCAGACAAAAAAAACGACCATGTATAGTAAGGCCTTTTTTTCCGACAAAAAAACGACCATGTATAGTAAGGCTTTTTTTTCCGACAAAAAAACGACCATGTGTAGTAAGGCTTTTTTTTTCCTGACAAAAAAACAACCATGTATAGTAAGGCTTTTTTTTTTCGACAAAAAAACGACCATGTATCGTAAGGCTTTTTTTTCCAGACAAAAAAAACAACCATGTATAGTAAGGCTTTTTTCCCCCGACAAAATAACGACCACTTATAGTAAGGCTTTTTTTTCCGACAAAAAAACGACCATGTATAGTAAGGCTTTTTTTTTTCCCGACAAAAAACGACCATGTATAGTAAGGCTTTTTTTTCCGACAAAAAAACGACCATGTATAGTAAGGCTTTTTTTTTTCCGACAAAAAAACGACCATGTATAGTAAGGCTTTTTTTTTCCCGACAAAAAATTGACCATGTAAAGTAAGGCTTTTTTTTCCGACAAAAAAACGACCATGTATAGTAAGGCTTTTTTTTTCCGACAAAAAATTGACCATGTAGAGTAAGGCTTTTTTTTTTTCGACAAAAAAACGACCATGTATAGTAAGGCTTTTTTTTTTCGACAAAAAAACGACCATGTGTAGTAAGGCTTTTTTTTCCGACCAAAAAATGACCATGTATAGTAAGGCTTTTTTTTCCGACAAAAAAACGACCATGTATAGTAAAGCTTATTTTTTTCCGGCAAAAAACCGATCATGTACAGTAAGGCTTTTTTTCTCGACAAAAAATCGACCATGTATAGTAAGGCTTTTTTTTTCCGACAAAAAACGACCATGTATCGTAAGGCTTTTTTTTTTCCGACAAAAAAACGACCATGTAATAGTAAGGCTTTTTTTCCAGACGAAAAAACGACCATGTATAGTAAGGCTTTTTTTTTCCCGACAAAAAACGACCATGTATAGTAAGGCTTTTTTTTCCGACAAAAAAACGACCATGTATAGTAAGGCTTTTTTTTTTTCGACAAAAAAACGACCATGTATAGTAAGGCTTTTTTTTTCGACAAAAAAACGACCATGTATAGTAAGGCTTTTTTTTCAGACGAAAAAATGACCATGTATAGTAAGGCTTTTTTTTTCGACAAAAAAACGACCATGTATAGTAAGGCTTTTTTTTCAGACGAAAAAACGACCATGTATAGTAAGGCTTTTTTTTCCGACGAAAAAACGACCTAAGGCTTTTTTTTTCCGACAAAAAAAACAACTATGTATAGTAAGGCTTTTTTTTTTCTTGAGAAAAAAACGACCATGTATAGTAAGGCATTTTTTTTCTCCCCAAAAAACGACCATGTATAGTAAGGCATTTTTTTTCTCAACCCCAAAAAACGACCATGTATAGTAAGGCTTTTTTTTCCGACAAAAAAACGACCATGTATAGTAAGGCATTTTTCCCCCCCCCCAAAAAAACGACCATGTATAGTAAGGCATTTTTTTTCTCCCCCCAAAAAAAACAACCATGTAGAGGTGTAGAGGTGCTCGACCCCATCCTTGGTGGCTGCAAATGTAGGCGTGGTCAGGCTGGGGAATTCTCCATTCTCCCTTTGTGACAGTTCAGGCTGTTTGAAAGCGCTATATAAATAAACTTGAGTTGAGTTGAGTTGAATTCTTTCTTTCAAAAAAACAAAAAAAAACGACCATGTATAGTAAGGCTTTTTTTTTCTCCCAGAAAAACGACCATGTATAGTAAGGCATTTTTTTTTGACAAAAAAAACAACCATGCATAGTAAGGCTTTTTTTTCTCCCAGAAAAACGAGCATGTATAGTAAGAGGTTTTATTTTAAAAAAAAAACACACACAAAAAAAACAACCATGTATAGTAAGGCGTTTTATTTTTGTAAAGAAACGACCATGTATAGTAATGCGTTTTATTTTTGAAAAAAAACAACCATGTAAAGTAAGGCGTTTTATTTAAAAAAAACACACAAAAAAAAAATGACCATGTATAGTAAGGCTTTTTTTTTTCCCGACAAAAAAACGACCATGTATAGTAAGGCCTTTTTTTCCGACAAAAAAACGACCATGTATAGTAAGGCTTTTTTTTCCGACAAAAAAACGACCATGTATAGTCAGGCTTTTTTTTCCGACAAAAAAATGACCATGTATAGTAAGGCTTTTTTTTCCGACAAAAAAACGACCATGTATAGTAAGGCTTTTTTTTTCCCCGACAAAAAAACGACCATGTATAGTAAGGCTTTTTTTTCCGACAAAAAAAACGACCATGTGTAGTAAGGCTTTTTTTTTCCTGACAAAAAAACAACCATGTATAGTAAGGCTTTTTTTTTTTTCGACAAAAAAACGACCATGTATAGTAAGGCTTTTTTTTCCAGACAAAAAAAACAACCATGTATAGTAAGGGTTTTTTCCCCCGACAAAATAACGACCACTTATAGTAAGGCTTTTTTTTCCGACAAAAAAACGACCATGTATAGTAAGGCTTTTTTTTTTCCCGACAAAAAACGACCATGTATAGTAAGGCTTTTTTTTCCGACAAAAAAACGACCATGTATAGTAAGGCTTTTTTTTTTCCGACAAAAAAACGACCATGTATAGTAAGGCTTTTTTTTTCCCGACAAAAAATTGACCATGTATAGTAAGGCTTTTTTTTCAGACAAAAAAACGACCATGTGTAGTAAGGCTTTTTTTTTTTAGACAAAAAAACGACCATGTATAGTAAGGCTTTTTTTTTCCGACAAAAAAACGACCATGTGTAGTAAGGCTTTTTTTTCCGACCAAAAAATGACCATGTATAGTAAGGCTTTTTTTTCCGACAAAAAAACGAGCATGTATAGTAAAGCTTTTTTTTTTCCGGCAAAAAAACGACCATGTAATAGTAAGGCTTTTTTTCCAGACGAAAAAACGACCATGTATAGTAAGGCTTTTTTTTTTCCGACAAAAAAACGACCATGTAATAGTAAGGCTTTTTTTCCAGATGAAAAAACGACCATGTATAGTAAGGCTCTTTTTTTCCGACAAAAAAACAACTATGTATGGTAAGACTTTTTTTTCCGACAAAAAAACGACCATGTATAGTAAGGCTTTTTTTTCTCGACAAAAATCGACCATGTATAGTAAGGCTTTTTTTTTCCGACAAAAAACGACCATGTATAGTAAGGCTTTTTTTTTTTCGACAAAAAAACGACCATGTATAGTAAGGCATTTTTTTTTCGACAAAAAAACGACCATGTATAGTAAGGCTTTTTTTTCCGACGAAAAAATGACCATGTATAGTAAGGCTTTTTTTTTCCGACAAAAAAACGACCATGTATAGTAAGGCTTTTTTTTTCCGACAAAAAAACGACTATGTATAGTAAGGCTTTTTTTTTTCAACAAAAAAACGACCATGTATAGTAAGGCTTTTTTTTCCGAAGAAAAAACAACCATGTATAGTAAGGCTTTTTTTTTCCGACAAAAAAACGACCATGTATAGTAAGGCTTTTTTTTCCGACAAAAAAACGACCATGTATAGTAAGGCTTTTTTTTCCGACAAAAAAACGACCATGTATAGTAAGGCTTTTTTTTCAGACGAAAAAATGACCATGTATAGTAAGGCTTTTTTTTTCGACAAAAAAACGACCATGTATAGTAAGGCTTTTTTTTCAGACGAAAAAACGACCATGTATAGTAAGGCTTTTTTTTCCGACGAAAAAACGACCTAAGGCTTTTTTTTTCCGACAAAAAAAACAACTATGTATAGTAAGGCTTTTTTTTTTCTTGAGAAAAAAACGACCATGTATAGTAAGGCATTTTTTTTCTCCCCAAAAAACGACCATGTATAGTAAGGCATTTTTTTTCTCAACCCCAAAAAACGACCATGTATAGTAAGGCTTTTTTTTCCGACAAAAAAACGACCATGTATAGTAAGGCATTTTTTCCCCCCCCAAAAAAACGACCATGTATAGTAAGGCATTTTTTTTCTCCCCCCAAAAAAAACAACCATGTAGAGGTGTAGAGGTGCTCGACCCCATCCTTGGTAGAAGTGGCTGCAAATGTAGGCGTGGTCAGGCTGGGGAATTCTCCATTCTCCCTTTGTGACAGTTCAGGCTGTTTGAAAGCGCTATATAAATAAACTTGAGTTGAGTTGAGTTGAATTCTTTCTTTCAAAAAAACAAAAAAACAAAAAAAAACGACCATGTATAGTAAGGCTTTTTTTTTCTCCCAGAAAAACGACCATGTATAGTAAGGCATTTTTTTTTGACAAAAAAAACAACCATGCATAGTAAGGCTTTTTTTTCTCCCAGAAAAACGAGCATGTATAGTAAGAGGTTTTATTTAAAAAAAAAACACACACAAAAAAAACAACCATGTATAGTAAGGCGTTTTATTTTTGTAAAGAAACGACCATGTATAGTAATGCGTTTTATTTTTGAAAAAAAACAACCATGTAAAGTAAGGCGTTTTATTTAAAAAAAACACAAAAAAAAAAAATGACCATGTATAGTAAGGCTTTTTTTTTTCCCGACAAAAAAACGACCATGTATAGTAAGGCCTTTTTTTCCGACAAAAAAACGACCATGTATAGTAAGGCTTTTTTTTCCGACAAAAAAACGACCATGTATAGTCAGGCTTTTTTTTCCGACAAAAAAATGACCATGTATAGTAAGGCTTTTTTTTCCGACAAAAAAACGACCATGTATAGTAAGGCTTTTTTTTTCCCCGACAAAAAAACGACCATGTATAGTAAGGCTTTTTTTTCCGACAAAAAAACGACCATGTGTAGTAAGGCTTTTTTTTTCCTGACAAAAAAACAACCATGTATAGTAAGGCTTTTTTTTTTTCGACAAAAAAACGACCATGTATAGTAAGGCTTTTTTTTCCAGACAAAAAAAACAACCATGTATAGTAAGGGTTTTTTCCCCCGACAAAATAACGACCACTTATAGTAAGGCTTTTTTTTCCGACAAAAAAACGACCATGTATAGTAAGGCTTTTTTTTTTCCCGACAAAAAACGACCATGTATAGTAAGGCTTTTTTTTCCGACAAAAAAACGACCATGTATAGTAAGGCTTTTTTTTTTCCGACAAAAAAACGACCATGTATAGTAAGGCTTTTTTTTTCCCGACAAAAAATTGACCATGTATAGTAAGGCTTTTTTTTCCGACAAAAAAACGACCATGTGTAGTAAGGCTTTTTTTTTTTAGACAAAAAAACGACCATGTATAGTAAGGCTTTTTTTTTCCGACAAAAAAACGACCATGTGTAGTAAGGCTTTTTTTTCCGACCAAAAAATGACCATGTATAGTAAGGCTTTTTTTTCCGACAAAAAAACGAGCATGTATAGTAAAGCTTTTTTTTTTCCGGCAAAAAAACGACCATGTAATAGTAAGGCTTTTTTTCCAGACGAAAAAACGACCATGTATAGTAAGGCTTTTTTTTTTCCGACAAAAAAACGACCATGTAATAGTAAGGCTTTTTTTCCAGATGAAAAAACGACCATGTATAGTAAGGCTTCTTTTTTTCCGACAAAAAAACAACTATGTATGGTAAGACTTTTTTTTCCGACAAAAAAACGACCATGTATAGTAAGGCTTTTTTTTCTCGACAAAAATCGACCATGTATAGTAAGGCTTTTTTTTTCCGACAAAAAACGACCATGTATAGTAAGGCTTTTTTTTTCCGACAAAAAAACTATGTATAGTAAGGCTTTTTTTTTCCGACAAAAAAAGACCATGTATAGCAAGGCTTTTTTTTTCCGACAAAAAAACGACCATGTATAGTAAGGCTTTTTTTTTCCCGACAAAAAATTGACCATGTATAGTAAGGCTTTTTTTTCCGACAAAAAAACGACCATGTGTAGTAAGGCTTTTTTTTTTTAGACAAAAAAACGACCATGTATAGTAAGGCTTTTTTTTTCCGACAAAAAAACGACCATGTGTAGTAAGGCTTTTTTTTCCGACCAAAAAATGACCATGTATAGTAAGGCTTTTTTTTCCGACAAAAAAACGAGCATGTATAGTAAAGCTTTTTTTTTTCCGGCAAAAAAACGACCATGTAATAGTAAGGCTTTTTTTCCAGACGAAAAAACGACCATGTATAGTAAGGCTTTTTTTTTTCCGACAAAAAAACGACCATGTAATAGTAAGGCTTTTTTTCCAGATGAAAAAACGACCATGTATAGTAAGGCTTCTTTTTTTCCGACAAAAAAACAACTATGTATGGTAAGACTTTTTTTTCCGACAAAAAAACGACCATGTATAGTAAGGCTTTTTTTTCTCGACAAAAATCGACCATGTATAGTAAGGCTTTTTTTTTCCGACAAAAAACGACCATGTATAGTAAGGCTTTTTTTTTCCGACAAAAAAACTATGTATAGTAAGGCTTTTTTTTTCCGACAAAAAAAGACCATGTATAGCAAGGCTTTTTTTTTCCGACAAAAAAACGACCATGTATAGAAAGGCTTTTTTTTCCGACCAAAAAACGACCATGTATAGTAAGGCTTTTTTTTTTTCGACAAAAAAACGACCATGTATAGTAAGGCATTTTTTTTTCGACAAAAAAACGACCATGTATAGTAAGGCTTTTTTTTCCGACGAAAAAATGACCATGTATAGTAAGGCTTTTTTTTTCCGACAAAAAAACGACCATGTATAGTAAGGCTTTTTTTTTCCGACAAAAAAACGACTATGTATAGTAAGGCTTTTTTTTTTCAACAAAAAAACGACCATGTATAGTAAGGCTTTTTTTTCCGAAGAAAAAACAACCATGTATAGTAAGGCTTTTTTTTTCCGACAAAAAAACGACCATGTATAGTAAGGCTTTTTTTTCCGACAAAAAAACGACCATGTATAGTAAGGCTTTTTTTTCCGACAAAAAAACGACCATGTATAGTAAGGCTTTTTTTTTTCGACAAAAAAACGACCATGTATAGTAAGGCTTTTTTTTCCGACTAAAAAATGACCATGTATAGTAAGGCTTTTTTTTCCGACAAAAAAACGACCATGTATAGTAAGGCATTTTTTTCCAACGAAAAAACGACCATGTATAGTAAGGCTTTTTTTTTTCCGACAAAAAAACGACCATGTATAGTAAGGCTTTTTTTTCCGACAAAAAAACCACCATGTTTAGTAAGGCTTTTTTTTCCGACAAAAAAACGACCATGTATAGTAAGGCATTTTTTTCCAACGAAAAAACGACCATGTATAGTAAGGCTTTTTTTTCCGACGAAAAAATGACCATGTATAGTAAGGCTTTTTTTTCCGACAAAAAAACGACCATGTATAGTAAGGCTTTTTTTTTCCGACAAAAAAACGACTATGTATAGTAAGGCTTTTTTTTTTCAACAAAAAAACGACCATGTATAGTAAGGCTTTTTTTTCCGAAGAAAAAACGACCATGTATAGTAAGGCTTTTTTTTTCCGACAAAAAAACGACCATGTATAGTAAGGCTTTTTTTTCCGACAAAAAAAACGACCATGTATAGTAAGGCTTTTTTTTCCGACAAAAAAACGACCATGTATAGTAAGGCTTTTTTTTTTCGACAAAAAAACGACCATGTATAGTAAGGCTTTTTTTTCCGACGAAAAAATGACCATGTATAGTAAGGCTTTTTTTTCCGACAAAAAAACGACCATGTATAGTAAGGCATTTTTTTCCAACGAAAAAACGACCATGTATAGTAAGGCTTTTTTTTTTTCGACAAAAAAACGACCATGTATAGTAAGGCTTTTTTTTCCGACAAAAAAACCACCATGTATAGTAAGGCTTTTTTTTCCGACAAAAAAACGACCATGTATAGTAAGGCTTTTTTTTTTCGACAAAAAAACGACCATGTATAGTAAGGCTTTTTTTTCCGACAAAAAAAATGACCATGTATAGTAAGGCTCTTTTTTTCGACAAAAAAACGACCATGTATAGTAAGGCTTTTTTTTCCGACGAAAAAACGACCATGTATAGTAAGGCTTTTTTTTCCGACAAAAAAACGACCATGTATAGTAAGGCTTTTTTTTCCGACAAAAAAACGACCATGTATAGTAAGGTTTTTTTTTTTTTTCGACAAAAAAACGACCATATATAGTAAGAATTTTTTTCTCAGACGAAAAAACGACCATGTGTAGTAAGGCTTTTTTTTTTTCGACAAAAAAACGACCATGTATAGTAAGGCTTTTTTTTTTCGACAAAAAAACGACCATGTATAGTAAGCCTTTTTTTTCCGACAAAAAAACGACCATGTATAGTAAGGCTTTTCTTTTTCGACAAAAAAACGACCATGTATAGTAAGACTTTTTTTTCCGACGAAAAAATGACCATGTATAGTAAGGCTCTTTTTTTCGACAAAAAAACGACCATGTATAGTAAGGCTTTTTTTTCCGACGAAAATATGACCATGTATAGTAAGGCTTTTTTTTCCGACGAAAAAATGACCATGTATAGTAAGGCATTTTTTTCCAACGAAAAAACGACCATGTATAGTAAGGCTTTTTTTTTTCCGACAAAAAAACGACCATGTATAGTAAGGCTCTTTTTTTCGACAAAAAAACGACCATGTATAGTAAGGCTTTTTTTTCCGACGAAAAAATGACCATGTATAGTAAGGCTTTTTTTTCCGACGAAAAAATGACCATGTATAGTAAGGCTTTTTTTTCCGACAAAAAAACGACCATGTATAGTAAGGCATTTTTTTCCAACGAAAAAACGACCATGTATAGTAAGGCTTTTTTTTTTCCGACAAAAAAACGACCATGTATAGTAAGGCTTTTTTTTCCGACAAAAAAAACACCATGTATTAGTAAGGCTTTTTTTTTCGACAAAAAAACGACCATGTATAGTAAGGCTTTTTTTTCCGACGAAAAAACGACCATGTATAGTAAGGCTTTTTTTTCCGACAAAAAAACGACCATGTATAGTAAGGCATTTTTTTTCTCTCCCCCCCAAAAAACGACCATGTATAGTAAGGCTTATTTTTCCGACGGAAAAATGACCATGTATAGTTAGGCTTTTTTTTCCGACAAAAAAACGACCATGTATAGTAAGGCTTTTTTTTTCCGACAAAAAAACGACTATGTATAGTAAGGCTTTTTTTTTTCAACAAAAAAACGACCATGTATAGTAAGGCTTTTTTTTCCGAAGAAAAAACGACCATGTATAGTAAGGTTTTTTTTTTTTTTTTCGACAAAAAAACGACCATATATAGTAAGAATTTTTTTCTCAGACGAAAAAACGACCATGTATAGTAAGGCTTTTTTTTTTTCGACAAAAAAACGACCATGTATAGTAAGGCTTTTTTTTTTCGACAAAAAAACGACCATGTATAGTAAGCCTTTTTTTTCCGACAAAAAAACGACCATGTATAGTAAGGCTTTTCTTTTTCGACAAAAAAACGACCATGTATAGTAAGACTTTTTTTTCCGACGAAAAAATGACCATGTATAGTAAGGCTCTTTTTTTCGACAAAAAAACGACCATGTATAGTAAGGCTTTTTTTTCCGACGAAAAAATGACCATGTATAGTAAGGCTTTTTTTTCCGACGAAAAAATGACCATGTATAGTAAGGCATTTTTTTCCAACGAAAAAACGACCATGTATAGTAAGGCTTTTTTTTTTCCGACAAAAAAACGACCATGTATAGTAAGGCTCTTTTTTTCGACAAAAAAACGACCATGTATAGTAAGGCTTTTTTTTCCGACGAAAAAATGACCATGTATAGTAAGGCTTTTTTTTCCGACGAAAAAATGACCATGTATAGTAAGGCTTTTTTTTCCGACAAAAAAACGACCATGTATAGTAAGGCATTTTTTTCCAACGAAAAAACGACCATGTATAGTAAGGCTTTTTTTTTTCCGACAAAAAAACGACCATGTATAGTAAGGCTTTTTTTTCCGACAAAAAAACCACCATGTATTAGTAAGGCTTTTTTTTTCGACAAAAAAACGACCATGTATAGTAAGGCTTTTTTTTTCCCCGACAAAAAAACGACCATGTATAGTAAGGCTTTTTTTTCCGACAAAAAAACGACCATGTGTAGTAAGGCTTTTTTTTTCCTGACAAAAAAACAACCATGTATAGTAAGGCTTTTTTTTTTTCGACAAAAAAACGACCATGTATAGTAAGGCTTTTTTTTCCAGACAAAAAAAACAACCATGTATAGTAAGGGTTTTTTCCCCCGACAAAATAACGACCACTTATAGTAAGGCTTTTTTTTCCGACAAAAAAACGACCATGTATAGTAAGGCTTTTTTTTTTCCCGACAAAAAACGACCATGTATAGTAAGGCTTTTTTTTCCGACAAAAAAACGACCATGTATAGTAAGGCTTTTTTTTTTCCGACAAAAAAACGACCATGTATAGTAAGGCTTTTTTTTTCCCGACAAAAAATTGACCATGTATAGTAAGGCTTTTTTTTCCGACAAAAAAACGACCATGTGTAGTAAGGCTTTTTTTTTTTAGACAAAAAAACGACCATGTATAGTAAGGCTTTTTTTTTTCCGACAAAAAAACGACCATGTGTAGTAAGGCTTTTTTTTCCGACCAAAAAATGACCATGTATAGTAAGGCTTTTTTTTCCGACAAAAAAACGAGCATGTATAGTAAGGCTTTTTTTTCCGACAAAAAAACGACCATGTGTAGTAAGGCTTTTTTTTTCCTGACAAAAAAACAACCATGTATAGTAAGGCTTTTTTTTTTTCGACAAAAAAACGACCATGTATAGTAAGGCTTTTTTTCCAGACAAAAAAAACAACCATGTATAGTAAGGGTTTTTTCCCCCGACAAAATAACGACCACTTATAGTAAGGCTTTTTTTTCCGACAAAAAAACGACCATGTATAGTAAGGCTTTTTTTTTTCCCGACAAAAAACGACCATGTATAGTAAGGCTTTTTTTTCCGACAAAAAAACGACCATGTATAGTAAGGCTTTTTTTTTTCCGACAAAAAAACGACCATGTATAGTAAGGCTTTTTTTTTCCCGACAAAAAATTGACCATGTATAGTAAGGCTTTTTTTTCCGACAAAAAAACGACCATGTGTAGTAAGGCTTTTTTTTTTTAGACAAAAAAACGACCATGTATAGTAAGGCTTTTTTTTCCGACAAAAAAACGACCATGTATAGTAAGGCATTTTTTTCCGACCAAAAAATGACCATGTATAGTAAGGCTTTTTTTTCCGACAAAAAAACGAGCATGTATAGTAAAGCTTTTTTTTTTCCGGCAAAAAAACGACCATGTAATAGTAAGGCTTTTTTTCCAGACGAAAAAACGACCATGTATAGTAAGGCTTTTTTTTTTCCGACAAAAAAACGACCATGTAATAGTAAGGCTTTTTTTCCAGATGAAAAAACGACCATGTATAGTAAGGCTTCTTTTTTTCCGACAAAAAAACAACTATGTATGGTAAGACTTTTTTTTCCGACAAAAAAACGACCATGTATAGTAAGGCTTTTTTTTCTCGACAAAAATCGACCATGTATAGTAAGGCTTTTTTTTTCCGACAAAAAACGACCATGTATAGTAAGGCTTTTTTTTTCCGACAAAAAAACTATGTATAGTAAGGCTTTTTTTTTCCGACAAAAAAAGACCATGTATAGAAAGGCTTTTTTTTCCGACCAAAAAACGACCATGTATAGTAAGGCTTTTTTTTTCGACAAAAAAAGACCATGTATAGAAAGGCTTTTTTTTTCGACAAAAAAACGACCATGTATAGTAAGGCATTTTTTTTTCGACAAAAAAACGACCATGTATAGTAAGGCTTTTTTTTCCGACGAAAAAATGACCATGTATAGTAAGGCTTTTTTTTTCCGACAAAAAAACGACCATGTATAGTAAGGCTTTTTTTTTCCGACAAAAAAACGACTATGTATAGTAAGGCTTTTTTTTTTCAACAAAAAAACGACCATGTATAGTAAGGCTTTTTTTTCCGAAGAAAAAACAACCATGTATAGTAAGGCTTTTTTTTTCCGACAAAAAAACGACCATGTATAGTAAGGCTTTTTTTTCCGACAAAAAAACGACCATGTATAGTAAGGCTTTTTTTTCCGACAAAAAAACGACCATGTATAGTAAGGCTTTTCTTTTTCGACAAAAAAACGACCATGTATAGTAAGGCTTTTTTTTCCGACGAAAAAATGACCATGTATAGTAAGGCTTTTTTTTCCGACGAAAAAATGACCATGTATAGTAAGGCATTTTTTTCCAACGAAAAAACGACCATGTATAGTAAGGCTTTTTTTTTTCCGACAAAAAAACGACCATGTATAGTAAGGCTCTTTTTTTCGACAAAAAAACGACCATGTATAGTAAGGCTTTTTTTTCCGACGAAAAAACGACCATGTATAGTAAGGCTTTTTTTTCCGACAAAAAAAACGACCATGTATAGTAAGGCTTTTTTTTCCGACAAAAAAACGACCATGTATAGTAAGGTTTTTTTTTTTTTTCGACAAAAAAACGACCATATATAGTAAGAATTTTTTTCTCAGACGAAAAAACGACCATGTATAGTAAGGCTTTTTTTTTTCGACAAAAAAACGACCATGTATAGTAAGGCTTTTTTTTTTTCGACAAAAAAACGACCATGTATAGTAAGGCTTTTTTTTCCGACAAAAAAACGACCATGTATAGTAAGGCTTTTCTTTTTCGACAAAAAAACGACCATGTATAGTAAGGCTTTTTTTTCCGACGAAAAAATGACCATGTATAGTAAGGCTTTTTTTTCCGACGAAAAAATGACCATGTATAGTAAGGCATTTTTTTCCAACGAAAAAACGACCATGTATAGTAAGGCTTTTTTTTTTCCGACAAAAAAACGACCATGTATAGTAAGGCTCTTTTTTTCGACAAAAAAACGACCATGTATAGTAAGGCTTTTTTTTCCGACGAAAAAACGACCATGTATAGTAAGGCTTTTTTTTCAGACAAAAAAACGACCATGTATATATAGTAAGGCTTTTTTTTTTTCCGACAAAAAAAATGACCATGTATAGTAAGGCTTTTTTTTCCGACAAAAAAACGACCATGTATAGAAAGGCTTTTTTTTTTCCGACAAAAAAACTATGTATAGTAAGGCTTTTTTTTTCCGACAAAAAAACGACCATGTAAAGTAAGGCTTTTTTTTTCCGACAAAAAAACGACCATGTATAGTAAGGCTTTTTTTCAGACGAAAAAACGACCATGTATAGTAAGGCTTTTTTTTACCGACAAAATAACGACCACTTATAGTAAGGCTTTTTTTTCCGACAAAAAAACGACCATGTATAGTAAGGCTTTTTTTTTCCGACAAAAAAACGACCATGTATAGTAAGGCTTTTTTTTTTCCGACAAAAAAACGACCATGTATAGTAAGGCTTTTTTTTTTCGACAAAAAAATGACCATGTATAGTAAGGCTTTTTTTTCCAGACAAAAAAACGACCATGTATAGTAAGGCTTTTTTTTTTCCCGACAAAAAAACGACCATGTATCGTAAGGCTTTTTTTCCGACAAAAAAACGACCATGTATAGTAAGGCTTTTTTTCAGACGAAAAAACGACCATGTATAGTAAGGCTTCTTTTTTTCCGACAAAAAAACAACTATGTATGGTAAGACTTTTTTTTCCGACAAAAAAACGACCATGTATAGTAAGGCTTTTTTTTTTTCCGACAAAAAAACGACCATGTATAGTAAGGCTTTTTTTTCAGACAAAAAAACGACCATGTATATATAGTAAGGCTTTTTTTTTCCGACAAAAAAATGACCATGTATAGTAAGGCTTTTTTTTTCCGACAAAAAAAACGACCATGTATAGAAAGGCTTTTTTTTCCGACAAAAAAACGACCATGTATAGTAAGGCTTTTTTTTTCCAGACAAAAAAAACTATGTATAGTAAGGCTTTTTTTTTTCGACAAAAAAATGACCATGTATAGCAAGGCTTTTTTTTCCCGACAAAAAAACGACCATGTATATATAGTAAGGCTTTTTTTTTCCGACAAAAAAACGACCATGTATAGTAAGGCTTTTTTTTTTCCGACAAAAAAACGACCATGTATAGTAAGGCTTTTTTTTTCCGACAAAAAAACGACCATGTATAGTAAGGCTTTTTTTTTCAGACAAAAAAACGACCATGTATATATAGTAAGGCTTTTTTTTTTCCGACAAAAAAATGACCATGTATAGTAAGGCTTTTTTTTCCGACAAAAAAACGACCATGTATAGTAAGGCTTTTTTTTTTTTCGACAAAAAAACGACCATGTATAGTAAGGCGTTTTATTTTTGTAAAAAAAAAAAAAAGACCATGTATAGTAAGCCGTTTTTTTTTTTTTTTTTAAAACACACAAAAAACACCATGTATAGTAAGGCTTTTTTTTTCTCCCAGAAAAACCACCATGTATAGTAAGGCACCCCCCCCCCCCAAAAAAAGGCATTCTTTAAAAAAAAAAAGAAAAAAAAAAAAAGAAAAAAAACGACCATGTTTACTAAGGCATTTCCCCCCCCAAAAAACGACCATGCATAGTAAGGCATTTTTTTTCTCCCCCCCAAAAAACGACCATGTATAGTAAGGCATTCTTAAAAAACAAAAAAAACAACAAAAAAACGAACATGTTTACTAAGGCATTCCCCCCCCCAAAAAACGACCATGTATAGTAAGGCAATTTTTCCCCTCCAAAAAACGACCATGTCTAGTAAGGCATTTTTTTTCTCCCCCCCCCCAAAAAACGACCATGTATAGTAAGGCTTTCTTTAAAAAAGAAAAAGAAAAAAAGAAAAAAAACGACCATGTATACTAAGGCATTAGCCCCCCCCCCAAAAAAACGACCATGTATAGTAAGGCATTTTTTTTCTCCCCCCCAAAAAACGACCATGTATACTAAGGCATTTTTCCCCCCCAAAAAACGACCATGTATAGTAAGGCATTTTTTTTCTCCCCCCAAAAAACGACCATGTATTGTAAGGCTTTTTTTTCTCCCAGAAAAATCACCATGTATCGTAAGGCATCCCCCCCCCAAAAAATGACCATCTATAGTAAGGCATTTTTTTCCCCTCCAAAAAACGACCATAGTAAGGCATCCCCCCCCCCCCCCCAAAAAGCTACACTGTTACGTCACAATCCACCAACTTCAAACAAATTCCTCCCAAACCAAACTGAAGGATGCATTTTTACTTTATTGGATTTTACGTAAAACAAAATAGTTATTCAATGCAACTAAAATATTGAAACAAACCAAAAAAAGTACATTGCAGTACAATGTACGTACATGTGGTGATTCCCTCATGTCACACCCACTCAAGTCAAACTGGTCACACATATCCTTCGTCCATCAATCACTATACTTTCGTTGTGCTGGGAATCACACCCAAGCCATTATAAATAGCGAGGCGGCCATTTTGTAGTGCTTTTGCAACTGGATAAGCAAGTAAGGAATGAGTAAACAACTCCAAACAGCCCACCACCATCATCACACCAAGGTCTCGGAGCCTGAGCTCTTCCCCGTGAAGAAGTCCCAAAAGCTGGCCTTGCTTTCCACGGGGGGCGTCTGCTTCACCCAAACGCTGCCGCCGTCCGCCGGGTCCTGCGGACTGGAGGCGGAGACGGACGACATGGAGCACAAGGTGGGCTGGGCCAGACTGAGCAGGTTGTGGTGGGAGTGGAACTGTCGCATGTGGCGGATGGATTTCCTGGGCTGGACTTCACCTGTTCGCACACAGAAACTACTTCAAGCGCCTCGTTTCCAAGGGTTACCAGGCGAGAACGCCGACGATGTCATCGGGAGGGGTGAAGGGTGAGCGTACCGTATCTGTTATCGTGCTGCTTCCTACTCTGGTTCATCTTGAGCACGCTGAGGAAGACCTCGCTACTCAGGCCGCCCTCCAGAGACGAGCGGGGCTCCATCGGGGACAAACTCCCGCTGGAGGCCCCCACCGAGTCCAGAGACGCTCCCGTGTCCCGGCGGCCTCCCGAGCCGGCGCCGCTCTCCGACGAAACGTAACTGCCACTGCAGGGGCGCGGTCGAGCCGGGTTAGTAGCGCGTTTGGATCATCAAAAGGATGATTGTCGTCACCTGAGTTTGCGGCGGAGCAGATAGTCGATGATGTCGGGGTCGCTCTGGATCAGACTCACCAGGACTTCCTGTTGCAGCTCGGCCGACACCTACGGGACATGCTGGAATATTTTAGCGGCACATAACGCTTCATCGAGACTGACCGACTCCGGATTCACCATAAAAAGTCTCCTGTAGTTCTGCATGAGCACCAGAGTGACGTTAATGATGGCCGTGCTGTCCTCGATGCCCATGGCCTGCGGACTGGCGTCTCCTCCGCGTTCCCTTTGGAGCAGGTTGGGCCCAAAGATGACCGCCAAGTTGGCGGCCGTCATCTTGTTGCCGGGGATCTGCGCGCGTTTGCAAATGTCGGGAGTCAAATCCGGATCTACTCAACTACAGTAATAAACAGGATTATTATTGTTTTGGAAATTTCATTATAGTTTGTTAGTTTTGTTTTTAAAATTTAGTTATAATTCATTTTCAGGATAGTTCTGTTCTTATTAGTTTAAGTTATTTAAAAAATGTTTAGTTTTAGTATTAGTTTTCGTTTAAAAAAAAAAAAGTATTTTGTGTGCAAGATGTAATAATACCATGGTAAATTTTTTTTATTTTGATTCGAGTTTTGTTTTTAAAATTTACTTATTCGTTTTCAGTACGGCTCGGTTTTTGTTTGTTTTATTTTTTTTATTTTGAGTTTTTTTTTTGTAGTTTAATTAAATAATAAATAATTTAATAATAATAATAATAATTATTATTATTATTATTATTATTATTATGTTTAATAAATAATTTATTTTCAGCATGGCTCTGTTTTTATTAGTTTTAGTTATTTAAAAAAAAAAGCTTAGTTTTAGTTACTTTTAGTATTTGTTTTTGTTTAAAAATGTCTATTTTGTGCACAAGATTTAATAAATACCATGGTAAAATAAAAAAAATAACTTTTTTTCTAATTTGGTTTTTAAAATTTATTTCTAACTTGTTTTCTGGAGGGCTCAGTTTTTATTAGTTTTATTTATTTAAAAAATGCTTAGTTTTAGTATTAGTTTTCATTTGTAAATATGTGTATTTTGTGCGCAAGATTTAATAAATACCATGGTAAAATGAAAAAAAAAATGTGTTCTGAGTTTTATATTTAAAATTTAGTTATAATTCATTTTCAGCACAGCTCTGTTTTTATTAGTTTTAGTTGTTTCAAAAATGCTTAGTTTTAATTAGTTTTAGCATTAGTTTTCATTTTTAAAAAAAAGTGTATTTTGTGAGCAAAATTTAATAAATACCATCATATAATATTCAGGTTCATTGCGGTCATTTATACCGCATAACATTTTCAAAAAAAGTATGCAACTACTCAGTGGCGAAATTGCATATTAAGCTCTCCAAATTCTATGAGCAGGCTTTGCTTGTATGGAAATTATGTTATGTGCACAATTTGTCACCACACAAGGATATTATTTGGAATCATTGTGATATTACAAGTGGTAGGAAAAGCTGATACAAAGCTGGCTGGATTGAAAGGGGCATACATTTTATTGCTGATCTTTTTGATGATAACTGATATCTCTATTCTTACGAGAACTTTATGAAAGTCAAAACGTTCCCAGTAATATTATAAGGAATGTTCTTCTGTTGCCCACAGGCATACTAAAGTTGACGAAATCTTGTTTTGATCCATCAGAAACTTCGCATTCTAATGCTTGACCTTAAAATTGATGGTTTTACTCTAACAGACAGGAAAAGGTTTAACTAGCATGTTCATTTCAAAATTTTGCATCATATTTATCCTTGTGATGTCATAATCTCCAATTTTGAAGATATTGATGTAAATTGTTCTTTTTGCAACAGTGAACCTGAAACCATTAGTCATCTATTTTGTCAACACTGTGTTTCATCTCAGTTTTGGAATGATTTTATATTACTATAATGAATGAATTGGGTCAATTTCATATACACAAGGCTAAATTTGGTAATTCCTTCCATGTCTCCTGTTTATTTTTTTTTTCTTTGAGCGAACGTAGGTAAGGTTTTATGTTAATGTGCTGTCCAGTGTTTAAGTATAAAAAAAAAAAAAAAAAAAAGTCCTTATTCTGGTTAATATTGAAATAAATATACTTACATATTTAAAATCAACCCCAAGCGCATGCATTAAATTAATTACCAAAGACGAAAACTAAGGACATTTTCACTATAATTATCGTTAGGTTTAGTTAGTTTTATAAACGTAAAATTTAGTTTCATTTAGTTTTAGTTTAAAAAAAAAAAAAAAAAGTGTATTTTTTACTTTATTTTGTTAACGAAAATGTTATTTCGCTATTAGTTAACCTTGGTAACAAAACATTTGAACTCTAGTGACCTCCTCGTCGTCGGTGCCGACGCTGTCCTGGGCGAAGCTGTGCACCGTGTGCAGGCAAGTGAGGAGGCGCAGCAGCGTGTCGCAGTTGCAGGGAGGAAGCAGGTAGAGGAGGTGCTGCAGGTACTGGAGCTGCTCCGCTCCTCGGAGGACTGGACGGAAGGAAAAAAAAAATGACAGATTGATCATTGGTTAGTCAATTCTGAGGATGGTTGTTGTTATGGGCGTTGGATGGATAGAAAAAAAAAGGGCTGGAAGTCCACAGGTAACTTACTTTATTAATATCACTGATCTTAATATATGACTGGATAGCCGATAGGCCAAGACTTTTGGAGTTTTGAGGCTGCCATATTGCTCCTCCCAAGAAACATTTCTCGGCATGGACTTCAGACATTTTACAATTTTACTTAAATACATGTATAAATTATATGTTTAATGATGGTTACAGGAAGAAATTTGTATTTTTTAATTAAAGAATTATAACTATAATTCAACAAAAAATGCCTCTGCCAAATCTTAATATTGGTGTCTAAGAACTGAGTGATAAAAAAAATAAAACAAAATAAATAAAAAATAGGGGGTCTTCAAAGCAGCACATACCCTCCACTTTTTTTTTTTTAATTTTATTTTTTTTTCTTGTTGAAAAATAGTGACCACCCCACCAAAAAACCTCCCACCCCACCCCCGGCCTTATTCTAACTGCCTACGAGCTGTATATGTCTCATCTGTACGTATACTGTATCATTTATACAGTAGTCTGCTCACAAGATGGGAGGAGCAAGATGGCCGCCCTGTGACTTCAACGGCTTGCGCGGGCGTGTATGTGCTATTGGCTATCCAGTCATATATTCAAGTCAGTGGCATAAAATACACAAAATAAAATAGTGCTGCACAGGCACAACAAAAACTAAGTGGCGCCACCTTGTGGTGCGGTGCCATACTACTACGGGTTGTTACGGTGCGTACAGTTGGCGTGCAGGAAGGCGGGGTAGAGCTCTCTGGTGAGCAGAGGATCTGGCATGTCCCTCAAAAACTCTTTGAGCAAGGCAGCCACGTCGTGCACACTGTGCTCCTCGTCCAGCTGCACGTCGACGCCCGCATCGAAGTCCTCCCTCAACTGCGAGGGGAGAAGGAACAGGATGTTAGCGCAGGCTGGAGTTGTGGCCGTGCGCTGTTAACTCATTAGCTCCCAAAAACGTATAAATACGTCATATTTTAAATGTTTTAAGTGTCCCAAAGACGTATTTATACGGTTTTTGTTGTTGTTTTTTATGCCAGAGCATAGAGAAGGCTTTGATGCAGTCTCTCTACTGCAGAAAATGGTTGAGTGGCAGCAGAGTATAAGAGATCAATCAGGCCATGTTAAAACAAGCCGATTTCCCCACAGTTCTAAGCAGAATTGTGAAAAACGATGAAACTTAGCTATGTTCTATTGCTAATTGCTGCACAGCGGAAACAGATAGGAATATACTTTTTTTCCCCTGATAAAAGAAGAGACTCTAATCTCTCTTTTGGTATGTTCCATATTTTTATAGCAATTGAACATAATATTTCGCGGGCCTTGAAAAATCAGTCAAAATCCAGGAAAACAGTTAAGTGAAAATGGTTGGGAGTGAATGAGTTAAAGTGAGCTCACCTGTCGCACCCTCTTCTTGGAGCTCCCGACTCGGAAGATGCCCACAGTCTGAAGACCTGAGGGGACGGAAGTGGAGTCAGGCGTGCAGACACAGCGCGGGACAAAAAGTGGCGAGGACGCCCGCCTCACCGTGGGCCTCGATGTGGCCGCAGCAGCGCTCCAGAACCCGAGGCACCTGCGGGTAGACGGGGTTGAGGCTCAGCCTGCTTTGGCTCCTCCCCTCTGACGAGCCGCCGCCGGTCTTCTTCAGCTCCAGCTCCGCCGGATGGGAGAGCTGCAGCGCCTCCAGCAGGCGGGACTGACTGTCCACCAGGTCGGAGATGGAGTCCACGGAGAGGCCGCCCTGGAACGGGCCACAATTTGATTGCGCTCGAAGTTGTGATCGTCACACGACCGAGGTCCTACCCGTCTCTGTCCTCGCCCGACGCTGTTCAGAATGGAGTGCGGCGGCGCCGGGGCCACGGAGTTAGTGGGCGCTGACGGGCGGGTGCTCCCCGATAGCAGTTGACGCTTCTCTGCCCTGAAGCGCAAAATGCTGGCCTCCAGTTCCAAGCAGTCCCGTCGGCTTTCCTTCACGGCGTCCTGACGCCGCTTGAAGGCCCGGTCGTTGGCGATCACCTGCGACAGCGGGATGCCAAACGCCTTGGGGGCAGATTCTGAGAAATCGTTAAAAGGGAAGTCAACCCGAAAATGTTTTATCGAGTCACACTTAGCCACTTGCTGTCCACAGAAAATTACATTATACTTGCTCAGGGCTCAGCTAGCAACCAACCACAGCTTAGCTTGCGAAATGTAATTGGCTATTACCTATCTACTTAATTCATATTCCACAACCACAATATTCATCACAAATGCCAGCTTTTACGGAGAGCCGCCAATGTAGGGTAAACATTTTTGGCTGGCGAGTATGTTCGAACATACTCGCAAATACATTCGAACATACTAGCAAATATGTGCGAACATATTGAAACGCGTTCGAACATACTTGCAAATATGTTCGAACGTATTTCAATACGTTCGAACATACTCGTAAATACGTTCGAACATACTCGCAAATACGTTCGAACATACTCGCAAATACGTTCGAACGTATTTCAATACGTTCGAACATACTCGTAAATACGTTCGAACGTATTTCAATACGTTCGAACATACTCGTAAATACGTTCGAACGTATTTCAATACGTTCGAACATACTCGTAAATACGTTCGAACGTATTTCAATACGTTCGAACATACTCGTAAATACGTTCGAACGTATTTCAATACGTTCGAACATACTCGTAAATACGTTCGAACGTATTTCAATACGTTCGAACATACTCGTAAATACGTTCGAACGTATTTCAATACGTTCGAACATACTCGTAAATACGTTCGAACATACTCGCAAATACATTCGAACATACTAGCAAATATGTGCGAACATATTGAAACGCGTTCGAACATACTCGCAAATATGTGCGAACGTATTGAAATACATTCGAACATACTAGCAAATATGTGCGAACGTATTGAAATACGTTCGAACATACTTGCAAATATGTTCGAACGTATTTCAATACATTCGAACATACTCGCAAATACGTTCGAACATATTGAAATGCGTTCGAACATACTTGCAAATATGTTCGAACGTATTTCAATACGTTCGAACATACTCGTAAATACGTTCAAACATACTGAAATATGTTCGAACATACTCGTAAATACGTTCGAACATACTCACAAATATGTTTGAACATACTTGTAGGCTACATGCTACAAAGTTAGCATACCTTCCTATAATGCTACGTGGTATTATTTGAGCAAGCGCGAGTGAAAAAATTGACGAACCTAAATCATGCACAGCAGACAGAATAAAACGTAAGAGTTATGAATAAACAGTTTTTTTTTTGTCTACTTAATTTTCTAATGAATTGGTAATGTGGCCCAAATGCCTAAAAAATGGGGTTTTGTTTTCACTCGCGCATGCGCAAATAATACCCTGTGGCATTATGGGAGGTTATGCTAACTTTGTAGCATGTAGCCAACATGTACGTTCGAACATATTTGCTAGTATGTTCGAACATACTTGCCAGCCAAAAATGTTT
Organism: Festucalex cinctus; assembly: GCF_051991245.1. NCBI lineage: Eukaryota > Metazoa > Chordata > Actinopteri > Syngnathiformes > Syngnathidae > Festucalex > Festucalex cinctus. Next base: position 19,092,924 of record NC_135426.1, read on the forward strand.
ACTCCACACTGGCAGCTCTACGCTTCCGTAAGCTTTAGACTAGTGAGGGCAAATATAAGATCTAAAAATTCTAAAAATACAAACAAAGCACTTTATGACCATCTGCGTTGTGATTCAAATACATCTTCACGTTTCAAATCATGTTTGTCAATGCCTCCCATGGCCAGCCGGGGGCGCTAACGGGATTGCACGTGCTGGTCTAAGCCAGCTAATCAATGGAGGTCCGCTAATAGATGCAGTTGGCGGCTTGCTTTAAGCTCCTCGCTGACCCCGAGGCACGCCGTCTGACTTTTGGCCACGTTTGCTGGCATCCGACAACAATGACCGCTGATCCGCTTGTTTGTAAACATCCTTAGCATCTTGTTTCCAGGGACATTTCTTTGGTGATCTGGATAATGGTGCAAATCCACTTATGTTAACTTTTTTTTTTTAGCCTTCTCCGTATCATTTGAACTCATCTCAAGCTTTTATTTTATTTTATTTTTTAAAGCCAACACATAAAAACTAAAAATAGCCGGATTGTTCACATTTCAATTTGAGCATGGATATCAAAAATATAAAATGTCAAATTGAAGTTGTTAACAAGCTAACGGCAAACTCAAAAATTTAAATATGAAAAAAAAAATCTGTCTTGGTTTGTTGCGCTGCTATTATTATTATTATTTTTTTATAAAATAAAGGTGGGACAACACTGACCTAGCTTCCAAACTCAGCATGGTTATTACCTCCGCCAAGGAGGTTGCTTGGCGGCTACGAGACGACGGGCAGAGCCAGCAGGAGCGGGGCCAGCTCCCGATGTTCTGGGTTTTTTCGTTAACGGGGTCAGCCTTCAGCTAAGTCTGTGCGGTTAAGAGGCAGCAGGTGTTATGCTTTTAAAGATCTGCATCGTCGCTCATTGACCTTCATAATAATGGATCAATGTAATGTAGATTTAAAACGTTGTTGTTTTTTCATGCGGTTGTTTACGTATTAATATTTGACAAATAGTCCTTCAACCACAAGTGAGTAAAAAAAGAAAAAAAAAAGAAAGGAACATTCGGTATTGAATATTTACAGCAGCACATCTACTTTGAATTTGTCCAAATGAGAATCCTCGTGTGTCCATTCAACTCACCTCGCTCTTTTTTTTCCTTGGAAAATGAGTCAAACCTCCTGCGCAGCGATTTTCGACGTTTGCGAATTTCTGTGGAGAAAAACATAAGATTTATTCTATAACTAGGGGTGTGGAAAACCAAATAAATAGAGAGAGTGAGGAGAGGAATCTTCAGAGAGTGCAGGAGTGAATTGTATAAGTCAGTTCCTCTCCTCTCTCCTCGCGAACCCTGAACCGAGTGTCCTCTCCTTTTTGTGTCGTGTTTAATAGATTTCAAACCGGTAACCCTGACAGTATGACAAGTTGAGGTTGTTTCTTTTCCGAAAGCAGCAAAAGCAGGAAGCCCACAAAAAGGACAAAGAGGAGCATGAGAACAAGCAAATAAGAGAAAATGTCTCTCAAGTGATGACAGAGAATTCCGTGGAGCTCGCCAGCGGCTAAAAAAAATTCTGGACAAACACGCTCATCGACTTTCAACAGCACAACCCCACAAAATGTCAGTAAAAGACAACAGGAAGTCAAAGAGGGCAGCGGGTTGGGGGGGGGTGGGGGGGGGGGCATGGCGAGAGACGTGACCTGATGTGCTCACATCTGGGGAAAGAAAGGGAGCGGGAAGATTCCCACACTTGCTCGGGGGGACATTTGCTAACCCGTGTCCAAAAAAAAAAAAAAAAAAAAGCCAAAACAAAACCTAACATGAATTTGCCATTGGGCTAATTTTTGCTTTGGCTTGTAAGCGAAACCTTGCAACCTTGCCAACCATCCAAGCAGTCATTTTCCAAGTTGAACGGCAATAGGAGAGGCGCTCGGAGGTTAATTGTCCTGAGAAAGCCAGCGAGGGGGCGAGACGAGGCTGAGAAAAGCAGCTTACAAAGTCTCATAGGACACACTAACACACAAGCACAATCCCCGTGGCCACCATTTTGCTTTTGGCAAAAATACTTTTCTTCTTCTGGCGACGACCGCCTGTCAAAGTTGGAAGCACACAAATGTGCATGTCTTGCTTAGTTTTGGAAGTGCTGATGGATGAGATATGCATGAACATTTTCAAAGAAAAAGAGTTGATGATGACTTGAGAGTTTGTCCTGCATCATGTGAAGTCAGCAGTGAGACTTTCCACATCTGGAAGAGAGTCTGAATGAGGAACCGGACCGGAGCCAACAATCAGTGCATATTTGCAAATCAAAGAGAGCTCCAAATCGCTGGCGTTACGGACCTTGATTAATTCAACTCAACTTTATTTATAGAGCACTTTGACAAAAAAGCGCAGCCGTAACAAAGTGCTGTACCTGTTTAAAAAAAAAAAAAAAAAAAAAAAAAAAAAAAAAGCCAAGTTTTTTTCTCTCTTTCTGTGAAGAAGTTTTAAGGCCATGGCGAAAAGTCACGTAGGATTTCTTGAAAATAAGATGCAGATGTCCACAAAGTCACTGCTTGAAAAATAATGTTAAATATCTGAACTTTATTTTCTTGTAGGCTACTCATCAATTTCTTCGATTGAAATTTTTCTAGTGAAATGACCAATTTTTTGTTCCTATTATTTGATTGTATTCTTGATGAAAATGACAGTAGTTACTGTGAAAGGCTCCAGGTGTCTGATTATAGCGTTTAGCTTCATATGCTAGTATTAAGCTAGCAGACTTTTGTTTAATACCGTTTGGATGAAAATGTAACTGTTTAAACAAACAATATTGAGTTCTCTTATTTTGTGTATTATGTGAAATTCTCCACGTGCCTGCCTATAGCTCTTAGCTTCATATGTTAGCATTAAGCTAGCAGACTTTTGTTTAATACACTGTTTGGTTGAAAATGTTATTGTTTAAACAAACAACGTTGAGTTTTCTTTTGTGTAATATGTGAAAGCCTAAATGTGCCTGCCTATAGCATTTAGTTAGCATTAAGCTAGCGGACTCTTAGTTAATATACTATTTGGATGAAAATGTCAGTTTTTAAACACAAAGTTAAATTGTGTTTTTGTTTTGTTATGGGTTAGGGAAACAAAGTATTTTCTGACCATTTTATTCTTTCAATCCATTTTTTGTGTTGAAATTGTTTAAAAAGGGTGTTTAAACCCTATGCCATGCTATGCTAGCCTGTGCTAATTACTATTTTATTTCTGAAACGTATCCCACAAAAAAAAGTTTGTGGTTCATAGCATTTACTGAACGTAAAAGATAGTAAGTAGTTTTGCCTTTTGCAGTTGTTCCATCCTCTCATTCCAAGATGTTCCCAACCATCAGCCCATCAATCAATTGGGTTTAGGTTGTAGTTCTTGTGCTCTGCTAGTCATAAATCAGAGCATAACGAAATCCTTACCTCATAAACTACTCCCAGCCCACACTTGGCTAGTGATCCCAACACATAAATGTAAACAAAAAGTAGCCTATGAAAGTGTACACGTACCTCTGGGAATACTGATCTTAAAGTGAAGGTCCCTCTGGTCCAGGTGGAACAAGGCCACGTGCTGGAGTCTGGCTCGCTCCAATTCCGACAGGTCCTGGATGGCCACGGGCTGAAGACGCACACTCTGACCCAACATGTTGGCCCACGTGAGCCCGCCCTGGCCAGACAAAAACACACGTGACACGTCGAAAATCAACACTCCCTCATCTGGGAAGATTTAGAGCAAAAAGACTGCCAAGGCTGCCTGTCATCGAAATCGGGCATACGGATGCCGTTGAATAGTCTGGAATATGACAGTGGATCAAAGCGATGTGGAATTTTCCGCCATGTGCTCAAGCTCTCCTTTGGGATTGTTGGACGGGCACACAATAGAAATGTTTTTCTTTTTTTGTTTTGTTTTGTCTGGAGAAAAATTGTGGGAAAGGCTGGCTAAACTAAAATGCTGTGGACCTCATACAAGATTTCAAATGTACGTAAGCTAGGAAGTACAAGTTGGAGGAGGTCAATGTCAAATATCTCTTAATATGGGGATTTTATTGTTTAAAAAATTGGGTATAGATGAGGAAATGTGGAAGGGGGCAAACTTGTGAGATCTCTGAAATTAGAATTTCCTGTGACATTTTGGGAATTACATTTTAATTCATTATTAACTCATTCAAACCCAAAAACATATAAATACGTTTTTAACACTTTGTTCTTCACTCCCATAAACGTAATTATACGTTTTGTTTTGTTTTTTTATGCAAAAGCATAGAGAAAGCTTTGATGAAGCTTCTCATATGAAGAGGTGGCTTAAAGCAATGGTAGTTATTATAAAAAACGGCCAGCAGGTGGTAGCAAAGTATAAGAGATCAGCCAGGACCATGTTGCAATAAGCTCTTTTTGTGAATGTGAATGAATACTGATGAAACTTAACTGTTTGCTAGTTGCTGAAAAATGGAAACATATAAATATATATATTTTTTCCTAAATCCTTAATTTGATAAATTCAATGTTTTTATAGCAATAAAACACAATAATCTGTGGGCCTTGCAAAACCAGTCAAAATACAGTAACAGCCGGGAGCGAAGGGGGCTGTTAAAAAAAAAAAATTAAAAAAAAAAAAAAAAAAAATCCATTATTTGGTATTAAATATTATTATTTTTATTATTTATATTAGCAGATATTTATATATTATATTATAATAATAAAAATAAATTATTTTTTATTTTGTTTGGTTATGTGAATGCTTTTCAGCAATTCTGCATTCACATAATTAGGTAACGTCAAATGTCATGCATTATCAAGACAGTTCTTAACATTAACTATTAACTATTAATCCAAGCACGTCGCTCCCGTAGATGATTGACTGACAATTATGACGATGCAGCCAAAGGGTGAGAGATATGCGCGTGTTACGCAAGTCTGGGGGGATAAAAAAAAAAAAAAAAAAAAGAGGAGTTCCAAATTAAGCTTCACTTGCTTATTCCTTGGATAAACAGCAGCGGGAGAGCAAAGAGTCCACTCTGTCCTGAAGGCTTTGCTGCTCCATTTGGGAAGCACAATGTGACCAGCCCGCAAACTTAACGGCACACAACGAGTGCATCTAGCTCGTTCTGGTGCCGCTTGCACCTTATGTGCTCTTGTATAAAAGGTCCTAAATTTAGATGCCATCCTTTTGATATTCATGCGATGTTGGATTAAAGTTTCCGAGTCAGGTAAACATTTCAACAACTCAAACAAACAATATCATCTGTCAAGGCACAAATACCTGGATTGGGATTTCTCTTCCTGGGAAATTAATTTCCAAAAAAAAAGCGTCCCGAGGCCGCCCCAGCCCCCCGCTATCCCGACCCCATCGAGGCGAGTGGCACGGTCTGGCTCCAAGTTAGCGAGCGTGCAGCATGAGTAAGGCGAAAGGGTGGGAGGGAAGTCCACAGAAAGGAGTTAGATTACAAGAGGAGGAGGAGGAGGACAAGTTGTGACTTCCACGAGCTGCAGAATATAAACATGGGAGGGAGGGGGCACTCTTCATAGCCCCAAAAATCCACGTCTGACGAATGTCTGCAAATATGTGAGAATCTGAGCAGGACGGAGGGAAAGAAAGCGGGGCAGGTGAGTGCCAGGAGGAGGATTAAAACGTTGGATTAAAAAGGACGCAAGCACAGACGTAGGTGGCTGAAGATGAGAGAGCAAAGCATCATGGGTGCGCGCGAGTTTCATCTCCACTTCCAGGCATGGCGCCACCGCCGCCATACATTTCCAGGTCAAAAGGTCATATGGTCACGTTACATATCTGATGTGTGCTGACTCGGCCATCTGCTTAAAAAAAAACAGGATGGTTGACACAGATATTGGCTGAACAAAAATGGGGTGGGGCACAAAAAAAATGTTTGTGTACTTGGGGCTGGTACTGATGAATGGCATTTCCATTCTTTTCAATGGGGAAAACTGATTTGAGATACAAGTGTAGTCATGGAACAAAATAAATTCAAATCTCAATGTACCAATGTACCTCAAATTACGAGTTTAACATGTTGTAACCAATCTCATAATTCATTTTATTGCTATTATTCTGTTCTAGTCTCCCCAAATCCCAGAGAAGCCAAATTTGGAAATAAACTGTTTTATATATTGTAGGGATCCCAGGTGAATAAACTTCAACAGTCAACTCCCGATTTCCCGACATATCTGTTCTAAATGCACAATATTTTTTTCTAAAATTTCATACTCATGTTAACATAAGTGGAAAAATGTTAAACTAATAGAAATATGTCTGCGTCTTTTTTCATTGATACAGTAATTTGTCAGTGTGGATGAACTCCTCCTGGGTGCCTTTCCTCACAGGGTTCTTCTGTGCCCCGCCATGTTGTGGTTTGCGTGTGTGTCTGTGGGTACGATCATGGTGAAATTTAACTTATGTGCTGCTTTTAATATTGTGACGTGGCAGTTTTAATATCTTGATATCACGATATTGCCGTTATCGTTACATCCCAAGTATAGAGTGTATCATTACATCCTTTGGATCGCTACTCTACGTTTTACCCCAAACTCGCTGAAGCCTCTCCAAGCTAGCAGTCCGACACCGGTGGAACCAATTGCTTTCCCCTTCATCATGAACGCTTCCTTACTCTACAGTTGCGCTGCGGCAGGAAATGCCGCCACTGGAAAGGAGATGGGAGCGAGGATAGGGACGATCTCTCACTGTGTGTCTGCCTCTGTTCTCTAAACAGGACGTTCACACCCACAACCATCAGCAGCAGCCACGTATGGCTGCCCAAACCAACTGGATTGACCAGTGCCATCCAAAATCATCATCTCAACCATTTTCCAAGTGTAAACGCAGTCTAAGGAAGTGTCGGGCTGACATCCATCCTGATCCTGGCATGGGGCCGTTCCCCCACATGGAGCAGACAGGAAGTGGAACCTGCCACGCGAGATGATTTTTGATGGAAGCATCCTGACCTGTGTCACGTTTGATTTTTTTTATTTATTAGCAGTTTTTCTGAAGGTTTATACTGACGGGAACATTTATGCTAACTTCTGATTAGCCCATCTATGGTGTTTCTCATTATATGTTAGCGTTGCTAACATGATGCTAACTTAGCATCATGGTTTGGTGTTTAGCCAAACAGTTATTCATCTTTTATTTTATGTACCAGATTTAAATGGAGTAAACTTCAACAAGGAGTGACAAATTTAGCATGCTTGGCCTCTTATTTGCTGAAAATGGTGACGGGTTGATCCTAAAACAACAACAACAACCCTTCCCTTGTCCACCCGAAACCTCCACGAACCCGATACAAGGCGACACCGGAGAAGAAGCTGCGATGACGTCATATCTCCGTTGTTCAAAGACACATCGCTACTTTATTCAGCTCATCTACAAACACACCCAGAAAAATCCACAAACACCATGCAACTACGCCCCCTAGTGGCAGACATGTGAACCCTCAATTTTCTTTTTTTTGGAAACATGCTTGATTTTTTGTCCAATTAGATTTCAGCTTCTATGTGTTGCCATGTCAACATAATCTGCCCTTGGCCTTCCCTTTCAGTACTGCTGGTCTAACTATATTATCAATAGGACTGTTTCTTTCACCAATCACATTTCAGATTTGTCATCACAAGGCCAGAGCACTGGTGCACGATGATGTCATCAATGTGCCGTCTTCTGATTGGTCGGTCAGAACAAAAATTACTTCAGTGAACATTAACGCATCTATAGAAATCCCACACAATTATTTTTGTCAGGATTTGTCACATTATATTACTTTCTATTATTATGAAATAGAAGCGACGGTATTAAGAGTTGCTGACCTTGTGGTAGAAGTGCATGTCGGACGGCGGTGAGCAGACTCCCGAAGGCCAGGATGCGATTGGCGTGGGTCCATCCGGCGGGAACGTCGCTCGAGTGCAGCGTCCGACGTTTACGCTCATCAACAGGAGAATGGAAGCTACTTTTTCTTCTCATGTCATTTTTTCCCCTCCTGCCGCTTCCCCTCACATGACTTGAGCCACTCCCACATCCATCATCTTGCAGGGTCACTTTCATCTGCGGCACATCAATTCATGCAGCTTCCCTCCTCCTCTGGGGCTCTTTCCTGAAAGAAATCAAGAAGCACACACACGCCGCGCCGCATGCCACCCAACCTGCGGTTGTCAGCTCTTCCTGTGCATGTGTGTGTGTGTTGTAGATAGCGCGGCGTGCTCTGTGCTGTCAGAAACAGGAAGTGTGGAGCTTGCTTGTTTGGCCCTGATGAGCAATCTCCTGTGTGTATGTGCAGTAATTAACTCAAAGCTATGGCAATGGCAATGAATCGTCTGAGTACGCCCTTTGTACTCAATAGTAAGATGATAGCAGTAGAACAGTACTAAATAGCAAAAGTAGAACAACTACATGTTAATGACATTTCTTGTCCTCACTAGTGGACAACTTCGCCGTACCAGTCGGACAACTGCAAATTAGAAGTGAGGCAAACCTGTTGGAGTGCGCCAGAACGATCCAGATGTACCCGGAGATGACCCAGGCAGGCACGGGGAGAACATGCAAACTCCACTCAGGAAGGCCGGAGCCTGGACTCGATCTTGCGTCCTCAGTACTGGGAGGCAGAAGTGCTAATCACTCTTCCACCGTGCCGCAACACAGTATGTCTAGAGCTGTCAAAATTAAAATCGATTAACTGACACATAACCTATTATCAAATTCATTATTTTAACTCATTCACTGCCAGCCCAGTTAAAAAGGGACTTTGACGTCTATAACCGTCAATGGCAGCTAATGAGTTAATAATCAAGTAATCGTTTAGAGCTATAATTTAAACTAAAAATTGTGCATCAATTTCAGACTCTCAACAGTAATTATTCTGACTTCCTCCATCAAAGTAGACTTAATCTTTTGTATTTAAGTAAAGTATTTTTTATTTATTTTTTTAAGAGTGATTTCTGAGTCAAGATTCCGCCCGTTTTTTTTAACATTCAAGCCTCAAGTAATCAAGCAAAGACTAACTAGTTTTTACGCAAGAAAAATAATTTATTTATGATAGAATCACTTCATGGCACTGGCATGTTGGAATGCGGCGCTTATCCGGGCAGCTACACAACAAACCACTGGATGGGCCACGAGGGGATTTAATACATATGGAATATTCCTTTAAATAAGTCTTTTTTTTTTTTTTTTTTTTTCCTTTTAAGGAATAACAAAAATAGAATTCCAATAAGTGGTCTGACTCTATTGATGTCTGTTGCTCTAAGCTGCCCCCAACTGGTGGTTGGGTTCTATTTTGCCTCATCTAGGGGTGCGACAGGGATCATCAGCTCGTGTTGTGTGCAGCATGCTCGCGTCAAACGGCCTACAACTCAAAGTACACAACTCGACGAACAACACAACCTGGCTGTAAGATTATCTGATGCATCGCACGCACACTCAAAAAAGTAAAGAGAGGCCATTTTAACATGGCCTAAATGTGCTCACTTCATGTATATCAAGGGAATGAATCGATGGGAATCTTTCCTGATTATGTTAGGAAGTTTGTTCACATCGCTGCTCACAAAAAAAAATAGCAACAAATAAAAAAACAAATACAGTTGTACAGCTTTTCATCCACTAAATATTCAAAAAGAAGCATCACTTGACGAGTGGTCAGAAGCAGCGATGCGATTTTTTTTTTTTTTTACATGTGGCTTCGCATCCTCCGGCCACCAGAGGGAGCTCTGACACAGTGGCATGAAGGGAACGCAAAGAGGAAGTCAGTCCCATGATGCAACTTTCACATTTCCCAGTTTGTTCCGTCCGGATCCAACCAAAGGTCGAGCAAGGCATTAAAAAAAAAAAAGGGGCAAACGTCTTTTTTTGTGGACGAGCAGAAGTCAGGAAGTGACATCATGCATCGGGCCGGCCAATGGGGTGGTGGAGAAGCAAACACACTGGCAGGCGAACACATCGGCACACTCTCTCGTGCTCACACACGCACGGGACGGTCCCCTCTGGTTCGTGTTTATCCTTCGCTCCCGTCACTGGAGACCAAAACGACAAGACGGGAGAAAACACTCCAGGCCTGCTTCATGCTCTCCATGCAGAAATTCCGCAGGCATGATGATGATGATGATGATGATGATGACGATGATTTGTGCACACATACTCATGCCAACACACACGCAGGCTTGTGCAGACATTTGTGTTCTTTGCGTGTGCCCTCCATCACATCTTGTTTGTTGACTGAAGATGTTCTTTATACACGACACAGACGTAATAGTGTATGTCTTATTGGCACGAAACAAGTGTGGCTCATGATTGGGGGAGGGGAAAACTGCCTCTTGCCATTGAAGAAAAGTGCTTTCATCCATTTGTGGGGGTCTTGAAAGGTCTTGTGGACCAGTCAGCCATTGATTATTATTACACATGTTGACGGTGTTCCGCCGAGTTACAGTATCCCCTCTCTGCCCTTGCACGCTCACCCAGAGCTTCAATGGGGACCGATATGGCTCCAACCAAGCCAGGGACCATTTGGTCCAAAAAGCGTGCTCTGACGAGATTGGACTGCGCAAATGGTCAGCCGGTGGTTGGAGCAAAGCCGTTAGCTGGAATGACCTCACTGATCGTTAGCTCTGCCTTGGGCGGACGGGGCCTCTCCGCCCTCGCCGGAGAGCTCCGTGACCCGTCGCGCCAAGGGGTTTGTGCTTTTCAGGAGTTCGGCGGCGGACACCCTCGCCCCCGCGCTGGAAGACTTGCTGCCTTTCTTCTGCAGCAGGGCCATGAAGTTCTCGTTGCGGGAGCTGGACCTCTGGCCGCCGCCCATGGTGAGGTTCAGCTGCTTGACCGGGGACGTCAGACTCTGGCGGCTTCCGAAGGAGTCGGAAGGCTCCTTGCGGCCCAGAACTTTTCGCTTGGACCTGACACAGAGGAAGAAAAAAAGTGATTTAAGAAGTAAAATCAACATCAAGTTATCAAATCATCTCATCATCAACCTTCCTTAATGTTATTCCGGGCTATTTTCGGCATCACACAAAAAAATGACTAGCTTTGGTTGCTAAGAGACTAGCGTTGTATGTGCGTGTGTGAATCGATATCTCAGCGAGGAAAGAAACGTGTACACGGCGGAGGAAAGTAAGAAGCAGCGGTGGCTGCTGTATCCGTTGCCAGGTAACCTCATTCCCAGCTCACCTTGTCGCAAGTTCCTATTGAGCCAATCATTGTCCACGGGTGCTAGTGAGCTGGTCAAACCCACCTGTGTATGATGGTGAACAGGTCTTCGGTGGTGTGCGTCGCAGGCGTGCCGGCCAAGAAGTCTTCGTCTGTTTCCTCCACAATGTGAAGCACCGTTTTGTCATCTGAACAGCACATCGAGTCATCAAAATTATTCAAGCTCCATGAGTGGGAAAGGAATGAGTAATTTGTTTGCTTTATCTTGCACAAGCCCATCCTACTTTCTCTGATCATACCTGCCCCAGTGCCTGTGGTGGCACTTTTGCCTTCCGGCTCCGCAAGGGAGGAATCCAGCTGGGAAGAGTTTAGTGAAGACTCCGTCAGTGCTTCTGCTCCCAAGTGATTCTCATCCCGTGTTGACATTTCAAGACTTGTAGTCATGTTGTCTGGCGGGAAAGAATCGCCAGGAGACGGAAGGCCCAGCGGGCTGTCAGTCGGAGTCGTCTGGCGGTCTGTACCGCTGTTCGCCGACGAATGGGCGGATGACGGAAGGAGGAGGACGTTGGGCTTCTTGGGCACGGGTGGAGGAACCTGGCAAGAAAATGTTTTGAGGACAAATGGCTCAACAAACGCTTCTAACTCATTCACTGCCATTGACGGAAAAAAGACGGCAATTGATGCATTTCCTACCTTGGGTTTCTTTTTGTCGGAGAGCTCTGCCAGACAGGAGATTGTCATTCTTGAAGGAAGGGTCTTGCTCTTGTCCTGGAGTTCCAACGCTTCCTGGTTACTGCTGGGAGATGGGAGCGAGCCTCCGTCCTCCGGCCCAAGCTGAGGCTCGGCATCAAATTCCGGCTCCAATATGGGATCTTCCAGAAGCGGCTGAGGGTCGGGAAGGGGAGGGAGGTCGAAGAGGCACGGGTTGTAGGTGGCATGTGAGGTCGACGTGGAATTGTAATCTGCGATCACAGATGGATTTGAAAGAGTGTGTGACGGAGGTTTTTTGGGTTTGGGTTTCTTCATGACTTTGTAAATGTTGCCCAGGGGCACAGGGCGGTCCACGGGCGATGCTGGGGGCGAGTCCAAGGTGAGAGGGGGCGTGGAGGACTGGGACTTCAGAAGCAGGTTAAGAGGGCGTTTTGGTAGAGGGGGTTTGACAGCAACTGGCGGCTTGGGTTTGGGTAAGGTGGGAGGCGGGCTGGGGTCATCGTCAAAGTCTCTGCACTGCTGTTCTTCTTCGATGGTATCCGACGCGCCGTCCGGACAGTCCTCCAGATCGCCTCGCGAGACTGAACGAAGCCGAATTGTTTTCAGCTCGTTCTGGGTGACCATCGGGAGCACCTGCGAAGAGCTGGGGCTAATCTTTCCCGGTTTTGCCGCTGTGGACGTGTCCGAGTGCCGTCTGCTGGCCTTTTGCTTTGGCTTGATCGCCGACAGTTCCAGATGGGCATTACCTGGCATCTCAAAGGACAGTCTGGACCTGGCAGCAGGATCCTTCGGTGACGGCAGCGAAGATTTTCTTTCAGGAATCTTTGGCCGCAGCTTACATCCTGATGTCCCAGATGACCCTGCTGCCTGACTGAGCGGCACGGTCGGCGTGGGCGTTTCCGACTGGCTGGAGTAGCCGCTTGACGGGGACATGAGTCCGGGGGGCTTGAAGGGTGAAACGGGCTTGATGTCCGTTTCCACGAGTGGGTGCGATGGTGACGTGGCTCTAGAGGTGGCGGGCGAGTTGAGCAATGACTCTGAACTGCCTCTGGCTTTCATACATTCAATCACAGTCGTACCTGTCGCGGTGCTGGAGCCCGATAGAGACCTGGAATAAAGAATAAAGTAAAGGTTTGAGGGAGAGGAAAATATCCAGAGCAGCTAAGTCCCAAACAGTCCTACCTGTAGGGGTCATTGCTCTTCCAGTCTCCCAGCTGCCAGTGAGAGGGCAAAGTTGGTTCTGCCTCCCTCTCCGGCGCATGAACCTCCAGGTTTGGAGGTCCGTCGCAACCTCCTGGGTCGAGATCCCCAGATCTGGAGGTGGGCAAAAGGAAGTCGGGCTGGAAGTCGGGGAAATGATCCCTTGGGATGTGCAAGCTCTTTGGCCGGCCGTCCCGATGCAGACCGCCCTCGTGGTGGATCCTCCCTTCAGCCTGGCCGAGGTTCTTCATAAGAGAGACGCTCCTCACCGGAGGCGGTGGCTTGCGCTTGGACTTCTTGAGCGAGATGGACCGCGAGCGCAGGCACAAGCGGCCTTCGGCGCTGTAGTCCGAAGCTGAAACGGAGATCGTGTCGGCGGTACTGGCGCTGTCTTCCGAGCTCCCTCTGGGATAGAGGAGAGCGTAGTTCTCACTCAGACCCAAAAAGTTTTGATGATGCCACTGGTGCTCTGCAGACGTCCCGTTCCCCGTGGACGCCAGAGTCCCATCCGGTTGATCGGTGCCAATCTCAGTAAAGCAAAAGGAGCCCGAGTCTGTGGGCGTGGAGAGAGAACGTTCGCGGAACTTGAACGCGTTCGCCGCAGCTAAAGAGCGCGCCGACATGCCCCGTCCCCTCCCCACCTCTCCGCCGCCCGCCGTGGCCCCCTCCGTCTCGCTCCTCCTCTCCATCCCTGGCACGTTGCTCCTCTGTCGTCCGCAAGTATCTGACATGGTAGAGAAGGAAACCGACTGAGAGTTGCTCACTAGCATCAGGCCTTCCTGAGCCCCGCCCCCTGTGTGACCAATCACGCTGTGCTGTTTGGGCGGAACTGCCGGCCCTTTCTTGGCAATATAGTTGTAAGGCTCAGTCCAAGCCCCGGGAGAGAAGGTAGAGCCTTTCGGTCCGTTCCAGGTGCTGGAGGGAGTGTTGGAGCAAATCAGGCCAGAGTGGTCCATGCTTCCGTGTTGGTCCAGGATATCTGTGAAGGAGGAACGATCGTCACATTCACTGCCATTGACGGATATTGACGTCAAAACAATTTTTGCTGGGCTGGCAGTGAATGAGTTAAAAGCAACCAAATTGGGTTTCATTCTCTCACACACCTGCAGGTGATGTGGCGTCAAGAGTGGACCGGATCTTCCTCAGGGCGAGGTTCTGCTGAGGGGTGTCCGTGACGGGCTCCAGGGAGCGGGGCTGGTGGAAGTGCTCCACTGGAGAGGGGGATGGGGAGGCCGAGTGCTGCAGGAGGTCCACACCATGGAATTTACCTCCTGCTCCTCCTCCTTCACCTGCAGACAAGATGGACTGATGATCATCTGAGGGGAATGGATCCCCAGTAAGGCAAACATGTTCCAAATCAGTGAACCAAATGATTGATATATAGGCCTTGGAGGAGGTCTGCACTCCACTGTGTGTTCTAGCGTCACCTTTTCACTTTTTTGTTTTGGATAACGAATCTCCCTGAATCCCACCTGCCTGCAGTCGTGAGCGGGAGAAAGAAGAGGCCAGAGAAAACGAGCAGCAAAATATTCTTTTATTAGCTTCAATTCACTGTCCTTTCATCCCTATTTTGGCCTTCTTGCCAACATTCCCTCTTTGCATGTGCCGCTTGCTCACTTCCTCTTATTCTTACACTGCTGCTTTGTTGTTTTCGCTCACTTTCTTTTTATTGCTGAGAAGAGAGGTAGAGTAGCACGTTGCCATGGCAACAGCAAGTAGCTGCCAGCTACCTGTTCGCTCGTGTACAGAAGTGGAAAAGAGGAGATGGCGTTCGACCGGGGAGCGAGACTAAATGCAACGCGGCGCCATCCTCTGACCTGACCTTCTAATCCAAAAACAAATACTGCATTGTGATTGGTCAGTTTTTTACGAGCTCCCCTTTCCTCGCGACTAGCTAGCAGCGGGCCCTACCTGCTGTTTGAGCCGGCGTGCGTCTGCCAAGGTGCCAGCGAGGTTTCTCTGCCACGGGCGGTCTGGCGCTCCAGCCTAACGGGGGGCGATAGGCCTCGCAGGGCGAAGGGGACGGCGAGGGAGATGGGCTGGCCAGGGACCTCAGTCCGAAGACCGAGGTGGTGGTCTCATCCTCGTATAGCTGCTTGGATGCCGGCTGGAGGACAAATGGATGAGATGGATTAAAAAAAAAGAAAAAAAAAGTAAACGCTTCAAACGTCTTCTTATAAGAGGACAAAGTGGTCACCCAATGTCATCAATTTGATGCAGTTTCACTGCCAGTTACAAACAGATAACAGTCATGAAAAGAATGCAGACTAATTGGCTCTTCAAATATTGAAGTCATGGGACTCGTTGCTAAAAACGGGCACAATTTCAAGTCTGGTTTACAGCATTTGGGGCCGTGTTGCGCCTCACTTGGTGCACCGAGCTGCCCGTCCCCCAGCGAATTTGCAAATAAGCTTCCAAAAAGTAGCCCAGATTTTAGAAGCTGGGCACAAAAATATGGCCCCAAATGTGTATAATGGTTTGTTTTATGGGGTATATACATATAATAGTGTCCCTGTTACCTGGGCCTCAGACCTTACAAACCTTCACTTCACTTGCTATATAGTTTAGCTGCCAAGTTTGACATTTTCCAGCTCGTCTTCCTTGAAGGAAGAAGTACGTTTGCTGCTGTCAGAAGGAATTTCGATCCAAGTCATCTCTCGGGACTCTTAAAGTCTAATTGAAATCAGCCCCACCAGGCGTGAACCTCACAGGAGGAGCGGCTTGCCCGTGGAATCACCTCAGGACTCGGGTGTCAGAAGTCGACATACCGTGTAGTGTTTTTGTCCCCAAATGATGACCGAGGGAAGATGCTTTCCGACTTTGATGTCATGTGTGCTAAATTCCTAATGAAGATGTCACATTTCCATCCGTGAGACACTCTAAACATTTTCAAAAGCCTTTCGAGACCGCGAATGTGACGCGCGTCGCTTTCACTTCATCGGATTTCATCCTGAATTTATCATCGGGCCGTTCCATTAGCGTCAGTCGGCGACGTTAAAGGAGCAGCCGAGGACACTCCAAAGCCTGGCTTCGTTGCGCCGATTCTATTCAAACGCGGTGACGCAATCCAATCAGCTGCCTTTACCAGAAAGATGAAGTCGGGCCGCTTGTTGCCGGGGGAGACGGGCGAGTGGCGGCCGAGCGAGGCGGAGTTGGCGGAGGTGTCGTCGGAGCTCTGCGAGGGCGGATGGCGGAACGTCTGACCTGGCGGCTTGCCGTCGCACAGCTGCTCCTCAAAGTCTGCACACAGCGACGGCGGAGCATGTGTTAGCGTCAGATTGCTCCACACGAGAACCCAAACAAAACAAACGCGCGCGCGCACTAGCATCCATTTCAAGCCTCACTTTAACTCCTTTCGTGTGTTTTCAATCCAGCAGTTTCTCATCTCTCACTCTCCGTGTCACTTTTTCCTCTCCATAGCCGAGCCTCGCTGCATTCCCCTTTGCTCCTGCAGCTTAGAGTTAGACGACTTCCCCCGGGCCTTTGTAAACAGATTCCAACCCCCCCGCCCCGGCCCGCCTTGCTTTCACCACCGCACTCCCCCTCACAATCCACCAGCCAATCCTTTCGCCCAAAAAACATACTCCTGACCCAGTCTCCACTCATCCCTAAAGCCCCTCAGCACACACACACACTGAGGTATCGCGAACTGGGTTAAACTTGTTCCATATGGATTCCATACTGGTGGTGGTGTGGTTGCTAAGCAACACAGGCAAGGGGTTGGGGGGCACTTGAGAGCGCTGAGTTGGCCAAAAGTTTTTTTTTTTTTTTGTGTTAATGGCTGGAGGTGCTGAGGGCATCTCAATGTGGCTTGGGCAGCATTTAATTAATAAGGCCATGTGAGCCAGTCGACATTTTGTCAACAATGTGTAATCATTTTGCTGCTTCGATTATGAGGGACAGAAATGGCAACATGGAGGAAGTTTGACAAGTTTAGACACCTCACACTTGAACAGAGTATGAATATGCATGCTATAAATCAGGGGTCATTGAGGTTGGACTGGCCATCTGGCATACAGGGTAGATGCCCGGTGGGCCGGCCTCTTTTAGGGGCAGATGCAGCTTTTTAATAATTTTTTTCCCTACATTTTACACCAAGAGACTGGCTCACAATTTAGAGGGACCAGTCCATTAATCCATTTTGAAATATAGATGGCAAACTGAAGCAATATCAATAAACATGAGTGGCAGAACTACATGTTAGTCGGGCTGGGCTGGTGTGCCAACGTCAAAATGCCAGGGCCGATTTTCTTTTTTTTTTTTTTGTACCAGTCCAGCTCTGGGGTTCACCAACCATTTTGAAGTTGAAAGCTACTAGGGCTGGGTATCAATTAAAATTTCCACAATCAATCATTCAAGTTGGGGCTTCATTCGATTCGATTCACTTTGATTAATTTTACACAGTGCCATTTTTTACATATTTGTCTACATTTTATATTGTATGAATAAAAAAACAACAACATTTATTTAATATAATATTGAATTACATTTAAATAATTGCAAATATAAATTAA
This sequence comes from Festucalex cinctus, assembly GCF_051991245.1. Taxonomy (NCBI): domain Eukaryota; kingdom Metazoa; phylum Chordata; class Actinopteri; order Syngnathiformes; family Syngnathidae; genus Festucalex; species Festucalex cinctus. The sequence continues at coordinate 19,110,463 of NC_135426.1, forward strand.
GATTCTGAATTTTTTCCAACTTTTACATTCCCGTGAACAGTAAATTTCAAGAAGGCGTCAAGATTAAAAAAAAAAAAAAAAAAATTAAAAAAAAAGACGGTAAAAAAGACATATTAAAAGTATCAATTTAGCGTTTTATGAATCAATATCGGACTATGAAAAGGAAAATTGATTTGATTAATCAATTTGTTTAAACTCAGCCCTGCTGGCTAGTGATTAAGAGCAAATGGCTACCACAAGTTTTATACAAACTTCTGAAATAACAAAATTGCTCAAATGACATTTAATCATATATTATTAATAGTAATACTATATGTTATTATTTGGGGTCGGGGGTAATCGGTCAAGTTGACCACATCAATTGGTCAACACAAAAATTTCTGCTTCGAAACGTGCAAATGCCTGAGTAATCACTGGAATATATCCATCCATCCATCCATCCATTTTCTTGACCGCTTATTCCTCACAAGGGTCGCGGGGGCTGCTGGCGCCTATCTCAGCTGGCTCTGGGCAGTAGGCGGGGGACACCCTGGACTGGTTGCCAACCAATCGCAGCACTGGAATATATAAGATAATCAATTCTAAACAGATTTTCTTAGTGGTAGCCCTCGTTGTCACAAACACTGATCATGCGAATAGTTTCTCACTACAATTAAGGAAATAATATGCAACAGTATTTCTACAAATCTCTTACACTGTTTACATTGTGAAATGTATGTTATACAACATTCCTAGAAAATCACAATACCCTTTCAAAATGTTTTTGGATATAAAGAATTGAAAAAGCTAGAACCTATTTTTTTTTTCTGATAAAAGTGCAGGGGTGTGTAGACTTTACCTACTCCCAGTGGGTGATAGCCATCATGGCTGTGGGGCATTCCATTGCACTGGGAACGTGAAGGTGGGAGGGGCATAGAAGAAAGAAACAAAACAAAACAAAAAAACCACCCTGTCCCCCTCGCTACCTCCAGCCAGACGAGCACTCAGACATCACTAAAGTGCACATTGTTAGCATCTCAGGTTCAGTAAGTCAACAGTCAGCGTTGTGGAAGTATATGTGTGTGTGTGTGTGTGTGTGTATACAAGCGCACCCATTCAGCAAGAACTCAGACATTCTCGATAATAATAAGCAGCCGGGTCACCCTTTGAGAGCTGCAGAGGGGAAATGGACACAAACAAAGCCCTTAGTTCATCTTTGTTTGCGTACACGCTTGGCTTCACTTGGCTTGGTGAGCGTGTGGACGAGAGACAGTATTTTTTTTTGTATTCAATGAGCTACAATCATATTCATCTGAATGACAAGATCAAATCGAGTTGCCTTGAGTTTGCCACCTGGCGGTATAAGCCCAACATACAATACGGGTCGCTGCTACAAACCACAAATCTCGTTCTGGTTGCACTTTCGCCAATCGTATAAACGGCAGCTGGCACCGAGCGTTGGCATTGGCCTGCTGATGGAATCACGGCCCAAACGCCGAAGGGTGGCAGCCAGCTTCATAAATATGGACGAGCGAGAGCGGGATGAATATTTAGCAGTGGGAGACGTTTGGGTGTTACGTAACGCAGCGGCTAACTTGATGACTTCCTGCTTGGGTGTTGACGTGGATCACATTCATCAGGCAAAATCAGATTCCCGAGGAATTCTCTTTCCATTTATTTTTTATGGGGAAAAAAAAGTTTATGGAGGACCTATAGTTCATTAAGATGCTAGCCTGCAACAAGTAGTGTTCATTTCGTCAACGAAAACTCCAAAATAATTTCGTCAACACATTTTTCACCGGACTAAAACTAGACTAGACTAAAACCGTCATTAATAAACAATATCTGGGACTAAATCAGTATGCATTTTCATCAACTAATGCAGACGAGACGAAAATGTACTTCATTTAATAAACAATGGACTAAAATCTTTGGACATTTTAGCTCATGAACAAAAACAAGACGAAAATGATATGTTGTCAAATCTTGTCTCTGCTAATTTGTCACTGATACTGTCAAACTGTCAAAAAAGATGTTAATCATAGTTATAACGTAACAATCCAATGGATATAACATTCCAACAACTAGACTAAGTGCAATTTCTGGAGAAATTGCGTGGGAATGCTGAAAGCTGAATGCTATGCTGAATGCTTTTGAAGCAAATTGAAAGATAAATTATGTGAAAATTGTTGTTTTAATGTTAATGTTTTAATTGAAGTTGAAAGATAAATGAATAAGAAAACTTGAACTGTAATCTGTCTAAAATGGGATTTAATCATTTCAGAGAAATTAAAATGATAGTCAGTTGGTATTAAACCATCAAATGTACGAAAATGGGATACTAATGCCGTATTTATTTTAAAAATAGCCATCTGATGAAAGCCAACTTGCATTTAATTGCTACGGATATATTTGCAATGTACAGTCAGAGGTGGGATTCGAACCCGGGACTTCCTGGTCACTGGACAATGCACTGAGCAGTATCAGAGAGCTGGTAATGATGATGATGTATGGAAGTGGGCATGGAAAGAGGGACTTAGAAAAAGTTCATATTGAAAATGAATGGGAGAAAGTTGCACAGCTCTCTTAGTTTCTGTCTCTCAATTTGAATAAATAGATAAAATCCTATTTGCGTCTGCGCTTTGGGATCCAACCCTTCAGCACATAACAGAATAATTCAGCAAAAATACATTTCTCAGACAGCAGAGAATCTATCGATCTCATCATAGGTCGATGATTGTTTCATGAGACAGAAACATCACTCAAACATCACTCCAGTTGAAACTTGATGGTTGTATAAAACAAAAACATCACTCCTTCATGACACAAGTCATGACATTGAACTAACAAGCGCGACTTGAAACTGGACTAAAACAGACTAAATTTTAAAACGGCGGATAAAATTAACACCGGCGACAAGTAAATTGGTCACTCATCGTTTCCTCCCATGCCGCCTCCACTCGATGCTCGGGTGGAGGCGGCGGGCGAGAGAGCATCAGCAAGAATGAAAAGCGAGAGAGGAGTAGCTGCAGACTCATAGCGAGCAGATTTTCACGGTGAAAACCGCTCGAGTAAGGACGGGTGATGAGCAACTTGAACGTCAGCTGGCGCTTCCCAAGCCTCCATGTTGGCGCGCGCACACACCCTGCCACAAGCTTCGATAACAAGCCTGCATCATCTGCAGTGCCACTGTCAGCCTACACACGCACACTTACTGTGAAACGCAGCCGCAAGCATTCATGTAAGCGCGCCCCGGCCCGAGGAACACGCACGCACCTTCCATCCATCAAATCGCGCTCGCCCCTTCGCCATCCGCCCGTCTGTCCGTCCGTACCTTGCAGCAGGCTCTGGAGGTTAAGCTGCGCCTGCTGGTGCAGCTCTTCCACGCACTCGGGCCTGCTCCACGAGCCGAACACGTTCACGCTCTGTTGCCATGGAGACCCGAAGCGGGCCGCGCCATTGCCGTTGCCGTGGTCGCAGCTCCCTCGCCGTCCTCCGCCGGCGTGGTCGTGGCGGTGGTTGCCGCCGCCGCTGCCGTCGCCGCCTCCGCGCCTGCCGCTCTCCGCCTCGAGTCCGACGGTGGCTGCGGGAGGAAGTGATGGATGCGGTAGAGAGACGGAGAGAGAGAGGAGAGGGTGGGAAATAAGATTATTGCGAGCGGGGACGGTGAGGGATCGAGGAGGAGAGGCAGAGAGCGAGGAGGAGGAGGAGACGCAGAGAGAAAAGTACATCAAATGCTCACAATTTCCATAACTAATAGCCAGAGATTACATAACGCCGCCGTGTGTTGTCAGGGAGAACAAGGAGGGAAGGAAGGAAAGAGAGATAGGGAAGGAAATCAGGGAGGGCAAGACAGAGATAGAAAAGGAAGGTCATCATAGCACACACAGCCTACAAAACAGATGTTCAAGCTTGTCAACAACACAACAAAATAAGCACGTATGCACTAAATCATATTTACACCTTTTTTGGTCCAATCAGTTAGCAATGTCAATCACAATCAAAAATCAGCATGGGAAATGAAGGGAAGTCAGCCACAAATATTTTTCTTTATAAAATTATGTTCTTTGCACTGCTGCTAGTCAAAACAGCATTCTGGTTAATATTGCATGAGTAGAATATGAATTCAGCCCAAAAATCAAGCAATTTTTATCCATCTCAGGGGACGGCCATTTCGCTAATGGCTGTCGACTGAAAATGACAACACAGTTGCTCATAGAGACCAATCACGGATCAGCTTGCGAACATCACGACCAAACTCAGAAAACAGGCGAGTCGTGATCGGCCATTACTAGGGATGTAACGATATCCAAATGTCACGATACGATAATTATCACGATATTGTGGGGAGGTCGGAGATATTTAAAAAAAGGTCACAATATTTATTTAAAAAAAACAAAAAACAAAAGAGAGCTCATACTAAAAAAAGCACAATATTGTGCTTTTGTACATAAGATCAATGTTATGTTATTATTATTATGTTTTATTATTATTACTATTATGTTATTATTATGTTATGTTGTGAATACATGCACACATTGAGTTCCTCCACATATTGACTTGCTTCACAGGCATATTATGTTCCCCTTCATCTAACAATTAGTGTAGATTTTTAACATAGAGGGCCAAAACATCCCTAATAAAAATTAAATTGCACTAAAAAAAAAAAAAAGCTAGCCACCAGAGGGTGCAAGAACTGTACAAATGTTTTGACTTTTTTAACAGATGTGTTGCATTTAAATATAGTGAACAGGACGACGACAATATTGTGGCAGTTTTAATATCACGATATTGCGCTTATCGTTACGTCCCTAGTCATTACCTAAGCCCTTAGCTAACAATCGCGGCTCAGCTTGCAAAAATCACAACACCAAACTCAGAAAATAGGCGAGCCAACGTTACCAAAGATTGGTCGTTACCTGAGCAACAGTGATGTCATTTTCAGTCGGCAAGTGTTTGTTCAGATCACTCACAGTCAATACAACAGACCAGACTGCCTGGCTGTGACAAGATGGCCGCCCCGTGTGGACGTTGGATTCTGCGCCATAAGACATTTAGTTTTTATAGATATCTATGGAGGACCAAAAGGGGTGGATTTTTCTGCTGAATTAATATTCCACAAACACATTTTTGAACAGACATGTTTAGACTAGGAGCACATAGAACATATTCTAGAGACATTTTTTTTGACAGCATTACAAAAGTTATATTCCTTTCTGAATCTTTGACGTATTTTCTGACGCACTGAAAATTATGTTGCGATACCAAAGTTGGATGGATGCAAACGTTGGATCCGACATTTAACTGACATTTTGTGACGCTCCCTCCTACACAAAAGTACAGCGGCTATTTGGTCTGTGCGGGACATATTGTCTTCCTTGGTGGGAAAGCCTGTGGAGGTTGTTAATTAACTCAAACGCGCACACACAATCACACATCACACGCACATAGATGGAGCAAGTGCTTGTGCACGTTTGCTGGCTTAAGAAGTGGCCATTCACGCATTAACATGTGCTTAGGCTGCCTCAACACTGCCCCCTGCTGCAGTGGCTCGTGTACTGTCACTATGGAAACCATTCAGAGGCCTTAAGACAGTTAAATAAAAAAAATTAAAAAATCCTTTTCTTCCTTGTCATATATTTCCATACAAAATGGCAGCCCATTTTTCCCAAGGTGATTATAATTAAATTGAGCCATAATTTCTCAAAACACACCGTTGTCATGGATACGACTACATCAGCACGCCCCATTTCTTATAATACTGGCATGACAACACGGCAAACAAACTGCAAGACTGGTGACAGCCGCGGGCATATGAAAATAAAATTACACGAGGAAGATTCAAGGCAGTACTTTTCCGTAATGAAGTTGTACTGTTGCGCAATTAGAGTCATTTAACAAAGTCAATAAAGCTTACTTCTCATAATTCCATTTTGTTTACTTTTATTCTGGGAAAGATGAATTTATTCTTACAAATAAAATAAAATTACCTTTGCTCTTGAAAATGAAAGTATTTCATTTAAATGACTTTATTTGAACAGGGAAGCTTAGGTGAGAAGAAGTCATTGGTTGAATGCATCATACATCGTATGTTAAAAACAAAACAAAAACAAACTAGTTTTACCCCCCCAAAAAAGCAACAGCTTGCCAACCCCCACTTTGAGAACCACCACGCTAAACATTTCAAATGTACTAAGAGATCCCGTGAGAGCGTCCTCCGAGCTGTACCGGGAATACTTCATGCGAGCCGCAAATAATCACCTTCTGTGACTTCACGCGCCAAAAACACGCAAGACTGCAGCCGGTGCACATTCATGATCCATCAGTGGGACCGGAGGCGCGCGCACTAACTGGCTGCTTACTCCGCAACTTGTGCAGAGTTGACCGCTAACAGTCTACTAACTGCTGCCTCAACACAGGAAGTGATGTCACAGACAAAATATGGGTGTGGCGGGGGGACGCAAACATGTACACAATGATAGACAGATGGACACGGATGCACACAGACATCACATCAACACATATGGCTTGATGACTCTCGTTTCCCACCGAGATGTCTCCCTCTGAATGCAACACGGTTATTATAGTTCGCTGAAGCTAACAAAATAAAGTCACATTTTAAAAATGAGGACACTTTCACGAAAACACAAACAAACTAAAACTAGATCTTACATTTATAACTACATGCTCTGACGGACTCACGGGAGACTGACAGGAAACGGCGCTCTGTGGACTTCCTGGAGATAAACGCCAACACCCACGACAAGAAGGCCCATGTGGAAATTACAATGTCACCAAGTACAACAAATCACGACACGTTGTGTGGAGCATTGACGAGTGAACGCCGTTCTATTTTTTTTCCAGTATTGTTTCAATTGAATCCAAGCTGGAGTTGAGTTGTTTTTCAGCAACTCTGGACCGGCGAGTAATCAGCATTTCCGTCAACTTGATTCCACCGACTGCCTCGGAGAGCTCGCCATAATAAGCGTGCGGTGTGAAATTCTACATTTGTGCGTTACGGAGGCGGCAAAAGTACTCACACTCTACTGTCTTGCTTTCTAAAAAATGCTAAATTAGCTAATTAGCTAAAACAACAACTGGGGACCAGTCATTCTTGAAGCAGACATTAACAAACAATAATTTAGAAAGTGCCAATGTTGTTAACCGATAAGTAAACCAATTTGTTCACAAAATTAACTTGAATACAAATGTACTTTCGAGTCCTACTTTCAGCCTAACGTACAAATACACTGGAACATTGTGTAAAGCGCCATAAAGCTGAATTTTTTTATATCTCTGCTTCAAAGACAACCATTTTGAGTTTTCCAAAACAAAACAGCCATTAAGATGTCACAAATATGGGACACCGCCATAGGAGAGGGGAGGGGTTGAGGAGTTGGGCACAACTTGGGCCACAACCACAAAAGATGGTATGTCTATTATTGTCGGCGGATTTCTTTATTATCTGGTTCATCTGTTTGACGTAAAATTGGTCGATAATTGGCGATAATTATCAGCCACCGATATTATCGTGCATCCCTACTTATCACATTTCAATCAATCAACATCTGACCTTATTTACTCTCTCTATTACTTTATTTTAATCCTATTATAATTATTATTTTTTAAATCAACAGATTAATCAGTTGTGGAAAAAATGGTTAGTTGCAGCTCTAGTTATTGCCCAGCACTGTTATGTTGCTAGCATGTGTTGTGTTCCCATTCAATTTTTCCTTTGACTCTTTGCGGTTTGCGTACTGGATTGAAAACTCACAGCACAACCACATTAACAGAGCCAGCGTTCCATCTCACACACGCACAGCCGTTATGAGCAACCTTGTGATGCAGCAGCAGCAACAACAACAAAAACAACAACGTGGTGCGCATGCATGTGCACCGTTTGTGACATGCGTGTCCAATTTGCAAATTCCATCTGGTGTCACATTCCATCGCAAGCCTTTTGTGCTGTGAAATGGAAAAAACTTCATGACCTCATTTCCCCCCCACCAGAGTTCCAAATCCACACAACGGCTCAATCCGCACGTCTCCAAGAAGAAAAAAAAAAAAACAGAGCTATCCTGAAAGTCACTCCATCCAAACGCAATCCTGCATCATCACAAGCGGCTCAAGAAACTTCCGGGCGCCCTCCCGCCCTCTTTCTTACCAGGCCTGGCCCACAAACGCCGCATGTCCGATAGCGTGGAGAAGCACGGCGCACTGGCGTGGTGGGAGAATCGCTGAGGGGAGACGGCAGCCGCCGCCGCCACCACTGGGAGGAGGGAAAACTTTGTCCTTCATTTCCTCACAGAATGAAAGGAAATCCTCCTCCTCCTCAACTTGACAGTTTTTGAAACAAGAGCCACATAACTTTGGTGAATGAACGCCACTAGCTAAATGCTAACACCCAAAGCAAAATGCCTTCGACAGGCTGCAAAAACTAGCATCAGCAACTTAGATTGGAACACAAACAGAAGGAACATGTGCAGACAGCATAAAACGGATCCACTGCTGAAAGGAGACTGAATCTTTCCTCATTCATCTACAACAACTCCAAACAACAAAACATATGTTGGAATGGAAAAGACATTTGTTGGCTTGTTATGATTGTATTATTGTTTTAGATATGTGTTCTGTTATCGCTTTGTTACAGCTGTGACTGTTTTGAAAGTGCTACATAAATAAAGATGACTAGTTTCAATATTAAATCTACGCGTAGCGCTCCTATACTGTATGCATTATACTGCCCCCTTGTGGTCAGGGAACACATCTCAAGGAGTCCCATAGAATTCAAGCATGAAATCGGGATCCACAAACTGTTAAATTCCATGAAGCGTCTCAAGTGTGACAAAATAAAACGCCAACTCATTTCATTGGCGCCAAAATGCCACAAGATGGCACCATTAGCATAGCAAAGTGACCAAGCCATGCTACAAATAGCAAAAACCTGCCAGTAATTGAATATAGATGCCACAAGATGGAGGCAAAGCAGTACTTGTATCTTAATGAAACTTTACAACTCACTGACTCGCCATTCATGTGCGCTCGAGCACTGAGACGACAACAAACACGTTTATCATCAGCTGGTCCGGCCGCCATTCAGTTGACCTGCGCCGTTGCCATGGCAACAGCAGCCAGAGGTTTATGCCTCTCCACTGTGACAACTTCTTTTTTTCTTTTTTCTTTTTTTAAAAACGCCTTGCGCTTTTGTTCTCCGTCGCCACTGCGTCCGGGATGACGTCATCATCATGAATGAGTGTGTGGCCGTATTTCAAAGTCGCCGCTCGTGTGATTGGCGTGCCTCATTCACGTCAAGGTCAAAAAAAGTGTTTGTCCTCACTCGTAAGACAATTCGGCGCGCTAGTGGAACGACTACGGCGTATTAGTAAAGCAACTGTGTAACTAGCGCCAATTTTTTCCCTGTACATTTGTGCTCACTAGTAGCATGTTCTTCTAGTGCGCAAAAACTGTGCACTTGGTGGCTGCGTGCTACTAGTACTACTATATTAAAATTCTAGTTAACATGTAGTGCTTCACTAGTAGCACGAGTGGCATAGTCTAATCATGTGCAGACATGGTGGTGGAATGTAGAAAGGTAGAAGGTAGAAAAACCTGCCACTAGTCATTCTACCAGGGGCTGAATTGAGGACAAAGAGGATACTAGTACATCACTAGTATATCAAGGATATGGAATAAAAGCACCGCCTTGATTGACGAGGGCCGTCATGTCCACGTCTCGCTCGTTTCTCGGCCATCTCGCCGGCGATCTCACGCGGGACGATCCCGTGCAGCCCATTAATCACGCGCACGCTAACGCGCCTGCTTCATTCTTGCCTCGTCGGGGGCTACGAGCAAAAGACCGACTGAGTGACCCAGATGATTCCAAACAAGGGCAGGGCGAGCGCAACCTCGGCGATTGCAAACGCGCAGCTCCGATTATTGTCACGTGAAGTGAAAGAAGTTGGACGCAGCGGATAACGGTTCCATAGGCACATCTCCATATATGCTAAAGTACCTGTTGCCGATTTGGGTCTGTGCCTCCCTTTGGGCCGCCGTTGTGGATTGGCAGCACTGTTCTTCCTGTCCCAAAACATCACGGATGCATCCCACGACACGCACGGAGGAAATCAAGACGGAAAGCGCGTGTGGCCCTCGTGCGGGAGGCGAGCAGGCGTCACATCTGCATCCCCCAAGAGAAGGATGCGCGTGTGCTGATTAGGGCGAGCGACACAGACAGAAAGAGGTGCAGAGAGAGAGCGAGTGTGTCAGTATACCTCGCTTACGTGAGCTGTTGGCTAATCATATGTTGGGTGTGTGAGAGCGAGCGAGAGAGAGAGCGAGCGAGAGAGAGCGACAGCAGCAGTTGCGTTGATTAGCATCCAGCCAGTTGCAGCCGAGCATCCGCAGCTCAATTGATAAAAGAGCCAGGCCGGCAACAGCCAATCAGGAGGCGGCAAGCGTGAGAGCGCTGGAGGGAGGCAGAGTGACACACGAGATGAGGAGGAGGGACAGATATTATGGGATGCCGAAGGAGAGGAGCACTAGGGATGTGTCACTGGGTACACCTGCATGCCCCCCCCCCCTTTTTTTTAAACTTAGATTAACTGATGCAATAAATTATTAAATACCTAATAACTTTTTTGTTTTTGTTTTACTTTAGTCATATTAAATGCACTTATCAGTTATTTGAAAAAGATTGGATACATGCACTTTCATTGTAGAGAAAAATACATTAAATGTATAATAATGTAATGTAATTAACTTAATTATAATCAACCAATTGTTCACTACAATAAATAGTTGAATCTTTATGTATTTTTTTTATTTCACCATTATTTTTTAATACAATAATTTACAGTAAATTAACAGTCATTTAATTAGATAATGGGGGAAAAAAAAGAATAAATTATTTTAACTAAACAATTTTGGGGGGAAATGAAATTTATAATTAACCACTTTTTTAATGAAACAAACCGACTTAACCACATACCTTTTTTTTTTTTAAATTATAATGCCGTTTTATTTTATTATTGACAATAAGTCAGTTGATGTATTTATTATTATTATTATTGTTATTATTATCCATACATTTATGTAAACAGTATAAACAGTGTTTTTGCTCAAACACAACCTGTGCTATCTTTAATGTAAACATCTGCTGTCATCTCATCTGCAGGCAAAATTAACAGTTTAATTAATCTGCGTTAATACATGATTAATGTGATAATTTTTTGGTGATTAATTAATTAGTTAACACTAACTTTGACAGCACTAATTTGAATGATCAGTTGTCTTGGAAAAGGGCAAAATGAATGCAGGTAGACGTGCCCACTTTTGGTTGATAACCAAGATGATTTTGAGATGTCATTTTTCAAAAATATTCTTTTTCTGATGAAACTATGAAAGCTTGTGCAGCTGTACCTAATGAAGCGGCCATTTGAGACCATGCTGTGTTAAACCATAAATCAGCATGCTTGATCCAATTACTCTCGAGGTCAAGAAATATCGACAAAAACATCTCTTCAAATCCACAGTGATAACCTAAATCCTGAATACTTGTGAATTTTAAAACACTCTCACATTCCTCATGTGCAGAGTGAATGGGTTAATCCCACTGGATCTGGCAGCTGACACGCCAGTGGTCACATGACACGAAGTTAGCTCCTCTTTGGGAACCACAAACGCAACTTGAAACAATCTCCTTCTTCTTAAAGGCCACCACTACAAATGTACTGAAAAAAAGTGTTCGTCCTACCTGAGTGCTCCTTGCCCTTAAAAAAACCCCAAAAAAAACAAAACAAAACAGAAAAAGATGCAAAACACGAGAGGACAGTAAATGCACCGTCCCCCCTCTCTCTTTTTGCTCTCTCCTTGCAGTACGCAGCAAATGGAGGGAAAATGGAGGGGAGGTGGGATGTGTCCGGGGGTGGGGGTCATGGTTCTGTTTTTCTTTTGCATGCTTGCTATGGCTAACTGAAGGCAGACTTTTGTGGGCGTGACATTGCCAAACATCAGTGAGTTTGAATGTGGTGGTCAATGGGCTCCCTCTAGTGGTATGCAAAAGTATTACTGCATTAAACGTTGCACGTTAACGTGACTACGTGTTTTTTAATCATTTAAGTACAGTTCAGATGTATTTAAATCTTAAATGAATTAATCATTTATCATTTATTTATGTTTATTTATATATTATGTATTTATGTATCTTTGTTCACTACTTATTTATTTACTGACGTAAATTGGATTTACTTGTAAAAAAAAAAAAAAAAAAACGTATTCGCACTTCAAAATGTTTGCTTTGTTCTTGTTTACTGCAAAACTGATGTTTATGTACAGCACTTTGTATACAGCAACGCCTGTTCTTAAAGCGCTTTATAAATAAAGTTGAGTCGAGTCGAGTTAATGCGCAATGTACAGCAAGTACACACACATGATGTGACTGGCGTCCACATCCAGTGTGCATCATGGGGAAAACATCTGCTTTCGGGACAATTGGCCTCCTCTGGACCCCCACCCAACCACGCCCCTCCACGGCCAACTCCCCCACCTCCCTCCCTTTCATTCGACTGCCATGGGAATCTTCTCCCAATGAGATCATATAAACAGCAACCTCATGACTTGTCTTTGTGTGCGAGAGTGCGCGCTGCACATAAAAAAAAAAAAAAAAAAAAAAGTCTGGCCGGAAAATGCACGCGCACACTCAACCAAAGTTTCTGGAGCCAAAGAAAGTTCTACACGCGCACACTTCCTGCATTCTATCACCACTGTTACTCAATCGCCTCGATTCCTGGGGCGTCTGTTGTTATTCACGGCGTCCATGACAGTCACTTTTCATATGAGAATTTGACACCCACTGTAAGAATGTTTTGTCAAAATGAAGCTCCTCAACTCACTTAAGCACAATTCCTCGGCACCAGTCTTCACTACTTGTCCCTCAACATGTACCTGAGTGTAAACAACTTTCCTTACCCTCACAGAAAAACAAAACAAACAAAAACATGCTGCAGAGTCCACTAAGTTAACTGTCGGCACTCATTCGAACAAAGAAAGTAAACAAATATTAACGTTACATAGGTAAAGTTAGCTTGATGTCCCCTATGTTAGCAAAGTATTCACTCACCACAACTTCATAATTTCTACTTTTCATTGAAGCCTGCACTTTCCCTTTCAGACTCCCGCCTGCCAGAACACAAACATTTACAACTCTATTTGAGCTGTAGGAATTTAACCCCCTTTTAACTGACTTTGGAAAGTCAGAAAAATACGAAGTCACCGTGTAAAACGTGACCGGTTCCATTGTTTTGAATGTAGCGGCAGCACACGCTGAAGCGACTTGGACACGGAAGTGGTGTCATGACGTCACACTAGCCATCCCCATAATAAAACAGGCTACTGGGCTGAGGCGTTGACGGACAGTGGGAAAACAAGACGCCGGGTAAAAAAAGAGGAGGAGCTGACAGGAGGGGCACCAAAGCGGGGAAGCTGACGTCGCCGTGGGAACCCAACAAACTGGGATTCAGGCGGCAACTGGACCGTCACAAGTATGAGTCACCGGAGGAGCCGGTGGACCAGATGCAACGTAGTACCGAGAAAACACTTTTGGGTCACGAGGCACACAAACATTTCAGTTTACTTCCTGTTCACATTCTTGGGACGCTCCCAGCAGGAACACAGACACAAAAACACACGTGCATGTGTTTTAGGGTTTTTTTTTATTTTATTTTTTTATGTGTGTTTGAAAATGTGTACTTTTAGTGTTATTTTTTAAAAAAATATTATTTGGAGAATTTGCCAGACGCAAAAAATAAATAAATAAATAATTGTAATTAAAACCAGTCTAAGTGAGTGTAGTCTCTGTAAATAATAAAAATTAAAGCCGTTTTCTCCACTGAACACACACAAGTGTCAACGAAATACCATTGTACAGCTAAAGCTTTTCCACAATGCAACAACGAGGCACTCTAAAGCGGCCACACCGGCGTGAAGCCCATGTCCACACGCTGCCTGTCAATTTGGACCCTTTCCAAAAATAATTCCCCCTCCTCACTCTTTCTGTCTTTCTCTCGATGTGCCCGCAGTCACAGCCAACAACGAGGCACTCTACAGAAACCACACCAGTGGACTATCCTAAGGGTAGATGTGTTTTTTTTTTTAAGTCTTTTTAACTGTAATAACCTCAAAGTGTGAGTTGCTGCCAAGTTATGTCACTGTGTTGCATCTTTGTTTAGACATCAGGAGGCGAGTGCCGGACGAGGGAGGTGTTGGACGAGTGACGCTAAAGATGATCTAATGATGAGCTATTGATTATTTAACAGAGCGCATCTTCTGCCCACGCAACCCGCTTCAGTGGGGCCCACACATTTGGTTTGTGATTTTGACAGCGCGCAGGAGGAAAAAACTATTCTCAAGGAGAGAAAAGGCGCACGCGCACAAAAAAAAGTTAACGTCCGCGCCTGAATGTTCGAAAAGGCAGCTATGTTTTCTTTTATCTCGCTCTCTTTTTTTCCAGCGCTACATCTGGACTCAGTTTGGGGGACTTTCTATTACTCACACACGTCAAGCTATAACAGAAACATGCTTGCTTGTGGCTCAAGCCAGTTGAATTCTGGAACATTTGCCAGCAAACATCAAACAGTGTTGTAGCAATATCGGCTAATGTAAATCTAATACAGCACTGTGCTAAATTGGACGTTGTTTTTGTTCGATTTTTGGGGTAAGAGATACTCAAATCTAGTTTAGCATGTGTAGGCAAGGGCAACTTTACAGTCAAATATGCTTCACAATAAGTAACATCGATGCTAATGTCCGTTCTGTTTAGCATCAAGCTACTGCACCTTTTGCAATACATCTTTAGTTTTGTTTTAACATTTGCTTGCTTAAATATACTGTATAACATTTAATTGTCAATTGTTGTATGTGTTGATTTCATAGTTAACTACAACTGAGAGCAACAAAACCTTGAAGCAAGCATGCTTGACATCTTTTTGGGAGAACTGTGCAAATGAAAGTAAGATTTAAGTAACTTAATTTAAAAAAAAAAAAAAAAAAAAAGGAGTTTAAATGTGCTTAAAGTGTTTAGTTCGGATTTTGGGTCTGTAGCCTACCTGCAAACGTGATTTGTAACGTGGCTGAACTTGCAGGTGCAATCAATGAACCAACAGTACATAAAAACACTTGAAAAATCAAACAAAAGTCTGCCACAAAAAGAGAGTGTGTCAATTTGATTATTGATGAAGGACATTTATACTTGCATTTCTTGTCTATCAAGTTTGCAATTTGACTTTGCCATCACTCTGAATAAAGCCTCAGAAAGCAACTTTTCGTTTTGTTTGTCGTACCTGTGTTCGGGCTCTTGCGGAGCATCTCGATCACTCGGCCCAGTCTGCCTTCCAGCGCGCCAGATCTTCGGCACACGGACGCCATCTCGCCCTCCAGCTCCTCCAGCACGCCCAGCGTGTGTCGGGACAGGTCCGAAAGTTGGCGGAGCACCGAAGTCAGCGTGAAGGCGCACACGTCAGCCAGATCTCCGAACACCGCCGACGTCCCGACGCCGGGCTTGCACAAATCTTTCGGCAGGACAGCGCGCTTGCAGAAAGGCATCCTGGAGCAGAGTTTACCGGACCGGACCGGACCGGAGGTCTTGCGCGCTCTAATCCGAAGCACAAAACTCCGCAGGTGGTCAGGTTATATCACCGCGCTCCGTCTGTTCCTTCTCCGTGATGCCTGCGCGCGGACGCATGCTCCGGGATGTCAAGGCTGGAAGTGTCCGCTCGGGCTGGGTTCGGTTCGGGCTTGGCGTCGTGCGGCAGCGTCCTCATCGTCGAGCCTCCTCACTCCTTCCTCAGACCTTCTCGTTTGTTGGCCAATGCTGTTTCTCTCCGTCAGCTGAAACACCGAACACATAAACTTTGCGACTTCCGCGGTCCTTTCAAAATTAAAGCACTACGCATCCACTTCCGGTTGAACTCTTGCGCAAGGGATAGCAATGTGCTATAATTCAAAATAAGGTTATAATTGACTCCCATGTTGTAATTGCTGATTATATGAAGCTCCTCAAGTCACTTCATCATAGCTCCGTGGCACCAATATGCCACAAGATGACGCCAAAGCAATGTTTTAATTACAAGTCAAAAAGCAAAGATGTGGATTCAGTGTCAAACATTCACATATTTCTGCAGGAAATCACCCCTATTCCCCCTTCTTCAAAATCCCCACATCTGGTTGTCAGCGCACCCCCTGGGCCCCTTTCAGCAGCCCCTCCCAGACACGCAATGGGCCCACCTCAATGTTTTTGTTGCAGCAGCAGCCCGTTGTGCTGAAGATGCGTTTGCGGGCAAGAATTTCAATTTCAACATGAAGCACTTGTGATGCAAAGTCATATTATTTGAATTGAAACTTACTTCAGTTGTGTTCTTGAATGGTGAGAGTCACACACTTGCTTTGATTAAGATTCCGAAGAGGTGACGCTTATGTTTGACAGGAACCTGGCAACCCCTGCAAGAGAGAAAACCTACACCATGAATATCTTGTTTTCCTGTGCTGTTTACGAGTCAATTTTGTAGGGAAAAAAAAAATAAAAAATCCTTACATTTTTTGCTATTCTGCTCAGGCCAAGTAACTACATTGACACAAGTTGAGGAGCTTCATTGAGTACTTTGTATCTTGTAGCGTCGATTGGCAATTACAAACCTATTTGAAGGGGCATCTAATTATGTCAACAATGTCTAGTTGCATTTAGGAGATAAAACATGACAATATTGACAGATCAAACCATACAATAGCATCAGGCACATTTCTTCACTGTGTACTCTATTGTGGTGTTGGGAGGGGCGGGGATCCAAAAAGGAAGTCACGGCCGCCCGCCGCAGTGAACATATGGAGCAGCGCTGGGTTGGAACGCAGCGAGGAGAGAGAGTGAGGATGAGGACATTTGGTGGAGGATGTGTTGACGAGGAAAAGATGCACAGGATGGAAAGGGGGTAATTAAAACAAAATAAACAGAAGCACGAGTGTTTTGTAAATAACATTTTTATTCTGAAAACCAGGCGATGTGGTCGGCCATTTTAACTGCTGCTTTGCTTGGCGGCCAGCCTCTTGTCTCTCTCCTCGGCGATGGTCAGGCGGATTCCCTTCCCTCTGGGCAAGGACACCCACGGCTTGTTGCCCTGGAGACGGGGAATATTTTCAGCATCCAAACGACGTGCGCTTGCGTATAAAGTCACCATTTAGCGTATAACACCCAAATATCGCTGGCGATCTCATTTGCAGATTTCTCAGCAGTGGGTTTCACAACATTTGCAACTGAATTTCAAGATGGTGCCTGCTAGGATTGTTGTCATGCTCGGTTTAAGTAGCAGAAGTTTGACAGTTTATAATTTATGCAACATCTTTGCTCATTTCAATTAGCCCATCTATAGCATTTCACATTGTGTGTTAGCATTAAGCTAATGGACTTCAAATTAAATTTTGTTCAAACATTTGTGTCAAAATGTATGTTTGTCTTTTGATTTTTTTTTTCAGTAAATGTCAACAGAGTGACCAAAAAAAATAAAAAATATATTGCTGATTTACACCTACAATGTACGTTACAGAAGGTATCGCCAGTGATAACTGAGGGTTAACCGTAACCGAGGAGCTCAGAACTTCTTAGAGGATTTTGGAATATTTTCATTGCTCTCAAAAGCATATAATCATCATTGCTCCACATGTGACTAGCGTAAATCAACATCCGGGCCATCGGGATCACCTCACCTTGCCAATGACAAAGATGTTGGAGAGCCTGGTGGCGAAGCTGTTGCCGGTGCTGTCCTTGACGTGCACCACGTCGAAGGAGCCAGGGTGGCGCTCCCTGTTGGTGATGACACCGATTCTGCCCAAGTTAGCGCCTCCGGTCACCATGCACAGGTTACCTGTGGTAGGAGGCGGGTCCGGGTTAAGCCAGCCGTTCTATTTGCTGTGTCCCGGATGCACACGTTGAACCTACCGGTGTCAAACTTGATGAAGTCGGTGATCTTGCCAGATTCCAGATCAATGCGGACCGTGTCGTTGGCCTTGATGAGGGGGTCGGGGTAGCGGATTGTGCGGGCGTCGTGGGTCACCAGGTGCGGGATGCCCTTGGTGCCGATGAGGATCTTCCTCACCTTGCACAGCTTGTACTGCGTAGCGACAGGGCGGCGTCATACACACACACACAAAAATAAATAAATAAAAATAAAAATAAAAATAAAAAGAGGCGGAGACGGTCGGACGTGTGCGTTGGCTTCTTACCTTGGCCTCCTCCGCGGTGATGCGGTGCACGGTGAAGCGTCCCTTCACGTCGTAGATCAGACGGAAATGCTCGCCCGTCTTCTCGATGCTGATCACATCTGCAAATAGCAGACGTTCGAAAAACATCTGTACATTGCAAACAGCACGATTCTTATTCACAATAAAGAGGGGACATTATTTAGGATGCTCAGCGTCTCGCTGAACTCACCCATAAATCCAGTCGGGTAGGTGATATCAGTGCGGACCTTGCCGTCAATCTTGATGAACCTCTGCATGCAGATTTTCTTCACCTCATCCCCGGTCAGGGCGTACTTGAGGCGGTTCCTCAGGAAAATGATGAGGGGCAGGCACTCCCTCAGCTTGTGCGGACCGGTGGAAGGACGTGGAGCCTGATAGAAAGTGCACAATTACTGGAAGCACTAAAACAAGACGTTGACGCAGAGGGAAACGTTACTTACAAAAACTCCAGTGAGCTTGTCGAGCATCCAGTGCTTCGGCGTAGCGACGCGCTTCAGGTGCTTCTTCGGTCCTCTGGCCTGTGGAAGACAATATCACATTAGCTACTTTGGTCATCCACATTTAACTACAATATGAAAATTCTCTATAATTCTGAAAATCGTTAATAAAACACAGAAACAAACTGGAGCCGGGTGCTTGACAATCGATGTGCAAAATGTTAACAAAATAGCATTTTATATGAATGTACGACCAGACATATAGATTTGATCTGTCTCCATGTGTTACCACATTTATTTACCTTTCTTAAGACGCGATACACAAATTTCAGCCATTCATATCGTAAACTTCAGGACGCGTGGCCACCGGTTCGAATTATTCACTAGCATAGCAGTTACCAGTCCCGACTGCGGCCTGCACACCGACAAACGATTGCGTTTACGAGGCCGACAAAACAATTCTCATTTTTCAAATCACGCTCATGTAATAGGCTGCCAAAAAAACATGCACGTCGCATTAAAATGCGGCAGTCAGAATCCATTAACTGTCGCTTTCTGACTAGCATAGCAGCCGTGACGCTAACGGAAATCCAGTCTCAATCCATAAGGATAGACTCGTCTTTTATCTGAAATATAGACGCTAACGATATTGTAAGGTGTCTTATTTTTTACTCATCTGTTTACGTTTGTGGAAGTACAAAGTAGAAAAGTGATGTCTAACGATGATATGAGAGAACAACGGCTAAAGAATGGAACCCACCATGGTGAGGTCTGCAGGGGAAAGGACCAACTCACTTCCGGTAAGGAGTCATAAGGACGCTTACGGAACAATGGGAGGGACAAAAAGCCTATATAAGTGGACTGATAAATGAAGTTAAATGAAATGAGCGTGTATCGATTAAACTAAAAATATAATTTAATTTTATGTATATGTTTGATATAAATAGGGTTACAGACTTACTATTCGGTCTTTATTATAGAATTGGAGTACACGTGCACGAGATGTATATGGGCCCATTATATGGACAATTTATATCACAAACTATTATGATTAGAAATAATTGTATTAATCTGATATTACAATTTAAAAAAAAATATTTTGAGACTAAGGGGTTGGACAAGATGAGTTCCCACCCCCTCCCGTACTTCCTCGAACTCCTTTTGAACATTTAAAATTTTGCCAAACATTTAAATTTATTGCCGCTTTATTTCTTTTTTTTTACTATTTTATAGGATTGCGTTTTTAATTTTTGCCTGTTGAGATATTCAAATAAAGTAATCAATCAATCCAAACCAATATGGCTACGAGTATGAATGTATGAATTAAACAAGAAAACACTAGATGGCAGCAGCTATTCACATTTGGTGGCAGTCAACTGAACGTCAAATTTACCTGTGCGCTCCCAAAGTTATGGGTCATTTGAAATTTTTAAGACATTTTAATGTACTTTTATTGGACATTTTTGTGAGTCTGAAAGATGATAGAATTGTTTGATGAATAAGACAAACACACTCATACCATTTCTATAATTGTTTATTTCATTGTCTGGACAAAAATACAATCTTTTTTTCATGAAAACTCAAATTTTTTCCATAAACAAAAGAGGAGCCTGTAAGCAAAGGTGCGTCTAAAATCATCTTTGAAAGAAAAACAACAGAAAAACATGCACACCGCTGACCCACTTTGGTGACAAAATAATTTGCATCTTTTTGCTACCTTAACTGACAACGGAACGGAATTAATGACGTGTCACGCCAAGGTGGTCGTACACAGGCCCCCGTTGTCCTTTCAGTCCAGACGGACATCAGCCACTGTCCTGTGTTCTGCTCCTGCTCGATTCCAACATGAAAAGAAAGGGGAGTGCAAAGAGATAAGCACTTGTCGGACAATTACTGTCCTTGTGAGGCCAAAGAAAGAGAGCGAGCGAGAGAGTGAAAGAAAAAGGAGGCTTTTTTTTCCCCTGCATGAGAACACAGTGGAATATTGTCCATTGAGAAAAGAGCAAGCGTACTGTGGCTCATCATAAAGTCCGGCCGGCGTCCCACTTTCATGTTCCTGGATGGAGAACAGCAGCAACAGGTGTGTCTTTGTGTGACCGTCCATCAGCTTCTTCTCATTAAGCTTCCACCCTGGAGGAAATAGGAGACAGCAATGGCTCCTTGTTTTTCCTCCTTCATGCTTACTTTCTAACCAAATATTACAACCACTCACCCAGTGGGAGGGTTGGTTTCATCATGACTACGAACTAAAATTTGATCCACTAACTTCCAAGTGGCTACTATTTAACAAAGATCGTATATAGGAGACAAAGTCCTTCTTTACCGAGGTCTGACCGGTGTTATAATGAAGCTCTAACGTCCCGGCCGTTCTGCTAGCGCGCTCGCTCAGCAGCCTGCCGCCACATCGGACATGAAATCAAACTCGTTTTGGCCCAGCCACAGTTCAGGCAAGTCATTTGCCCGGTCCAGTCCGAGCTCCACCACCAGCGAGGTGAGGACCTCCTCGTCTACGAGGTCAAAGTCTAAGATCCCGTTCGGGCCGGCGCCCTGCATCCCCGAACCGCCGAGGCCCCCGGAGGGCCCCAGCATCTGGTTTGCGGGCCTAAATCCCCTTTGACCGGCACCCGGCGTCGGGTGTGCCGCCGAGGAGCCCGCCAGGTTCTGGTAGTGCGAGTTGAGCTTCTGCAGCTGCATGCTGGCGATGAGGTGCGGCCCCGTCTGGTGGCAGAAAGGTTGCTGCTTGGGGGACGACGCCAGGGCCGAAGGGACGGCGCCGGGGGATGGGGAGAAGGGTCCCGACGAGGTCTTGGAGGAAGGGTAGAGGAGTTGGGAGTTGAGAGGAGAGGAAGAGGAGAGGTCCTTCATTGCACTACCAGCAGTCAAGTCATCACCTGCGCCAGACAAAACATGTTAGCTAGTTTGATTCTTATTTATTTAAACATCCTGTTAAATACATATTACACCAAAAGAAATACTGCACCCAAGTGATGTTACAATTTATTTTTTGCATTTATTAGGGGTGTCAAAATTGGGGAGTTAATTTAAAGTTTCTTTAATGCCACTATTGTTTTTAACGCATGATTTATGACCGCCCCTTACTTGGAAAAAGCCTGTAGTGGGGGAATTCCAGTCGCAGCACAGCAGAGACGTCAACGTCAAAATTTAGCTGTAATAAATTTAATAATAATGCATACATTTGTAGAGACTGAGTCAAGTTGTATTTTACCATTTTTTAAATGTGCAGAATTTCACAAGTGACTTCATGTGAAAGATTAGATAGCGTTGATGTGAAAAGAAAAATGCACTGACCTGTCACCAATGTCTTACAAATGCAATTATGCCATCTAGTGGCAGAAATTTACCTCAACACAAACCAATATCACACTCGTTTTTTACAGTACAGGACATATTTTTTACTTTTAACTCCATTTTATGAAATGACTGCATTAAAAGACTAAAACATGCAGCCATATTTCTATGAGTAATGCATATATTTGTAGAGACTGGGGTCAAGTTGTATTTTACAATTTTAAAAATATGCAGAATTTCACAAGTTACTTCTTGTTAAAGCTCTTAATATGAAAAGAAAAATGCACTGAGCTGTCACCAATGTCTTACAAATGCAATTATGCCATCTAGTGGCACAAAAACTACCTCAACACCACTCAATATCACTCATTTTTTACAGTACAGTACATATTTTTAATTTGAACTCAATTTTACGAGTTATGAAATTAGTGCATCAATGAAAAAAATATGTGGCCATATTTCTTAATAGTATAATAAATAAAACAGGGGTGGAAAACTCTGTCCTCAAGGGTCGGAGTCCTGCAGGTTTTGGAGGTTTTCCGTTTCCAACACAAGCTGATTCCAATCAACATCGTTATCATGCTTATGCAGTGCTTGCTGATGAGCTGATCATGTATCAGCTGCGCTGGAGAAGGGAAACATCCAAAACCTGCAGGACTCCGGCCCTCAAGGCCAAGCCCTGAAATAAAATAAATAATAAATAATAAAAATGTGAAACATTTGTTAAACGTATGAAAATTAAGAAAAAATGTTATTGGACATTTAGAAAAGATGCAAAAATTTGCAATTAATCCTAAGTTAACTATTGAGTAACGTGATTAATTACAATTAAAAATGTCAAATCGCCTGAAACCCCGAGCATTTATTATTGCTTCCTGTCCGCACGCTGTCGTGACACCCCAGTCGAAACTTCAAATCGTACAACGGGCCGGGTACGGCGCCTGGCGGGACCACATGACTCCAGCGCGCAGATTTGCTTGAAGTCTGCTTTTCCTCATGATCTATTGAGCAGCAAATGAACCTTGAAAAGACCTCGGGTACGAGCAGGCTAAGAAAATGGTTGAAGGCTGTGAGTGTGAGAACAACAGAGTGCTTGAGTGCGTCACATGGCGAGATAAATACCAGATCAGGATCTCTACCCTTAACCTTCCCGATTTTTTTTTATATTGTGTCATCGTCCGTAAAGGTTGAAAAAATAAAAGCCTATTTAGACAAATTAAAAAGCAGAAGGTAAAAATTCTTGCATCTCACACACGGAGTATGTTATGGAAAAAGTAATGAGGCCCCTAGGGCCCCCACCTCCCTTGCTATTGTACGTGGAGAACCTAATTGAAAAAGGCAGGCACGCAGCTGCACTCGACTGATAGAGTTAACACACACAATGACACCAAACAGCTGTCGGTGGCAGCTCGTTCTGTGCATTCATCAACTGATTAGTGTCAGGGCCAGACTGTACACTGCACAAAAATGTCAAAAACAACTATAAACATTTATTTTCTGCAGCATTCATCATCATTAGGATCACAGGTGAGCTGGAGCCAGTGAGAAAGTGACCAAAAAAATGACTCATTGCTCCAAATTATGTATCGTTCACAAATGTTTGGAGGAGGCTAATGCAAATTATTGGACTTAAAAAAAGTTAAATATAACTGAAGTGTACTGCAGTAAGTGATTGTTCGCTTTGCAAATCACTGATGGATGACTGATTAATGGAGTCTGAAGTACAGTAACTGGAGGCCAAAAGTTACATACCGCCTGCTCCTAAACTGAAAATGTGTCAAAACGTGGTACTTTCCCACAACAAAGTCTTTGTAAACAGAAGACTATAGTAATTTGTCATGTTTTGCTGAACTAGTGTCTCTTTGTTCATGTGTTCTCATTGCTCCCAACATGAAACAGAAGCCGGACACAAGGTGCCGCCAGCAAATACTTGACCTCATTTCTAGTATTATGTCAACACGGGCTGGAGGAACGGCGGAAAAAGTCGTGCACAAACTCACTCACAGTCCGTTTACACAACAAGCGACAATTAAGAAGTTGCTCACCTGCAACAGATGGCCAGAAAAGCCTCCATGGAGATCACATTTGGAGCTGAGCAGCAGGCTGAAAAAAAACACGACAGTTACTATCGGAAAGTTTTCCTCAAGAGGCAACACGCGCTCAACAAACTGTCAGCTCCTCTGGACTGAACTCATTACAAGTATATGGCTTCTCCTCCTCCCTCTCTCACCAGCGCAGTGAGTGAGAGAGAGCGAAAGAGAGAGAGAGAGAGAGCGTTACGTCACGAGATGGACTTGTGTCAAGGATTCGCAAAGTTGTGTTTGTCAAAACATCTCCAACTTTCCCTCACATTTCAACAGAAATACGTTTTGCCCTGGGCAAAAAAAGGATAAACAAATTCAGCTGCTGAACAGTCAAAGTAGATTTAAAGCAGTGTCTCATTTGCATAAAGCATTTGCTGGGAAACTCGTACAAGCCACTGACTGTCTGACTCACAGGCTAAAGCTCTTTAATGCGCCTTCTGACATACACAAGTTATGCAAGAATGGAAGGTGGTATTTGTAACAGATGAGGCAGCACAACAGGACCACAAAACTTGCATCTGAACCACACGGACAAACCCAAATGTGAAGTTAAAAATGTAACAAAACCATTTTTGTTTAGGTTAGTTTTGCTTTTTCTATTTAGACAGTTACTATGTACTGTATCCTGTAGTGGTTTGCCACCATTTTGTGGCTTGTTAGTGCCAAGGAACTTTTAGTGTGAGTTGAGGGGTTCATATAGACTAGTGTTTCTCAACCCTGGTCCTTGGGGCCCACTATCCAGCCTGTTTTCCATGTCTCCCGATTCCAACGCAGGTGAGGATCGTTATCAGGCTTCACCAGAGCTTGCTGATTAGCTTTCATTAGAATCAGCTGCATTGGGAAAAGGGAAAAGGGGCACTTTTTGGCATGTTAGGGCAATATAAACCTAATCAAATACTCAAGGATTTCTATCTAAAACACATAAAAATGTGAACAATGTGCACCAAGCAGCAAACATCTTCATTTTCTTCCCCCCAGCCCGCCAACATTTCCCAAACCTCTTCTGCATCCCGCAGAGCCGCAAGGCGGAAGGTTGACGGTCCGCCATCCATATTGTCTTCATTAGTGAGAGTGGATGGCACATTCTTCGGATTCCCTGGCGGGGGGGAAGCAGCACGAGTGAGTGAGGGGCACACATGTAAACAACACTGCTATACACAAACATGGCGGATGAGTACAGCCCAGCTGTAACTAACACAGTAAAACACAAACGGATGAGTAATCGGCCCGCCGTAGCCAAGGAGGATATCCTGTTTTCTGGTTATATTGTGAAGCTGTCAACATTGTCCTGTGTACAGTACTTTTTGTTTGGTGTTTTTTTAGAGTGGAGAAATGCCCACAGCACACCGAAAGGAGGAAGTGGGAAGGAAAGAGGTGGGATACTTCCCTGTTTCCTGTGTCGTCCCTTTTCTGCCCAACCGACATTTCAAAGCAAGGTGGCACCGTGACCACCAACTGTAAAAGGCCTTCAGCACATGAAGAATGAAGAAATCTATTTCCAGTTTTGTATGTGTGGCTTTTTTAACGGAAGAGAATAGTGCACTCATGTGGCAACAAAGCTAGTTTTGTTCCCTGAGTTCAGCTTTGTTTGGGCATTGTGGATACAAATCCTTTATTGAGCAGCACCCACACGGAGTGCGGGTCACAGTGTGTACAGTATAGTACCTCGTGGTCCTGTATTTCTGAGGCGAGGGTCTTTCCCAAAAGTGCTGCTATCCATCTGATAGATGGGTCCAGCAGCAGGCCTTGTTGGCCAGGTTGCATCTGCCTGGTGCAGAGAAGCATACTGGTACATAATGTATGATAATTGGTATTAAAATAATGCTAGGTTTAGCTAACATTAAACAAAGAATTGATTGTTTATGCAATTACAATTTTTTTTGTATAATTGTTTTTTTAATGAGTAAAATAATATTTTAAATTTTTTTTAATTATTACATATTTGTTATAAAATTTAAATACATAAATTTGTTTTTAATGTAACTACTAAACCGAATTTGCACCATTATTGGGATGCATTTGTACAGTACAGTACAGTGTGTTCTTGTACATATATGTACATAATATTTTTTGTTTCTGTTCTTGTGTACAGATAAAGGCTTGTTCCATGATCTTTAATCATCCAAACAATGAGTAAGAGGAGTGAAGTGCACAGAAAAAAAAAGAGCGACCCTCACATAAGAGACACAAAGAATGTGGAAAGAGCAAAAGGAAAAGAGGCCAGTTTGTATTCAAGTAAAATGGCTTCATTGTGTCCAATAATTAGCTGCCATCATCTGGCTGGAAGAGTCTGGCATAGAGGGCTCACACACACCGCTGACACGCACAGAATTATTTTGGCCACGAGAGAGCAGCATGCATTTTGCAGCTGACTGCAGTTGGGTCCGAGTTTTTATAGTTACGTGTGCTTGTGTGTGCAGCGCCAGCACAAGGAAAAACAACTGAACTAAGCACCTGCTTAAATGTTAAATGTTTGGATTAAGGTAGTTTATCTCTATTTTTGAACTATAGCTTTTCACATTTGTACATAGTTTTGAAAATCTAATTATTAAACTTTATATTTGCTTTTCAAAACTACATTTTTCATCGTTTTCATGTATCTAAGTGGATGCAAGTATTTCCCTTGACATTGTATTTTTATTTTAATTAATACTGCGGTCTGGTATATTTTTGTAAAATAATAATAATAATAATGTTTTTTTTTTTTTTTTAGTTTTGTATGTAAATCAAACACACCCGGAAGTGTTCCTTATTTTCTTCCTTGAAGTGGCGCTTGTTTTACTCTCCAGCGTTGCCGGCAGTGCGCAGACGGACCGATTAAATGCAACCGGACGTGCATTTTTCAAAAATACACTAACAGTGCGTTTGTGCGTCCAATGGTTTCTCATTTATTGACTATATTGTTGATTTATTTTTTGTTAGGAAGAACTATTAATAATACATTCAGCCACCCTTAAGAATTTTTATTATTTTTATTCAAAGGCCATCTTTATTAATCATTACGCAAAACAAGAAAATCGCGTTAAACGTATTTGTCAAAGATATACTTTTACTTTGAAAGGAAGTCCCCCCGTATCCGGTTTATCATCGTCACTTGCTTCACAATCTAGCCACCTCGGAAAATCCAACTAGCGCAGCAGCAAAACATTAGCTTAGCTAGCCGGCTAGCTTCAAGTGCGCTGGTCTTCATCAAATCATCTATGAGTCGCAAGAGAAATCTGACTTATTCGGGCACTAACCTGTCCCCCGAACTACAAGGAGCGTTCATGGAGCCTCCCGGGTCGACGTGCCGCACCGAAGGCGATTTCCTGAACCTGGAGCCCGACGAGGAGCTTCTGTGCACGGTCAGGTCTGTCAGCGAACACCTGGGCAGGAACATCAGCGCCGCGCTGGACGCCGCCATGGCCGAGATACGACACATGCTCGGCATCAGAATACGTGCGCTCAAGATGGAGTTGAAGGACAAAACCGACGAGATCGCGCTGTTGAAAGCGAAGCTAAACGACGTTCACAGGGACGCCAAGGAGGCTGCGGAGGCTCCTCCAGATGCTACGGAGGCTCCCGATGCTGCGGAAGCTCCCGACGCCACCGCCGCCTTCAGAAGCTCCAAGATGCTCTGCGTGGATTCAAAACGAGAGAAAAAGCCCCTCCTACCCGGGGTGAAGAAAGAAAACATCGACGCCATTTGCGATTACTTGATGAAGGACAAAAACTCGAGGGGGGCCACGGAGATGGACGGAGGCGAGCAGGGCAGCCAGGATGAGGATCCGCATCCCCTCCAGCTGTGGCCGGACGGCGGAATGAGCGCTTCAGGGCCTCCTGGACACACAGATGACATCTTCAACATGCTGCCGTCTAGTAGCAGACGCTTGTACGACTACGAGTGGATAGCTCCCATGGAGTACTCATCAGACATCAAGGGTAAAAGGCATTCACCTCAATTACTTAAGGGCGCAGAATGCAGTTAAGACCAGCATATTATTACTTTAGCGCCGTCTTGGAGCATCTAAGAAACTACATTGAAGTCAGTTGAGGCGTTTCATTTACACAAACTAGTGTTTTGCTGCCATCTTGTGGCATCTGTTGGCAATTATAAACCTTACTTGTAGATTTTAGCTCTGTGGAAGGGACCCGGTAATGAACGCTCAATTGTCTTTGCAGTTGTGAAGCAGCCGGAGTGTGAAAACGAGGAGGATGATGAAGAGGAAGGCTCGTCGGAACAGACTCCGACCCGCTTCCCGCACGTCCAGCCTGCCGATTTCTCCGCTGTTCCTGGTTCCCCTGGTGAGGGCGGCACACATCCACACACTGAGGCAGGTGAGTAACGGCTCATTTTTAGTACACTGCAGAGACGAAAGACGATATTTGATATTTGTTTGTCATTCCAGGCCAGCAGTTCTCCAACCACACCTTCATCTGCTCTTTGTGCGGAACCTTCTGTCCCGACTCGGCGTTTCTGGAGGAACACGTTAAACTCATACACTCGGAGACCGCCGGCGCCCAAGCGCTCCAGGCCCCGCAGACCACCGCGGGGGACAAAGGACAGGCTGTGGACAGCGGGGAAGGGGGACCTTCCAAAAAGGAGGTCCAACTCAAGGGCAGGTACGAGTGCGGGGACTGCGGCCGCCATTTTAACTACCTGGGCAACCTGCGGCAGCACCAGCGCATCCACACCGGGGAGAAGCCCTTCGTGTGTCCGGATTGCGGCGAGCGCTTCCGCCACGCCGCCCGCCTCAAGAGCCACAGGCTGGTGCACAGCGGAGACCAGAGACCCTTCCCGTGCCTCCAGTGCGGCAAAGGCTTCTCGGTCCTCTCCGGCCTCAAGAGACATCAGCGGGTGCACACCGGCGAGAGCCCGTACGCGTGCCCGCAGTGCGGCCGGCGCTTCAAGGAGCTTGGCAACCTGTACACCCACCAGAGGATCCACAGCGGCGCCACGCCGTACTGCTGCCAACAGTGCGGGCGCAGCTTTCGCCACCTGGGCACCTACAAGAGTCACCGGTGCACGCCAGCACAGTAACAGTTGACTTTCTGTCAAGTCAGCACGCAGACAACTGGCGGACTTGGCGGCATTCTCATGGTCTGATCTTTGCGATGACATCGTGAGATACGGCAGACGATCAGACAAGACTGCTCATGCTTTGTGTACAAATGTCAAGTTGTGTTTAACCCGCGTCATGTGCTGTTACACAATATGTAGTGCTCTTTTTATGTTTCAAAACAAGTCTAAGATAACCAGAGATGGGAAATCCAGGTCCAGAAAATAGGCTACAAACCCTGCCACAGTTTGGCTTCAGCTACAGGTGCTTGTACTCAACCGGCAGGTAAACGAGGTCATTACGAGAAGCACCTGTGGCTAAAGCCAAACTGTGGCAGGGTTTTTACTTTTTTGACCTGGTTTTCCCATCTCTGAAGATAACCACTGACAATCTTTCTTTCTTTTTTTCCAATAAAAATAACCTATCAACCAGTCAATTGTTTCTTTACCACTAACATCTTTGCTAAAATATGTTCTTGTAAGGTCAAACAATTGTATTCCATAGTCACAGTCAACAGTTGATTACATCTGTTAAACTGTTATAGATTTTCTTATTGCTTTTCCAGTTCACTTTTTTTTGTATTGAGACTTTGGGCATGAACACACTTAAAAAAAAAAAAAAAAAAAAACACACACAGCATGCTTAATTTTTAAACAATTTTCATACATAAATACTAGGATATGAAAAGTCAGCATCTTTTGAAAATGTTTTTACTTAAAAATACTAATTTAGTTCAGGTAATACTAATGCTGCCTTCATGTGGTATCGTAATTATGGTAAATAGCACATGTCGAGTAGAAAATTGCACATGAACGCCCCATCATGTCGTATTTTCTACTGGAGAACTGGGAATTGATTTTGTTACCCGAGTTTCCGAGTTCAGAGAACTTTTCAAGTTTCAACACAGCGGAGAGCACACAAGGATTTGGGAATTATGGAGGACCAAAACTGCCAAAATTCAAAATAAATAAATGACTAAATAAATAAAATAATAGTGAAAATAAAAATGAACATAAAAAATCTAATTCGAAAATTATATCCCAAAAAATAAATATAAATGGAAATAAATCCGTTTTTATTTTCACTTTTATTAATTTATTCTATAAATTATTTTAGTCGTTTATCTATTTATTTAGTCATATATTTATTTATTTAGTCATTTATTTATCTATTTAGTCATTTGTTTATTTAGAATTTTGGCAGCCAAGTCGAAATGTTATTCAAATGAGGGGGCGGTCCTAAGCGTGTCTTGGGTTGGACTCCGCCGTTGCAAACTGACTGTCATTGGTCGAGCGAGCAGCTCGACGAACAAGGAAGTCTCGCCGGCTTGCAATGAAGAGCTTCAGCAATGGACGACTATCTTGCCCACTGTCTGCGATCACTTGTTGTCTTGCAAATCAAGTCGCAAGTTGAGGTGACAGTGGACATGTATAGCTTTTACAATTTCAAATGACAGTGTTATGTGGCACTAAAAATCCCTTAAATGGCGCCATTTTACCCATCATTTGACGTGCTAACTATAATATAGTGCCGTTTGATTTTCATATGACACCATAAAATGGCGGTTTTCAAATACAATAATGTCTCTTTGATATTCTCCCCCTGCAGAAACATCCACAATTGTCTAATCAATGTGGCCTGCACCGAAAGTCAGTTTTCAACAGCCATACCTAGCATAATAGTCAGCTGTTGTGCTAACTGCTAACTGTAGGAGGCGCTGCACCCTAGCACATTAGTCAAGCGCAACTGACAGATTCATATGGAGGACACGCAATGAACGTGATGGATGAATGCTTCTTTTCCCAACTTTCATAATCAAGCGTCCATAAAATTAACACCAACACAATTACACGCTGGAACACAACGTGACTAATCCAGACTAATTGTACGCCCGTTTGGAGACGACATGAGAGGATAACATAACATGGTGGACGTGGAGCTGACATTGACACCTGCCAGCCCCTCTCGTCGCAACTCAAGTACAAAGCCCTTCAACGTGACATTGAAATGCAAACCAGGGACAACATGTTCTCGTCAACAAATGGTTATGAAAAGGCCATCTCACACATGCAGGAACTCCATCATCAAAAGGGTTGTGAGAGTCCTGCGTTCAAATAATAACCACAGTGATGCCAGATGAATCAGGCGGATATTGGATCTCTTGAGCTCAATTTTTATTTAGCTACAAATGCTGATGAACTGACTCTTCAAGCACATGAAGTCCTAGCAAAAACCCAAAGGGATAATATATTCACGCACATAAATTCACAAGTTAACTTATGAGCACAGTTGTATGGTGATAAAAAGCTTAATGTCCATATAATCCAAAATATTGTGGCAATTTATATTTTCAGAGCTTGAAATTGATAAAAGTGGCGATGTGCATGTGAATGATTCATAGCATCTTTGTGTCATTAAGGGCCGATTATTTTTTTGTACATAAAGAGTTGTGCTCATTAATTTACATACACTAGAAGTAATATGCAACACTATCTTGGTTGACAGTCAAACAGATGTAAACAAGTATCCAACCATTTTTGCTTGGCCCCAGCAGCTATTGGAAGCTGGCTGTGTCATTTATTATGGAGGCCCAAAACTGCTCAAATTAAAAATAAATACAGGAATGAATCAATAAAAGTGAAAATAAAAATGGAATTAAATTTAAATAGAATTAGAATTACAATTAAAAATAGAATACAAAAATTAAATATAAATGGGAATAAAAAATATATATGTATAAAATAGGAGATTCAAAAAATAAATATAAAAAGATATTTTTTTGTATTAAATTTTTTGAATTATAGTTTTTATTTTCACTTTGATTCATTTATTCATGTATTCATTTATTTTTAATTTTGACAGTTTTGGTCCTCCATATAGTTTATAACGTGCCGCCAGCAACACTCAACTCGCCTTCAGTCTGACTGTAGCGTTATGTTAGGCTAGTAAGACTACAAGACACGAAAGCAGGAAGTAGTTCCATTTCTGGTATGACAAAAACATGCACGCCTGCTCGCAATTAGATGCATGAGACTAATTAGGAAGGAACTTGAATTAAAGATGACAAACTGAAAAGCAGACATTGCATAATACATAAAGCACACTGTAAATTTTTGATAAAAATAAAAGGATTTCATAAGCACCTTATGGTCCAAAAAAATACATAAATTCATATTCCACAAAATGCAATATTCTCAATCCTCTCTTTTGTATAAACACATCAATTCGCTATAAGATACACATTTTCATGCAGCAGGCAGAAGTTGGAGACATGAAACAATGAAATATATGGAGCTTGGCAAAAAGACATTACGAAGGATGGGAGACTGAGACAGCATGCTAAATAAACCGGGGAGGGAGCGAGAGGAAGGAGGACGGAGGAGAGAGAGAGAGAGAGAGAGGAGAGGTGGCATGAAGCCGCTCTCAGAGCAGTCGGATGCTGACACACAACGTACCGGACCGTCGCAGGATGCGACTCGTGGACCGGTGGAAGCATCGCAGCGACCAGAGCAGCTGGCAGGTGAGGAAATCACACGCATGCTTGCGAAACTCATTCTCAAAGGCGTGAGAGGAACCGTTGCATGTGATTGCTGTGCGATGTGGTCGGTTGGATAAGGTAGGACAGGTAGGTTAGGGAAGGCGGAGTAGGAATGCCTGGTAGGAACGACAAGTGGGTATGTAGAACAGGTGGATAGGATGTAGGGAAGGTGGAGATAGAAGGGAAGCTAACGTACGGGAGGTAAGACAGATGAGGTAGGAAAGGCACGAGGGTAAGAATGCAGGATAAGACAGGTAGGCAGGAAAGGTGGGATCCGACAGGTAGAGGAAGACGTTAGGGCAGGACAGGTTCGTATAGGAAGTTAGTTCTGTTGAAGGTGTCACATCAAGGATGCACTGATCAGAACAAGATTTTTTTTTTTTTATCCCCAACCTAAATACACCTCCATTATTCAAGCGGCATCTGTGCTTTCATCCATTCACTTAATGGCTGTGCCGTCCTGGCTACTAATGTCGTCGAAAAGGATAATGGAGGCCGGCGTGAAAGCAGCTCTCGCTTTCTCGCCCACACAATCCTTTTCTCTCACATTGCATATTCCACCCGGCGAGGGCCGCTAATGCAACTTCAAAGTGGTCATGAAAGCACCTTGAAGGTTGCCTTGGAGCGAACGGAATACTCAGATTCGCAGAAATGTACCGAGGTGATGATGATGATGTCCGGCTGACTTTTTATTTAAAGTTGGCAGAGACAAAGCTAGCAGACCAACAGCATTACCTTATCTACAGTAGGGATGTAACGATAAGGGCAATATCGTGATATTAAAAGTGCCACAATATCGCCGTCGTCATGCTCACAATATTTGAAAGTCAGATTGATTTCCAGTTGTGCAGTTCTAGCACCCTCTAGTGGCTAGTTTATTAGTGCAATTTAATTTTCATTAGGGATGTTTTGGCCTTCTATGTTTAAAATCTATGCCAATTGTCTGATGGGGAACCTAATTTGCTTGTGAAGCGATTAATGTGTGCTTAAATTAGCAAGTAAGAGCCTCAATATTGTTATTAGAGATTGCAGGTGGTTTATATGCATTGCTGTTATGTACAAAAGCACAATATTGTGCTTTTTTTTAATTATTTTTTTTTTTAGTATGAGATCTCTTTTTTTACAATATTGTGATCTTTTTTAAATATACAATATTGTGATAAATATCGTATAGTTGACAAACGAAGACATGATTTCAAATGAAGGAAGAAAAAGTCAGCCCCTCCCCTCAAAGTCAAAGACGATTTTCTGGACTTTTTTTTAAAAATTTTTTCAAGTGGAATTTTAGAGTATACCCACTTCTCCAAGGTCCGCTACACCACTGCTTATCTATAACCTTCCTTTTATTGTCTATTCAGGAGTACTAGCAACGCCACAACGCTTCGGATCAAGCAGAGCGTGTAACAAGCGATCATGGATTTTAACGAGAGCTTTACGGCCGAGCCAACGGGCCTGCCGTCTAACACGAGCGCAGACTACGAGGACTACAACCCGGATCCCGATGCCATCAAAATCATCATCCCATCCATCTACGCCCTGGTTTGCTGCGTGGGCCTAACGGGCAACGCCATGGTCATTTACGTCATCCTCAAATACGCCAAAATGAAGACGGCCACGAACATTTACATCCTCAACTTGGCCATCGCCGACGAGCTGTTCATGCTGAGCGTGCCCTTTTTCGCCACCTCGGCCGCCGTGCGTCACTGGCCCTTCGGCTCGCTCATGTGCAGGCTGGTGCTGAGCGTGGACGGCATCAACATGTTCACGTCCATCTTCTGTCTGACCGTGTTGAGCGTGGACCGCTACGTAGCCGTGGTGCACCCCATCAAGGCGGCGCGCTACCGCCGACCCACCGTGGCCAAACTGGTCAACGTTTGCATCTGGGGGCTGTCGCTGGTGGTCATCCTGCCAATCATCATCTTTGCCGATACCGTCCCGGCCGAGGACGGCGCCATGGACTGTAACTTCCTGTGGCCGGAGGAGTCCTGGTCCGAAGCCTTTGTGATTTACACCTTCCTGTTGGGCTTTCTCCTTCCCGTAGGGGCCATATGCTTGTGCTATTGCCTCATGGTGGCCAGGATGCGAGCGGTGGGACTAAAAGCCGGGTGGCTTCAACGGCGGAGCTCCGAGAAGAAGATCACCCGCATGGTGCTGCTGGTGGTGGCCGTGTTCATCCTCTGCTGGATGCCCTTCTACGTCGTCCAGCTGATCAGCGTCTTCCACCGGCCGCCGGACCCCATGGTCACCCAGCTGTTTGTCATCCTCAGCTACGCCAACAGCAGCGCCAACCCCATCCTCTACGGCTTCGTGTCGGATCACTTCCGCCGCTCCTTCCAGCGCATCGTGTGTTTCCGCTGGCTGGAGTCCGGCGTGGATGCCGAGCAGGTGGACTACTGCGCTGTGGCGGTCAGGGGACAAGCCACGTGCGCCCAGCTGGATTTCCCCAAAGACTTCGCCGCCTCTGACGTGGTGTTACGCAATGGAACGTATACCTCGCGCACCACCACCGTGTGAAGAAAATTCCTAAACCGGCTCAGTGCGTACGGACCCAAAATAAACAACCAAGAAAGCATCCAAGAATTTTTCATCCAAGTTCCTGATAGTCAGTGAATGTCAAAGACGTGTTCTGTAGATAAAAAAAAAAAAAAAAGTTGAATTACCATTACGTACTCCAAGTTATGTTTTTTTTTTGTTTTTTTGTTTTTTTTACTTATGCGTGCAAAAACAAACAAACAAATGCAGCAATGAAGGTCTGTAATGCCTCATAATGCCAGTAACTCACTCCCAGATGTTCACTAAAAGACTAACCATCAGACCAACTCACTAAGCCACATTTCAGAAAAGCAGTTTACATTCTCTTTTATTATGTTTTCATACAAAACGGTGCTATTTTGCTTGATTGGGAACAAAAAAATGTTTTTGGGGAAGCGAAATGGATTAATGTTTAGGGGGACCAAATTTTCAAAATTAAAAACCGGTACACTGAAAATCAAATATACAATAAATTCTCACCAGGAACTATTCATAACAAATTTCGCTAGTCACTTTGACTTTAGCTAAATGCTATCTTGGTAGACTTTAGCTAAATGCTATCTTGGTTGACTTTAGCTAAATGCTATCTTGGTTGACTTTAGCTAAATGGTATCTTGGTTGACTTTAGCTAAATGCTATCTTGGTTGACTTTAGCTAAATGCTATCTTGGTTGACTTTAGCTAAATGCTATCTTGGTTGACAGTTCGTTCGTTCGTTAATTCGTTCGTTCCTTTGTTCGTTCCTTCCTTGCTTCAATTCATTTCATTTGAGAGAACTGATTTGAGTACATTGAATTAAGAACTCGATCAGGGAATGAAATACATTCATAAGTCGGTATTGTTTGTATGTACCGAATCTGCGAGACAGTGTACATTTAAATTTGCTTGTATGTACTGTATGTATATATGTTAGTCAAGTAGATGTATATTTTGTTCATCTGTATGTAGGTCTTTATATTTGCTTAATACTTAGTTGCTTACTGTATGGACAGTATACTTGTAGTAGGGAACATGCATATTTTACATGTTTACATTTGTATCTACAGTCGACGTACACGTGTTTCTGTGATTGCTGTGTGTGTAAAACCAGTTTTCATTTGAAAATGAACACACTTTTAAATCCAAATGAATAGAAATTGAGTCGCATTCCCGTCAGTGTTTCAGATGTCAACTATTACGATCAGCTTTTGTTTCGAAACGTTTCTTGTGGCTTTCGTCAATTGCCACCATGAAGACAGGCATTAAATGGACTTGATGATGTAATGACCCCCTTTCTTTCAACCCCCCCCACATACACACACTCCCACATCTGTTTTATCTGCAGTGCTGGGAACACAGCGACATCACCGGGTCATCATGACAGGCTTGGAGAATGGCTGCGGACGTCAACATTGCGCATGTGTTTTCTATCAGCGTTGCTGTCTGACAATACCTCTTGACTCTTGAATTGAATCGCACATAATTCAGATGGGGAACAACAATGTCCGCCAAATGCCTGCTTTTAGGTTGCATTTTGCAAGACTCCCTGCTAATGTGACCTTCGAACGTCTCCAGATACTACTACAAGTTTTTAACAAGGCGTGTCACTCATGTTTCCTTCAAAAACATAGCCATGAATGCATGATGATAGTCTCGCTGTGCACCTAAAGCCTGAGAAATATAACTGTACATAAAGTAAAATAACATTACTTTGTAAAAGACTCTTTCACTTTCAGGTCACTTTACATACAAATCATTATAGGTAAGTAAGCACAAGTTCTGCTGGACTTCAGCACAATGTCAACAATTAGTCAAAAAAAAAACCTTCTGGTTTCCACAGTTACGGCTGATTTGACCGGAGGTCTAAATGTACATTTAGCAAAATGTAATTCATCACTTGGCCGTGTTTGGGAAATTCATCTTAAAGTTCATTTGAGCAATATGTCAAAATAGGACACATGAAATCAATCATTGTTTTTATCTGGCCTGTCTTCTACAGACATTTTATTTGCAGTCACCATCTACTCAGCAAAAAATAAACCATATTAGGTTCTTCTTGCTTCTCATCAAGAATTAGAGAATTTGTTGTTTAGGCATGCTGGATTTTTAGGATGTTAAATTATAAACAATGAGCGCTATTATTGTTTCATTAATAGCTCTGTAGCCTTATTATCTTCCTTTCCATCTTGCTTGCGGGCTCATGAATGAATGGAGAAGAAAAAGCTCCGGCAAGATGGCCCCCCGGGTCTTCCATTCTAAATCTGATGCTTGCGATGGAATCAGGATGTCCTTTATTTAAAAGTGCAAAGATTAGAAGATAAGTCCTAACAGCCAGCCAGATCCCCCTCCAATAAGTCCCTGTCCAAAGGCCAAACACTGTTTTTCATTAGCGCAATGTAAAACTAACAGCAAACGGGCTCAAGACATCTGTGGAATTTGCAGCAGTAATGTCGTCACCAAGGATAATGTTATACATTCATCAATGTCATCAACAATATGCTTTTACCGATTGTTTAAAAGTTGGACTTGTTTTATGTCAATAACAAACGTTCACGCACGTAGTTTTATGGCTGCAGAAATAAAATCAAAAGACCATTTTTATTACTATTTTTTTCATTCACAGTAAAGGAATATAACAGATCAAGACGTTATTTGTCAATGTGGAAAAGTGAAACCAATCGCAGAAATGACTTCTATGCACATTTTAATGCATTTGTTTGCGATGTACGCGTTTGTCGTAAGAGCACTTGTGATTGTCATCAGTTTCAAACAGCTGGATGTGATTCAACATGGCCTGAAAACATTCCAGGCTTAAAAGAGGCGATGTGGAGAGGAGGGGCCGGTTGTGATGAATTAGTATTACAGTGTGACTGACTGCCCAAGTTAAAATAAAGAACCGCCCATCCAAAATTCAACACTGCACACATCTGCAACACAAACTTTTTTTTTTTTCCAGGCAAATTGCAAAAAGGAAAGAAAAAAAATGCTGATAAAGTAAACATTCTGTACATTCCGTTACATTTCACGGGGCTTGCACAGCCAATTGTGTCAACGATAAAATGATGATCCATGACAAGACTTTACAAAGGAACTTTTGGCTCCAAACCAAAGGACTGACTAATTTACTGCACTTGTGAGGAAAACGTACCTCAAAATAATCTGCTATTAATGGAACTGACAATTGTCTTTGGTTATGAAGTGGGGAAAAGAATCAAGTGGTCAGTGTATGCAAAATACAAGCAAAGCAACAACACAAAGAGAAAATATTTTCAGTGTCTCTCACCTGCTACATTAACAGATATTATAGCACAATATTCAACAAATGACAAGATGCTTTCACCATCAGTCAACGTATTCCAATCAGGATGTATTTTCACATCCGAGTGTGTTTATGTGAAGCCATTTTGGGCGCTGTCTCCTTAGACATGGCTCTTGACTCCGGCCGAAGGACCAGCAGCCCCTTGTTTGTCATGGGCACCAGAGATCCAGTGGTAGCAGTCAGTGCCGGTCTTGGTTCGAGGTCGCACAGCACAGCGGG
This sequence comes from Festucalex cinctus, assembly GCF_051991245.1. NCBI lineage: Eukaryota > Metazoa > Chordata > Actinopteri > Syngnathiformes > Syngnathidae > Festucalex > Festucalex cinctus. The sequence continues at coordinate 19,149,179 of NC_135426.1, forward strand.
TACAGTAGACAACACCCAGGACAACCATTAACACGACGAAGATGCAGATGGACACTAAGAGGCCCACCAGGAGCCAGGTGCTACTCTGAGTCACGCCCCTGCCCTCCTGGATGGAATCCGGATCCTTGATTGTGGGGGACTGCGAGGGACTGACCCAAGCGGGCACATCTTGGGAGGTGGTCGATACGTTGTCCGTGACCTCCCACTGCGTTTCTTCCTCAGGGGATTGTTTTTCTTTTTCGGATGTGTTGTGGTAGCTGGGATCTGTAAGCATGTCAGCCACTGTGACTTTATCCTCTGGATTTCCTTGGTTCTGGAGCACAGTTGAGAACCCCGCCCACCAATTCCAAGCTCCCTCTGAGATTGTAGAGGTAGAAGAAAAGGGGAAAGGAGTGGTCTCCTGCTCTTCTTCCCCCTCCTCATCGTCGTAAAAGTAAAGAGAGGTGCTGGAGATAGTGGGTGTGGGTGTGGTGTTGGCAGTTGACAAAATGTCAGCAAGGCCGTCAACATCTTCCTCCTGTGTCGCAGTCTCTGGTGCGGGAGGAAAAATGTCCGCTTGTGGTGCACTGGTCACCCAAATTACATCAGAACCCCAAACTTTGGGAGGATCAGTCAACCAGTCAAGCGTCTGATCTCCGTCTGGGTCCCAATTGGTTTGGCCAGGCTGTGGGGGCCAATCATAGTCAACAGGATCCCATACGGTTTCAGGCTGGGGCGTAAACCAAGGAAAGGGTGGTGTCACAGCTGATCGATCACCTATCTTGTGACATGAAGACGAGTCCGACATGTCGAGTTGGTAGCCTTCCTCACAATAGCACTCAAAGCCGCCTTCGTAGTTGACACACATTTGCTCGCAGATTCCCGGGATTTGACACTCGTCTCTGTCTTGGCACTGACCCGGTTCCTCAGGCTGCGGTAAAAACCCGTGATGGCAGTGGCAAACGAAGGAACCCTCTGTGTTCTCACAGGAGTGTTCGCACGGATCGCTTTGGCATTCATCGAGATCCTCGCAGACACCCTCGTCACTGAGGCGGTAACCCTCCTGACAGCGACATTCAAACGTTCCAGGAGAGTTGATGCAACCATGCTCACAGGGACTTTGGAGACACTCATCCACGTCCAGACAGCCGTGTTCATCCGGAGCCAGCATGTAGCCATCAGGACAAGCGCAGCGGTATCCCTCCGAAAGAGGTATGCACTCAAACTGGCAGTTGGCCTCTTGACAAGCATCGGAGAGTACGCAGCTTTGGTCATCGTCTCCCAGGTCATAGCCTTCGGCGCACTCGCAGTACGGGTGCGTGCCGGCTTGCTTACAGAAATGCTCACAGCCACCATTGTTCTGCTGGCACAAGTCGTGCGACGCCAGAGGATCAGAGCAAAGAGGGGAATCTCTGGACCACCCAACTGAACCATCTTCCCTCAACATACACAGTACCGACTGTTGTCCCGTCTCGCAGGGCACAGTCGCCACAGAGTCCAAAGGTACATGGGTCAGAAGGGTGCTAAGAAGGCTAAACGGCGTGGCGTAGAAGGCATTGCCGGAGCCCTCGCTCCACAAGGCAGGACACATTCCTTTGTAAGCATAATGGCATAGATAACCGTCCACAGGCACAGAACAGGACCCATCCAGCCATTTCAAGTTCTCACTCGGATCCTGAGTGTTGTACCCCATAACCACGCAGCGGGGCACTGAGCACATGCTGTGCGAGTACTCTCGCTGCCAGTTTGTGTATTCCGTGTCCTGGTCACCCGTCGTCCACGAGAAACCCCGAAGAGGTCGGGTTGCGGTGCATTGACGGGGTTGCCGCTGCAGACCGATCCATACTTGGACCTTGGTGCGCGAGTGGCGCAAGTCCACGGTGGTAAAGAGAGCGTGAACAGCGGCGGCGTCCACCTCACGTTTTAGAGTGGCCAGGTTGCCACCCTTCTCCTTGCAGGCCCTCCACGAGTCCAAGAAAGTCTTCCGTTGGAAGTAGACCACCAAGCAGCCATCCGCATTGCACAGTGCGTCCCGCTCCATCAAGTCCTCAGTCCAGACGCAAGAAAACCCCCAGAAAAGGAAGGCCAGCAGAGAGGTCAGGAGGGGAGATGCAGAGCCGCTCACCAGGGAGCCCATCCTTTTTCAGCACAGTCTTACTTTTCTCGTCGCCGGTTCTAGCCTAGTCCAACTTTTCTTCCTTCATTTAAACTTTTTGTTTTGGGAAACGCTCTTCACGCCGCCCCACGAGAACACATCTGAACTCACTGCAGTCGAGCACACGCAGAGCGCAGGAAGGGAGGGAGGGAGGGTTAGAAGAGGAGCGGAGAAGAGAGGAGGAAAGAAAGTGTTTTTGGAAGATGTGGGAGGAGGGGGTGGGGCCTCTGGCGATGATGTGTGTCAGAATTCGAAGTGGGGGGGTAAAGTGAAGTGAAGTGAAGGAGCATGTCATATGGTTTTCATAAATCTTGATCATGGATGTAGTTTGATATCCTGCCATTTACACCCCCAAAACACGCACACAAAGGAGTTAAAGGAGTAGTCTTGGATTAATCAACTTCAAGATGCTATCCTAAAATTAGTTATCTTTCCTTTCCTGTAAGATTTAATCTATATATTATTTTAGCAAATAATTGTTCTTTCATCATCTAACCAGTAATGCCGTTCCGCATCTCAAAATGGAATGGACCCGAGGATGGAGGTGATCTTCTTGAGCGCACACATCTGCTTTCCGAGTCTAGCAACACATTTGCACTCAGCCAGAAAGAAGATACCGTTTCCCCGCAGAAAAAAAAAGATCAGGAACAACAATTCCATCTAATAAATCTCCCCGATAGTGATGGGGAAGTAGGGAAAGTTGTCAAGGTCAGCGGCATGGAGGAAGAGGGCCTCTGGTTTTGCTATGAAAACAACCACTCAGTGCTGAAATGGAGACTTAGGTGGAGGAAGGTGGTCGGTGGGGGTGGGGGCAGCAGTTTTGTGTGAAAGTCGGTTGAGGAATGGGGAAGCGGGGGACAGTAGTTTTAGCCCTGCGAGTCTGCAAAATAAATGATTGCCGTTTGGGAGCCCAAGCTGTTTAGAATGCACTTCTGCGAGTTGAGGTCCTGCTTCTGGTTGCCACGGATACACTCCCCTTCCAAAAGTATTGGGACAGCGAGGTCAGTTCCTTTGTTTTTATTGTATACCGAAGACATTTGGGTTTCAAATCAAAACATGAATGTGCGGAAGAAGTTCTGAATTCCAGATTTTATTTCATGGAATTTACATCTAGATCAGGGGTGTCCAAACTACGGCCCAGGAGCCATTTGCGGTCCGCCGTCCATTTTTCAGTGGCCCGCGACATATGCTAAAAATGGCGTTTGACTCAGTTCAAATAAAATAAAAACAAAAAGGTTTGGAGATGGTCAAAGTAAGAAGGGAGGGTGTCGAAAAACACAGGGTTATTTTAGTTGACTAAAACTAACGAAATTTCATTAACTAAATAAAATAAAAACAAAGATTTATTTATTTATTTATTTTTTTAAAGAAAACTCTACGGAAACTACATTTTATGTTTACCAAACTAACTAAAATAAAACTAACTATAGCAAAAATGTCCTTCGTTTTAGTCTTTGGTAATTAATTTAATGCATGAACCTTTGGGGATGATTTTGAAAGTGATTTTTAGTAGATTTATTTTGATATAAACCGGAATAATGAGGTCGTGCCCATGGTGTTTTTTAAATATTGCGCACAAGTAATACCCATTAAAAAAAAAAAAAAAAACTAAAATACTGAAACTAACTAAACTAAAACTAAGCATTTATTAAAGAACTAAAACTAATAAAAAAAAAAACCTAACAGAACCACCCTGAGAACTAATTAAAGCTAACTAAATTTAAATAAAAAACAAAACTCAAAACGAAATAAAAACTAAAATGAAAAATTCAAAAATTATAATAACCCGACTGCCATATTACGAATAAATTGGTTTATATACTGTAGCATTTTTCTAAATATGCAAAAGCACAAATAAATTACTTGTACAATTTTTAGGACTAAACACAATTTCTCTTCATAACATTATGTGGCCCTTGCGTCCTTCTGATTTTCTGTATGTGGCCCTCAAATGAAAAAGTTTGGACACCCCTGCTCTAGATGTTAAGACCTTCCATTTTTTCCCCTTGATGAAGTCCTTTGTTGTGTTGGCAGTGTGTTTTGGGTCATTATCCTGTTGCATGATGAAGCGTCACCCGATTAAGTTTGGATGCATTTTACCGTCAATTGCCAGACAAAATGGTTTGGTAGATTTCAGAAGCGCAAGCCATGGCATTATCTCCTATCTATTTTGGATCATAAGCAGATCTTTCTTTCTCCATACTTTGGCCTTTTCACCTTTCTTGAGATCCAGATTAACCTCTGCCAAAGTGATGGAAAGGCCAAAGTAAGAGCGAAATCCCCAGAAACAAACAAGAGCTGAAAAAGGCATTTAGAAGAATGCCATAGTCTGGTGAAGGTTCGCAGGCTGTACCAAATATTAAGTGTTATTCACTTTAAAGTTAATTTAATAAGGTCTGTTCCTGTTTTTCCTAAAAGATCAGAGCAATCATCTGCTTTCAGCGGTTTGGCTATTTTAAAGGCTCACCATCAGCCAACCACGAGACAAGCACTAAGTAGGTTTGAATGACACCTTGGCACCGTAATTTGTTTAACTGCGCAAAACAAGAGGTGCCATTCACACACAGACACGCGCCAACAACACAACATTTGTGTCTGCAGCTAAGAGTTCGGCTGCTTAGCAGAAAAAGCAGACGGGTGATTAGTATTTCCAATCGAAATATGGTCAAAAGTAACCCTACGCATTATTGTGATTAATATTTTATGGGTCGGTAGGGGTTGAACAATTGAATTTTTTTGATTCGTAGTGATAATGGACTTTTCCACTTTTCTTGTTCAACCATCATGCAGAAACACGGGCAATCCTGTGAGAAAGTTTGAAGCACGTCCCTTGAGTCGACCCCTCCCAATGTGAGTCACAAGTGCCTGGATGTCCTCAGATTCTGATTCTTTGCCCACGTGATGCTTCTATTTTGTGATTGAAGCATGTAGAGCATCGGCTCGAGTTCGGACTTGCCCTGAGTTCAACCATCTTCCGGTTGTTGTTGAGTCCTCCCCCAGTCTACTCATTCTGGCTGGGCAGGAAATTCCTCTTTATATGATTAGCGCTAATCAGCCCGCTAGATGGTTCAAATACACTAATAATCGATGGTTGTCTTAGCTCTTCTTTGACCATCTTTGGAATGTCTGACATCTGTATACTGTGTGGAACTAGACAAAGTGCCATTTCTGGATAAATTGCGTGGGAATGCTGGATAGCTGAATGATTTATTATAACAATAATGTTAAATTACATTGATAAAAAAAAAGTGGATGTTTGCTGCTGAATTCAGAAAATTGAATTTTGGATCGCTACTGCCAACTGTGGCCAAAAAATTGAAACTACACACTCTCTTCTTCAAATACACAATGTAAACAATGGGCAAGTCTTGCAGGAATTCCCATTGAGAACAGAAAGATGAAAATATTTATTAATATAGAAAAACACTTCATGTAAAAAGACATTTAGAAAAAAAGGATGTTATGTTATTGGATTAATTTAATTCAGAAATTGAAAAAAAAAAAGAAGTGGGAATCAAACCCTGAACAGCCATTTGTTTTTATGGCTGCAACTACTCTGGACATGAAAGTGTCTGTGACATTGTATGTAATCGTTTTGAGTAATCGAGTATAATACAAAGCTGAAAATATAGATTCATATTGAAAAAAGTCCCTGTCAAATGGCATTTAATGAAATGGATGTTAACTTGTTGTAATAATGACTATTTCTGAAATTGAAAAAAAAAAAAAAAAAAAAAAAAAAGTGTTCCAATTTTGAACTGGCCAATGTCAGGCGGATGGATGTTTTACCAGTGTGACTCGGTCACAATTTTGACTAACGGTGTATTTGTATTGAAAAGTGCCATCTGATGCTCAAAGCAACATGTATTTAATAATTTCGGTGAAATTATAATGCATTTCCTGATGTGATAGTCATTTGCTGAGCATGTAAATCACTTAGCATAATGGTTGTGGATATATTTGCAATGTACAGTCAAAGGTGGCATTTGAACCCACGACCTCCTGGTTACTGGACAATGCACTTTACCAACCGCTCCACTGAGCAGTATCAGAGATTTTAAATCGGAAGAATCTGGGAATTATTGTATGGCAAAAGAAAAAAGTGAGCGGAATAATAAGTGCATGAAATAATAAAGTTTAGAAACAACATATAATGTACTGTAGATAAATAAGGTAACACGCACAACAAGAGCAAAGATAAACACGCTGCTATGCTATCATTGTAATTGAAGACCAAATATGTAAGAATGTGAGGTGTTAACAGGGCTGCAAGATGTTTAGGTGTGACTTGACACTGTCCACAGTCGCAGGCTGCCAGCGGCTACTATAGCAGCAGAGAAGGTGATGAAGTCTATGTGCTCCAAAAATAACAAACATTTCAAAAGTCCATCTGAGGCAGAGCAGATGCAACATGCAGACGTCACATCAGAAAATATGCCCTGAAAAATGCAGCCCTCTTTCCTTGCCAAGTTTCCTGAGACGCGTCGGGATGGAAATGGAGTAAAAAAGCAACCGGTGTTATATTTCGCTCCTAATGGTCACTCCAGATGGACAACAACACCTGGATTTGTATAAAAATGCATATATACATCTTGGGAATACACAAAAGAGCCGATATGCTTAATGCAAGGCTCGAAATAAAGAGTTTCGCATCACAGTGCACAATTTGTACTGCACCTCATTTGAAGATATTTAAAAGCAAAACTGACAAACGCTGCGCCAAATGTCAACAGCCCACAGCGATGATATGCAATAGCAAGCAAAACAGTCCTGCCAAAAGGGAAGCTCCAATTGATATTTTGCCCCAAGCCTCCAGACTTCACATGTTTCAGGGCCAGACAGACGCTCCACGCAACAAATGAGCTTCAGGCTGAAAGGAGATGCTTCCGCTTTCATTCTGCAACTGCGACGAAGGCACACGCATGCACACGATTCACTGAATATTGATGTAGTTTAATACGTTGATGCTTTATGGGGCCTTTCAGTAGAAATGACCTGTCTTGAATTTGTAAGGCAATTGACGACAATGCAAAGACTTGATCCTAAGAAAAAAAAAAAGTTTTTTGCAAATTAGCTGCGGCCGTGCAAGATTAGCCAGAAGGGAAGGATATTAATCAGAGAGACGCCTTTGTCACCCTTGTAGACAATTGCCGTCTTTGGTCGCTCCCGTTATCGCGCCAAACTAATTGCTTGGCTTAGAGTAGAACGCTGCATCACTTCCCTGGAAAATTGACTCTCTTAAGGCAGCTTGTGCGAAATGCCGTCCACATAGTGAGCAAATGTAGCTCATTACTGTGAGGATTCAATGCGGTCATCATATGGCGACAAAGTTTGCCAGCAAATCCTGTTATTTCAATGTTTTGCTGTTGACAACTTGGTGGACAAGTCACATAAGCATTTTATGTCATTTGAGTCGATGACTACGTTCACATGCAGTCGATATTCAGAACATGACGTGAACATACCACAGAAAAATCAATGTGTTCAAGTTGGGGTCATTCAAGAGTGGCAACGTAAGATGGCCGCCACGCATACGGTTCAGACGAAGACTCCTTGAGAAAAGAGCAAGTCCCGTTCAAAGTTGGTACCCCGATACACATATATGAGACCAAATATCCATGTTAGAAAAGAGGTCATCCAAAGGTCTGATTTGGGTTTTTACACGTTTATGTGGCCTTTTTGAAAATGGTTGACTGCATGGAAACAGTCAATAACCAACAATTCCTAAGGAAGTCAAAGAGGTCATTAGTTCCACCTCCTGACGACAAACACCTTTGAGTAGCGTATACAACAGGGGTGTCCAAACTACGGCCCGGGGGCCATTTGTGGCCCGCCGTCCATTTTTTAGTGGCCCGCGAGATATGCTAAAAATGGCATTTGACTCAGTTCAAATAAAATAAAAACAAAAATGTTTGGAAATGGTCAAAGTAAGAAAGGAGGGTGTCAAAAACACAGGTGTTATTAAAGTTTATTTTAGTTAACTAAAACTAACGAAAAAACTAAAATTCAAACCAACAATTTCGAAGTAACGAAGTAAAATAAAAACGAAGATGCTTTTAAAAAAAAGAAAACTCACTGAAACTACATTTTATGTTTACAAAACTAACTAAAATAAAACTAACTATAATTATAGCAAAAATGTCATTCGTTTTAGTCTTTGGTAATTAATTTAATATATGTGCCTTTTGGGATGATTTTAAATGTGATTTTTAGTAGATTTATTTTTATATAAACAGGAATAATGACGTTGCGTCCATGGTGTTTTTTAAATATTGCGCACAAGTAATACACATAAAAAAAAACACACACAAAAAACTAAAACTAATACTGAAACTAACTAAACTAAAACTAAGCATTTATTAAAGAACTAAAACTTATAAAAAACTAACAGAACCACCCTGAAAACTAATTCAAACTGACTAAATTCACAACATTATGTGGCCCTTGCGTCCTTCTGATTTTCTGCATTTGGCCCTCAAAAGAAAAAGTTTGGACACCCCTGGTATACAAGCTTCAAGGTGAGACTTGATCACACTCTCACATAAGCAGAGGTGCTGTAGCCATGGCAACATGTCATGACTTAGGTTCCAATTCACATCATGCATTGTGGAACACATTAGCGTCCGTTCGCAGCTCGTAGCACTTAACATGCCTTATTAAGCGTATGCGAGCGTTTAGCATCCATGCAAGGTAACGGCGAGGCAGAAGAAAACCTGGCGGGGGTGCAGCAGTGTGGGAGGACCGACTGGACGCCAGCCAGCTTGGCTGTGGGAGAACTTGGGGAAATGTTTATCGTGCTAACCCCCCCAGGGAAAAATCGCTCTGGTAGACCAACATCAAACCGTCTGGTGAGGGGGGCCGAGCTCGACTCCCCGGCAATTTCCCCTTCAGACGCTTTCTCAGAACACTTTTGTTTGTTTGGAAGGCGTCATGGTAGAAGATGAGCTGAAATGACGCCGGAGTGACCACCGTGCAAGTGTCTACGCAAGCAAGCTTATTTCATGGCAAAAACTAAAGGAAAGGTTACTTCGAGACTCAAACACGTCAGTGAGAGATTAACAACAAATGTTGGTCTTGGGAAACAACAATGACGCCCCAAAAGCCATTTAGGGCGCACATATTCTTGTGCATAACTTACACAAAGTCCCAGTACTTTAAATATCATTAGGCCAATGCTGATTGCCCCGAAAACATTCTCACGCTCTAAATGGCCCTTTCCCCAAAACACAACAGGAAGTGGAGGTCAAGCGAGGGAGGGTTGGGGTCTGCAGTGAGGTATTCTAGTGCCATATATGTCTGTATTTTGTATGTCTATGCTTGTGAGGGAGTTGCTGCCTTTTCTCAGCACTGCTGTATTTATAGCAGCAGCAGCAAGAACAGCCCCCCCACACCCGCTCGGGTTCCAGTCGACTTGGGCCCTCGAGGCCCTAAAACACTAACAGCGTCGCAGAAATGCAAGTTCATAGTTCATCACCCGCACTTAATAAAATCAACAACCAGCACTTGTCAACTAGTGTATATTTCGGACAAAAGGGCATCTTTCTATTACCTAGCAAGCGTTCAAGTTTTTGTTAAACCGGAACTACTTCCTGTTTCAATGTGTCATGACTCGGGTCATGCAAGGAGTAATTTTTGGGTCTTGTTTTGGTATCGATGTAACAGCATCCAGTTTCAACTAGTTTTAGACTATATGATGTCTGGACGCGAGGTCGACGACACAGTCAGCTTCCAATAGCTGCCGGGACTGAACCAAAAATGTTGGCTAATGCTAACCACAATGCTTGTTTACAGCTGTTGAACTGTCAACCAAGATAACATTTAGCATTAGCCGAAGTAATAACACAACCACCGGCTATCAGATTGACTAGTGATGTTCAAACTTTTTTCATCTTTGCTCAAAGCAACCCTATTATAACAATATTGCCCAATGGTCTGAAAAATACGATACAATGAGGGAAACTACCCCATGTATTGTGTTGCTTTATCCCTCCCATCTTTACTAAAGGGAAGATCTAACTTGCTGAATTGGGGCCGGCATTCTTTACAGATTAATTCCAAAGTGACCTGCAGCTGCTTCTCCGTTCTGAAGATGAAAACCTTCCATGTGTGTGCAGCCTTGTCGCTTCAATCGCTCCCTCCCAAGGAACGTGACCGTCTAAAAATATGCACAATCGTTCATGATAATGGCGCGGCCAAAACGGAGGGAGAGAGGGCGTTAAGTACTCCTCGAGACACATCCACCAATGCTCCAGTTTACTGGGAATAAGATGCACTCGAGGATTACAAAATTCCATGACGACAGATACTCATCATGATGACACTTTTCGTTACAAGACACAAGTGGCCGCGTGTCGCTTTGCCTGTGATTGGACGGCTTCATGGCCATCCAACCTCTCTGCTCCCGTCACTATGCAATGTGGCGCATGGTGTCCTCTGGGCTGCGATATCAGCCATGGCAGGTGGGCTCCAATGTGTTTCATTAAACACTGGCAGGAATTCAAGCTTTCAACGCGGGGTGGAAACAATAAAAACGCAGCAAGAATGGGACGCCGCAGCTTGTCTGTCTGCACGCCAAGACAAACTGCTACTTCACATTTTTTAACCATGTCGCCATCACTAATAGGTGAGCATGAGGATTATTTCTGTATGGTATAAAATATTACATTTCTACCAAGTACAGCACTGTATGGTTTTAACATTTATGTAGCTTGTGAAAAAAAAAAAGAAAGACAGTAAATAATGGACAAAATTAGTAAGAAGAGTTAACTTTGGTGAAAACAGGCCAGATTGAACCCCCTGATGGGTCGGTTCTGGCCCGCAGGCCATATGTTTGATACCCTATGCTAGATAACCCTTTGTGTGTGTGAATGTGTAAGCGAGTTTGTGCTCTTTAATTTGCCTGAAACCTGTTACAAATCCAAGACCTTTCACCTTAACACTGGCCAGAGTCCTGCCACAGTTGTGAAAGTTGTCAGGAGACCAGAGGAAGGATCAAAGGAATGAAAGATGAAGCAAAGTGAGATCAGACAACAACCTCTGCCTCCAGTTAAATTTTTCAGAATCTTTCACAACACCATAAACATCTGAATTCCAACAGGATTAGGGAGACATCAAGAGACCAGAGGAAAGACTAATGGAAGGAAGGAAGGATAGATGAGCAATCATGAGCAGATGATACTAGAAGAAGAAAATGTTTTTTTTCTTTGACTTGATGCGAGTATGCAAACTAGGATTTTTCATCCTTGGGCCCATTCCAAAAGTGACAAGAGTCCTCTTATCTAATATCAGTTGAAAAACACATAAAGCAATTATGGGTCCCCACATTCCACGTTTGATTGATTGCTTTAGATTCGTCCATGTGGAGTATGAGAAAACCGAGCAGCTCCATCATACAAGACAGACACAAAATTCTGCCTATAGGAAAAACACTGACATGCATTCCTTTTGTCTGGATTTTTTTTTTTTTTAATTCACACCTCATTCAACGATGACATACCCATGCTCTGGCCTCAGTCTACACAGAATAACAAACCAGCTTCGGCAACACGCTAGCTTGGCCTTGCACGTGTATATTTGTGTGCTACGCTGAGAAAGAAGAGAGCCGACGGAGGGACCGAGGTTAATCAAACATAACGCTAGTGGATGCCCTCGCCTGAAGCTCCTGACGAGTGATGCATTTGCGCATTGTGGGCAGCGGGGAGGACAGCTAGGTTGGGGTGTTTCATTACAGACAGAGCACAGCGGGTCCAGGGGGTGTACACACGAAAGTGTTGTTTATATTTTTGTTGCGTATAGAAAATATGAAGTCCATATTGACCTGATTAAAATTCCCCTGCCACAACTTCTGCTAAACAGAAAAACAATAGGCATGAATTGATGTATAAAATTTATTTACAAACAATTTTACAGCCAAGGTTTGTGTGAAAGAATGTCATAGTAAAACTACTTGAATTGTCCAGGTGAGATCCTATCGCATTTCCTGCACTCACAAAATAGAAAAAAACAGCGCTGGGCTCATTGTCGATTAGCACATTTGGAATTCTTCCTTCTCCTCTAGGAAAATAACAGAGCTGCTCAAGCTTTGCAAAAATAGATTCCTCTGCATATCGTTACACACGCTTTGCATTTCAAACCCTAAGCAAGCAAAGTCAGACTTCAGTGTTTTTTTCCCCTACCTGATCTTTTATACAAAAGTGGTCTGTGACGGTGAAATACGACTCAAAGGGAGCCAAGGACAAAGTGAGAATCAATGAACGGGATTTTAGGCGGAGGCGTCATGTAGAATAACGGGGAACAGGTGCCACTTAGAAGGAAAGGTTGGACTAAGTGAATTTATTTGCAGCAAATGTTTATCTTGGCACAGAGAAGCCTCGTCAAACTGTACCGTAAATCAGCCGAGGGCTGTGACACTGCTCTTGATGAATAGTGTTTGTCAGTATTGGTCGCATTCAGCACTTTACTCACTGCGCCGGCACCATTGCAGGCAAGACAAGCATGTAAGGCTCTCTGACGCCTTCTAGTGTCAGCATCACATAAAGTCACCAACAGCAAACACTGACCAGCTTTCCTTAATTAAAAACAAATAATAATAATAATAGTAATAATAGTAAGAATGATTCTATATTGCTCCAGCAGTTAACTTTGTCTTCACAGTACCAGTTTAGCTTATAGAGTGTTTTGCTGTTTTTATTTAAAGTTCTCGCTGCCAAAAGCACCGCTGATATTCCCCATTGGGGATTATTGTGCATGTAAACAACGTAGTGGTCACAATCGCAGTATAAAACTCCGTTCTACCCTGAAAGCACAAACCTCACTTGTTTGTAAGTGACTGACTTGTGGAACATCAGCGCGTCCTCCAAGAATCTTAAAAACAAAAATACAATCACAATCTGGCCTGATGTAGCCTCACGACAAACACTCGAGACGCGTGTCAAGTAAACCCAGCACGTGCTGTCTTTTGAGGAGCAGACCTGAGCTCTGTATCATCATCCTCGACCTCTGTGGACCAAGGTGAAGGACAGACAGACAGACAGAGAAAGAGACAGACAGGCCTGGATCAAGACGAAGGGTAGCAGAGGGTGCTGTAGGAAGAGGACAAGATGCACAGTGGTGTGGGGAGGGCGTAGTAGGAGGGGTTGGTGAAGGGGAAGAGGAAAAGGAAGAAGAGGAAGACCCCCAGCAGGTAAGAGGAAAGGACAGCTTGACGGTGGGGGTGCTCCAGGGCCGCGCTGATGGCGGGGAAACCCATGTAGTTACAGAAGGAGTGGCACAGTACCGGACCCACCAGGTGACCTGGAAACACGGGAGAAGGAGACCACATGAAGTGTGCTCTCCGGCTCCTCCTACAGGCGTGATGATTTAACCCACTTTAATTCAGGGTCTTATGCTACATGCTAACTGGCACTTGTGTTGTGGCTGGCTTAGTTGAGTTGAATTGAGAACACGACTCCTGTATGGACCGAGATCCGCGAGGGGAGACACGACAGAACGTCTCTTACCTGTTCTCAACAAGATGAAGGCTGTGTAGGCCCCGAACACGGCTGTGTAGGAGAACTGGAACACTGCAGTTGGATGGGACAAGGACTTTAGCGTCAGAGGACGGGAAGGATGCACAGAACGTCACAAACACTCACCTGCCGAGAGGAAGATTCCCGACAGCGTCCCCTGCCGGAAACGCAGCAGCTCGATTACGTGGTGGAAGTGAGCTGCAAGATAACAACGCGTTATCTTCATCTGAGGAAAACTCATCAGTACACTCTGGCTTAACTCACCCACTCCGAAGAAGAGCGGACATGTGAGGATGGCGGCGGCCGGGCCGATGCAGGGCACCAACATGGGCAGCATGCAGGCCCGGAACACCAGTTCCTCCGTTAACGGCGCCACCACCTGGTTCCTCAACCACCGCATGTCGCTGAAACACATCACCCAGAAGCACGGGTCTGCAAGAGGGAAATCGTCAGCATGTCAACCTTCAGAGCGAAAAGTCACACAGAGTCAACTCACCAAAGAGCACCCGGACACCATCCATGAAGCTCCAGGGACAGTCCATCGCCATCTGCGTCAGGGGCCCCAGAAACAGGACCTACAGTACATAACACAGCCTGACTGTTATTTTTTTTTTTTTTCAATTATCTTTTCCAACACTTGAGTTACTCGTTGACCAATAAAGGACATCCTATTTTATGATCTCACCATAGTCAGCAGTAGCGGAAGGATGACAGCAGGTACAAAGCCTTCAAAGCGGATCCCCATGATCGCCAGTAGTGATGGCACCATCTGAGAAACACACACGTTGAAGTGCAAAAACCTGGGCTGAGCAATAATCACCCTCCATTTTAGACACACTCACCCTGATGCCTGTGAGTTCCCCCCATGCCCACACAAAAAGAGGCGACACACCCGAGACGATCAACACGCTGGTGAAGCGCCGCTTGATGACATCCGGGTGATCCCTGACAATAAAACATCAAAATATTTGAAAAAAAAAATCATGTAACTGTAGTATACACGTTTATGCTAATGCAGGGTAACGTCACGTGACATAACAGTCATAAAACATCAAACAGACAGCATCATTTGGAGAAATAGCTTTCTTCTCGTTTGCGTGCTGTGACTGCTCATACATCACAATCTATCCCCTTTTTCTTCAATATTCCTCAACAAGCAGCAAAATGATTGACCTTGGCTCATTTTAATCAGACAAGTGAACACACTTAAAGCCACTTACCTGGGCAGCTCACTCCTCCACACGTACAAACTTCCAACATAAGAGCAAGCAAGCAGCAGACAGGACAACACCGACAATAATAAGGCTATGGTCATACTGCAAGTCAATTACGATTTTTTTTCCCCCTGACCAATGTGTCATGTATCTGATTTTTTCATTTCAATGTGAACAGTATATTTTCTTCCCAAATCCGACCCAGGCCTCTTTCATATGTCGATATAAAACGAATATGTATCACGACCAAAAAACAAAAACAAACTTAGCACAGCTGGGAGCCTAACTGAAACATTTAACTCGATCAACTGAACACCGGAGAGGACACGTAAAAGTTGTCAGGCGAGCTTTTTGACACGTTAGTTGACGTTGCTAGCTAAACAGCTACCATCTCGGGCGCTGGATGATCACGTCATCGGTTTTCTTCGTCTGACGTCTTCAGACTATTGACAACTGTGACACCTGCTGGCCATGTATAAAAGAGCACAATTACCCTAAAACGGACAGTTAATGTCACCTATTATTAATTGATCATTGTTATATATGTAAATAATTTATTATCATTATTATTATTATTATTATTATTATTATTATTATTGCTGTTATTATTGTTATTATTATTATTATCATTATTTATCGTGTCATAATAATTATTATATATATATTATTTATAGTATGTCATAATAATAATAATAATGCCATACAATTTATTTAACCAGAAAAAAAATGTAAAGTTTCTCGTTTACAATGTACAGTTAGAATTGACGGATGAAATCACAACAAACAAGGCAAAACAAATTAAATAAATAAATAAACAACGAAAGTAATAACTATACTAAAACTTTTATTGAGCTTAGGCACATATTTAACGAGAAAAGTCTCAAGCATGTATAGTAGCTGTAATAATAAAATTGTAAACTTCCACAGCCCACTTGATGATCTTTAGGAATCGGTGGCCCATTAGAGCATGGAATAACTACTGTATGTGCCCCAAAGTGCTGTTAGCTACCCATGACAGTGTTTATTTAACATGATGATGAATAAAGCTTTTGGCCGCGTGGCTGCGTTCAGGGATTTACCGTGTTCATTGAACGCACCACCAATTTCTCTGAGAGAGCGAGCTGGGGGAGAGAGAGAGGGAGTGAGGGAGAGGGCGAGAGACGCTTGATGCTCACGTCTCTTCTTCCCTCTAGGTGGGACTGACGTGGACTGTCAGGACCCCCTAATCCAAAAGGAGGAATTCCAGAGCGGTTTGCGATCTCCGTTGGAAAAGCTCAGCGGGTACGTGAGTCCGTTGACGTGTTTTTGTGTGCCGCTTAGCTTGAGCGAGAAAGCAAATGGCAGCTCGGCGGCGGCCCGTCATCTGCTCAATTTCTGCCCCGACATTCATGTCGCATTCATGTCTTGTCGCATCCGGGATTGTTGCTGCTCTTTTGGGTGGGTGAGCGCCGCGCGCGTGCGTGCTGATGTTTTCTGGAAACGGAATCCCCTGTGTGCGCGTGCGTGGCAGCGCGTACTGAAAAACCCCCAAAACAATGGCAGTGTCTGCACTTGTTAAGCCAGATGCTGAGTACTTGTGGATAGCAAAATGCTCACTGGACGCCCGCGTTCTCTTCACAGGCGTTTATGGCCTATTGATCAGGTGACTCAATCCTCCTCATCCTCGCACGCGAGAAGGTGGAGGACGAATTGAGGGCTGGTCTTGAGGATCAAATGTGTTCAAAACGGCTGATGCTGCTCCTGTTCACTGCTCAGGATCACACACCTGACTCATCTTTGGCTTCACTTGCTCGTTTAGTGCGAGGATAAATGTCGGTCTTAGCGCCAAATATACATCTGGCATGGATTCAGTTGACCTGGCTAATTTGGACATAACAAATAATTTATTTACAGTGGTTCCTTGAGATACGAGCTTAATACGTTCCATGAACACTCGCAACACAAAACAAAACAATTTTATCGCAAATCATACTTCATCTTATACTGTAGTGGAAATGCTGTTCATCTGTGCTAATCAAATAATAATAAAATGTGCTTGTGTTTTTGTTTATGAGGAAAAACAGCACCCTATAATATTGTACAGACTATTATTAAACAGAATTAAACAGTTTGTGCATCATGATTAATGCTGCAAACCAATTCAGCATTGCTGCTCCTTCTGGTATGCCCGCCTTGGCCACCAGGAGGCAGTAATGTATAATAATACAGTCATACAAACACAGTAGACTTCGACTACTACGACTACTAGTACTAGTAGTAGTAAATTACTTGCAATATTTGTCATTTTCTTAGAGGATAAAGAATATGCCTGTTTTAACCATCTACTCGTTGTACAGTTGTTCAAATAACCATTTAAATGATTTGTAAAACCGAACTAATGATGCTAACCGTTAGCCTTTTTCATTTATATTAGCATAAAACTAGTAAGGGCCGTTCTTCAGCAAACATAGTTTGCATGTCACAGCATGTTAGTCTGTTTAATTTGAGGTTTTTTTTTATGTCAACTTCAACGGGAGTGGCGTTAAACAGCAGCAAAGCTCTTATTGTCAAGTGAGTTGAATGAGTTCACTGCCGCCGTATGTCGAGTTTGCGCTCGCAAGTCAGAGAAAAAAAAAAGCCTGAACTATAGCTCGTAAGTGACGTCACTCGTATCTCAAGGTGCCAATGTTCTGAGTGTCGAATAAAAACAAAACAAAACAAAGGAGTGACTAAGCCAGTCATTTTACTAGTGCATACTCGTATGGACCTTAAGCTATAAAGAATATGGAATACATTTTCAAATGGATTTCCAAATGTACAAACGTGGAAAACCAAAGCATTGCTAATGAATTGTCCATGGCTAATTCAACGCTCAAGTAGTTAAATGCTCAAATGGCTTGCCCAAATGTTATTTTGCAACCTTCTGACTAGTGTGTGGATGTAGACGTCTTGTGGCACAAGCGTCTGGAGCCCAAACGAGGCAACACGATAGCGTCGAGTACTTTGAAAGTTTTGGAGCGTTTGAGAAGCGAGAGTTGTGTGGGAGGTACGTAGCACTCTTCATCTTACATAATGTGGAGCAGACGCGCACGCACGCTTGATGCTATTAAACGTGAATGCATTTTGTAATTCCGTTCAAGGTCAGGACAAGAAATAGATTCGATTATGTCACAAGCCGCTGACTATATTTCCGTCGTCTTTATGTTGCCGATCCATCAGCACAACCACCACAAGTAACAAAAAGGTAACCT
Source organism: Festucalex cinctus (assembly GCF_051991245.1). Taxonomy (NCBI): domain Eukaryota; kingdom Metazoa; phylum Chordata; class Actinopteri; order Syngnathiformes; family Syngnathidae; genus Festucalex; species Festucalex cinctus. The sequence goes on from NC_135426.1 coordinate 19,167,264, forward strand.
GTATTTGCAGGTAGAAAGCAGAAACAAATCAGACTATGTACACTACTCTCCCCAGGTTACGTTTGAGGTGCGGAACGGCAGCAAATTTCCGCCCACTTATCTGAATAATATGACTGGATAGCCGATAGGCCAAGACTTTTGAATCCGCGAGGCCGCCATATTGCTCCTCCAAAGAAACGTTTCTCGGCATACGATCCTATACATTTTAAAATATTGAAATTGGAGAATATATGAGACAGTACTGAGTAGAAAAGTAGTTTTAAATTTGTTCAACATAAACAAGGGCTTCAGACATTTTACAACTTGCCTTAAATACATGTATAACTTATATGCTTAATGATGTTTACAGGAGGAAACTAGCTATATATATTTTTTTAATTAAAGATTTATAACTTGTTTTGGTTTTTTAACTTGTAAAATATTGACCACTCCGCCCCGGCACGGTGGCAAGCTTACCTATGACGTGACTGCTTTGCACCCTCAAAAAATACAAGGATATGTTCCGATTACTTTATATCAAGTAGTTTTCTCTTTTTCAAAGTGGGCCATAACATTAACTTTTGATTGTAAATTCCTGGCAGATGTGACAAATGTGCCATATGAATAAAGTAATAAACCTACCGGTACCTTGACTTGTGTACCTGGTTGCATATCATACGACTTGTGTTTCTTTTCTTTAATAATTATTCAAGTTTGAACAAAATGTTTCCAAAAAAAAAATTAAAAAACAATGGGACGTGATTTTCAGCAATCAGGCACACAAAACCCAATGTTGGAATAGTCAACAATTAATTGTAATTACAAATGTTTCACGTTGATTTTATATCATTGAACATTTTTCGTAGGTCTTGCAAACATTGTCACATGACAATCACAACACTTTATCTAAGTTTACTTACTTACTTACTTTGGGTTGTGAAAAACCGTACTAGGGACGTTTTTTTTTGTGTGTTTTTTTTTGCTAGATTTGTCATACTTTCTCACCATTTAAACATAACGCTAACAAAAAAACAATGCTTTCTCCGTGTATTACTATTGATTGCCCTCCAGGAGGTTAAGCGGTAGCTAAGCATTCTGGGTAAAGTGATGTCAGCGAGAAGGGTCTAATTAAGGCAGTGAAAATTATCATTTTGACATAACCATAAATGTAAACAACAGTAATAATATTAAAGAAAAAAAATACTTTTTTTTTTTTTTGTTAGTAATTATTCAAAACCTTTTCATTATACAAACGTGTGTAGGGGTGTGACAATGGCTTTGACTTCTCGAGATCTCCTCTTCCTTTGTCTCCTCTTTTGTCCTCTCCTCCCCACCCACGAGACGCGACTGTGGCTTGATTAGAAAAAGCCTGGCAATCCATCACCCTGCCCACCACGCTTGTCGCCGTCGTACGCATGCTCACACGAGGGAAGCCTTGTTTTTGATATGTGGAACTGAACAGAGTTGGCGCATAGAAATGTAAACATGCCTTGCTGTTTCTTTTTTGTTTGCAACACTAGCGAGAGTTTGTGTATTGTTTTTGTGTAAAAAATAAAAAAACACGAGGAAAGCTAACGTGCTTTTGGAACTAACCGCGTGTCCCCAGCAGCAATCGCCAGTGGTGGCCAGTGGGCATGGTTTTGGAGGGTAGCTCAGAGGCGCTGTGTCCCCCCCCATCTCTGGAGCTGCGCCCATCCTGCAACAAGAGCCAGCCCTCGCCTCCCTTGGGCTCCAGCTCTCGGCTTCCGGACGGAGTCTTTCCCGATGACAGGGAGCCTGTCACCTACGGCGAGCTCATCGTCTTGGGGTGAGACACCGAAATGACACTTTGGCTCTTGGAGGGAAGTACCTCCGTGATGACAGTGACGTTTGTCGCATGATTTTGGCTTTTGTCTGAGATTAGTCGGAGACAATTATTTGCATTGTTGCATCCGCATACTGATGTCAATTTACAGGCCCATGAACTGTAGTGTCATCTTTGTACGTTGTAACTAAAACTGGCCTAATGGAATCATGCACAGCTTGTACAGTTAGGGCCCCAGAATTGACCCCTGGGGAACTCCGTAGGCCAGAGCAATTTGTTTTCATTAAAACTAGTGGTGTGCAATACTTCAAATTGTGGTATCGGTCCGATACCAAGTAGGGATGTAACGATAAGCGCAATATTGTGATATCGTGATATTAAAACTGCCACAATAACGTCGTCGTCAAGTTCACGCTATTTAAATGCAACACATCTGTTAAAAGAGTCAGGTTGATTTCTATTTGTGTGTAGTTCTAGCACCCTCTGGTGGCTAGTTTTTTTTTAGTGCAATTTAATTTTCATTAGGGATGTTTTGGGCCTTCTATGTTTAAAATCTACACTAATTGTCAGATGAAGGGGAACATAATATGCCTGTGAAGCAAGTCAATATGTGGAGGAACTCAATGTGTGCATGCATTAACAACATAACATAATAATAATAACATAATAATAATAATAATAAAACATAATAATAATAATAATAACAAATGTTATATACAAAAGCACATATTGTGCTTTTTTTTTTTAGGATGAGCTCTTTTCTTTACAATATTGTGACCTTTTTTTAAATATCACCAACCTCCCCACAGTATCGTGATAATTATCGTATCGTGACATTTGGATATACTGGCACTATAATATCAATCTAGTAGCTAGATTGATATTATAGTGCCAGTATTGATAGATAACCAAACAAGTATTTGTATAGGATTTTGACAGATTTGTTTGGATGCTGGTTCATGGTTGCAAACACATAAAATGGGATTTATGCACACAAAAAACAGGTTGAGGTGCATTGTGGGGACCTGATATAGTTTGTGCAATCCTTTCCAGGCACAATGGCTCGCTGGCCAGTGGGGACAAAGGTCGCAGGAGGAGTCGCCTGGCCCTTTACAAGAGACCAAAAGCCAACGGGGTCAAACCTGACGTCATCCACAACATCTCGACGCCGCTTGTGTCCAAGGTGACAAACAACATATTGTGACGGTGATTCCAAATTCACGAAGGAGAACTGACAATTGTTTTCTTCGTCAGGCCCTCAGCAACAAAAGCCAGCACAGCATCTCCTACACACTCTCTCGCAGCCACTCCGTCATCGTGGAGTACACGCATGACACAAACACGGACATGTTTCAGGTGAGCGGGACACAACGCATCGCGGGGAGGGGGGCGCTCAACAACGCCGGGTGACTCGTCGCGTTTTGTCTCCCGCCAGATCGGCCGCTCCACGGAGAGCATGATCGACTTTGTGGTAACGGACACGTCCGGCGGAGGCGGCGGTTGCGCCAGCGGCGAGGGGGGCGGAGGTCAGTCGGCGCAGAGCACCATCTCCCGTTACGCCTGCCGCATCATGTGCGAGCGCAACGCCCCCTACACAGCACGCATTTACGCCGCCGGATTTGACTCCTCGAAAAACATCTTCCTGGGGGTGAGTTAGGCCCGAGTGTACCTAATCAATTGGCACTCTCATATTATTCATTCATTCATTCAAAAAAAAAAAGATGTACAGTCAAACCTCGGTTTTCGAGCATAATCCGTTCCAGAAGGCTGTTCCAAAAGCGAATTGTTCGAAATCCGAAACAATTTTTCCCATTATAATTAATGTAAATAATTTTAATCCGTTCCAAGTATAAAAAAAAAAAAAATTCTAAGTTTTTTTTGGACTATTTTACACCATAAACTGCACTGTATACTGTTTACTAGGGGTGTGAATTGCCTAGTACCTGACGACTCGATTCGCATCACGATTCATAGGTCACGATTCGATTCGATAATGATTAATCCCGAAATGAATTCATAAGTCGATCGTTGCGACTTTTTTTTTTTTAATTCAAATTTAGAAAATACTAATTAGTAAACTTGTACAATGTAAGATTTGTATGAAAATGTATTATTTATTTACCTGAAACGCCTATAACGTCTTATACAGGTTGTAATCTGTTTCATATTTAAACAGCATTGAAATAAAATATTAAGGTTTAATGTTCCATTAATATAACATTCTTTCATGCTTAAGGTGTGAACCCGAAGACGTTGTGGTAAATATTTTTCCATCAAATATGGATGTTTAAAAATCGATTTGGCTGCCTATTGAATCGATTCGAGAATTGCGAGATGTAATATCACGATATATTGCCGAATCGTTTTTTTTTTAACACCCCTACTGTTTACCATAAATAGAAAAGGGTAGAAATAGACAATGTTTTATTTTAATAGAAAACATCCTATCTAAAATGAGGGAAAAAAATGCACTTACAGCATTTCTTAAATCGTCATACATATGTTCATTGTTTGCAGCTTTTGGTTTAAGTTGTTTGTGTGTTGTTTGAGTCGCGTTCAGGTACGCTCGTTTTTTTCAGTTCGAGAGCCGATTTTTTTGGACGAGTTCTGAGACATAAAATTCTCAAATTTTCTGGTCGAAAACCGATTTGGTCGAGAACAGAACCGTTCGAAAACGGAGGTTTGACTGTAATTGATTTGAGGGAAGCTGCGTCTTGAAGGTTACATTGGGCGCCGCTCTCATCCGTTTGTTGAAAACGTGAGAGCGGCGCAGATCTAATAATAGCTTCCTCAAGTCAGCATGACTTCAACCCATGCAACATTCATCAGATCGCACACAGACTTCTAATTCCTCGCTAACTATGACATCACTCCGGTCCGACTGCAGCTTCTCAGAAAAATGTTTTGCGTTGCGTAAGAGCTCATTTGTCTTGATCATACTTATTCTCGGGAATGAGTTTATTCTTAGGCGTGGGTGAACCTCTCGGCATGAGTCACTACAGCACACGGCTAAAAATAGCAGCACCCACCTGACATCCACCTCCAACATCCTCCCTTCGGGCCTCCCCACGTTTTCTTCTCACCTTGACGTCCATCTCCTCCTCCTCGCAGGAGCGCGCAGCCAAGTGGAGGACGTCGGACGGCCTGATGGACGGCCTGACCACCAACGGCGTGCTGGTCATGCACCCGGCTGGCGATTTTGTGTCCGAGCCGGCTCCGGGCGTGTGGAGGGAAATCTCCGTCTGCGGCAACGTCTTCGCCTTGAGGGAGACCCGATCGGCGCAACAGAGGGGAAAGTTGGTACGAATTGATGGCAAAATGTGCTGCTCATCACATGCTTCATGCAAGACCCTGTAAAACAAATTCACACATTTGTTTTTAACTCATTTGCTCCAAAAAACGTATAAATAGGTTCTATTTTAAATATTACCAGTGCCCCAAAGACGTATTTATACGTTTTTATGTTGTTTTTTTTGTTGTTTTTTAATGCTAGAGCAGGGGGTGTCCAAACTACTACGACTATTCAGTTTCAGAAATAAAAATAGTTTCATCCACTTGTTGCTTAGTGTCAAGGTCCAATTTGTGAAAACATCACATTAGATGAATGGTTCTGAAGTGTGGTCAGTTGACGACCGATTGTTCTTGTGGTTCAAAATGTCAAATTGGGATTCAGCTGCTGCTCAGTGGAGAGGCGTATCTATTATAGTGGCACACAGGGGTCACTATTACAATTTATAATTGCTTCACTGATTTTTACCATGTTTAACTCATTCACTGCCACTGACGGAAAAAGACGTCAAATGATGCATTTTTTGCTGGTCTGGGAATGAATGTGTTAATAAATAACTTAAAAAAAAAATCAAAGTGGCCCTTGCAGCTTTTTATTTTTCTGTATGTGGCCCTCAGAGGAAAAAGTTGTGCTTGAGCATGCACAAGGCTTTGATGCAGCCTCTGAGCATAAGAGAACGGTTGAAGCAATGGTAATTATTACAAAAACGGCGTCAGCATTCCCACAATAACATAACCACTGGCCACCAGATTGACTAGGGATTAAATTATAGTCATAGTGTCTGGTGAGAATTTACTATTTATTTGATTATCAGCGAAATTGTGTCCCGAATATTAATTTAGAAAATCTGGTCGCCCTATTGCCTCACTAGTTTCATGTAGTCCTTCTAGAATGCCAAAGTTATTAGCTCGGACCACTTTCAACTTGTGTTACTGATGTCCCCCGGTGCAGGTGGACAACGAGTCCAACACCCTCCAGGACGGCTCCCTGATCGACCTGTGCGGGGCCACGCTTCTGTGGCGGACTCCCGGCGGGCTGCGTCGCACGCCCACCCTCAAGCAACTGGAGTCCCTGCGCCAGGAGCTGAACGCCGCCCGGCCCCAGTGCCCCGTGGGCTTCAACACGCTGGCCTTCCCCAGCCTGGCGCAGCGCGAGATCGTGGACAAGAAGCAGCCGTGGGTGTACGTCAACTGCGGCCACGTGCACGGCTACCACAACTGGGGATACCGCAAGGAGAAGAGCCCCGCCGGCCCGAGCGGCACCGCCCCGGCCGCCACCGGCGAGAGGGAGTGCCCCATGTGCAGGCGGGTGGGCCCCTACGTTCCGCTGTGGCTGGGCTGCGAAGGGGGCTTGTATCTGGACGCGGGGGCGCCCACGCACGCCTTCTGCCCCTGCGGTCACGTTTGCTCCCAAAAGACGGCGGTCGGTTGGAGTCAGATCCCGCTGCCGCACGGGACGCACGCCTTCCACGCCGCCTGCCCCTTCTGCGGGACCTGGTTGACGGGCGAGCAGGGCCACATCAAACTCATCTTCCAGGGCCCCGTCGACTGAAAACCGCTACGGTGGTTCCTCGACATAACACTTTGATTCGCTCCATCACCACGCTCGTACCTCTCATTGAAATAAGACAATGAATCCGTTCCAGGCACCCCGAAACACCTCAATTCCTTTTTAACGGAAGCAGAAGGCCAGACTGAGGTGGTACATGGTGTGTGTGTGTGTGTGTGTGTGTGTGTGTGTATATGCAGAATTTGTAAATAAATTGTGTTGACATGAGTGTGACGCTAATTAGTGTGTCGCCGACGTCACCAGATGAAAGTCAAGTATCGGGAGGTAGGTGCACGCCACACTTCAATCATGCTAAAAATAACTCAAGGTCAGCGGGAACCAGTGATCAGGAGGACAAGAGATTAAATAAATCACAAAAACTGGGAAAAATACCGTGTTAGCCCAAAAAAATGTCTTAACAGCTATCTATGCTGCCTCACTAGTCAAAACACGGCATTCTGATTAATATTTTGTTTGTGGAATATGAATAAAGCCGCAAAAGCCACCTGTGTTTATTCATCACGGGAGTGGCCATTTTACCACTTGCTGTCGACTGAAAATGACATCACAGAGGGCTCAGGCAATGACCAATCACGGTTCGGCTTGCGAACGTCCCATCACGGCCCATGTTTTCTGAGTTTGGTTATGTGACGTTCACAAGCTGAACCTTGATTGGTCGTTACCCGAGCCACTGATGTTATTTTCAGTCAACAACAAAATGGCCGCCCCAAATGGATGAATATGGGTGCATTTTGCTGCTTAATTCATATTCCACAAACACTAATCAACCGAATGCCATGTTTAGGCTAATGGTGGTGCTTACATACTGTAAACAATTTTTTTTGGTTGACTTCACTTTTATTGATCGAATACAATACTCTTGCTTCTGTTTGTAGTTGTTGAACTATATACCCTTCCAGTGTGACGTCACGCTGAGGGCAAGGCGTCAATTTGTTTGTTAGCAGCTAGCAAGGTAAGATAGCTGAAAACTTTGATATACAGCAAGACAAGTATATCCGGAGTCAAAACGATTTAATGAATGACAATTTACACCATGAAAGTAGTGATCGACGTATACTGTTTCAAGCAAAAACATACCTTAAGCTTCCGCTTCCACGTTGCCTTCCAACAAACTCCTTTTTTTTTTGTAGCTAGCGGCTCCAAACGACTGGTTTCAATGAGTCGCAGTAATGTAGTGTCCTACTCGGGACGTTTTTGTGACACTTGACATATTTCCGACCTTTTAACGAAAACGCTCGCCGAAAATCAAGCTCTGTACATTCATTTGTTATGGGACGTTTGCCCTCCGTCAGGCGCAGCGGAAGCTAAGCAGTGACGTCAACTGGAAGGGTCTATAGAAGAGATTGAGCACTGACTTTACGTTACTTCCATGTCTGACTGGGTTGCAGTTTAGTGTCATCAATTGTCCTCCGTTAACAGCGCCCGTATGATGGTCATGTGACCTTGAAGTGGAAACAAGATTGAGGGCATACACACAATAAAATTAAATATACGTCAAATAAAAATAACTTGGATGAAACAGGTCCACCAAATTAAACGGATACAATGAAATAAATCCAAGGTTGCCATGACAACAGAAGATTTACAAGAAAACAACACGACTACTTTTACAGCTGAACTTTTTCATTATTTTATTATATAGATATTTATAATATGTACAGACAAACATGGCAAAAATCAGCAGGAGACAGCACCAAGTGAACAAGCAAAACAAAAAGAAAAAAGAAACCGACAGGTGCCTGGTGTGCGTCAGTGTGTGTACTTATTTTTGTTTAAACAAGCCAATGAAGACGTGTACAAAAGCTGTGAACGTCACCTGCGTCGCGACGTGTACGAAGACAGAAAGTTTGCGATTACACGCCCCGCAGTAAACAATCATCAAGATGTGAAAATTAGTACAAGAGCAAGTTGAAATGAGAGAAGCAGTCACCAAAGCACAACATTCACGATATATCCTGCATCTGCTGGAGTGAGGCCGGTGTCGCAATTGTCAAAATTCATCCAGAATGTAATGTTTCAACTCAGTCTTGCCACAAAAAGAAAAGAAAAAACATTCACACTTAGCCCCCTGTCCTGACATTAAACCTGCTTCTTGACAAATTCGGAGCCAGGGAGGATGCTGAGGAGTGTGGAAAGATGGAGCAGACAAGTCGGGAGATCATATCCAGTCTGGAAAAATCAAGACCAGTCCGTCCCTGACGTGCTCCAAACAAATCAGCGGGCCAGAAAGTCAAGCCCGGGAAAGAGAACCAGGACTTGCTATTTAATCAACCACAACCTCACAGTCCTTAATCATAAGCCAACGTTATCAGGAGCCCACTAAGAGTAAAGAGCAGCTTTAGTTGGAGAGCGTGTCATCATCCTGAATCTGGCACGCCGGTTCCAACAAAGGTGGAATCAAAGCACTTGAAGAGACGCGTGTGGGAAGCGACGACCACCAGCAGTGTTTTTTTTTTTCCCTTCTAGTGCCATTATACAAAGCAAGTCACCATCTGGTTTTGGAGAGGACGAAATTCACGAGGCTCTGTTGGGTTCAGACATACCCAAGCAGCGCAAAACGTTTGAATGCTCTCTCAAGACAAGCATGCTGAGATGCTCGCACTGGTGTCACTTTAACAGATTTGGGCCGACTGGATGGCGACGGGACAGACAAGGATGATGATGGCGCCTCGTCACCATTAAACTGCCTTGAACAAAGGTGGTGTGCTAAACATGGACAACCGTATGAAGTAAACGGCACAGACAGTGCGCTCTTAAAAGTAAAGTGGATCTTTCAAAGTGAAAAACAAAACATTAACCTCCGTCACAAACGAAAAACAATCAAATGTTCTACCAAAACAATTCAGGAGCTAGCAACGTCTGTCTCCCGTGCGCTTGGAACCTGGACTGACAGAAACATGGACTCCCGTTCCGGGCCGCCGGTACGAGATGGAGGTCACGGATGGAGGCACACAGAGGAAAGCGCAGGGAGAGAATCAAAGGAAAACCGGAGACGGCGAAGGCGGTTCGGGTTCGAGCCCCTTTTAACAGCAGCCGCCTCCGGACTGCCTGACGGGCGTGCTCTCGATTTTCAGATTGGGCTTGTCGCCGCCCGCCGTGGCCCCGGGGCCCATGCGCTTCTTGATCTCCGCCGCCATGGTCATGAAGGCCTGTTCCACGTTGGTGGCGTTCTTGGCGCTCGTTTCCAGGAAGGGGATGGACAAGGAGTCGGCAAACTCCTGCCGAAGAGGAACAAAGTCGGCATCAGTGGCAACTTTCCCAAAGGGTCTCGAATCAGGTTCGATCATGTACCGGTACTAAAAAAGCATCACAGTAAACAGGGTACTAGTGCTGTCACTTTAATTTTGCATTAACTCATTTGCTCCCAAAAACGTATAAATATGTTCTATTTCAAATGTTTGTGTCCCAAAAACGTACTTATACGTTTTTAAAAGGAAAAACAAAACATATGAATATATGTTTGAGACACTTAAAACATTTCAAATAGAACGTATTTATACGTTTTTGGGAACAAATGTGTTAAAATACTTGTCAATTAATTTGATAATCAATTACTCGATTCATTTTCACAGCTCCACATGGTACAATACAATTCTATGTTTTTTTATGAATTTTGCTATCACAACTAGCGCGGATATGAGCGAGCTAATAAAAAAAAGTTACTTTACCTTGGCTGTTGTATAGTCCACCACTTTCTTAGTGGTTAGGTCACACTTGTTGCCCACCAGAAGCTTGTTGACATTTTCGCTGGCGTAACGGTCAATTTCCTGGAGCCACTGCTTGACGTTACTGTAGGACTCCTGCAACGTCACACCTCAAGTTAGCGCTTCAAAGACGACCGACGTGCACCCAACAAAGTCCGGCCGTGCGCCTAACCTGGTCCGTCACGTCGTACACCACGATGATGCCATGCGCGCCGCGGTAGTAGCTGGAGGTGATGGTGCGAAACCTCTCCTGACCCGCCGTGTCCCACTGATAAAAGATAGCGCCACCTTAGCATGCTAATTAGCCTACGTGGGCGGGGATGTACGCGCGCGTGCTCACAATCTGCAGTTTGATAGTCTTGCCGTCCAGTTCGATGGTTCGAATCTTAAAGTCCACTCCGATGGTGCTGATGTAACTCTCAGTGTAGGTGTCATCCTGCGACGTGGGCAAAGATAAGATTAGAGGAAAGCTGAGCCAGGCTTGCTTTCGCCCGAGCGATGAGACGCGGGTGCGGCAACTCACGGCGAAGCGGAGCAACAGGCAGGATTTGCCAACTCCGGAGTCGCCGATAAGCAGCAGCTTGAACAGATAGTCGCTGCAATGAACAAAACAGGCCAGTCATCATTCTGCAGGCACTCAATAGCGACGTGGGTAACTACATCGACTGGTAAACATTGGAAATTCATGGCTAACAATAAAAATGAAACCGAAAAATCAACAACGCTAATGATAATTAGCAATTCTGTTCTTTGTGAAGAAACCGGAGATGGTTGTCAATGAGCCATTGTACACGCAAGTGTGGCGTTTACACGTGCACGGAGGGATTCGGTTACAAGTGCGCGTGCGTCTCTCGTTTCAGGATGGCTGCTCAGGCATCAAACATCTGCCACCTGCAGTATCGTCTAACGTTTGATCTACAATTCAAGTATTGTTGAAGTCACCTTTGTTTGTCTAATGGTTGAAAATGACAATTTTGCCTCAAGTTTACTCATTTGGTGCCAAATTTCTGATTTACATTTGTTCTCCTATCTATTCCAGCGACGTATAATGACAGGCAGAACAATTCCATACTCTTCCACTAGACGGCAGAAGGGCCAATGAACCTTTGAGTACACCTGTTGCCGTTTATACAACACAATAATCGCAAACAGGGCCAAATTTCACACTAAATCAGTTCTGACTTAGTTTCTCATCACATCGGCATTTAAACTTTTTTTGGTGATATTTTTGCTGTTGATGTCAAGTATGTGCTTTGGCTCGATGAAGGTGAGGAAACACTTGCGTGTCTGTTCGTTCTTGCTGTGGCATCAAAGCCTCGCGAGGCAGTCACCTGACCTGACACTTCCTGATAAAACGCCCAGTCGGCCAGCGCCGAAGCTAACATGCAATCAACATGCAAGTCAACATGGCATTAACATGAATATTAATATAAGCGACGTAAGACGTGCCAACGGTTACATAGCGGGGAGTGTATACGCTTACAAGGAACGAGAAGTCTAAACTTACTATTCGGGATTCATGGTCTCACTCGGGATGTTTGGCAGTCGGCGTCTCGACTCTTCCTTTTTCCTTCCTTCCCCTTCGTTCTTTCTTCCTTCCGACTACGGCAAAATGGCTCGTTGGTCCAGTCGCCGATGCACTCGAATGGCCGAATTCGTACTCCCGTGGCCGTCTCTCGCTCACTGCTTAATCATATAACGTTCATTCCTCGTCGTTGGATTGCGGCCCCGGTGGTATTTGACGAGGTTTGGCTAGATGTGACAATGTTACACTCGCTTTTCCGTCTTTCTGCGACCGTTGCTCGGTAGAGGTTGCAACTGGCTGAGTGCGCATGTGCGGAAGTGGCGTAAGTTGACGTGTCGCTACAGACAAAGCGGCCACGAGTTTAACTGCATATACATGACAAATTATTTGTATATATTAATAAGGCATGTTACAAAATGGACTAATTTATATTCATTAAAATATGTTGTAAAAAAGGCATTTGTAATTGGTGTTCTTCATGTGGCCATACTCAATGTACATTTTGAATAAACTAAGTCTAAAAGATGGGCTTGGTCTTGATGTATATTTGTACATTTACATAAAGTGCAGCATGTTGAAAGGATTTTGGACTTGATTTTCGTCATGTACATATTTGTACATTTTCAAAAAATGTTGAAAAGACACCTTTACTTTATATAAAATAACTTATGGAGAACAAATTACACCAGTAAATCAAGCAAAAATAAAAATACTAAAAGAGTGCTACTTTACTCATGCCGTCTTCCTTTTAAGTAGTCAATCCAATGTTTCTCAAACTATTTACATAAAATTCCACATCAAAAATGTAATTACCAGCATAATTACTATTATAATACATTAACCGAATAGGCCTGTGTTTTATTCCGAAAAAAGTCAGACCTCCATTTATTGTAAGATAAACACATTTTGTACATAACAAAAAGGAAAAATGGTTCTTGTAGATTAGATGCAATTACTTAAAATTAACTTACTGTATTTGAAAAAAAAAAAAAAAAGTAACGTAAAAAGCAAAACATGTCCTATTTGGTTTTCAACAAGATGTTTAAACAAGCTCACCCACATAGCTACAAGCTTCATTCTAATATTTGACTGTATGTCACATTTTCAATTCATAAATGTTATTCCATTGTATTTAATTCAGCTACCCCCTCCATTCTTAATTAACATACTTTGAATACTGCTTTAATTACAAAACAAAATAAAGCTAAGTGTTTTCTTTCATGACATAGCCTACTCCTGGATGTCCTGCCCTTGATTGGTTTCTTCATAGGTGTGATTAGAACTCAGAATCCGAGCTGATTTGTCACAGATCCAATCGTAATAGACTTCCTGCACACATCCACAGGACTCGACTGGTTGAAATGTTCACAGTGCGGGTGTTAATCTATTGAGGCCGCAGCTGCAGCCTCCAAGCTTGATGGAGCTGTCCTCTTGGCTGGCCTCCAGGACAGGCAGCTGGGACAAATGAGTCTTCAGTTTATCGCCCAGTTCCTTGAAATCAGGCCTTTGGGTCTGCTCCTAATCCCAGCAACTCAGGAAATAGCTCAAATAATTCACTTATATGTAAAATGATATAACACACCAGTATGAAAGAATGCCAATTTTCTTAGTAGCACCCAGCAAATGCATCTGAGTGGTTACTGTGGCAACAGACGAACAAACATTTGAAAACAATAAGTCCTACTCACCTTCTGCTTTGAATCGTAAATGATAGTTGATTCAGAATATTCTCAACAACAAAAAGTTGACCTGATAGCGCAGTGCAAATATCCGCACAGTGTCATAAGAAACACTGTTGAGTCAACAAACCCGAGTGTTTGAGAAGTGCTAAAATTAGACTTTTTTTTTTTTTTTTTAAGACCTTTTGGAACATCTGCTACTGTGAATGCCATATAAATGTTGCAAAAAAAAAAACAAAAAAAATCACAATTCTGGATAAAGTGAACTCACATAACATCTTTAATTACAACGCAACACTTTTTTTTAATGCAGCAAAAAAACAAACTTGACAAATGTGCAAATGTAACGAGAAAATAACAGTCAGTTCAGTTTCCTGTTGGCGTTCTTCTGGACAAAGCCAGCATTGCCACCTGCAACCCTCCAGTGGTCCAATCCTATTTTCATTTAATTGACACCAAATTCTGTTTCCATTAATCCAGACTTGCAGGCTTTAATCAGCTGCTACCGGGTTATTATAGGAAGACAACAACACGTGTGTAATGTTTACTTTACAATGAATATACAGTTCCTACTGTATGCAATTTTTTAGGTGCAATGCAGCACGATACAGATGCAGCAATCTGAGGAAAAGCACATTTTTGGTAAGAAGAGGCAACATAAAGGAAGGTCTGTAGCTCTGCAGGCGGCACACGAACACAAATATATTTCAAAGTCCATGTTAAAAAAGGAGCCCTTTTTAACTTTTTTTAAAAAGTAACAAACGTCCCTCTAACAAAGTTACAAGGCACAGTCAAAAATAAAGTTAGTATATTATGCAACAGTCAAATTGTAATTATTTGTGTGTGTAACAATTTCCAATATCCCTTCTTAAGATATGGCTTAACGGAACAGAATATTTATTTGAAAATGACGAATAATACCAAAAGTGTCATTCTGAATATACATTTTCAGAGGAGTATTAATGGAAGGTGTGGTTTTCAGTGCCACCTAGAGAAAGGGATGTAACGATATCCAAACATCACGATACGATATTATCACGATATGAAGGTCACAATACGATAATTATCACGATATTGTGGGGGAGGGTTGGTAATATTTAAAAAAGATCACAATATTGTAAAAAAAAAAAAAGAGCTCATACTAAAAAAAGCACAATATTGTGCTTTTGTACATAACAGCAATGCATATAAACCACCTACAATCTCAAATAACAATATTGAGGCACTTACTTGCTAATCCAAGCACACATTGATCGCTTCACAACCAAATTAGGTTCACCTTCATCTGACAATTAGCACTGATTTTAAACACAGAAGGCCAAAACATCCCTAATAAAAATTTAATTGCACTAATAAACTAGGCACCAGAGGGTGCTAGAACTGCACAAATGGAAATCAACCTGACTTTTTTAACAGATGTGTTCCTTTTAAATATTGTGAACATGATGACGACAATAGTGTGGAACTTTTAATATCACAATATTGCCCTTATCGTTACATCCTTAATTGTTATGTTATTATTATTATTATTATTATTATTATTATGTTATCTTGTTAATGCACGCGCACATATTGACTCGCGTCACAAGCATATTACGTTCCCCTTCATCTAACAATTAGCACAGATTTTAAAGCTTAGAAGGGCCAAAACATCGCTAATGAAAATTAAATTGCACTAAAAAAAAAAACTAGCCACCAGCGGGTGCTACAACTGCACAAATGGAAATTAACCTGACTTTTTTTTTTTAACAGATGTGTTGCATTTAAATATTGTGAACATGACGACGACGATATTGTGGCAGTTTTAATATCGCGATATTGCGCTTATCGTTACATCCCTACCTAGAGACCACTACCGTACACTACAGGTAGCCCATCAGTTAAAAAAAAAAAAAGAAAAAAAAGTGTGACCAACACTTAAAACTTGCTTTTGAAATCACTATCAGTTACTATTCTGAGCAAAACTTGAACTAAAATCCGTAAAAACCTCAATCTTTGGTAACGACGTCATGCCAAACTGAAAGTCACTGCATCAAGCACTTCTCCTGCTGCTTGCCGTACTTCCTCCGGCGCTGCTCCAGGCCGCGTTCAAGGCGCTCGTCCTCCTCCAGGGCGCTGGAGACAGAAAGCGTGACTTGAGTTCACGCAGACTAGCCGTTCATATGATTTATAGTGACCTCTCACCATCTCTCCTTGGCGTCCATATTGCGGACCAGTTCGTCCCTCTGGTCGACCAGTGACACCAGCTCCTTAAGCAGCAACTGCTCCCTCTGTTTGTGGGCCAGCGTCTTCTGCCACTCTGGACGCCGAAGCATTCAAAGTGAGGTTGAGGAGAGCGAACACGAGACAGAGTAATTGCGTTTTGTCGCGGACAAACCTTCAAGCGCCATTATGTCTCGCAGCTCTTTGGTCAGAAGCTCAAACCTTCTTTCCAAATCGTGCTCCTCCAGCCTATCAATCACAGCATCATCATGTGACCATTTCCAAATGGATTCTTCTGTCTATGTCACATGTGGAGGTATCTTACAACAGCTGCAGGTGATCCTGTCTTCTGATCAAGGCATTCTTCTTGTTGACCAGCGTAAACCATTCCTGAATCAACCTTTCCTCCTCCACCTTGTCGCTGCCTGGTGGCGAACGCACACATTGCGTCAAGTTTCAGACGGAATCAATCCTTCTTGAAATGAACGGAGATCGATTTACTTGTTTCCATGAGTTGTCGGAGTGTCCTCTCGACAACTGCAGCTCTGGTGTCGATATGGTTTTGTTCTGCTTCCAGGGCTTCCATTTGATTTTGTACATACTGGCTGGCGTCCTGCACATAAATACTTGTAGTTGAGTGCTGACGTATGTTAGAGGTGTCAAAATAATTAGTCCATTAATTTAAAGATGTTTTTTTGTATCGCCAACCTCCCCACAATATCGTGATAATTATCGTATTGTGACCGTCATATTGTGATAATATCGTATCATGATGTTTGGATATCGTTACACCGCTAAAAATTATGACTATTGAAGTTATCCGATTAAAAATGTTAACCACCTGACACCCCCAATTTGAGCAAAAACTAACCTGGCCTTCTCGTCTTCCCACCTCAGCCAGAGTCCCTGTTGTCTCTGTAAAGTAAAAAAAAAACAATTAAGTATTGATGTATTCGATATGCATCGAAGTAAACAGACTGACCTGTTCTGACACTTCCACTGTCTTCTAGTTCTGCAACAGCCTAAAATGGAAAACATTACTTCAAAAGTTCATATCAAGTGACCAAACTGATTCCTAAAGAGGATTCTACCACAGATGTGTCTCCATCCTCCTCAGACGCGCTCCTCCGCTGTGACCTCCGCTTCTTGACCAGATCTGCGTCTCTCACGTGAGAAAAACCACACTTGGGCGGCAAATGAGTCCTCGGCGGGGCGACGGGCGCCGGCGCTCCGCCGGCCCCGGACGCCTGCTCTCGTTTGCTTCTCGGCGGCGGCACGGCCACGCCGGCGTCGCTTTCGCCCTCGTGTTCGGCGCCGACGGAGCCGTTGGTCTCCAGGCTGATGCCCTCCTCCTGAAGCCTCTGGGTGCAGTAGCGGACGGCGGCCTCGGGGTCCCCTTCGCTCTCCCGGTCGGCCGTGACGGCGTAGCTGGACTCGCTGGCGTCTTTCTCGATGTGAAGCACGCTTAGCTCCTGGCCCATGAAATGGGTGCGAATCTGGCTGAGGTACGTCATGACGATGAGGCGATCAGGCACGGCGAGCATGACCATGTCCGAGGGCTCCATCAGCCTGGAAATGCCGAGCTCAGCGAAACCGTCAAAAGCCTGACAAATTCAGAACAATCACATCAATATAATTAGGTCATTTTTAAGTTAACATCAACTGCTAATCAAATGTTAATCACCTTTTTATTGTTGTGCTTGATGTCATATGGGCCCAACAAGTCATAATTACTAAAAAAAAAAAAAAGATAGAAAAATATAATTTTGCAGAAAAGTAGTTTGGATACTACGATGGTGTATTAGAGCCACATATAAATAAACATTTTTTAGAGGGTGTCATATTCCGAGAAAAAAACCCTCAAATTTACGAGAAATAAACTCACACATTTGAGATAAGTGGCAATTTTTTTTCTTGGAAATTTATGATTTTTCTTCTCAGAATATTACCCCTCCTCTAAAAAAAAATATATATACATGACCCCAATACACCATCGTAGGATACTTCTATCATGATTATCGATTCATGTGCTTTTTTTTTTTTTTTTAATTCCGTTTGAGTCTGCTTACATCTTTTCCGGGTGAAAGTGATGCAAGATGGCACAAAATGCCAAGCCGTTCCTCCAGGAGGTGCTAAAGTTGGTGATCTTCAGCCCCTTCTGACCTTGAGTGACCTCTTTGCACCACTCCAGCAGAGACTGACTGGATGTCACCAGGTTTTGACTTCCTGAAAGATTCTACCGCACAGAATTCTTATCACAGATAACTCTCCGGGTTGCCGGTTGCTCCGATACATTTTTGGATGAACTTACTTCTTGAGATGCCAACGCATCTTCAGGTTTTGTTGGCGTCAAGGTTTGTTGGAAACTCACTTCTGTTTTACTTTTGTCAACATGCGAACTGCCCCTATAAACAGAAAATTTGATATACTGTAGTGCCAAAATTAATAACTTTGCTGCAGTTCCAAACTATAAAACACAATGCCACACTTTATGCACCACTTATTTGTGAGTGTTATTCTCACCTGTCTTCCTCTAAAAAAGCAGCAGCAAAATCCATAGACACAAAGCTGCAGTCCGAACCTTCGTTCTTTAAATCAGATGATTTAGCGCTTCCACCATCCCCGACGTGCAACTGGTCATCCTGACCTGAGGCAAAGGACGGATCCATCTTTGTTGCCTGGACACCCGAATCCCATAATGCCGATCCATCCTCCGCCGCCTTACAGGAGGTACCCGTAGGCTCTGTTTTTCTTTGAGACGAGTCTGTCTCTGCGGGTGGTGCGTTTTTCAAAAGAGTGGTGTCAAGGTGCTTCCTGACTCGAGGCAGCGGAACCGGCAAGCCGTCCTGCTCATTCTGGCGATTTGCATCTTGGCCTGAGGCGACTGTTACTGTGTCTGACAAGGAAGTAGGTGGTGAGCAAGAAACTGCAGCATCATCCGGGAATGAACTGCTAAGGCGTTTCTTAACTCGTGGTTTTGGTACAGGCAAGATTGTAGCGTCATCAACTTGATGCCTGCTTTTTCGCATGTGTACAGTCGACACTTTTTCTTTCAATATCCTGTCGTCATCATCCAGAGGGTGACCTCCGACATGAGGCTCTTCTTCGCTGGCGCATTTCCTCACCCGAGGCTTTGGGATGGGTTGCTTTCTCAGAGGAACTTTCATGCCACGTTTTTGCAGACCGATCTTTTTGATAATTGACACGGGCTCTGCTTTTAATACCATGCTTTCAGGCTCCTTTGTTTCCAAGATGGAGGGTCCAGAATCCTGGACTGGTGTCGTGGTTTGGACTATTTTGCTTCCGGATCTTGTTTCCACATCAGTAGGGACATGATCCATTTTTTCTTGACTGACAGTTGTGTGTGGCAAAAGAACACTTTCGTCTCCATCTACAGGAATGCTACTCTCGGAAAGCTCCTTGACTGGTTCCGTGAAAATAATCTCACAAGACTGGATTGGAGCAACCTCGGGAAGGATGGATGATCCATCCACATTTTGTTTGTGGTCTGGTAAAATGGTGCCGTGTTCCGGTTCACATGTATCTTGCTGAGAAACTGTGACCTGTGTTTGTGCTTCAACCACGCAAAGATACAGATCATCTAAGGTTTTGTCCAATAGTATCTCTGGATTTCGTTTGGCATCTGTCAACGGTTCACTTATCGTACGATGGATTGGATCAGAACTTGCTAGTTGGGGGCTTAAGGACAAAAAAAAGAAAGGTTTCAGAATTTTGGACTCTACTTTGCACTCTGCACTCCATGCAGTAGGCGGTTAATTATTCAAAAACACTCACCCAGGTTCCAATGTGGAAGAGGTTTCGACCTCATGTCGTTTGGCACTCTGATGCCTTACTGACAAACTGTCAATGAACAATGACATGTCCTGATCACTTGTGTGACTTTGTTCAAGCAAAGCTTCCTGTTCCTCATGTCCAACTTCCATAGACATCTCAGTAATATCTGCTGCGGTCAGTGGCGGCCATTTCTTCATACTCACACAAACCGTAAACCCATCATCGCTATCTGAAGGAGGTGATGGAGGTACTTCTTGAGCCTCTTCCAGGTGATTGTTCTCAAACTGCTCAGATACAACCACATTGTCTACAGAATAAGATACATCTTCACATGAAGAGATTACAGTCTGGTCTGTTGGAGGCAAAGCTGAGTCGACCTTCACTTGAAGATCGTTTTCAGACACCGATGACCCAGATGGCCCCAAAATGGATGCTACTGTTTCATAACTGTGAAAAATGTGACATTTCAGTCAGCAAAAAACAAACAAAAAAACAATGCTAATGACAAACGTGCAGCATTGAATTAAGAGTCTGTCAGCTGTGAAAACAAGCATGGCTATTCAGAAATAGGAGAGGTCCAATCAACTGTCTGCGTTTGCATGCTCTTCATTCCAAGCCACTTACCCTTTATGGAGAACACCCACAATAGTTTGTACTATTCCAGGAGTGTCTTCGGCCTCTGCTGATGGCAAACATTCCGTCTGTTTTTCAATTAACGTTCCGTCTACCTCCAGAATTTCCCAGCCTAAGATGACCCCGGGCTCTGATACCCCATCTTTCTTCTCCACTGCTCCTACTCCTTTTGTTACGCTGAAGATCCAAATTCATAGATTGTGGTTACATGTATGATGCAGGCATTTCATGTTAGGCTCACAGCATAACACATGCAGTGGGTTCCGTCACTTACTCAGCAAATGGCGGTTCTACGCTGTGACTTGTACTTTCTCGGCATTTATCCTCTGTTGTAGAAGCAAACTGTGTCAGTTTCAAGGAAGAATCACAAGGAAGTAAGCCGAATGCTAACAGCGGAAATATCTCACCAGATGCGAGCGCTGCGCGGGTGCCATTAGCAAGCGTGGCTTCTTCAGCAGACAACTGATTTGTTTCTTTCCAGGTTGTGTTCGGTAGAGAGATGCTTGGCATTCCAGGGGTTTTAGTCAAACGTGGACACAATGGAGCCATGAATACCATTTGCTTAATTTCTTCAGGTTCATGTACATAAGTTTCAAGGGATTCAGCAATGAAATCTGTCTCGTACTTCCGCAGATCTGCAAACAAGGACTTCTCGCAGGAGAAATGGTTTTGTGTTGTCAAAGGTTCAAAGGTTAGCATCCTTGCTGAAGGGAAACCTGGGGTACGGGAAATACAAGGAGCAGCTGAGAAAAAGCTGACGATATCTGATGGTTTGTTTACAACTTCAGCGGATGGAAACCCGCAAAGTCTCGCCTTTTTGGGACATGAACATAACATTCTTGCCATACTGCTCCCATTTTGTTTCTTCCCGGCAGGTGCTATAATAATCTCTGCCCATTTTCTTGGCGGTTTTCTCAGGATGACATTTCTGTCATGCAGCCACCCAACAATTGGGGTTGTAGAAACGGACGCAAATCCTTTCAGAGATGACGACCTTGGGCAGCAAGGTGCCAAACTGATCTTGGATTTGCTTTGAGGTGCTGAGGGAAGTCCGTGGATTTTGGACGCTTCTGAACAAGAAGGTACAATGGCAAACATGATTGCTTTGTCTAGGTTGCCTGGCACACTTCTAATCTTTAACTTTGTGTTCCTTTGTGGTTTTTGACTCAATGAACCCTTCTCAACAATCCATCCTTCCTTGTTATCTTCAAGTGATGACAATCCAAGAACAGTTGAAACTGGAGGGCACAAAGGAAGGAGGTTTATTACATTTGTGCTATAATGGAGCACTTTGGGAAGGGGATTGGATGGGATGCCAGTTACCCGTGAGGCTTTAGGACAGGATGGGACAAGAGAATGCATGTTTCGCTGTTTATGTTTGTGTTCATTTGTCATGTCCAGTATGAAGCCCTTCTTGGCCTTCTGCATTGACGACAGCTTATTTCCCATCACCCAACCAAGGCTCTCACTTCCATCAACGGATGCACAACCGGGTATGTTTGAAACCCGGGGGCAAACTGTATAAAGGCTTATAATATTTGGCGCACAATATGCAGTTGTAGGGTGAGGATGAGTGGCAAATCCTGGTGTCAGTGCTGCTTTTGGACAGGAAGGTACAAGGGAAGCCATTGTCTTCATTGTACTCTCGTCTTTGTGGAACCTTCCAATCAACAACGTTTTCTTTTCAGCAATGCTGGGATCAAAGGGTCGATTTACGTTGACTGACCCAATTGTATTCCCTCTCTTCCATAAGGAGTGGCTAATTCCAATAATGTCCCAGCCTTTCAGTAAAGAGGGAAAACCAGCGATGCCGGAGGTGGTCGGAAGGGATGGGGCGAGGTGAACCATACTTGACAAGTTAAAGACGACTGTTTGTGTCAAAGCAGATGGAATTCCATGAATACACAAATGTTTTGGACAAGCCGGGCTTAATAATGCCATGGTTCTGATGTCATCATTGATGGGTGTATCTTTAATGATGACAGTCTTCCCTGCTTCCTTAATAAAAAGTGCCTCTAGTGGAGATAACCAAAATCTACAAATGACTTCATTCAATGATGGCGTACCAAGAATACAGGACACAGTTGGACAACAAGGATGCATATCCACCATACACCGATTCCAGCATCGACTGGATTGTTTAGTATCAGAGTCAGTCTTCAGTTTCACTTCATCATCAGAGAAGGAACTTGTGAACAAGACTGATGAAAGCGGACTGAGAGTTTCTGCAGACGTCTCTGGTAGATCCTCATTTAGACTGATCCTTTCTGTTGGATATTGCTTGAGCATCTGCAGTCCGGAAACACTCTTCATTTGACGTGACGGCTGCAGTGAAACCATGTTTTCGTTTCTAAGAATCAGGAAAACATAAATTGAACTCCGGGGTCATTATTCAAGTTGTACAGTTCGTGCTTGTATGTCAGGGAGCAAAACACACAAGCTCAGGTAAGTGCACTTCAACCTTGAGGAGCAAATTGCCGTTCATGTCAATCAAACTCAAGTTAAAGCACACAAATCAGTTAAGTCTGTTGGTGCGAACGTGGCATGCCGTTTTGTTACGTCGCAAACCCAAACAACCCACCTCCTGTCTGACAACAGCTTGCCACTGATTAAAAGTGGTATTCGGCCATCCGTGTTTCTGAAATAGTATTCGAAAGTGATATTTAAACAAACAACAAATCTGACATTTGACATTAACCAACAATAGTAAGCAACTCACCCTCGTTCTGCTTCAGTTTCCACCATCACACCGTATTTGTCATTAATTATCCCCAAGTTGGAATTTCCTTTCTTTACGTCCGAATCGTATGAAATTGGGAATGGCGTCGTCAACAGTGGAGTTTTAAGTTGCCGCTCTGATTGTACTAAAACGTGTGAACTGGTTGATGGCATCCCCAGCAGCGAAGCCATCTTTGGACAAGATGGCACAATATTCACCATAGTTTGAAGATTTTTGTCCAAGTCTATTCTTCCGTCAACTCTAAGTTGAAGTGAAAGTGGTGCCTTCAGTGTATCTCGATGAGGCGATTGTGGCGGCATCATCAACCCTGCCCAGAGTCCTATGTTGTAATCAGAGCCTGACAGCACTTTTGAGGGGACACCCACAATGCTTGCTTGTCTTGGGCAACACGGCAGCAACTGTACCATGCGCTCACTTTGAAGTTGCCGGGGTGAAGAAAATCCACAGTTTAGTGCTTCTCGGGAACGGTACGGCAGCATACTGACCATCATTTCTCTGTCCTCGAATAACATCTGATCGAGTCTAGAATCGGAGTAGACCACCGCTGAACGTCTAGTGAACGATTTCTTCCATAGTGTCCCCCATTCCGCACACCAACAATGATGCTCTCCTGAAATATCCTTTGCAGGTAAACCTGGAATCTGGCCACGCTTTGGGAAAGTGATAATAGAGTTGAACATATTGGCGGATTCTTTCGTCAAACTGTGACTTTTATCACCCTTGGAGGGAATTCCATAAACATTTGAATATTTGGGACACGGTGGCAACATGGACGCCATAACTCGAACGATTGTTTTTTCCTTCAAAGAAATCTTGCACTTGTGTATTACTGTTATTCTTCCTTGGTCGTCCAATGTTTTCCCCCAAAGTGGCCTTCTGTCAACATTCCATTCTGTTTTAACGGACCCACTGGGGAATCTGGAGGAGATTCCACTAACTCGGGAATGTCGTGGACATGTCGGAAGCACATTAATCATGTTTACAAAATCTTCTGACTTGTGATATTTTACTGACGGGAATCCAGGTGAACGGGCTCGCAGTGGACACGATGACACAATGCATACCATGTTATCCACCCACTCACAATCAATAGCAAAGATATCTTTCAGATGTGTCGTAAGTGCATACTTCCGTGCTGGCTGCAGAAGAAAGCTGTCCTTTACCCATTGAGGTTTAGTACACTTTCTAGTCGGCATTCCGGGAACTGTAGATTCTGTTGCGCAACTTGGCAAAAATGTCACCACAGTAGGTTCTTCAGCTAATTTACTTTGCTCCAGTGCAGATGCAAAACCGCTAATGTTTTTTCTTGGGGAAGTATACACATAGTTAGCCATGTTAGCATTTTGACTTGGCACAGAAGGTAAACCATACGTGGAAGCTCTCTGTGGACAAGTAGATCGCATATGAACCATGTCTTTGTGCTGTCTTTCCCTCTCAGGCAAACCATCCTGAACCAGAACACATTGAGGTGTCATTTGTTTGCAAGAAAATGACTTCCTTAAATGCAACCAGTCGTCTTCTTCTGTTGCGCTAACAAGTTGTTTAAATGGCATACCCGCAATTGCCGTGCATTCCGGGCAAGTCGGGAGAAGACTGGCCATACACAAACGGCTGGAAGCTTCCTGAAATGGCGCACAGGGAAACCCAAGAACACTTGCAGTCCGAGGACATGCCGCCCAGATCTGTTTGGTCATATTCGTGTCAATAACAGCTTGTTGCTGGCCACGACGCAAGTCTGAATACACGGGGAAAGGCAATTTCTCAGTGTGTAATGACAGAAACGATGCAGTCGCATAATCAGGAAAAACTTCTGACGGACGACAAGCTGGAATGCCGGCAACATTTGAACGTTGAGGACAAGCTGACTGTATCTGTATCATACTTGGCTCTTTCATTGCCATCCCAGGTTGGAACTCCTTAACAGTTTGATTAGAATTGACTTGTGAACACATGGGAGCAAGTTCTGCTGTAGATATATAAATATGTGCTTTATGTGGACTTTGCGGAAGACGCTCAGCGTCTTGATTTTTTTCACATACTTTGTCTTCCACTTGTCGTAACACGCTGGTTGCTGGCTGTTGTCCTGGGCCAAACCCAAAGTGGGAGCCAAATCCTGAAGAAGTGCACTGCGTTTTCTTCTCGGGTGTTAAGCCAGCAGGGCTGATTTTTTGCTTCCCCTCTGAACTTTTTGCTTTGGAAATTTCTCCTGAAAAGTCACCTGGTATGTTTTTCATCACGTCAGACTTGTCGTCTGAGAAACAAGTTGTCACTGACGCAGTCTTGTGCTCATTTCTGAAGTGGTGGGGATGGCAAAAGAGACGGGTGTCAGAAAAACTACTACTTCAAAAGTTCACTGGTTCACTTTCATTCTCACTTACCTGAAAGCTTCTTCTCTATGCCCCCCTCCTATCTCCCCTTCACAAGTTGTGTCTGTAGTCATTTGAGGAGAATGCAACATACGGGTCTGAAAATCTGAGGAGGTATGTTGGGGAGCGGACGAAAACGGGGCCACGGGCTGACCTTTGGCAACTTGATTCCCTAATTGAATGGACATTTTTGACAAGTGGCTTTGCGGTTTGACATGGGACAACTCCGTATGATCCGTCTGTGCTTTGGGCATCTCAAAATACTTTCGATCTTGAGCTGAGGGCGCTTTGGCGCTAAAGGGCAGAAGAGAGGCCATATTCTCAGGTCTGAAGGACAAACAAATACAAATCCACGAATGAGGGTGGGATGCCGACAGACAACCTGCGGCTGATGTATACTTTTTTTCCAGAATGATACCAGTGTGAGGGCACAACAATACTGATCTCAAGTACTGATACAACCAGTACTTTTGTACCTAATCCCTATGCCTGCTATCCGTACTCACCCCTTCTTAACTCATTCACTCCCAGCCATTTTCACAGAAGTAGTCCCGTTCGCTCCCGGCTGTTTTACTGGATTTTGACTGATTTTGCAAGGCTCACAGAATAGTGTGTTTTATGGCTATAAAAGCAGGGAACCTATCAAAAGAAAGATTAAAGTCTCTTCTTTCATCAGGAAAAAAATGGATGTTTCTATCTGTTT
The DNA here is from genome assembly GCF_051991245.1 of Festucalex cinctus. Lineage (NCBI taxonomy): Eukaryota > Metazoa > Chordata > Actinopteri > Syngnathiformes > Syngnathidae > Festucalex > Festucalex cinctus. The sequence continues at coordinate 19,193,252 of NC_135426.1, forward strand.
CCGTTTTGCAGCAATTAGCATTAGAAGAGAGCTACGTTTCATCAGTTTTCACAAATCTATTTAAAATTGTAAGTAATTGAGCTTTTTTTCTACATGGCCCTGGTTGATCTCCTTTGCTCTGCTGCCACCTGCTGGCCGTTTGTGTAATAACTACCATTCCTCCAACCGTTCTTTGCAGTTGGGAGGCTGCATCAAAGCCTTCTGTATGCTCTAGCATAAAAAAACAACAACAAAAAACGTATAAATACGTCTTTGGGACACTTAGAACATTAAAAAAAACGTATTTACACGTTATTGGGAGCAAATGAGTTAATTAATTAAAATGTACAATAACGGCTACGAGGCAGTCTTCTACTCACGCTGCTGATGCTTTGACAACTTTGACTCCAAATGATGCATCTCTCGTGCCGGACGGCAGGCCCTGGAAGTCAGCTACTTTGGAATCAGGACCTGAATGAAATCCATGCATTCATTTCATAACGGCTTAACTAAAAGCAGCCTATTTTGCGCAGATGCTTACTTGTGGGAGTCGTACACTGCTGCTCTTCTTCGCTCAGTGTGCTCAGCTGCCTATGGAATTCTACAGGGAAGGCAAAAAGATCCATTTCAAACTGTAAATTAAGGTGCTTCTGTAGCAACAGCATTGACATTTTCCCACTAAAAAGGGTTCATCAGACTGTTCAACGAGATACCTGCACTTTGGCCACTTAGGGGCTCAGTGTGGAATAAATGAGTCTGAGAAGGAGGAAGAGAAGCGAAAGGACGCATGGCGGGACACGAGCGGCTGTCGATGACAGTGGCAGGTGCAAATCCAGAACCGCCCTCGTGTTTTTGCTGGGAAGGAAGGCCCACAGGCAGGCAGGATGAAGCTGACGGGGAGGATTGCGTGATGGAGAGACGGGAAGGAAGAGAGGAAATAGAGGGAAGGAATTTCATGACTCAGAATTCAAAGCATGCTTGCATTCTAAAAACAGTTGCGTCAAAAGTAACCCAATTATGGATCAAAAATAGACTGATCCACTTTATGGGTCACTTTGACCCAACTTTTTTGGTTGTGTTATACAAAATGACCCCCCCCCCGACTTTACCCAAAACAACCAGAAAGTTGTGCCAAATTGACTAAAGTAGAGAAGCTGACCCAATATTATGGGTTGTTTTGCAAAAAATTTCTTTAAAAAAAATAAATAAAAAATTCTCCAAAACAACACAGAAAATTGCGTCAACTTGACCCAAGTAGAAGATCTGGCTAAACTTTCTGCGTTGTTTTATACAAAATTTCTTCTTCTTTTTTTTTTTTTTTTTCCCAAAACAGCCCAGAAAATTGGGTCAAATTGGAGGAGCTGAAGCCACTTAAAATGGATTGTTTTATACAAAAATGACCCAATTTTTGGCAAAATATTGGGTCAACTTGACCCAAGTAGACGATCTGAGTCTGACCCAACTTTCTAGGTTGTTTTATGCAAAATCTCTTCCTTTTTTTTTTTTTTTCTTCTTTCAAAACAGTTGGGTCAAATTGACCCAGTAGAGGAGCTGACTCAACTTTCTGGGTTGTTTTATACAAAATGACCCAATTTCTGGCCCAAAGTTTGGTCAAATTAACCTAAGTATAGGATTTAACCCAACTGTATGTTGTTTTAGACAAAATTACCCCAACCTCCCCCCTTTTTTTTGGTGGGGAAAACCCCCCAAAACAAAACATGTTTTATACAACATGACCAATTTTTGACCCAATGTTTTGTCAAATTGACCCAAGTAGAGGATCTGCCCATTTTTGACCCATATTTAGGTTATTTTTGACCCAACTGTTTTCAAGAGTGTGCAAAACTTATTTGAGCATGCTTATCTGACGCAGTTGGCAGCAAATATTTATATTGACATCTCTAAAGCAGCATTACATGGTATGTCTACTCTCTGCCTTTTGTACGCCACAGGAGGCTGCCCGGGATCATCCGCAGACGGAAGTAGGAACTTTGGCGAGAGGACGGGCTGAGCGAGAGGGGCTTGACATTTAGGAGGCCTCCATTCACTCTGCCAGGAAGCTGGGCAAAGACAAAGAAGCGAAAAAAAGGCAAGGAAGGAGCGGGAGGTGGGAAGATGGATCTTAAAAACACCTTTTGTCCCTCTCTACCTGTCTCAGAGGGGAGACTGGTGGGTCGGGTCAGCGTTGAGCCGGCCTCCACCGCTTGAGGCTTTCTGAGAGCAGTAGCAGGAGGAAAAGGAGGGCAGGAGCTGAGCGGAGCTGAAGAAGAAGAGGCCACAGAAGCGAGTAAAGGAAGGAGCTGACAAGAGGAAAGGACATATGGTTGTACCTGTGTGTGAGATACTCGTTAAGGTGGAAGGGACAAAAGAGGAATCGGGGGGTGAATGGCAAAGGGTTTTAGAAGAACTGAAGGTGGGGAGAGGTTGGGCATCTCCTTCAGTGGGAGTGTTGCTTAGGAAGCTGCGAGACCCTCTGGTAGCTGAGCAGAGAACAGAAGCAAAGCGGTCCAATTAGTAAACCACCTACCGAAACCCCATTGAAATCTACATGGAGCGTTACGGTCAAAAAAAAAAGTACCATCTGCGAGAACGTCTCTAAAACGATACCTGATCCAGAATCAGGCTGGAAAATTTTGGGAAGTGCCGGTGGGTGAGCTTGTGTGAATGCTGGCAGTGAGTAGGCATACAGAGAGGGCTGAGTCGGATGGGCGAGCGTCGAGACGGGCGGGTGATGAAGTTCAGACAAAACAGGAAGTGACGCAACAGAGATGGAAGCGCAAACGTCCGAGGACCTTTTACGATCCATCTCTGTGGTTGCTGAGTGAAAGAAGAATGGAACATGAGTGAAGTGAAGTGAAGTGAAGTGAAGTGAAACATGCACATGAGCATGAGTGAGAAGTGTCAAAGAAAAATATGGAAATGGATATTTGTTCAGATGTACAATTTGGGCCAGATTCGGTTGCAGGCCTCCAAGCCAGGTCACGTATTCTTGCTGTGGAAGGCTCGTGGGCTACGACATGAGACAAGAAAGGTCGAGACAGAAACATGAAGTGAAGATGAATGAAAAGAGGAAATCTCGGTCGCTCGATACGAGTTCACATTCACTGACTTCCTTGTTGTAAAGTATATCGTGTTTTACCAGTGGCAGGCGTAGCTTGTCCAGATCCAAAGCTCACCCTCCTTTCGTCCCCGACTTCATCGTCACTGTCGTTAAAATCGTCCAGATTGCCGATGTCGCTCTGCTTGAAACTCATAAGACTGGCCAAACTCTGCATGTCCTCATCACTGTAAAAAGTACAAAAAACAATGAAGCATTCAGTTAAATATGAATATTGTTTCTCATAGGAGTGTGACGATATATCGATATAGTGATAAATCGTGATGCTTTGTCTCTTGATAGAGTATCGATACGTCTACGTAAGTACTGTGACTGTGACGCACGGAAAGGTGGCGTCACTGGCGTTTGCGCAGGAACTTTGCTTTTGTTCATCAACATTGTATGACACACCCCATATCGCTGTTTGAAGAATTGTATTGGCTTTCCAATGCGTCAGTTCCGCTGTGATTGGCCGCAGCTACATAAGGATATAAAATGGGTGTGACATATTTTCGCAAAGACGCTTATTGGCTCCCATGATTGTTTTTGAAGGTAAAACCCTTGCAGATTGGCTAAAGTGAGGTGTCAATCAAGGCCGAGGATTAGGCCTTTAGATAGATGTGTTTACGTGGCTAATCGGCTCATGCTAACTGAAGCTACGATCACAAATGCATCAATAATATTGATGTTTGATGGAAATTGGTAACGTTTGTAGCTGCAGAGAACGCGGCTTTATGGATGTAAAGCTTGACATGGACTAACTATTTTACTGGAATACTTTGACTGGATCCTTGTCGATGGAGTTGCTTGACATCTTCGTGTACATTTATGGACATTTAAGAAGACAGTGAGTACACTAAAGTACTCACTGTGAAGAGAACACCAGTTTTAATATTGTGTTTCAGTGATGATAGAAAATGAAACTTATTCCTCATTGAAAAAACATCAGTTTATGTCGAGTAGATTATCGTGGATTTATTACTTGACCAATATAATCGACAAGTCGCTACTTACGTGGCTTTTCCCTCCTTCAAGAATACGCAGGACAAGTTGAGTTTGAGCGTGGCCTCTTTCACTTTCACCGAAAGAGGTTTCAACTTGAGCGTCAGGTCGTACTGCGCCGGCGTGGCGCTGGCATACTTCTTCATATTGATGTCGGCTGAGGCCAACACCTTCCTTCGTCCCTTTGTCTCCTGACAAGTCCAAAGAAATGAAGGTCAAGTCAAAGCCATGTGGATAAACTCTCAATGAAAGACTTACATTTTCAATGACGAAAGTCCAATCTTTGTCCTCAAACTCCTCTGCGGCCGGATCCTGTTGACAGAACAGGTGGACAGCCTGAGCGATGCTGAAGTGACATTTTGTCGGATGCACGTCGGCTTAACTTCCCACCTTGAAGAGTGTAACGGTGATATCCAAAGTCTCGGGGACCTGCCAGAGTACCAGACCTCTGTAGGGGTTCTGAATCCCCGGCTGCCAACTGTGGAGCTATAAATTGACACCAAATGACACAATCAAGCATTTTCTGTCTTCTTCAATTCATACGTCCGGGTACCTTTTGTCCTCGTGTTACTACAAATCGTGTTAAATGACTTCCATTCTTACCTTTGTGCTGTGACGTCTGCTTCTTCTGATCCACACCACCCTCAATTTGTCTGGTTGCCTGGAAACACAGATTTACCAGACATCACACACATTGCACTTAAACGTGTACCATGAGGTCACACTTTTGCTAACCACAGGGTGGCGCAAAAAGAACTTACTAATGATCATCATCCATCCAGTTATTATAAACATTTCCATTTGCTTTTAAGCGTTTCATTCATGTGTTCTTCTGTGACCGAGAGGTGACCCAACAACATTTCTCAACAGGCAATGGGCAAAACTTGTGACTGTGACAGGGAAGCCAGCGGAGCGGCAATGTTTGGGTGCTTGCACGCATGCCTCACTGCATAACTTGACTCGAAATAGACTCCTAACCTCGCAGGGATTTAACACTAAAAGCCATCCAACACCTGCTGCACAGCGTTTGTTAATGGTGGGTGCATGACAAGGCAACATTTGCCCGACATCGGATTACAAGAAAATACAGATCCAGTTGCACTCATACCAATATAGATACATTATTATGAATAATACAAGGGATGTTCATAACACTTTTTACATACTCAACTCTTCAGGAGTCACATACACCGATACCATGTGTCAATACCACTAGTATGTCTGATATACTGCATAGAAAATGTGTGTAAATGTTCAAAAACAATAGAAGAGCAACAAACATTCCTCCCCAACATTGTAATGTCTTCATTTTTATTTTTCCAGAACAAATGAAACCAAAAACAACGACAAAATATTTTTTCCCACGGTAGAATATTTAGAAACTACAATACACAAATGAAATTAAATTCTTTCAGCACACTTCTTTCATAAATGTAAACTCACAAATATTGACCAATAGCAATACCAATGCTGACAAGCTGTGACGTGACCATTTTATTTTATTAATAATTTTTAAATATTTATTTTTATTTATTCATATAATTTTTTTTTCATAATTAGCACAAAATTAGTCCATCCAAATGAGCAACACAATTTTTCTTATTTTATTTTAAAAATATGTTTTAAATAATTTTATTCCTAGTTATTATTTTTTTTAATATAATTTTTATTTTATTTATACGAGGGTTGGTATCAGTATCAGTGGTATCTGCATCGATGTCTAATCCGTCAGTATCGCAGTGAGCCTTGCTCAGCATCAACAAGACCCGGAAGTGAAGGGGCGTGTAGTCGCCTCACAAAACAAGTGAAAACAAATATCACCAGCCGTAAAATGGGCGCAATTTTAAACAATAATCACTTTACGTCAAAGTCTGCAGTAAATAAGGGCGCTTTCACTGCCCCTGAAAATATGCGGCATTGACAACACAGAAACACGTTAACGTCAAGCAGACGTCAAGCCGTTTAAGATGTTTCAAGTTCACGTTTGCATCCACTCCATTACTCACCATTTACTTGAGCTTTCCAGCAGAAGTTGTTGAAAAGAAGCGGCGAAGTGAAACTTGGACGCCCTCTTTCCGACACGCTGGAGTCGCTTCCAAACCGAAGTCATTGTAGGTTACTTGTTTCAGGTAGTAGGCGACATGAATGATGGGGAGCTTGGTTTCCGCGACCCTTTGCGCCCACCAGGGAGGTGACGGAGCACCTGTCTCGACGACCACCTGCCTGGAATGAGGGGAGGAGGAGAGCCACTCGCACTCGGCTCTCAGTGTACGACGAGACTCTCCCAGCAGCCCCAAGTCAATTCCCGCTAACTAGGACAAACAGGAAGCCGCCGAGCAGCCGTAGCTTTCACAAAATAAAAGTCAAGCACAAAATAAAAGCACATCGCTTTGTCGTTACGTGCGGCAAGAACCAACCAACAAGCTAATTATTACAATTCAAAATCGTATTTTTAATACCGAAAAAATATGCATGTGCCCTGTGATTGGCTGGTGACCTGTGCGTTGTTTGTCATGATACCAGTCCATAATTTCCTTCATTTGCACACTGACATTGTCTGACGACCAGTTCAGGGTGTACCCCGCCTCTTCCTCAAAATCATCTACGGTAGTAACCAGCTCACGACTGAGGATAAGCACCATAGCACTCCATTTTGAAGTCCTGTCCACATGATGCTCAATAGCATTATGTGCTTTGCCATATCTATGACATGTGCCATATCAACCTCAATAACACCAATTCTGAAAGTTGTTTTTTTTTATTTGGCCAGTCTGTGAGATGTTGAGGGACGCAAACTATGGAGATCCCCCTCACCACCACCCCTATCATGAGTTTCAGTTTAGCTATGGGTCTATTTATAAATCTGTTACTGACAACTCGAGTAGCGTTTAGAACATTGACGTTAACGCCACAACAGGGAGATATTTGAGCTCAACAGATTTGTAGCTACTGATACAAGCAACTGGGAAATATCAATTATGTGACATTCTCATGTAAGTGTACAATATATTTTGGTTATCTTATTTTCAACTGCTACAATTGATTTGTGTTCTTGCACTGGGGTATGATATGATGGCTATTTATTTTTTTTTATAATTTTATGGCTTTGCACAACCAATGTCTTGATTTCTAGTTTGTGGTTACATGCTGATATGATCATACAGAACAATGATATTCCAATCCCTCAGCAACAGTAAATGTCTAAATAGCCAAAGGCCTCATCATCAGGGTCGCCATTATGCACTGCATTTGGGTGAGGATTCGGAAAACGGAAATGAAGTGAAAGGGCCGGTGAGTGGGAACTGGTTAATTCTTCTTTTGTCTTTTAGCTGAGAAACTATTTTGGGCTTTGGATTTCCTGATTCCTCTGCTGTCAAGCCGGAATATATGAGAATGTGAAAGATCTAGTGATAAGCTGTGGTCAAAATATATGCAGCAAGTGTTCTCTCAGGGAGAATGGAGATGAATGTTGTTCACACAACTAGTATAGAAAATGCCCACAAGAAGACAAGAAGATTTTTATTTTATTTGTAGATGTGATCTGAACGCAAAAAGGATGTCAGCATATACGCCACTGTGGAGCTCTGGAAAGTTACACTTCACGCCTGTAGAGGGAGCCCAAGTTCCTTTCGTTTAGTCTACTCTAACCTGAAGGCCACCTCAGTAGGCTCCACCCATAAGGACTGAACCCGCTCTCCTCCACGTCTGTAATTACGGCGCCACCTGTTGTCAGGCCCACGCATACAGCTCATCGAGCCTCGTCTATCATCATTAAGAAGACGCCAACGTGAGTCACAAGTATGGAAGTAAGGAGATGAAGACCTTACCTGTCGGAATGGTGGATCTGTATGCCTTTCATTGCCGGAACTGGGTTTTCTGTGAAACAAGACTTTAGTATACTTTCACTGTGGTATGCAAAAAACAAAACAAAACACGCAATGGGAGAGGATGGTACAGGGAAACTGAGGAGAGTTTTTGTATAATGACCACAACGGTGTCAAAGGGCATGACAATAATGTCACGACTGGTTTGTTTTCCTATTTTCTGACTCGTAAATGTAATAATAAATTAGGACTATGAATTCATTTCTAAACTTTCGACAGTATTTTTTTATTTTTTTTTACTTTGTGAAAGAAGTTGTAAGAAGCTTTTTTTCTATTGGACATTTTAATTTGAATTCTAAGGATTGTACTATAGCTCAGTAGTTGAACATTCCAGTTCCTGGTTATTTATACAAATAATAATGAGTGACCTAATTGTTTCCATTTGCTCCCCTGAGACATTTTTAGTAAGACTCAATATGCCAAGATGAGTGACATCTAATCAACGCTACATGATCCTCCGTGATGGAAACAAAATGTACATTTATGTACATTTCTGTCAGTCAAGTTAGAAGGCGTCCCATCCACGATGAAGTCACTAGGGATGTAACGATATCCAAATGTCACGATACGGTATTGTCACGATATGAAGCTCACGCTACTATAATTATCACGATATTGTGGGGAGGTTGGCATAATTAAAAAAGGTCACAATATCATAAAAAAAAAAAAAAAACACAATATCGTACTTTTGTACATAACATTGTTATATTATTATTATTATTATTATGTTTTATTATTATTATGTTATGTTGTTAATGCACGCACACATTGAGTTCCTCCACATATTGATTCCAGTCGGTTCACAGGCATATTATGTTCCCCTTCATCTGACAATTAGTGCAGATTATAAACAGACGGGCCAAAACATCCCTAATGAAAATTTAATTGCACAAAAAAATAATAATAATAATAAAACTAGCCACCAGTGGGTTCTAGAACTGCACAAATGGAAATCAACCTGACTTTTTAACAGATGTGTTGCATGTGAACATCATGAACATGACGACGACGATATTGTGGCAGTTTTAACATCACGGTATCGCGCTGATCGTTACATCCCTTGAAGTCACCTAACAAGGCATTTACTGCGTTCTTCAGTTAGTGTCTGTGGAAAATTTATTCTTGTGTTATCTCCAGCTGGGCCTGCAGACCTTGAGCGAAGTCCGTGATTGGTTGGACTTGTCCGACAAGCTGCCATTGCGGCCGTGCCTTTTAGAGGGAGCCAGGGAGTCGGGGGCCGTCGAACCGGGAGGCGTCCCGATGGTTGCCGATGTCGTGACTTTCGAAGGCGATCCGATGCTTGGAGGAGTCGTGATGTTTGCGGATTTCCTGACTCTCGATGGGGGCTTGTTGTTCGGTGGCGTGCTGATGCCTGGTGATGTCCTTGCACTCGGTGCTGTGCTGGGGCGAGGCGGTGTCCTCGTACTTGTGGTCCTCTTGGGGAAGGACGACGAGGAGGCGCGAGAGTGCTTGGCGGACGCTTCAGATGTACGTTTGAGGACGTTCGCCGGCGGAAAGCCGGCGCGCATTTGTCTAAAAGAGGAAGAGGCGGTGCTTCGGGCGAACGTCAGACCCGACGACGGGGCGGGGGGAGGAGCTACGGCAGCGCTGGGAGCGCCGACGCCCCCACTGCTGAGCGTTCGTAGAGCGGAGCGACACATCTTATCCTCCGGCCGCTTGCGGGCGGCGGGAACGCGCTGTTCCTTTGAATCTCGGGGCTGGACGCTGCAGCGCTGGGACGACGGCGTGGCGGAAGGCCTCTCTCCTCCTCGCTTCTCCCTGCCGGTCCTGGAGATGGGCACCACCCTCCTCATGTTTTGCTTCTCAGAGCTGTTCAGGGTGCGCACCTGCTTGGATCGGATCGCTTCCGATGAGGCCGACTTTTTACGGCGGTCCGACTGAGGAGGATCCGCGGGGGAGACGCAAAGCGTAGAGGAAGGTGGCGGTTGCCGACTGACAGGCTCGGACCGGGTCGGAGCGGCACATTTGACTTCTTCCTTTTCTACTGGATGGTTCGCCTCGCACACAGTCGTCATATACCACACGACTGCCGGCTCTTCCGCGCACGCGACGGTGACGTCACAGAGACGAACGTCGCCTCCGACCTCCGGAACCAGCGAGCAATTCTCCATGAGCGCCGCTATTTTGCTATTGTCATTCGCGGCGGCCAAGATGTTCTGATCATCTTCGGAAATCGCTTTGCAGCCCTCATCCAAGTCGGCGTCCACGTTAATGGCGGCGTATTGCGTCGTCCGCGTGTTCCCGGAGGGAGAAGCCGGGCTTTGTGGGGGCGAGTGTCGGGAGCGTCCCGCACGTCGGCGAGACGCACGCCAGCCGCTCGACTTGGGGGAGAGGAGCTCCAGGAGCACGCTGGCGTCGTCCTGGCTCAACACGGCCGCCGAGAGGTCCGTTTCACTGCTGCGGTACCAGCCTACGGCGCCGCCCACCTGCCACAGCGCAACGCGGTCAACTGATTTGTTGCTGCATCGGTTTAGATTCGGTGCGTTTTTACCTCCTCGCCGCCGGCCCACGAATGTCTCTTCCGCTCCTCCAGTGCTTGTAAGCGACGGCGACGGGCTCGCTCCTTGGCTTCCCACTCTTTGTTCTCCTTCAATCATGCAACAATCCATCCATAACATTTTTTGTAAATAATAATATAAAAAAAAAATTGTACATTTTATCTAAATTTTATCGAATTGGGTAATTATAATTAAGTATAAATATCATAAAAATTAGTGATTAAAAAAAAATACTACTACTACTATTTAAAAATATATATACATATACATATACATATATATATATATATATATATATATATATATATATATATATATATATATCTTATTTTAATTATTGCAAATAAGATAGACACATTTTAATAATGTTACATGTACATGTAGCAATTTGGAATTTATTTCATTAAGTCAGTGGTGTCCAAACTACGGCATGGGGGGCATTATTGGCCTGTCATCCAAACTTAAGCGGCTCACTAAAATGACATCTGCTACTAATAAATTAGTTTTATATGCTATAGAGCTTTTTTTTTTTTAATATGCAAATTTATTTATTATTATTATTATTATTATTATTTATTTATTTATTTATGTTAACAAATAAATAAATAAATGATAAATAGCTGATTTTCCAAAAACACTACTATATAAACAATACGCAGTTGCTTGATTGACAGTTTTGTTGTGCTTGATAAATAAAAAAAAAATAAAAAATCCAAATGGCCCTTGCATCCATTGATTTTTCTACTTGTATATGTGGCCCTCGGAAGAAAAAGTTTGGACACCCCTGATCAGTAGTGGCTCATCAAGCATAATTAAATTGTGAATAAAGAAAATATTTTTAGCTGCATGCATTGATTTATCTTCATTTATTGTAAATAATGACAGAAAAAAAAACAGTTTGGCCAGCAAATTTAAAAGCTTTCCGAAATATTAGCAAATGACTCAAAATTGACTTTGTCTAAAAAACAAACAAACGAGAATGAATTCCTATTTTATGATTAAAATAAATCATTTTACAAGCAGATTTGCCCTACAAATGTGCCAGCCTACCTTGACGGCGTGGCTGAACTTGCAACAGAAGCCGTGCAGGACGGCGAAGCACTCGTCCAGTTGGAACGTGTTGTCATCCTCGCAGAAGAAGTCCATCAGCTCGCCGGCCTCCTTGCTCAGCAGCTGCCGGCCACCGCGCAACGAGCACAACCTCGATGTTGTGTCCTAAGGAAGTCATAAGGAGCTTGTCTATATACAGTCTACGTAGGAAGTTATTTGCGGAAATTATTTTGTGAAGTTGCACGTCGGCGCTACCTGCAGGAAGTCTTCCAGCTGCCACAGGAGCTCACGGTCGGTCCGGACGCTCTCCTCGAGAGTGCGCGTGCGGCACGACAGACGCTGCAGTTCGGCGTCTAGTGTCTCCAAGGAGATCCTGTGAAAAAAAAAAAAAAAAAGTCCCGACAAGTTCTTAAGTACAGCCACCAGAAGACTGACAAGAGAAGACTCGGTCTGACCTGGAAGCTGCCTGAACGTGACTCAACTTCAGCGGGAAGTCCAATAACTTCTCATCTGTTTTCTGGGCCTCCTAGGAAGATGAAGTTGATCGATTAGGATGACCAACGGTCACATTAGGGAAGGAAGCATGAAAATGAGGAGGAAGATTGTTAATAGGATGAGGAGTGATGGAAAAAGAACTGATAGGGATCATGTCAATCTCAAAAGCATATTTACACAAGTAATTTCCTTTTAATAAAAACATGGAACCTACCAAAAGAAACAGAGTCTCTTCTTTCATTAGGAAAAAAAAAAGTACATTTGTATCTGTTTCCGTTTTGCAATGATTAGCATTAGAACATAGCTAAGTTTAATCAATATTCACATTCCTGGTGAAAACACTGACAAAAACAGCTTGTTGGAACATGGCCCTGGCTGATCTCTTATACTCTGCTGCCAACTGCTAGCTGTTTTTTGTTTTTGTTTTTTTCCTGAAATAACTACCGTTGCTTTAAGCCGCCTCTTCATGACAGAAGCTGCATCAAAGCCTTCTGCATTCTCTTGAATAAAAAATATTTAAAAAAAACAAAAAAACATGTAAACACGTTTTTGGGAGTGTAGAGCAAAGTATTAAAAAATGGGTTTACCCGTTTTTGGGTTTGAATGAGTTAAGGGAACATTTAATGACGACAAGAAGGGCGAGGAAGAGAAGAATGAGGAGGAAGACAAGATCGTTTTTGTTTGTGGTGACCCACCAGAGCCACAAAGTGCAGCAGGTTCATTCCCGGTTTGTTGGCTTTGGTTTCGGCCAGAGACAAAAGGGACGAGAGTTTGAAACCCGCCGCGTTACCGCCGTGGCCGCCCTGCAACACACGCACGTCTTAACATCACGCCGCTAACACGCTATGGAGCGCTAAGTCGCTCACCGCGTTGAGGATGTTCCCGGCCTGCAGCACCAAGTGGAGGACGGCGTGCAGCTCCTGGCAGCACAAAACCTCTGCAAGGAAGAATCCACATCATCATCAGCACCTTTTTGACTTCATTAGCGCCGCTCTCAAAATAGAACCGCTCTGAAAAACGCGACAATGGCGTCACCTTTGGTTGCAGAGCGAAGGACGCCAATATGTGTCTGCATGGCGTCGCACATGCCAGGAATCTCCTCCTTGGCTAGCATGCACTCGATGCGCATGGCGTAACTGCGGACCAATCAGACAAGCGGGATGACGAGAAATCACGACAGCGGACGGAAGGTGAAAGGTTAGCGGCTGACCTGGGGAGCTGAATTAGCAGGAACACAAAGGAGTCGGCCAACGGCAGCTTTGACACATCACCGCTGTACGTTTTCATCTTCTTCACCTTGCTCCAAACAAAAAAATGGGAATCACTTGCTAGCTGTTTCATGCTAGCTACACTTGTGCCTTACCTACACAAGTGACTTGCTCTACAGTGCCCTCAACGCATCAGGAAAAGTAGTCAACGCCACTCAATATATCCCGTGATGCATTGCACGCGTCCATTTTAATATAATTCTCCCATCCTTGCTATTCTACCTCTTCCTTTGTGACATGCGCACACTCGTTGCCAACAACGATGCGCTCTACAACAGCCACTCAAGCCCAAAGCCTTGGCAACATGCTGTCTATCAGGTCGGACTTGAAAAAAAAAAAATCTGCTGTCTTTATTATTTTGCATTTCTCTCAGTGACGTGTGCACACTTGTGGCCAATAACGATGCGCTCTTCACAGACATGACAACCAAAAGCCGCGTCCACATGCTGGCTATTAGGTTGGACTTACAAATAATAATAATAATGATGATGATAATTTTCCTGTCCTTGATATTTTGCCTCTCTCTCTGTGACGTACACACACTTGTGGCCCACAACGATGCACTCTTCAGCAGTCACGCCAACCCAAAGCCCGGTTCACATGCTGGCTATCAGGTTGGACTTAAAAAAAAAAAATAATGACAAAAATAATAATAATAATTTTCCTGTCATTGCTATTCTGCCTTCTTCGCTGAGACGTGCGCACACTCGTGGCCAACAACAAAGCAGTCTACTGAGGCCATACTGGCTCCACATACTGGTCAGAGAAATGTGCGCAATACCTCGTCCGCGTCAGGTAGCAACTTCATCAGCTCTCGTAGAGGCTCCGCCCCATAATGCTCACTGTTGCCATGGCGGATGTCGTCGACGATGGCCTGATTGGACCTGAACGAGACGGACAGCTCAAAATCCCCAATTTGAAGTGGACGCCCTCGAGGTGGAGCGCAAACGGCGTCCACGTGCCGCTGTGTTGAGTAAACACGGCGAACAGCATACAAACAAATGTCATGTCGCCGACATCCACGACACTCGCCTTATTTTGGGGATAACGGACAGTTATGACATTTTCTTGTTTTACTTATTGTTCTGGAAATCAGTTGCATTTGTTTCTGTAATTTAGCCGTTTTTTTACTTTGTTTTTTTTCTTATAAACATGACATTATGATTGGTCATTAAAACGGATTGTTTAAACTTTTTTATAGCAAACACTTGGCTATTAATTTATTGTATCTAAAGTGAAAAATAGGAACACAGTTATGCATTTATAATAGCAGTAAAATATACCTATGGCCTATGTTTAATTTTTTAAAATTAAGTTTATTATAAAAAAAAAATCATGATTGCATTTAAATGTACAAAATCTATAGTATTTATTAAAAATTGTATATTTTTTTGGTAATATTATTATTATTGGTTAATTATAAATATTTGTAAATATAATTAATCATAGTAAAATAAAAAAGTAATACAAAACATTACATTATTAATATTATATATTGCAAAATTTTATTCAATTAAATTGAAATTCTTTGTCGCCACACAAGCATGTTTTTTTTTCTCTTTTCCTTTCTTTACCGGCGAACCCTCACAGACATTCAAACTTGGCATGGCGCTGTTTTGTTTTACCCACAACACCTTGGGGCATGAGGGTGCCTCGTTGCCATCTTTTACCTCTTGAACTGTTTGAGGAAGATGCCCACGTTCATCCCTCGCTTGGTGTCCAAGATGGAGACCTGTGGAGCGACAGTTCACGGAATTGTCCTCGTTGCTGCTCTTGCCGCGTCGCCGTCATCGTCATCGTCGTCACCCACCTGCTCCTTTGCGTCCCGCAGTGTGGCGCGGCCCCTCCCGCCCCTTGCGATCGTGTCACCATCTGGCCCTTGCTTCTGCCCGAAGAGTTCTTCCACCGTGTTGGCGTCGATCTGGTAGCGCTGCTGCGCCGGGCCCTGCGTCCACAAGTTGGCGCGCCCCCGCACCTGCCGGCGCACACGTAAACGTCGCGTGTACTGCGGGAATCGGACGGATGAGGTGGTGCGCTTTCTTCTGTACCTGCTCCTCCGGGATTGTCCTCCAGAAGAAACTCCTCACCCTCTTGTGGAGCCTCAGGCCTCCTGTGGGTTCCCCTAGCGAGGGGGGAGGCGGAAGTGGGGGCGGAGGGGGCGGTGGTGGCGGCGGCATTCGGTCCGCCATCTTCTCATTGGCCGGCGAGACGCCATCCATCACGTGCATCCCGGTGGTCGATGGACGGGAGCGGTGGTAGCGGCGAGGTCACGGGCGGGCATGGCGGAGGGAGTGACGACCGATCATCTCTGCATCCAGAAAACAAAACGTGCGAACTCATTCACTGCTAGCGCAGTTAAAATGGAGTTTTGACGTCTATAACCGTCAGTGGCAGTGAATGAGTTAATTGCATACATGAGCAAATGGAGAAAAAAAAAATCTGATGTTGAGCAGCCACTTCCTGGAAACCAACATCACACGAACAAACATGGAAAAATACAGTCGGCATGTCAACATGTCGGAATTGTCATTTGCAAATTGCAAGCTTATGCTAAAGCGGATTTTCGTGTACTTGAGTGGGTGAAACCTGTTGGTCCGGTTTTTCTTAGGCGCCACATGCAAAAAGTTTTTTTCTTTCCTTCTTCGCCCTCCTCCTCTTCTTCACATCAGCCACACACTAACGAAGCTAATGCTAGGGTGCACAATTGTTGTGGTTGAAACAAAATGTTTCCAATTAATCAAGCGTGTTACATTTCAAGTACAGGTGTAACAATTAAATCGACAACTAATCGATAATTTAATTGATAATTATTTTTGATAATTAATCATTTACTTTTTTCATTTAAAATTGTCCAAATGCTCTGAATTCAGCTGGCATGACCACTTTAGAGTGCCTCGTTGTTGGCCCCGAGTGTGAGCATGTCACAGAGAATTATTATCATTATCATTATTATTAATTGTTTGGTTTTTTTTTGGGGGGGGGGTTTAAACGACTTGATTGCCAGCATGCTTTGCCAAGCTTTGGGTTGGCGTGACTGCTATAGAGCGCATCGTTATTAGCTGCGAGTGTGCACACGTCAAAGACAGAATAGCAAGGATGGGAGAATTTTTATTTATTCAGCTTTAAATATTCTCCGATTTCTGTCAATCTCCATGAAAGCAGACTGATTATCTTTGTATTGAATAAAAATAAAAATTACTTTATTTTCCGACATAATGGCGCAAACCACTAAGTGCATTGTCATTTTGCAATAAAGTTAAAAAAAAATCTGATTCTTAAAAAAAAAAAAGAATTAAAATGCATTTATTTATTTTTGTTTTATTTTTATATTACTTATATTTATTATTTACATTAAAATAAAATAAAAAGAAAAAACATATATTCAAAATCCGATTAATAAAATGAATAATTGACAGATGTGTTCGAAAAGCACAAAAGTCAGCCAAGTTTAAGAACATTGGGTGGCCTTCAATATGTTAAGTATCTGTTCGAGAGATGCCATGCGCTACCATGGCAACCGCTCAGAATGCTCCCAATCGCTGTGGTAACGACGGGACCCACCAACAACGAGGCTTTGTTGTCTCGATGACAACATGACAGTCGCCGCATGCGTCTTGATGGGTTTTGATGAGCCGCCACCTGGAGCCAATTTCGACAACCGATGACATCATCCCATGCAAATTCCAAAACATACAATAACATGACTGCTTGGTGCCTCTCTGCTGACCTCATTAGGATCACCTTTGCTTCACGTTCCCACAGAGTCAGCAGTGACCTCAGAGATGGGCCTGATCCTGCCGCCGATTCCCTGGACGGGTCCGACGTGCACTCGATGAATGAGCCGAGTTGGGCAAGTGGAGTCTGTTTGAAGAGAAAAAGCTCGTTTAACAGGATTGCTCTATAGTCCGTCGGAACGCAGCGTCCACTCGCATTCACGCCGGGAACTTAACACCGCGCCGGAACGTCAACGTGATACATTAAATCTGCTTTCCAGCACTGGCGCGCGCTCGCACACCTCTGTGGACGGAACGTGGGCAAATATTGACACAACAAATTCATCTGACCCGTCACACAAATGAGGGATGACTCACACAAGATGACAAATCATGTGGAAGTTTCTCCAGCACTTTCCACGCTAGGAGAAAAAAAAAAAAGTGTTGGATCTCGTTAACACCTTCAGGTGTTACAGACTTAGGTGAGAAACGGGGAAAAAAGTCGAGATGGGTGTGACATCACACCTGCAGATTTGAAAATTTCAGACATTAGACCAAGAAACCTTCACCACATACTGGAACTTTGACATACGAGGAGCACAGTTATTTGCTTTGACTTGCAAGCAAGAACTTGAGATACGAGGGCTATATTGTGTCAATAACTTCAAGCAGCACTTTGACAAAATTAAAGATGTTTAATAAAAACCTAAAACTTAGAAAATTGCACCATAAACAATGTAGCTCTGCCTTGTGAAAATTCTCTTTAGCTTAATGCTAACAACAATGCAAAACACAATTGACATGCTCATAGTTAGCTGGGAGCACGAACCGGGTAATAGCCAGACTACACAATAATTTCGTCGGGAAAAGGCGGGACATTCTGTACAATAATTCGAACTGATTGGACAATGTAACATTCTACACGTTTGTTTTAACCAGTCACGGCCACAGGTGAAAATTTCGTGTTCGTTCTTGACGAAGTGGGGAAAAACACGAACATCTTACCAGCTAGAAATGGATGAATCGCCTTCGCTGTTCAATATTCAACAACGAAATGATGAGTAATTCCACGAGAGCATTAATTGTAGCGTCCATTTGTCCATGTTGGGTTTGTTTGTTTGTTAGCCCCAGCATAGGCGCCGTCTTCCTGGTTTCGTCACAGTTACATATCCCGCCCCCAAACACAATGTCGCTCTGTGATTGGTCCGAACCACGGTAACGGCGATTAACAGAGGGAGCGGTACAAGATGTGTTCTCCGGAGTTTGTGAACTCACAAATACCGCGAGAATTCATCTTGCGAGAGCAAGGTTATGGGACCGCCATATGTGTAGAGTACAATAATAAAACATAGCCCAGAAGGAGCAGCACAATGAATTGGACTGAAGCATTAAATTACGACCCAAGGACTTTAATTCTCTGTGGGGGGGGACAGCTGTGCCGTCCCTTAGCTAATTGGTTCCCATAGCAACAAGGACAGATATCTCTTTTGTGCCATACATTGGTCACGGCAAGATAAAGAGTCTCGGAGAACAACTCACTGTCTAACCAAGAGCCATTCAAACCACCACCGAGAGCGTTTGCAAAATATCGGACCAGCCAACATATGGCCGATATTTTGCGGAGGTGACGCACCTTGACGGAAGGACCGGACCACTAATGAGGGACTACAACTCTGCAGGTTGTCAAAAAATAACGACACAAACGTCAAAGGACTGTTGCACCTGTCCCGCCTGCTTGCTAACCTAGCACAAGTCCACACAAACACAAAAAACAAAAACAACTCACCGCGCGTCCACAGCGAAGAAACGAACTCATTCCTGAGCAACCGCCAGTGATGACACGCACCTCACTCAGCCGTGGCGCGCACGCGTGTTTCCAAACCAGCGCTTGATGTGCGCGCTCTCCTTCGCGTGTGTGCAGCAAAGATAAGACTTGCGCGTGCCCCGCCCTTCACCGGAAACTGCATTACGCCTTCAAACACAAGCACACACCCACTTTACAAATAAACTCAGGTGAGAGGTGCTATTATTACGGCGAAATAAATCCACGAATGCGTTTGTTATGGAGCGACTTTTCGAGCGCAGCATGCATGTCGAGGCTCTGCAGCTGCTAATTACACCGCGACCGCTAGGGGGCGGGCAAGAGCAATTAACGGTCAAAGGAGATTGGAGTACTGCACTGTATATTTTTATTGTTGTGCTGAGCTATTTGTATTTGATTTAGTACATTTTAGGTTATTAAGATTTTTGTGTTGTTTCAGTTTATTGTTCTTGCACTCCAAATTATTTTTGGCACAATGCTATTATGTATTTTTTTTAAACCAAAAGTGCTGTCAAATTTCAAACATTAATGACAAAAAAAAAAAAAAAACGGATTAAATTTGACCACAGATTATCCTTAATCTTGACAGCGGATGGCTACGTTAAAGGTAATAGGCTGTGTTTGAGCAATAGACATAACTACATGCATTAATATAAAGCATTTAATAAATGTTTGTGTATGACATTCAGAATTGTTCATATCAAACTACTGTGGTGTTTTTTTATTTTATTTTAATGTATGCAAGTAATTAACTGATTCGATAAGAGGAGGATGAGTGTGTGCAGGGTATCAAAAAAAATGTTGAATACGTCCTCATAACATTAAACGTTAGGCGAGCAAAAAATATTGATAAAAAAAGCATTATTACTTAATCGATTAATCAAAATTCTAAAATGTGATTAATCTGATTTAAAAATGTAATCATTTGACAGCTCTACCAAACATAACTGGTTTGTTTTTGTTGTTTTTTGTGGGCTTGGATGATATTTACTGTATTATTCAGCTTGTTAATTGCGATGTTGTGGAAATCATTTCCAGTCTTTACTTGAAATGTGTAACACTGCTGTGAAAATTATTGTTGGTGTATCAAGTAGAAGAGACACACGACATGTTCAAAGTCAGCTTTAAATGTTGCAAAAAACACAAAACGCCAAGTGAACACAACGCTTATTTACAAGTAGTGGTGCAAATTGTTCAAAGTTGTATTTTTTTCATTGGAATAAACCTCCAGGTTGTCTTGAAATCCTTATTAACAACTACTACAATTCAAATGCAATGATAAACACATCCAAACATGAACACTG
Source organism: Festucalex cinctus (assembly GCF_051991245.1). Lineage (NCBI taxonomy): Eukaryota > Metazoa > Chordata > Actinopteri > Syngnathiformes > Syngnathidae > Festucalex > Festucalex cinctus. The sequence continues at coordinate 19,213,385 of NC_135426.1, forward strand.
TACAACAAGTACAAAACCTCTTTTCAAGTCCTTTCTCTGGTGGTCGCCCGCCAAATGTTCCCTAAAAATCCGTCTGCATCCCGCAAGGCTGCTGGCTGAATGCATGTCATCCATGTTGTTTTCAACAGTGCGTGTGGATGGCTCCTAAACAACATGCTTAAGATTTCCTGTAAATAAAATAAATAAATAAAAAAAATGTTGAAATATATTGAACTTTGTCTTCACAAAAATATACAGCATTAGTGTTGTGTGATACAGACAAAATATTATATCACATCCTGGTATATAGTACTTTTCTTTAATATTGCATGAAATTATTGGCAATTTTCTCTTAAGTTTCTCCATTTATCTATACAAACTCAAAACAAAAGAAGAAAATGAATACACGATGAAAATACGATCAAACACAACTATCCTGTGGAAAAATACCATTCCAAAATTCTGTCTGTACAACCTGAGGGGTAAGCAGATTATGTGAAAACTCGGAGGACGTTAAGCCTGAGAGAAGGCAAATTCTGAATTATCAGAGTATGAAGAATTCCAAGGCAGTCAACAGCGTAATTAGTAAAATAAAATAGTTCACATATACCATATGATACCAGTATCTGGCGCCCTCTTGTGGCTATTTTACAATTAGGAAATAGAAACAAGAAGATTTGAGAATTTCCATTAATTTCACGTAATTTTAAGGGAAAATGCTATATTGGGATATGTAGTGCCATTCTTTAAAATTATGTCTTTTTTTTTTTTTTTGCTTTTAGGAAATTTTATGTATCAAGCTTACTAGTGGTATCAGTACTACTTGGTGTTGTTGAGTACTTTAGTGTTGTGAGTGCTTGTATGGATATCGGTCTGAAAAAGTAGTATTGACATCCCTAAAAATATATAATGAATTTTAATAATAATAGTATTATACCTAAGCTAAAAAATAAATAAAAAATCATCATAGTTACTGAAGCCAGATCCCACATTAACAGCATAACAGGTGCACATTACACACTCTTGTCTTGACCAATCAACTCATACTAAATCCTATTACATTTTTGGAACAACATCATGTATGAGCTGCACTTTTTTTTAAAATAACAATCAGTGGTGTCTGTTTGCTTTTACGTACCTTTGATGGTGGCGACGACCTGGTCCAAGTGTTTGGCATCATTGCAGTCGGGTCGGTAACTGGGACTGATTTCGAGCAAATAGTCAGGCCCGTACTCTGTAAAAAACTAACAAAAAGGCCATACGCGTTGTCCCACCTTGCTTTGACCTATTCTGTATTTTTACGTTTTATTTGTGGAAAGGAATGAAATATATTGCCGTTGCACATATCAATTAAGTACAGAGCAAAGATATTCATTTGACAGAACATTAAAATACATTGACACCTGACGGGTCTTGATGAGAAAGTGTGAAAAAGGGCAGCCGACATTACCTCGTGGTCTGGTATTTCTGAGGCGAGGGTCTGTCCCAGAAGCACTGCTGTCAGGTGGGTCCAGCAACGGGCCGTGTTGGCCAGGTTGTAACCCCCTGGTAGAGAGAAGGCAATAACTTTACTGCTGTCGACTGAAAATAACATCACGTGTGCTCAGGGCACAGGTAACGACCAATATCGACATCAATTAGCAAAATGTAATAAAGTTATCAAATTATAGTCAATATTAACTAACTACTGAAAGTGGCTAAATGAGACAGGCTAAGATTTATAGTTTTCAATCTATAAGGTAAAGCGCCCATGAGGAGTAAAGCGACAGGCACCTCCTCCCAGCAGCAGCGTCGGCAGGCGCCACTGCAGCACGTGCTGCAGACACTTGGCCACCCCCGGCGGCGTCATGTTAAACGAGCACATGGGGTCGCCCGCCATGGTGTCGGCGCCCAGCTGCATCACCACGGCGTCCGGGTTGAATTGAGCGCGCACGTTGGGCATGATGCTGCGGCAGAGAGAATGAGATAGCTAGCGCTTAAGCACTTCCAATGGCAGCCAAACCAACCACTAATTTTATCTTTGACTTCTTTGGCGCGGCGGTGGACTTGCCTGGTGAAGATTTGGTAATATCTGTCGTCTCGGATGCCGTCCTCCAGCGGGACGTTGACCGAGAACCAGCGGCCTCTGCACAACCCAACATTGGTGATATCGCCCGTACCTATAAACCATCCATAATGTGATTTGGGGCTTTGGGGGAAATTTCAGCATGAAGATTGCTCTTTAACTCATTCAAACCTAAAAACGTGTAAATACGTTTTTTTAATACTTTGTCCTTCACTCCCCATAATGTATTTAGTCGTTTTCTATGTTTTTTTTTTTTTTTTTTTTATGCAAGAGCATACAGAAGACTTTATTTGATGAGGCGTCTGACATGAAGAGGTGGCTTAAAGCAATGGTAGTTATCATAGAAAATGGCCAGCAGGTGGCAGCAGAGTATTAGAGATCAGCCAGGGCCATGTTGCAACAAGCTCTTTTTGCCAGTTTTTTCATCAGGAATGTGAATATTGATGAAACATAGCTATATTCCAATGCTAATTGCTACATAACCAGATACAAATATTCCTTTTTTCCTTTTGGTAAGTTCCATGTTATTATAGCAGTAGATCACAATATTCTGTGGGCCTTGAAAAATCAGTCAAAATCCAGTAAAGAGAGCTAAAGGATGTTTCTTCAGTAAAAATGGCTGGGAGTGAATGAGTTAATAGTTTTAATAGTTAATAGTTACTGGTAACAAATACAGCATAATTTAGGTTCATCCTAAAATGACACCTACAACCTTAATTTTATTGACAAAAGCCAGCAGTAAGTTACCTGGGAAAAAGCCAGGAGAGAATTTATGCAGCGACACCGTCATAACTTTTGACGTGAAGCTGAATGCTTCCTCCACACCTGCGGAGAGACGAGAACAAAAAGTAGAACAAATCAATCAAACTATTGCAAAGCTCGTGTGTACCGTCTCCGTGATGGAGGTCCACGTCCACATAAAGGACTCGGTCGAATTTTTCCCTCAACTTGAGGATTCCCAAGACGGCATCGTTGACGTAGCAGAAACCCGACGCTTGGTCCCTGGAGGATGAGGAGGGAAGCGGCTGAGCGGCGAGTGATCACACCGAGCCTCGTAAAAGCGACGCTTACTTCTTGGCGTGGTGCCACCCACCGGCCCAGTTGATGGCCACGTGGTGCGTATGGTCCAGCAGGCACTTGGCGGCTGTGAGCGTAGCACCCGCTACTGCTGCTGCGTAATCATATATGCCCTCCACGATTGGACAGTCGTAACCTGTGGCAGGGTGAATGGATCGTGATGAAAAATATCGCGTGGACTGGATATACTTCACGGACGATGTAGTGCGGGGTATCACCTAGCCCGTAGTCAGCTGAGTGCGGGTTATCGTCGTCTCCGTCCTGGCTAATTTTGTGAAGATGCTCCAGGTAGAAGTCTGAGTGGAATTGGGCCATTTCCTCCATGGTGGCCACCTGAGGCTTCACAATGCTGGAGGGAGGGCAGAATGCATGTCAATAGTGCCAGGTGACAGTTTGCTAATTGTCTTCATGTCACAAACCTCATATGTTTGAGGAGTCCATAGGCTTCTATTAGTGAGTGGACCATACTCGCCTACAAAATGGACAAAACTGTTAACAACCTAAAGCACCAAACACTGCACAATGAAAGGAGGGCAAAGATTCAAACTCACCCGGTTCGGCACTTTGGATAAAGAATCGCAAGTTTCAATGTATTCCTGGCTAAAAACATATGCGACCTTCCGTTTAGAGCCATCGCCGTCTCCTTCACAACTCATGCTGTGCGGATAAAAGATGGGAAAAAGACGGCGGACAATGACAAATATCAAAACAAAAACACAGTGGCGAGCGAGCGGAAAGTCAGGCTCGCTTCTGGTGTAACACTGTAAACGTTCCCCCGACAACTTCGAAAATGTTTTTAAGTTGTTTGACGTTTTCTCGTGACAAAAACATCTCAATAAAGACTTAAAAGATTAGTATTTTATTAGTAGTAACATCAGAACCTTTTCATTGGAAAATAATCGTTTTCAAAACTACCAACCCCCAAAGGTGGGACGTTTTTAAAAAAGGGACTCGATAGGGCAGATGGCATGCTGGGACTTTTGTAGTTTTTCACTATTATTATTATCTTTACTCGCATATTTGTAAAGGTTTTTGTAATAAATTACAAGAAATTTAATATTGATGGTGTTTGTCTTCTGTGCCCACTGCAGGCTCACTATATTACACATCTGATTACAAATATTTTCCCTCCGTTTTGTTCTTGTAGCGATAGAGGGCGCAAAGTTTTTAGCTGAATGGCATTAAAATGTTACGTAAGTTTATTTCTTTTTATCCATCACATTTATGGCATTTAAACTAAATGCGCACGACCTTCGACATAAAAATTGAACGCAGTCATGCTGGTTTTAGTTTGAAAGTAACACACTGCGCTAATTCAAGGTACATTTACTTTGAAAGTTTAAATTACATATCCGCTTACCCCCCTTTCCAAACGCTAGCTTACTGTGGCTCCCAGTCCCCCCGACTGGCTCGCTGTTGGTCCAAAGTTGCTCTTTCCGAGCAGCAAGAGAGAACCAATGACTTGTCCGCGGTTCAATTAGCAAATTTGTCAAGTGTTTACGAGCGCGAGACCCACAAAGCTTGTCGCCATGAGGAGCAGGAGCAACTCGGGCGTGAAACTGGACAACTATGCCCGGATCGTGCAGCAAACTATTCTGCAGCACCAAGTGAGTGTTTAATACGGTGTAGTACGGCAGTAATAAACTTAAATAAAAGCCGCTTCCCTTCCCTCTTTACATTGCATACACACAAAAGGGAAGTAAAGTGCAGTTGCGCAACTCTATTCGTGTTGTTAGTATTGACCTAAATAACACTTGGCACCTTCTTCGCACGTAACCTTCAACCTGCGCTCACAGGTGTTAAAAATGCAAACGTTTGGCGCGAATCGGCTACGAGAATTTATGAAAATATGATGAGACAATCCCTCCACGCTCTAAAGGTTTGCACTTGGGGCGAAATGTTTCAGTCAGTGGTCAATGCTGAATGAGTTGCCAAGTAAGCCTTGTTGTTTCACCCTACACTCGAGTTCATTGAAGAGCAAATTTGAGTTTGTTTAATTTTGCTCAATATAATCCCTGAAGGAGACATTTGTGCAGGCATGCAAGGATAGATGTCAGCCCCGCCCACACACTTTAGACATTTAAACCAACTAAAACACATTTAAACCTAAAATAATAATTATTCCTTTTAGCACAAGTTGCCATTGGCACTGCTCTCAAAAAACAGGCAAAGTGCTTCAAGCTGTTTGTCACTCCCAGTTGTAGTTTACTGTAAAAATGACACATAAACAAAAGAGAATTAAGTAATGTATATTTAAATGTTCAAACAAACCGCATTATTTTGGTCGAACAATAAGCTGCTGAATCACTCGGACTAATTGGGGAGAGAAAAAAAAAAAACGTTTCAATTAGCACAGAAGCAATTGTATGCCCAAAATGTTTGTAAGGTTAATGTTGGCAAGTAGTTAAAAAAATAAACTTGCAATGTGCTTTTGTTCGGGGGTTGAAAAGACATAAATCAGCGGTGTGCACTCCACAGGACCCTGTCACGGGCCTTCTGCCCGGAAGCAGCGACCAGCCGGACGCTTGGGTACGAGACAACGTTTACAGCATCGTGTCCGTGTGGGCGCTCAGCCTGGCCTACAGGAAGAACGCCGACAGGGATGAAGACAAGGCTAAGGCCTATGAACTTGAGCAGGTGGGGTGGAAGTAAGAAAGCATAAATACTTGTTTACTATTTCTGAGATTTTCAACGTAGGAGCCGCCGTTGGTCTGATTTATTTGTTTTGCAAGCACAAAAATAAGAGCGATTCTTCTTAGATTGCATGACTGCAGTATTATACTGCCTCCTGGTGGCCAAGGCGAGCACACCACGAGGAGCAGCACTATGAAACGGATTGCAGCATGATGTACAACTGTTGCATTTCTTTTTTCACGTTTTTTTGTCATTTCTTGTAGAGCGTGGTGAAGCTGATGAGAGGAGTCCTGCAGTGCATTATGCGGCAGGTACGTGACGACACCCGCGGGCAGGAAGCACCGACGCGTCTCATCTGGCTTTGTAATCTTTCCTTGCCGGCAGCTGGACAAAGTGGAGAGGTTCAAGTACAGCCGCAGCACGTCCGACTCGCTCCACGCCAAGTACAACACCAGGACCTGCGCCCCCGTGGTCGGGGACGACCAGTGGGGCCACCTGCAGGTGGACGCCACCTCGCTCTTCCTGCTCTTCCTGGCTCAGATGACGGCGTCCGGTACGAGCGGGATTCCTGACATTTCCATAAAGAGCCCAGTACATTTAGCTTGTTTGCGTGAGTGACTTCGGAATGATCAGTTTGTTTTTTTTTGTCTGTATCAGGTCTTCATATAGTCTACACCCAAGACGAAGTAGACGTAGTGCAGAATCTCATGTTCTACATCGAGGCGGCTTACAAAGTGGCAGTGAGTGACGTTTTTTGTTTCCTTTTGCTTCGTTGGTTTGTATCCACCTTCCGAGTGCCTCACCGAGTCCTTCAATGGCTGCTCGCAGGATTATGGGATGTGGGAAAGAGGCGACAAAACCAACCAGGGCATCACTGAGATCAACGCCAGCTCCATCGGCACGGCCAAGGTAAGGTCATAGCGGAGCGCGAGCACACCCGGGGTGTCCGGTCGCTCCCGTGACCTTTCCGCCGATCTTTAAATGACCTCCATGCGAGACAGAAACTGGGAGGCCATCGTTGTTATTAAACACAGCTCTCACTGAAGAAAAAAATAAAATAAATACCTGTCCGAGTCAATATGATCAGAATTCCAGGTGTAAATGGCTGTAAGATTACACTGACATAGCAAGACTTGACATAAATATGTGGAGTAGTGAGCGAGGTTGCCTTGTGGCGAACGAGCGGCATCAGGTTGCCCGTGTCTTCCAAGAATGGCTTCCCACTCTGAAATAACACACACACAAATGCATGCTGGCTAAATTAAGACACCGGGAATCAGGCTTCACGGTGGAATGTAATTATCACCAGAACATAGTGGCGAGCCGTGCATTTGCTACCTGGGCCTTCAGCAAGGACTTAATAGTGCCACAGTCACGTCACAATTATAGACACCACCAATTATTATGAAGGCCCTGGGTAGATTATATTGACATGGAAACAGAGAAAGGTTGAAATATGATTGGACAAATATAGCTAACATCCACATACTGGAAGCGGTGAAGCCAAGAGAAACAAAAATTGTTCAAATATTAAAATTTCTATTCTAAATGTAGGTTGGCGCTTGTGATAATGTTTAGGGAATGGATGTTAAACACTTTATTTACTGATTCCAGGCAGCTCTGGAGGCTCTGGATGAACTCAACCTCTTTGGAGCCAAAGGTGGACCCGGCTCGGTGGTCCACGCCCTCGCTGACGACATCCAGCACTGCCAGGTAGCATTCGCATTCGCTCAGTGATTGGGCTCCCTCTGGTGGTACGCAAAGGAAGCACAGAATCCTGTCACTGTGGCTCACACAGTATTTTTCGAAGCGCCACTTGGCGTTGAGCTTGAGAACGTTCTTCTTTCTCCCCTTCAATAGTCCATCTTGACGTCCATGCTCCCTAGAGCATCCGTCTCCAAAGAGGTGGATGCCGGCGTCCTGGCCATCATCTCCTATCCCGCATTCGCCGTGGAGGACATGAACATCGTCAACATGACCAAGGAGGAGATCATCACCAAGCTGCAGGTGCTCACATCGGGATCTCCTGTGTGGTTCAGTTTAAAAAAAAAAAAAAAGTCCTCAGCGACTTTTCTATCTGCATGTGCGTCCAGGGTCGCTACGGCTGCTGCAGGTTCCTCCGAGACGGACACCAAACTCCCAAAGAGGTCCATGATGGCAATAAATAGTGGCGAGGAATCCGATCGAGTCGACGTGACTGACTTGCCATTTTTTTCCCGCCCTCAGGACCCCAACCGTCTGTATTACGAATCCGCCGAGCTGAAGTTGTTTGAGAACATCGAGTGCGAGTGGCCTCTCTTCTGGACATACCTCATCCTGGACGGAATTTTCATCAACAGCCCAGAGCAGGTACAACGCACACGCAGACCCGCAGGCGTTCTCTGTCATTCAATTTCCATTTATTGTCATGGTCCACCACGCACGCAGGTGCAGGAGTACCAGGACGCTCTGGAGGGCATCTTGATCAAGCAAAAGGACGGAATACGACTGCTGCCCGAGCTCTACAGCGTCCCGCCGGACAAGGTCCAAGTCGGCCGTTTCACGTGCGAGATGAACTCCAGTCTCGCTCTTGTTATTTCATTCCGTGTTTGTTGGCAAACAGGTGGAGGAGGAGTACGTGAATCCTCACACAGTGGAGAGGATTCCCATGGGCAAGTGTCCCCTCAAGTGGGGACAGTCTCTTTATGTTCTGGGAAAGCTTTTGTCCGAGGTCAGCGCCACTTTTTTTGTCGATACCTATACCGATTATTAGTAGTTAAGGAGACCGATAACCAAATATTTCAAGCCAATATTCATTTGCAGTAAAAGAGAAATTAGCATAAAAAAAACAATCAAACTTCTTCCAAGGTTATCAGCATGTGTTAAGCTAAATTGAAAAACTAAGCAAATAAATAGCTCCCTAAAGTTTTATAGTATAAATAGTTTACTAGAATTTCAACATCTCCTTAATAATAATAATTTTTTACTTTTAAAAATAAAAAGTGCAGGGAGTTCCCAGTGTTAGCATCATTTTTATAAAGTGAAAATTAATTAAATGCATAAATGAAAAGCTCGCTGTAGCTCACTGACTGACAAATAAATGTAAACGTGTGTAGCTAATTTGGGGTTTTCGTCAGGGTTTGTAAAAGGTTTCAAAAGATCTTTGGCCTGGGCAATTGATCCATGCGGTTCCCGAGTGGCTCCGTAGTAGATTGGCCAACTCCAATAAAAGGTCCCCGGGACCGGGCACCTCCATGGCCCGTTAGGGCTCATCGAGCTGAGTCCGGGGATGTGCGTATGTCCCCGGTATGCCTTAGCGTTCTGGAGATACGGCCCCAGGAAATCCCTAAATCTTACCCAGGATCGCTGGTTTCTATGGCGGGTAAAAATCTCGCATTTGCCACCCCTCTATATCCGGAGCGGAAAGTCGTACAGCGATGGGACATACACCGTTGGAAAGGTCAAGTTTCGAGTGACCCTGTGACAGCTATCGATTGGCCAACTCTTAATAAATGTCTCTGTGACCGGGAACCTCCGTGACCCGTTAGGGATGTGTGTATGTCCCCGGTAGGACTTGGGGTTCCGGAGATCTTAGAAATCCTGATGAAAACCCTAAATTCGCTACATTCGCAAGCATTCACCGCTCAGTGAGATACCAAATTTATTGGGCCAGCCTTCAGATTCGTAAAAAGGCTGCTCTGATAATCGGACCGGCCGATTATCGGTCTATCCCTAATTATGATAATGCACCCCCATTCCTCCCTTGCCAGGGTTTCCTCGCTCCCGGAGAGATCGACCCCCTGAACCGTCGCTTCTCCACCATCCCCAAGCCTGACGTGGTGGTGCAAGGTCAGCACTTAGATACATACGATAAGTATGTGGGCTCCCTCTAGTGGAATGTTAAAGAATTGATGCCCAAGTCTAGTTCAGTTAGTAAGGGGCCGGTTCTTGAGTTTGACTCCTGCCTTCTAAAATGATATCCAACACGCTCGTTTCTGTGCCGACAGTGTCCGTCCTGGCTGAGACAGAGGAGATTAAACAGCTGCTGCTGAAGCACGGCATCAACGTGGAGACGGTGGCCGACATCCATCCCATCCACGTGCAGCCTTCCAGAGTGCTTAGCCACATCTACGCCCGACTCGGTACGTCCCGCGAAAGATGGTGAGAGAGGTCGCTGACTCAACGGCGCTCGCTGTGCTTCAGGTCGGAACCCCAGACTGGGTTTGACGGGACGGCCCTACAGGAGGATCGGCGTGCTGGGAACTTCCAAGTTCTACATCATCAGGAACACCATCTTCTCATTCACGCCTCAGGTGAGTGTGAAGTCAAGCAAATGAATCCTCAAAATGTTTCAATTTCTGTGGAATTTAGCAACGGGACAAATCCTGGAAATGTTTTAACGATAACGCCATCCTGTCATTCTGCAGTTCCTGGACCACCAGCAGTTCTACCTGGCCCTGGACAACAAAATGATCGTAGAGATGCTGAGGACGGAAATTTCCTACTTGTCGTCCAGATGGAGGATGACGGGAAGGCCCACCGTCACGTTCCCCGTCTCGCAGACGATGCTGAGTAAGCGCCTATAGCCAGCGCCGAACGTTTTCCTTCATACCACTTCTCGGTTCTAAAATTGCTCCTCCAATGCGTTAACAGCTGAAGACCACAACAATCTGGACCCCGCTGTGCTGGCCACCCTGAAGAAACTACAAGACGGCTACTACGGCGGAGCCAGGTCAATTCGCGGCAGCGCTGGGTCCGTCTGCCGCGTACGAAACGTCGTAACTCTTCCTCCTCCGCCCTCTCCAGGATCCAGACGGGAAAGCTGTCGGAATTCTTGACCACGTCGTGTTTCGCCCACCTCAGCTTCTTGGATGGTAAGGCCTCGGGCAGCACGGACAGCCGTGCCGAGGACGAGTTTGCCGATGCTGACGGCGAGGGATACGTGCATGAGTTGGGCTGTGACGACGGTAAGCGAACCGCAGAGGAGACAGAGGACGAATGGATGACGGGTTGCCTCTTTGTCCTTTGACCGGATTCCTCCTGCTTTTTCCGGTTCTTTTTCATCATTCCAAGTGAATCAACCACCACCCTGACCCCATCCCCTCTCTCAGCCTCAAGAGGACTTACTCTTCATGGCAACAAACACAAGGCTTAGCTTTGCTTTCATGGTGGGCGAGTTAGTGCAGGGATTCTCAAACTGGCGACTAATAAATGTATCATATAAAAAAAAATGGACATAAGTGAAACAAATCAATTATTTTTCCTTACTTTAAAAGAAGAGTCAAGCCACAATTTTCTTACCATTAATATGTTATATACACCCCCACTAGTCTAAAAACAGTATTCGGCTTAATATTGCGTTTGTGGAATATGAATTAAGAAACAAAATCTACCTGTTTTTATCCATCTGAGGGGGCGGCCATTTTGCTGTCAGTTGAAAATAACATCAGAGTGCCTAAGGGCTCAGCTTGTGAACGTCACATGACCAAACCCAGAAAAGGTGTGAGCCGTGACGGTCGTTACCTGAGCCCGTAGGCACTGTGATGTCATTTTCAGTCAACAACAAGTGCCAGTATGACAAAATGGCTGCCCCTAAGATCAGTTCCATTTCTTTATGGAATAAAGCTCACTTTTCCAGAAGAAACAGCTACATTTATGAGAATTCAATTGTTTTTGGCAGTTCTGTCACTTGTGTCTTCCCTCATGAAACTTTAACTTTTAATATTATTAGAAAAAAAAAATGAATTTATTATCGTAATGCCATTTTTCTTGAAAACATTTTAATTCACATGGCATTTAAGAGTACAGATGGTAGTTATGTTCAATTGGGGTTTGGAATACGAGGGGGTCTTTGAAAAAAAAAAAAATCTTCCTGGATCCAAAAAAGTTTGAGAAACCCTCATCATCGAGTGTTTTGCACGTATGCTTGACAGAGTTGAGGTTCCAGGTTGGAATCCGGCCTGCAGACTTCCTGTGTGGAGTTGCTTGCATGTTTTTTCCTTCCCTCATTCCAAAAACATACATGGTATGCAGTCATAGAAAAAATGTCTGTAGGTCTAAATGAATGCTTGTTTGTCTCTGATGCCTCCATCGTGACAGTGCTTTAGCATGAAAGGCGATGGCTGATAGGAACTTGAGTAAAAAACAAAAAACAAACATACAGAAAGCTACAGTGTCAACTTATCCTCCCTCCCAGAGGCTGACGACCTCGCTCAGTACCTGGACCACCTGTTGGCCCACGCGGCCCCCAAGAAGCCCAAAACGCATTTGGGAGGGCTGGGCAAGTTCAAGGCGGCTGCCACCAAAACCAAAGAGATGGTGACCCTGATGAACAAGGCCCAAGGCCTCAACGTGCAAGGTGGGATCAGCCACACAAGTTGTCATCTGGAGCCGCTTCAGAGAGGACCATCATTCCCCCTTCCCTCCACTTTGTAGAAGTCAACATGTACCTGCCCAATAAGCTGTTTCGCTCACATCAGCCATCCCTTAACCTGAACCTTACGGACTCTTCGGCACCACCAGACAGTCAGGTGAGCTTTCAGTCATTTCCAATCGGTGCGCGAGATCCAATTTCACTTACTTGATCGGAGATCTTTCTCATGTAAAACGAGTGCTTTTGCTCAACGAAGGTCTCGAAACACCGGATGTGACGTTTCAGGTCCCCGAAGTGACTGTGACGGCCGAGAGCGGCATGCCGCGGGACGCAAGCGGGGCCGTGGATTACCACGCTCTGGCGTGCCTCCTGAAAGACACGCAAAATCTGCAGGACCAAGCCGACATCCTTTACATCCTCTTCAAGGACAAGTTAGCTTTGCATCAAACAGCGCTGCCTTGACTCACGAGGGCGCCAACTCACCAGTTTTACCAGCCGCCTTTTTATTGCCACTCCCAGTCGAGGTTTACTGTAAAACTAAAGAAGAAAAAAAGACAATTACGCATGCTGTATTTAACAAACTGCATAAATTAGTATTTATGAAGGGCCATTAGCTTAATGCTAACACAATGTTAGCCATAGCCTAACAAAGCTAGCATTCATATTACTGTAATTTTTAACCTTTAAACCAATGATAATTGAGTTCTTAGCACATAAAGGAGAACATAATAGTCACAGACATGTACTCTTTCTACTTTGTGGAGAAAAAAAAAAAAAAAACCTGTTTAGACGTGAAAGTCTTCTGCTCACCAAACGTACACGTAGGCTGCTGTAGTATGCCTGTATGTATAATACTGTCCCCTGGTGGCCAAGGCGCGCACACCAGGAGGAGCAGCACAAAACAATTTCATTCTTTACATCCTACTTCATGTTGTCCTGAATGTATATTTGTATTCAGTACTGTTGAGTGCTATTTTTCTTTTCAAAAAACTTTTTTTTTAGAACGCTTAAATTTTCATTCATTAGGAAAAGTTTATTTGAGAGACAAAGTATTTGAGTGAACAAATAAGTTCTTACGCGTCTCATCGGCTCCTTGTAACCGACGCAGGGGCATGGATTGGGACACGAGTCTGCAGGGCAAAGGCGTCACGGTGCGCTCGCTGCTCAGCGACCTGTACGAGAAAGCGGGCGAGCTGAAGCACTGGGGGCTCATCAGGATGATCTCGGGCATGCTGAGGAAGAAGGTGGAAGAGCTGGACTCGGTACGCAGACTTCTCAAATCACTTTAACATAGTAAACTCATATTTTCTTATTTTAGTACTGTAAAATAAACTGTGTATTTTGTCAAACAGGCCTGCTCCGATTTGCTGGCCCACCAGAAGCACCTGACGGTGGGTTTGCCTCCGGAGCCCCGAGAGAAAACCATCACGGCCCCCATCCCCCTGGACCAGTTGGCGTCCATCATTGACCAGGCCAGCGACGACAACATCAGCGTGGCAATTCTCACCCAGGTGAGTCCAGCGCGAACCCCCACTTTATGCCCCACCCCTTTCACCCTGCCCCCCCTCCCCTCAGGAGATCATGGTGTACCTGGCCATGAGCATCAGGACGCAGCCTAACCTGTTCAGCGAGATGTTTCGCCTCCGCATCGGGCTCATCATCCAGGTCATGGCCACCGAGCTGGTCCAGTCGCTCAACTGCTCTGGTAGCGCTTTACATTTCGGCCTGGCGTCACGCTAGTAGCACCCAAAAACATTCAAATGTGCGTGCAGGGGAGGAGGCCACCGAAAGCCTGATGAGTCTGAGCCCCTCTGAGCTGAAGAACCTCCTGCACCACATCCTGAGCGGGAAGGAGTTTGGCGTGGAGCGCAGCAGTGAGCGCGCCCGTCTCCTCGGCTTTTCTCTCTCAACGCGGCCGCTCGGACACGACGGTCTCACTTCCGCTGTGTTTGCAGTGCGAGACGTCGAGAGCGGCGTCAGTCCGGCCATCTCCATCCATCACCTCGGGAACGTGGGTGCCACCAAGAGCGAGAGGGCGGGAATCAGCAAGCTCAAGAGCGACATGAAGATGGTAGGAAGGAAACCTCAGTGGCGCTGTTAGCATTTTGGCGTTAGCATTGGGGATGCCTTGACGTATCACTTGGTTGTGGAACAATTCAAGTACCAAATAGGGGAGTCAGGAGACTAAAATTTGTTAACTCATTGCACCCAATAACTTATAAATACTTTTTTTTTTCCAAATGTTTTAAGTGACACAAAGACGTATTTATACGTTTTTTTGTTTGTTTTTTTGTGCTCGAGCATACAGAAGGCTTTGATGCAGCTTCTCAATTGCAAAGAACGGTTGCAGAAATGGTAGTTATTACACAAACAGCCAGCAGGTGGCAGCAGAGATCAACGAGGGCCGTGTTGAAAAAAAAAGCTCAATTACAATTCTAAATAGATTTGTGAAAATTAATTAAACTTCACTATATTCTAATGCTAATTGCTGCAAAACGGAAACAGAAATACTTTTTTCCTGATGAAAGAACAGACGTTAATCTTTCTTTTGATAGGTTCCAATTTTTTAATCGTTATTAATCACATGACTTCAATAGTTAACTCACGATTAATCTCAAATTTTATATCTGTTCTAAATGTACAATAAAATGTTTTTTATTTTTATTTATCCCTCCCGCCAATTGTAGAGCAGTGCTGGAGCCTATCCCATCTGGTTTCGGGCAGTAGGCGGGGCACGCCCTAAACTGGTTGCCAGCCAATTAATTGCAGGATGTTCGAAATTATTTTCCAAAATTGGACCTCTTTCTCATTCCTCAAGTTCCTTCGAAATTCACATTGAAATTCTCTTATTGATCTCCTCTTTCCATCTTTCTTGACCGATTGGAACCGTTGCATGTCTCCCGTACATCAGCGATGCCACTTTCTTTCTTTGCAGCTGGAGCACAGGATGTCACTGAGTGGGCCCAGTCAGGTGATGACGTGACGCTCGGGTGTTAATTCACCATCTTTAGTGGGGAGAGGCATCACTCTGTGAAATAATTCCCATCATGGCTTGCTCCGAATTAGCGCGATTCCTTGTTCTGGCTGCGTTTCCGAGGATGTGGAGAAGCATGTCACGTGTTGTTTTTGTTGCAGGCACATCGCAGGGTGTCTATGACAGACGCAGTCAAGGTGACCAGTCGTGCGAAGGGCGCAAAGTCGCTCATACGCTTCATGGACAAAAGTATTGGGACACTTTCTACTGACAAACCGTGTTCTTGTGAATTCGTCCTCCCCAAACAAAATTAAGAGTCCACGATTGATCTGCTCACGAACTGTCCCAAAACTTTGGTCCATGTGGTGTACACGTTAAGTTAGAGTCCCTAAAAGGTGTTTCTTCCCTCTCAGCCGGACCAGAGCGCGACGTCTGCTCGCAAGGTGATAACCGCTAAGCAGCCACCGCCGTCTTCGCCGTTTCCTTTGCTTGCTTCTTCTGCTTTTTGAACGGGAGAAATCATCTCATGGCATGAAGATTTGGATTGGGAAAGCTCATTCTGTTCACACAGTGAGCTTCCTCTTAACGGAATCATCCCATCATTGTTTTGATTGACCAGAAGGTTCCAAGAATGATGGCGCTTTTCGAGAAATGTTTGTGAGCGTGTCTAAAAAAAAAAAGTGTTCAGGTGTGTTCAACGTTCAGCTCGTCACCTCCAATCGTCCGCGTTTGCTTGCTTATTGGCGTTGTCGGCAGGACTTTGTTTTATTGTGCTTCCTGCATCTTTTCATCAGAGCCTCCGATCTCACTCACTGGACATCGGCAACATCGAGTCAGGGGTAAAAAAATATTTGTCTCGTCGTTAGCGCCACGTTGCTACGGAAAACCTTTCAGTAGCGTTGACGCTTAAGAGGCGGCTGTTTGCATTTCTTGCTTTCCCCACATCAGAGGTACAGACTTCCCTCCATCGAGTCGCTGGACTTCCCGGAGAGCACCTCGGTCGCCAAGGATACGAGACACGGGCAGTGGCTGCGCAGGAGGCGCCTGGACGGATCGCTCAACCGCGTCCCCGTCGGCTTCTACCAGAAAGTGTGGAAGATTCTGCAGAAAGTGAGAAGCAAAGATTGCATGACTTGATGAAGGACTTGCTTGAAACTTTACAATAAGACTTCGTCTTACCCGAGACTTGCAGATATGTCGTGAAAGTGGCTCACATCTCCTACGTTGCCTTCCAGTGTCACGGCCTGTCGATCGAGGGTTACGTCCTCCCGTCTTCAACCACCAGAGAGGTGAGCCAGTCGAGCCAGAAGCGTCAGATGATTCTTTCAAATTCAGGCCGAGACGGCACCGTGTGCTCCCCACAGGCTCAAACAAACACTTTTTGTGTGATTACTTTTTATTGTCCGACGCCAGGAGTCTGCAACCTGCAGATCTTTAGTCCCTCTCCTGTGGCTCTGTTTAAAAAAAAAAAAAAGTGTAATAAATGGAGTAAGAAAATGTTAATTATTTGTATGTTTTAGATAAAATATTCTTCAAATGAATTAATGATTTAGATAAAAATAATTACTACAAAAAATGTCAGAGTCCAAATGTCTAAGTTGTAAGAAAAAGATGATTTGTATTTATTTATTTATTTTTAAATTACCTAAAAATGTCCAAAAAGTCATCATAAAATGTCTAAAAGGGAAGCGGAAAAGCAGAAATTTATCATAAAATGTGCATGAAATTGCTAAAAATATTAGAGAATTTAATTAAAAAATAATTTTAAAAAAAGAAGAAAAAAAAAGGCAGGGGGAAAAATGGTTAAAAGGTAACTATGAAATGTCCAAAAACAAAAGAAGAAATCTTGAAATTTAACGTAAAATGTACATGAAATTGCAAAAAAAAAAAGAAAAGAAAAAAAAAGTATGTTTACAAAAGTAGAAAAGAAAACATTTAAAAAGTAATTAGAAAATGTTCAAAAACAAAAGAAGAAATCCCGAATATTACAATAAAATGTCCACATAAGTGCCAAAATTGTCATAAATTTGTTGGGAAAAAAAAAAGCTACAAAAAATGTCAAATAATAGCCATAAAATAAGGAGAGGCAGCTTGAGTACATTATATGATTAGACTAACACTAACACACTTTTTCCTTTATCACAATTCTCAAACGCTCCAGACACATTTTTGGTTATTTATTTGGCCTAAAATGGCTCTTTTGGCAGGAAAGATTACTAACCCGTCCTACACTGAAATCAAGGTGTTGAAGAAAATCTGGAAAGATGAGCAAAAAGTAACGTTATTTTCCAGACAACTTGGACGTGCTTATTTACAAAAGAAACTTTACATATTTGAAAACGAAATCCTGCTTTCCCGGTTCATCCTGTTGGTTTTCAAATAACGATGACGATGTCAGAGGTTTCAATATTTTACATGCCCGAAAATACCCTAACATGGCGGATGTGGACGATCCCCAGATGACCCCCGGTGAGATTAAGTTCTCGCTCCACGTGGAGACGGTGCTGAACCGCGTCCCGCAACCCGAGTACCGCCAGCTGCTGGTGGAGGCCATCTTGGTACTCACAATGCTATCCGACGTGGACATCCCCAGTATCGGCTCCATCGTCCACGCCGAGAAGATCGTACAGATCGCCAACGAAATGTTCTGCAAAGATCAGGTGGGGAGGCCGCGTCCGCTCTCAGCCCGCATGAGACCACCGAACCCTAACGCTCGCTCTCGTCCCCCCAGAGAGACCTTGGCGCCGAGGAGCACATGCTGGAGCGTGACCCGGCCACCGGAGTTTGTAAACTGCTGTACGACAGCGCCCCTAGTGGCCGCTTTGGGAGCATGACCTACTTGACCAAGGCGGTGGCGGTTTACGTGCAGGACTTCCTGCCTGGCGGCTCGTGCGCTGTCCAGTGACGGGAAGTCGTATTTCAGCATTTATTTATTTCAGAGCCATTCAGTAAAGCCACACTAGTGCCTGAAAGGAGATAAACTACAATTCCCCCTCCCCCAATTAAAAAAAAACTACTGAAATGTCTTAATAAAAGCTCTATTAGGTCAAAGTTCACAATACATTAAAAAGTCACTTTTGACTAATGTACCCTCCTTTAACAACACTTTAAAAGTCAGAGGTGGCAAATTCAAACTGGCAGGGTTTTTACTTTCCAGCCCTGAATTTGACACGTTAAAAGTGGTAAGTTTTTTTTTTGTTTACGCGTGTGTAAAGCTATGACAGCATGCTTTTATTATGCATGACAGCAAAAAAAAAAAAGAGGTTGTCGTGGGGTACCATAAAATTATTTGAGTCATAGTGTGAATAACATTTGGTAGATACTAGAGGACCAAAACTACTAAAATTAAAAATAAATAACGAAATAAATGAATAAAAGTGAATAAAAACGGATATAAAAAATATAATTCAAGAATGAAATACAAAAAAATACATATAAATGGAAATTAATACAAAAAAATAAAAACGAGAATAAAAATAAAAACAAAAATAAATACATAGAATGAAATATCAATCAATAAATGATAAATAAATAAACGCTCTGCTCTCACATTTATTTCATGTTGTCGACGCTCTGTCAGGACGAAAAGTTATTCAAAACAGGGGGCGGTCCCAAGCCGAGACTTCCTTGTTCGGCGGCTCAATCGACCAGTTTGCAAGGGTGGAGTCTCAAGACATAGGACCGCCCCCTCATTTGAATAACATTTTATCTTCCTGACAGAGCGTCTTGCAGCATGAAATAAATGTGAGAACTGAGCGTTTTTATTTATTGATATTTAATTATACATATATATATATATATATATATATATATATATATATATATTTGTATTTATTTCCACATTTATTTTTATATTTTTACTTTTATTTTTTTGTATTTATTTTTTGAATTAATTTGTATATCCGTTTTTATTTTCACTTTTATTCATTTATTTATTTTTAATTTTGGCAGTTTTGTTCCTCCATTGATATCAGATTGCTGCTTTAAAACTAGTTCATTTCATCTGATTTTCGTAATAGTTAACATTAAATGTTGTGAGGCAATAAAATGAAGTTTGTGACCACTTGAGTGTTTCCTCCCTTCGTGAAGCAGACACGATAAAAAGTCACAAGATGTCGAGGTGGACAGAAGCATAAGGATATCTTTATTTATCTGTTGCTACAAGTCAGCATTCAAGAATACACAGACATATTGGGAAGCGACAGAAGCCTTCAAGATTTACGGCGTACAAGTCAACTATTTGAACCGTGAGGCCGAGGGAACACTTTAAGAGTACATTAACGTTTCAATTCTATTGCTTTGAAAACACAGCCTCATCATAGTCGGATCGCTTTCTGGCCTTCACTCCATTTGAAATGAAATATCAAATATATCATGTATTTGTTATTGCTAACATCAAACCTCGCAAACAGTAGAGATATAGTTCTCACTTTGATCATATTCTTGAAAAGTCAACTTTTTTTTTTTTACAGAATATAACAGTCTGGAGTAATTTTCAGGGACATTGGAGGACATGCACAAGGAAGGGGATGGAGGGCAAAGGGGAGATTAAGATGAGAGGATCATCACGCATGCATTCGGACATCAGCTTCCATCCTTATCGAGTTCAATCCAAAGCCGGACGTGACGTCCACAACTTCCATCCGCGGGTGCAAATACGAGCTTCAATATTCCGACACATTCATCTCATGTCAATTCAAAACCGTTGCCAACATTTCCAAGCGGGCCTGTGGTGTCCTTTGAGTGTTCCGAGTTATCGCCGATGAAGCACTGGGTTCAGGTTCCGATTTCGTCTTTTACTGCATTAAAGTGGAAGTCAACCTTCAACATTTCTTGACAATATGTTATATGTGACCTGATTAGTCTAAAGATGACATTCTGATTAATATTACGTTTGTGAAATATGAGTTCCAGCCCTTTTTATCCATCTTAGCATCTCAGCGTCAGAAAACAGGTGAGCAGTGATTGGCTGGGATAACCACCAATCACAGCTCACTTGTTTTGAGTTTGCACGATGAGCCGTGATTGGTTATCTGAGTCCTGAGCAACTGTGATGTCATCTTCAGTTGACAGCAAGTGGCAAAATGGCCGCCCCATGAGATGGATTAAAAATGGCTGGATTTTGCTGGTTAATTTATATTCCACTAACACAATATTAACCAGAATGCCATATTTAGACTAGTGGGGCTGCATATAACATAATGTAAAAAAAAAAAAAAAAAAAAGATTTTACTGAACAGCAATTCTTGTCATTAAAATCAAATCATTATGTATTCAATTTCATTATTTTAAACTTTTTAAATTGCAGTTAGTTTGCACTATTTCACACTTCCTAAATGAATTTTTGTTCGATTTTTAGTCCAAAAATTTATGTAATATTAGAAAGCATCAAAAACAAAAACATTTGTGTCAAGAATGAAAGACAAAAAAAAAACGTTTTCATGGGTTTCAACTGGACAAAAGTGTACATAACAAAGCCAAAAGTTCAAATTTGATATAAATTATTGATACACAGTAGTGCCTTGAGATATGATCATCTTTATCTGATCACAAAAAAAATCTCAAATTTGGCATAAAAGAAGACATGATGAACACACGAGCGCTGTTCCATATTTTATGGTGTTCCACAGGGTTCAATGTTGGGGCCCCTGCTGTTTTCATTACATTTGCTTTTGAAAACATGTCATGGCATTTTGTCTCATGGCTTTTGGCTCAGGGGAGACTCCGTATTGTTTCAGTTGAATTGAGTTTTATTATCTGTCTAAATGTTTGTCTTCAAACATTGGTTGAGGTTGTCTCCAAAACCACAACTATCAATGCTAACGTTAGCATGTCAATTTGGTGGCAATAAGCTTGAGCTGGGTCACTCGTATCTCAAGGCACCACTGTGGATAAACAGTATTGAGGGAGCTGATATTAGAAATGACGAAATCTGAAATAAAATCCACACTCCTGGGAGCTGGAATTATACTTGCAATTATTTCCCCGCCCCCCAGAAATAAATAAATGAGTCGGACAGAACTGGGCAGCACAGAGCCCAGTTACAGCTTGAAGCGACATCCAGTCAGATGCTCTCGTGTGTTACGCAAGGATGTTATTCTGTCTTTTCACCTTTCCATCACATCCCCTCCTCCTCCTCCGCCGCCGCCGCCGCCTCCTCTCTCGCTTTTTCCATCCATTCATCGTGCTCCACTGGCTGGCAGGCCAGAGGCTGAGCCAACGCTCTGTCACATTATCCCACCGCCGAGTGAATTACTCAATCTCCATTAGGCTAACGAGAAAAGAGAGCCGGAGAGATGGCGGAACGGGGTGCAGAGGCGAGTGCGAGCATGGAGGTCGGACGTGAGGAAGAGAGGGATGACGGGAAGGAGGGAGGCGGATGGCGAACGGCGGTGAAGTTGAGTCAGCATAAATGAAAACATTGTGGTCTCAAGTACAAAAGTATGCATTCCTTAATCAGTGGACGATAATGACGTCATTGCTGCTGCACAATTATAACGTACGGGGTCAACTGGTAGACCTTATGGAATAAATATTTCACAAATCATATGTAATAAGTGAGTGACATCCCCAACCCACAATGCAACTTCAGTGAAGCCCACAAACAGCAAAAATCACACCGAATTGAAATTTACCAAAAGGGTTGCAATCGCCTATAGATGCCACTAGATGGCAGTATATTTTCTTCTATTAGACACAGCTATGGCTAAATGAAGGCACTCCCCTCACGTCAACATTGATCCTTGGCCCCTAGATGGCACCAAAGCAAGACATGGCTTCAGGCTGAGGACAAAAACCGCAAATAGATTCCCTAAAAATTTGTAAATTGATTTGCGAAAGCCAAAACGTGAATATGTTGGGTTCACTGTATATCGTTTTAAAGTGGCTGTATTTTATAAAACAAAACCCAAACATTGTACTTCATGCCCATCCGTGTTTTCCGCAACTACTCATCAAACCATACCATGAAAAAATAAACTATTAACATGGTAAATATTTAATTTTCTCATTACTGTTACTACTTTTCCAAAGTGCATTGTGGGATACATTGAGGGTGCTATATACACTAACTACACATTCCAACAGCACTACAAAATGGCCAAGTCACTGCGTTGGACATTATATAGTGGATAGGGAGAGGCAAAAAAACAAAAACAATGATGGCTTATGTAAAATTGACGATGACTGACGATATTGTTTTGTTTTTATAGCCACAGTGGCAGCAATCAACACCAAAATCAAACCCTGATGTGTTGAAAAAACAAAATAACTGTGAGATGACGGTAAAGACGAGCAAGTGCATGACCGGTTCCCTCCATAGCCATTCACTCAAACTCAAAACATACACACATATATCGATATAAATAGACAATAAATTAAATATAATCATTCAAAAATAATAAATAGGGATGTACAGTGTTTGAGCATTTTATGTAGGCTACTGTCAATAAAGTTGATAGTGGCTATGGAGGAAATCAGCTTGTCCGCTCCGTCTCGCATCCCTTGTGGCTTTAACCCCACGGCGCCCCCTCCTGGATCCACCCCGTAACGCCCCCGGGAACCTCAGAGGTCGGTGCAGCGCTCTTGCTTGCTGTAATGGTCAAACTGGCTCTTCCAGTGCATCATGTAGGACGACCAGCGGTGGAACTCCACTTTCCACTGGCGCTCGGCCTCATCGATGTTATCTGGGGGGAGGAAAAGCGCCGTAATTGGGTGAAAGAGGCTCACATGGCCCCATTCGGATTTCCTTCGACTTTTAACTCATTTGCTCCCAATGACGTATAAATACATTTTTTAAAATGTTTTAAGTGTCCCAAAGACGTATTTATACGTTTTGTTTTGTTTTTTAAATGCTAGAGCATACATAAGGCTTTGATGCAGCCTCTCAACTGCAAAACGGTTGCAGAAATGGTAATTACACAAACGGCCAGCAGGTGGCAGTAGAGCAAAGGAGATCAACCAGGGCCATCTAGAAAAAAAGCTCAATTACTTACAATTTTGAATAGATTTGTGAAAACTGATGAAACTTAGCTTTCTTCTAATGCTATTTGCTGCAAAACTGAAACAGATAGAAACTTACTTTTTTTTCCTGATGAAAGAAGAGACTTTAATCATTCTTTTGATAGGTTCCATGTTTTTATAGCAATAGAACACAATATTTTGTGGGCCTGGCAAAATCAGTCAAAATCCAGTAAAACAGCCGAGAGCGAACGGGATTGCTTCTGTGAAAATGGCGGCGAGTGAATGAGTTAATTACGAGGCAGGTCTTACCTGTGATGTTGAGGAGGCGTGGCAGGAAGTGGTTCCAGAAAGCGCACATCTGGTTCCTCAAACCCCTGTGGACCTTGACGGGCTCCGTGTTGAGCGCCACATATTTCTGCTCGGCGACGGTGAACTGCGGCCAGCGCTTCCTGCTCTCCACCGTGCCGTCCACGTTCACGTTGGGATTGCTGAGCACCAACAAGAGGGTCACCGGCGGATCCAAATCGACCCGATGACGAGTTAACAGCTAATCTCACCCGGATCGTGCAAAGTTGGCCCAGTATCTCATGGTGCGGCGACTCAGCTTTTCCTCCTCCTGGGTGTAGTTGAATCTCTTCTCCAGGGGAAGGCCGAAGACAAACTCGATCTCGTATCCGTGGATGACGCCCATCCACTCGGGCCAGGGGAGGTTGGACGCTCGGTGGTCGAACAGATAGAGAAAGACTCCTGATTGGAGAGTGTACAATGAGAAAAATTTGGCTATTCGGATGAAAGGGAAGGATACTATGTTCAATGATGACAAACTATGCTGATATATCCAAAATGGTGCATCGCTGCCATCTACTGGTGGTTGTGCATCATAAAAGTTGTTTCCAAGTTTGACATTTTCAGTGAGGCAGCATCAGACGCACCCCCACCCGGCCATCCCCATTGAAAAAAAACAAACAATTGACTAATATACTCGTCAATGGCAGTGAATGAGAACTTGTCATACATTTTTAGACTTTTCTGCCTTTCTGTTAAATTTCTGACATTTTTGGTAATTTTATGGACATACGGTCATTTTCTGCCTCTTTTCTTCATTTTTTGGATATATTATGGCTAATTTTGACATTTCTTTCTGCCTTTTTTGCCAACAAATTTCTGACATTTTTGGCAATTTTGTGTACATTTTGTGGTAATTTTCAGGATTTCTTCTTTTGTTTTTGGATATTTTATACTTATTTAATGTTTTCTTTTCTGGCTTTTTTTGTGTGTGTAAATTTTTGCGCTTTTTTTTTTTTTTTGGCAATTCCAAAAATATTTTATCTTCATTTTCTGTCTTTTTTTTTTTTGTGGACATTGTAGGTTACTTTTTGAACATTTGTTTCTGCCTAACGCAGCGCTAAAGTTGATCGTACCGGCGTTGGACTTGAGCGCGTTGTGCTGAGCGAAGGCGCGAGCGAAGAAAGCCAGAGGGCAGATGACGTTGTGGTCGCCCACGATGTCATCCAAGGCGTCGCGATTCTTGGCGCCGTTGTTCTCGTCCATCCAGTCGGTGTACTGCAGCACCACCGCCTCCAGGCCGATGTCGTTGGCGTGGGGCACGCTCAGCTTGGCGCCTTGCGAGGAGAGGCCGGCGTTCAGCGACCAGTCGATATGAGACACGATTCGAGATCCGATCGTCACCTTCCAGGAAGTCCCCCCTGGAGATGAGGCTGTCGTTGTCCTTGCTGAAGCCGGGAGCGCCGTACAACAGGAAGTAGGTGCCCTCGTCCTGGTTGACCCCGAGCAGGACCTGAGTGTCCTTAAAGTTGCCCGCGTTGAGCATGGCCTCGGGCGTGTCCGGCACGAAGTCGCCGTCCACCACGGGGACGAACGAAAAGCGGAAGATGGAACTCCACGGGAGGACCTGCTCGGACGACATGACGGACATGCGGAAAAGGGCACACGGGTCCGCCGGTGGCTGACGGCGAGTACCTGAAACTCCTGATCAATAAGCTCCTGTGGCGTTTTACCACGGAGGCAGTCGACCATCTCGGTGTCGTTGCCCCAGTTGCAGCCCACCAGTTTGGCCAGCTGCGTGGCCCGTCGGCGGGCCTCGGCCGGGCTGACGGTGGCCCAGGGGGTGTTGGGGACCCCGCTCTGCAGGATGGCCCTGGTGAAGACGGGCCGGCTGTCCGGAGACAAGAGGTGGTATCCCACCGAGGCGCCGCCGGCGCTCTCCCCGAAGATGGTCACCTTTTTTTCAAGCAAACAGACCCCGGCGACTCACAGCGAGCACACGGCGAATCGAGCGCGCCGAGAGCGGAGGTGACGAGAACCTGCTTGGGGTTTCCGCCGAAGTAGTGGATGTTGTCTTGGACCCACTGCAACGCCATCCGCTGGTCCAGCAGGCCCACGTTGCCGGGAGCCTCCGACGAGCCGTCCAGTGCCAGGAAACCGAAAGCGCCGATGCGGTAGTTCATGGACACCACGATGACCGTCTCGGTGTGAGCCAGGTAACGCCCATCGTACACGTCCAGGGATGAAGAACCGCTGTAGAACCCTAAAAAAAAAAAAAAAAATGCTGATTATAATGATGCAAAACGTAACATTATTTTCATGTAATAAATCATAGAGCAGATATAAAAAGTCTGCACACCCCTCAAACGCCAGGCTTTTGTGACAAACTTCTCAACCAATAAAGTCAAACAACGTGTAAAACTAATGGGATAAATAAGTTGCACAAGTGTGCACACCCCAAATGAACCCATCACATTCAGACTGAAGGGAAAAAAAAAAAATGGGGTTGACTTCCACTTTAACTCATTTGCTCCCAAAGACGTATAAATACGTTCTTTTAAATATTACCATGCTCCCAAAGACGTATTTATATGTTTGTTTGTTTTTTATGCTAGAGCAGACAGAAGGCTTTGATACCGCCTCTGAAGTGAGGAAAATGCTTGAAGCAATGGTAGTTATTACAAAAATGGCCATCAGGTGGCAGCAGAGCATAAGAGAGCAACCAGGGCTCTTTTCCCCACAGTTTTAAACAGATTTGTGAATAATGATGAAACTTAGCTATATTCTAATGCTAATTGCTACAAAACGGAAACAGATGTGTAATTCATCTAAATGACTAGAGTACTTTAAGAACAACTGCTGTAACTAGAAAGTTGTTGAAGTAATTAATCGGTGGGGTTGACCCATGAACCGTACCTCCGCCGTAGATCCACACCATGACGGTGAGATTGTGAGGTCTGGGTGACGGCGGCACCCACACATTGAGGTAGAGGCAGTCCTCACTCATCTCCCTGTTGGGGTTCCACATCTCGCTGCCCGTGAAGCCGGGGAAGGTGGTGTCCACAAACTGGTAGCAGGCGTTGGGGTAGTGGTGGGCGTCGTACACGCCCTGCCAGTGGCGCTTGGGCTCGGCCGGGCGGAAACGCCCCTTCCCCGTGGGCGGCTCGGCGAAGGGGATGCCCAGGAAGGCCGTGACGTGGCCCCGCTCCAGCACGGGCATGTGGACGCCCCGCACTCGGCCGGCTTGGGTCATGACGGTGAGGTCGGCCTCGCCCTGAGAGGACGCGCTCGGAACCAGGAGGGAGAAGAGGACGAGCGGGGACAGGAGAAGGACGGCGGCCTGCATGACGGCGAGCGAGACGCCAAACGCGGAGGGCGGAGGGGCTCGTAGCTCTGATTGCCCTCAGACCTGCAGACGGACACAGGAGGAGACGAGGTAATTGGATTAGCGGAGCGATGAAGAACAGATCCAAAGTGGACGAATAAATCAGATGAGGACATAAAAGCAAGGACATCTGGAAGCATCTTCAAGGTGGTGACGTGGAACTTGAGCTTAGGTAGGAGACGGTTTAGCTAAGCTCAGGAGGTCAAATTCTGTCTGACAAACCTTGGTTCGCCAACAAATGAGTTTAGAATAAATATGGCTCCGGTTCACTAAGCATAAATATCGTTATGTTGAAATTCGCTACTATAACATCCTAGACGGTAATTCAACAACAGGCTACTTTCGATTACGTCATCCTTGCACCTCACTCTCCAGGCATGACTAATTGATTGACGATCAATCCAATCCATTACACGAACAGTGTAACAGAAAATTACCCTTCATTTCATGCAGTTTTAAAGCATTAAGAGAAACTTTTCAGATTTGCAGAATGTTGATTTTTTTTTTTTTTTTTTTTTAATCTTAGAAATCTTTGTTTTAAAATTCTAACAACTTCAGGGATCTTCCAGGATCATCAGTTTAGCTTAAAATGTTAAATAATTTTTATTTTATTTTACTTTATTTTTTTTACAGTACTGTTAATATTTTTTTGGTTCTTTTAAAGTTAGTGTTAACTAATTAATTAATCAAATACAAAACAATACAATTATTAAACGTAAAAAACTAACAAAAGAAATATTCATTTAAAACAAATTCTTTGAAACACTAATTATGCAAGTGCCTTTTGGATTAAACAATTTAATAAATTAGTTACTTTAAAATAAAAAAATAAAAAAAGGTGAAAATGTTTACATTTAAACAACTCAAAAATTAGTAGTAAAAATCTTTTTTTTACGATTATGCTAATTTTAGAATTGTGGAGTGCAATAATTGAAATTGTAATTTAATTTTAACACAGCCCTATAACACAGTTTTAAATTCATCTCTCATTGGCCAGTATACACAAAGTAGAAATTTGTAAAAATGCAGATCCTTAATGAAGGGTTTATCTCATTCTATCTGTTCGCTCTTCTCAACCAAAAACAAGGTTAACAACTTGTTTCTGGAGATTGTATAGATTTATTATATCTTCATATATTTAAATGGCTTCTGTGAGTCTTTGGACAAATTGAGACACTGTTGAGCTTCATGTGCAGTAATTGTTCACAAAATGGCTACGTATGTAAGCTGGTGACATGATCCTCTATACAACAGAGTGGGAATGTTCCAAAATAGTGGCGATACCTTACACACGCAGTTGGTCCTAACGCTAATGTCGTCACTATGACAACCATACATTACAAAACAGAAATAGCCGCCCTCCAATGCAGACAGGTGGTCGACATTTGTGTATTGGAGCAAATCTACACTGCACCTAAAGGGTGGCTTGTCTTCCAGTCGGTTGATTTGTTTCGCCAATGAGGAAAGTGGTTTCCTCGCGGTCGGATGCTGACACGGCTGCTTGTGCCGTAGCTCACAAGAGTGAGTGACTGAGCCAGATTGTTCGGAGGGATCCGCTCTTGGCGGCCCCAGCGAGTACACGAGCATCAGCTGGATTGTTTTTTTATCGACTCGAACCACAGTACGGAAGCAGAAGGAGGAGAAATGATGAAAACTCTATAGCAGGGGTGCCCAAACTACAGCCCAGGGGCCATTTGCGGCCCGCCGTCCATTTTTTAGTGGCCCGTGACTTATGCTAAAAATGGCATTTGACTCAGTTCAAATAAAATAAAAACTAAAATGTTTGGAGATGGTCAAAGTAAGAAGGGAGGGTGTCGAAAAACAAGTGCTATTAAAGGTTATTTTAGTTAACTAAAACTAACGAAAAAAATAAAATTCAAAAAATTTCGTTAAAGAAATAAAATAAAAACGAAGATGCTTTTTAAAAAAAGAAAACTAACTGAAACTACATTTTATGTTTACAAAACTAACTAAAATAAAACTATAATTATAGCAAAAATGTCCTTCGTTTTAGTCTTTGGTAATTAATTTAATGCATGAGCCTTTGGGGATGATTTTAAATGTGATTTTTAGTAGATTTATTTTGATATAAACCAGAATAATGACGTCGCGCCCTTGGTGTTTTTTAAATATTGCGCACAAGTAATACACATTGAAAAAAACAAAAAACTAAAACTAATACTGAAACTAACTAAACTAAAACTAAGCATTTATTAAAGAATTAAAACTAATAAAAAACTAACAAAACCACCCTGAAAAATAATTAAAACTAACTAAATAAAAAAAATAAAAAATAAAAAAAATTCCAAAACTATAATAACCCGCCTGCCATATTACAAATAAATTGGTTTATATACTGTTCTAAACATGCAAAAGCACAAATAAATTATTTGTCCAATTTTTAGGACTAAACACAATTTCTCTTCATAACATTATGTGGCCCTTGCGTCCTTCGGATTTTCTGGATGTGGCCCTCAAATGAAAACGTTTGGACACCCCTGCTCTATAGTGTTACGCATCCACAACTGAGTACGTGCAGCCCAAACTCAACAAGGAGATCCTCAAGCCTGACAGTGAACAGCATTCAACACCTGCGGCACACCTGAGCGCATTTGTGTGCCACGAAAGGCTCTCGTTCTATCAAGTCATGTTTGTCCCGTGTACTGGGAACATCCTTGACAGAATCGGAAACAAACAGCTCAAGGGCCAATGTGAAAGGCCTCAGGAAGCTGGTGTAGGAAAGGTGGATCTTCACTGACGTTTGGATGGGGACAGAAGAGAACTCTTCCAGTACAATGCAAACACTCTGGATGGGAAGCATCTCTGTATGGAAGTGTTGGAGAGTGGGGGGGGGGGGAGTGGAAAGAAAGTGTGTCACTTCTCAAATTAGACCGAGGAATTTGTGTATGAAGTTCACAGGAGGATTGAATTTACAGGCAGAGACGGTGGCGAGAGGGAGGGGGGGGGGGCATGTCATATGTTTCCAAATCCAACCCCCCTCATGGAAAACACCCCTTGAATGCGCGGCGTAATACTCATCAATGGACATTTCATCAAGTCCCGCCGCAGGATGGAACGAGATGTGATGCAAACAACGAATAAAAAAAAAAATGGACTTGAAGTGATGCCAGCATCAACAAGCGAGTCATTTGGATCTGGATGCGCCTTTTGGTGGATGCTTCAAAGTGTCAACAAGCCAATAAGCCGCCGACTTATTCGAGCGCTGTGCGGTGGCTTGACTAGCAGCGGGGGAATTTTCCATCTGGCAACAGCACCGCTACGTAAACATAAACACACACAATAGCACAAATGCCAATAGGATGAAGAAAGTGAAAAAGATGGGCAACATAAACATGATACTCATTTAATAATGTAGCTAATGAGTATTCTAATCATCAATTTATCTGTCAGTTATTTTTTAGATGATTTTCAAGCCCTTTATTTAACTCATTTGCGCCCAATAACGTGTAAATACGTTTTTTTTTATGTTTTAAGTGTCCCAAAGACGTATTTATACGTTTTTGTTTTATCTTATGCTAGAGCATACAGAAGGCTTTGGTGCAGCCTCTCAACTGCAAAGAACGGTTGCAGAAATTGTAGTTATTACACAAACGGCCAGCAGTTGGCAGCAGAGCAAAGGAGATCAACCAGGGCCATGTAGAAAAAAAAGCTCAATTACTTACAATTTTAAATAGATTTGTGAAAACTGATGAAACTTAGCTCTCTTCTAATTCTAATTGCTGCAAAACGGAAACAGATAGAAACATACTTTTTTTTTCCTGATGAAAGAAGAGATTTTAATCTTTCTTTTGGTAGGTTCCATGCTTTTATAGCAATAGAACACAATATTCTGTGGGCCCTGCAAAATCAGTCAAAATCCAGTAAAACAGCCGAAGCGAACGGGATTGTTTCTGTGAAAATGGCTGGGAGTGAAGGAGTTAAAAACAGAACTTTTTTCAAATTGACAGCACTGAAAATGCTCAAACAAATTGATTACGATTCAGTGGCTGTTTGACCTTTAAAAATCATCAGAAAATGTGCAAAAAAATCTAAGTAGATGTCTTGTTTTGAAAACAAACAAAAAAACATTAAGATAATCAGTCTGCTTTCCTGGATGACTACAGAAATCAGATAATATTCACTAGTGAGAAGCTTAAATTCAGAGGATTTTGACTATTTTACGGTCTATAAACAATTAATCAAAATTGTTGATTAATTTGACAATCAATTAGCTGTTAATGTATCAATTAAATGTTGTACCACACACACACACAAACGAGCCACATGCATCTCGTGGCTAGCCGTTTGATTAATGCCGTATCAGCTTGCTGAGGACGACTTTTTTTTTTTTTTTAAGGCACTTTGATTCCCACCAAGAAACAGACAAGAGCAGAATCATGTTTACTTCCTAACGTAATAGGAAGGAAGGAAACTTGCAAACTTCCTACAAGATTGTAACCCGCATCCTTAAAAGTGTGAAGCAGATGTGCAAATTAAGCACCATGTTGACCTAAAATAAAATATGTATTATTTGTGTGGAAGTTTATGTAAAAAAACGAAAACAAAAACACGCACACTTTTGTTTCTAATCTTGTCTGTAAAAGTAAAAAAAAAAAAAAAAAAAAAAAAAACAGAAAAGGGGGAGGTGATCAAAACTGATTTTGATTTTTTGTTTTTTGTTTTTTGCAAGAAAATAAGCTCAAATGTGACTATTAGTTTGGATCGCATTTTAAGGCCACGTCAATTTACATTTAACTGAAAGGATTCGTGTGCATTCTTTTGCCGTGAAGCTGGACCGATTGATCTGGTAACCATGGCTACGGGTGATGTTGCAAAGATGAACTTAAAGGGCATCATGTCATTTTACGTCGAGTATGCTAACGACGCCAGCGGTCGCACGAACTGGGCCAGCGCAGGTACTGATCGAAGTCGAACGTTCCTCACATCTTGCGCTGGCGTCGACAGGCACGACAAGAAAATCGTTCCATTAACGATGAACGATGATCATTTGATGAACGGGATATAAGCGGTGCTAATTTTTTTTTAAATTATTTACCTGGCTTCCCTTGGGCGGCAAAGCGAAAGTGAGCACTTGCTAGCAGGCGTCTCCTCCTCTTCCTCCTCTTCACTCCCGTTCTTTCTCGGACGTACAAATGGACAACTGTGGACAAAATGTGGTGCGGTTCCTTCTCCGAGCAGCGGTGAGTCGGGCTCACATCCAGCAGCAGCAGGATCAACAACACTGGAGTGTCTGGAGGGAGAAAGGGGGCGGGGGGATAGGGAAGTGTTCACCAAGTCTCGCGAGAACTAACCCGAGTGCAGTCACGGAAGCGAGCTCACTGTTCGTTTTTTCATTTATGTATTTATTTATTTTTTCATTCATTCGTTTATTTATGTATAGCAATTTAATTCTTACTTTGCGAGTCTTCCTCCACTTGCGCAAAGAATATATACGATTTAAAATAAGTAATGAAATATAAATACAATGGCAATTTAAAAAAAGTGTATTCGAGTTCTGCCTTTTATATTTAAAGAAAAAAATACACAAAGCATAAACACGATACAAAAAGAAAAGAGCAACTCCCAATCAATATTTATCAGACTAAAGCAAGAAAAAAAAAACATTAAATACAATATATCATACTCACCAAAGCTGCTGACACAAACGTGTTTTGTTCATCCATTCCAATTTGGCTTGCCCTGACCGACCAAACGGGAAAATGCTGACATCAACGACAAATTTGATATGTAACAGGCTCAAGAAACTGTCCCATTGTTGACATAGCTGGCCAGCATTACAAATGATGAAGGCCTTGGGCAGATTACTTTGATGCAACAAGACGTAGTGGCTGTAATCTGATTGGACAAATACATCATCGTTATCATGACTGCTTCTTGAAAAAGATTCCTTATGTTCATTAGCAAACAAAATGGCAGTAGAGGCAGATCGTGTCCCAAAAATCATCTTGGCATCTTGCATTAATCTTCTTCTTCAGGGGTCGCCACAGCGAATCTTTTGACCATAAAATTTTCTGAAGTACATTTTATAGTCTAGATTTCTCTGATTTAGGTAAGAGTTGAATGACCACTGTTACTTTTATCTGTCTTGAGTGTGACAACTTTTTGCTGGACAAAAGTGGGGGGAAAGGAGAACATGCTGCAACAGTCGGCTTTGGTCAACAAGGCAGGAATGTCGGGAAGGAGAGGAGAATGGACTAGGCACTGCAGTGGACAGATTTTAATCAACTTAAGTGCCGGCAAGCTGGCCTGTCCTGCCTCTTTTCCTTCGGAACACGCAGGCGCAGGCTGCACACATTTAGGAAACTGTAGCGGAAATCTGGTGCAGTCCCAATACTGGTTTGTTGCATTCATTTTCTATGAGTCCAACAAGATTTATACATTCTATTTTATAGCTGGCAGATGGTAGCACGTTGAGGTACAAATTAAATTTGTTCAGTAACCAAACTTATATTTCAAAGAATCTTTCCTCATTGAAATGAATGGAAATTCAATTAATCTGTTCCAGCCCACACAAACACCAAACTTTGTTTTTTAAATGATTAACTCTTTGACCGCCAAATACGTTTAATGGCGTATGCTAAAATACTAATGAATGCCGCCATAAACGTTAATTGATGTTTACTAAGTTTTGTTTTTTTTCCCTCAATGGGCAGCACAACATCTTGTTCAGCACTGCCTTGTCTTTGGGGTTGTGAAATCCCAAAACAGCCACTAACTATAGCCAGCAGATGGCAGCATTGTATATCTTTTCAATCAAATTACAAAGAAACACGACAAATCTGATGAACGAGAACGTTTTGAACGATGACGTGAATGATCAAAGTCTTTGTCACTTTAAATCTAATTCACAAAAAAATATTCGTGTCAAAGTCACTCAAATTACCTATTTTCAAATTTTTTATGTTTATATAGTCGTAGCGCACAATATTTTGTTTGCCTTGAAAGATGAGTGAAAATGCTCAAAATCAGCTGGCACTGTCAGGGTTGTTTTTTGGAGAACGTTTGGCAGTGAAAGAGTAAAAAAAAAAAAAAAAGCACTTAAATACGTTTGTCCTACTTTTTTTTTTTTATTGAAATAGCCTTCTTGTGGCAGTTATGCACTCCATATGCTTTGGTGGCCATGTTACTGTCAGCGGCTAATCTCTAATAGCCTTGCGCTGACTGCGGCCCGAGCGCGCGGACTGCTGATCCAGACCTCTTATCTAATTGCCACTGCAGCAACACTGACTGGACACAACACATCAATCTCCTGCTGCCTTCTTCCTACCTCCGCCTGGATCTGCTGTTGCTTTTCCCTCCCTCCAAACCGGCGGCTCATCCGTCTGTCCTTGCTGACAAACCATTTGTGACTTTTGCTTATATTTTGGGGGATGGAATTGGATTAGTCCGACGTTTGGAAGTTGGACTGCGTGGAAGGCAACAACCCCGTCACCCACTGAGGTCGCACAAAGGAGACTTTAGAAAGACTCATCAATGCTTGAGTGAGTAGAAAGGAAATTCTTGTTAATCTTCGCACACCACGAAAAAACAAAAAACTGTGCCCATTAATCAGAGGTTGTAGAAGGATAAACCCTCGGCCTTGGAATATGCCAGAGTCCTCATTCTATGAAGGCCAATATATGGCAAGGAATGACGTCTCTCCTTAACTCCTTGACTGCCAAAAACGGTTAATAACGATTAGAAAAATCACGATGTATGCCGCCATAAACGGTAAATGACGTCGACTACTTTTTTTTTTTTTGAATCAATG
Organism: Festucalex cinctus; assembly: GCF_051991245.1. NCBI lineage: Eukaryota > Metazoa > Chordata > Actinopteri > Syngnathiformes > Syngnathidae > Festucalex > Festucalex cinctus. The sequence goes on from NC_135426.1 coordinate 19,247,869, forward strand.
AGAAGTGCAACGTCTAATTGCAGCGCTGCTTGGTAAATGGGTTGTGGAATCAAAAACAGCCAGTAACTATGGCCAGCAGATGGCAGCATTGTATCTCTTTTCAATGGGCTCAAGGTATTTGGAATTCCAATGAAACATGACGAATCTGATGACATAGAAAGTTTTCAAGGATGACGTGAATGATCGAAGCCTTTGTCACATTAAATCTAATTCACAGAGCGTCACTAAACTAAAAATATTAATGTCAAATTCACTGTTGTGGAGAAAATGTATCTTCACAAAAAGCTCGTTTTCTCATTTTTTTTTGTATTTTTGCCTATGTCACTCAAATGACCTATTTTCAAGTGGTGATTACTAAATAACGGAATAAGTTGGAAACATACTTTTTTATTTCTAATGAAAGAATGGAATCCAATCTTTTACGTTGTATATGTAGTAAAAGCACACAATATTCTATTTGCCTTGAAAAATGACTTAAAAATGCTCGAAATCGGCTGGCACTGTGGGGGGTTGTATTTTTGATATCATGTGGCAGTAAAAAGAGTTAAACAACAGTTCAACTCTCATAAGGACACATGCAGCACGTGCCAGCTAAATATACTGTCGTGTACTATTAAAATAAGCAAATGCTCTAAATATGTCAGCCTCACAATCCCGTTGGTCAGTCGCATTGATATTTTTAGCACCGATTCAAACCAAATATACCGTTTTTTTTTCTTCGTGTTCAAAAGTCTGACATCTTTGTTGTCGTGGGCAGCTCCCATCTTACTGTATGTTCACTCCTGTGTGTGAATGACACAGTTGCTTTTCACAGATATGACTTTATTAAGATATCACAAGTCACTTTTAGGTTATTTCAAGTTTTGTGTGTTGAACGTTTTGGCTCCATACTACAGCCTGACAGGCCCCAATTCTTCCCATGAAGAAGATTACACTGACGCTCAGTGGCTCAACACTAACATTACACAAGTGTCTCACTTAACTTTGTCTCATTGTTTCCATATCCTATAAATGCAGTGAATTGTCAAATTTACTATTATGCTCATTGTCCTTGCCAGTAAGACAATTCAGGGCACTACTAGAACGATTCTTACTAGTTCGGTAATGTTGAGTACAGTGATTCTCAAAGACATTTCTCACCGTCTCCTGGTGGTGCCTAGTAAACGGCGACATTAGCGCGATCCGCCGCCGTCTTCATCCTCCTGACGTTGAGCTCTGCGGCGAGGCCTCGGGATTTCTTGTAAAAAAACAGTGAGAGCTGGCGGTCCATGAGGAAGTTGTGGTAGAGTGTGGCGAGGCGGGTGCACAGCAAGAGCTGCGACTTCTTGTTTCCCACGTCCATGGCTGCGGCCAGTGCTAAATTGTAGTAGCCTGCGGCATCAAAAGGGTCCTGGAGAGATCAAAGTGAACTGTAAAGTTCTGGTGGGAACTTTCACGGGTTCTTGTATCTTAACTCTTTTCCTGCCGTTAACGTTAATTGACGTTAACGGCAATCCCAACGAGTACTGCCATTAATGTTAATTGACGTCAACTAGTTGTTTTTTTTTCTTCCCCCTCAATGGGCAGCGCAACATCTTGAGCAGCTCTGGTTTCATGAGTGAGCTGAAAAAACAAAAACAAAAACAAAAAACACCCTCTCGCTATGGCCAGCAGATGGCATTATTGTATCTCATTTCAATGGCATCCCGTGGATCAAATGTCATGACAACATGGCGCATCTTAGGAAATATAACGTTTTCAAGGATGTCGTGAATGATCAGTGTTTATCTCAGTAAATATCATTCACAGAGCGTCACTAAACAAAAAAATATTAGTATCAAAGTCACTGTTGTGACTGAAAATGTATCTTTTCACAAAAAGCTTCTTTTCTCATTCTTTTTCTTGGTGCCACTCAAACTACACCCATCTTCAAATGTTGATTACTAGTGTTGTTCCGATACCGATACTGGTATCAGCAGAGGCGCCGATACTGCATTAAGTATCGGTATTGGTGAGTACTCACAAGTAACATGCCGATACCATTAATTCCAACGCTAATATAGGATTTTGGATGCAGCATCTTGTGTCTTGCTTGTGCTGCCACCTGTTGGCCGTTTGTGTAATAACTACAATTTCTGCAACTGTTCTTTGCTGTTGAGAGGCTGCATCAAAGCCTTCTGTATGCTCTAGCATTAAAAAAAAAAATAATAATAATAAAATAAATAAATAAATAAAAAATAATAAAAAATAAAAAAACAACGTATTTACACCTTGTCAGCAAATGAGTTAAAGAAGGGAGCGGAACCTCCGTCCCCAAACGATCAACCAAAAACCTGTTACCTTCAGATTGTAGAAAAGGATGTCCCCCAAGGTCCGATAGATCCTGGCGTAGTAGAGCGCTTCCTCATCGAACTGCAGAGGGGCCGGGCAGAGGCTCAAGGTTTTCAGGTAGTGATGTTCAGCCAGCTCACACTGACCTAACCGGTGGTACAACGAGGCCAGACGATGGTAGGCCACTCGTTCGTGCAGCTGCTCGCCTGCACGGAAAGGCACGAGAGTCATTAAAACCTAGAATATTTATTTTTTTGACATATTATTACTAGCCTAGATAATATTCACTAGCCCAATTCGTGCTTCACTTGGAAAGCAACGACTTGCTACTTCCTACCCAGGGTGATGCTGATGTCCAGAGCGGTGTGCGCAAACTCCACAGCGTCTCCATACAGTTGGAGATTGAGCATGACTTCCGTCAGCTTGTTGCACAGCCTCAATCTGCAGGACACCTCGCCGCTCTTGGCCGCGATGGGAAGAGCGCGATCCTGCGTCAAGGGCACAACGCATCAAATCATCAAAAGCTACGGGAGTCAAACCCCTATTCTGTCTTCTTATTTACTGAAATACTCAAATACTAAAGTTAGTTGAGGAGTTTCACTATGACAAAATAGTGATTTTCCACCATTTCTTGGCATGCATGCTAATTTCTGGATGTATTTGCATATTTTTAAATTGAACATACCTAATTTTAGATGGCAGGTTTTTCTGGTGTGCCACAAGATTTTGCAATAATTTTTCCAGATGGACCAATGTTACTGAAGGCTCATGTAGCAATGAGTGTGTCAAAGAGAGAATGTCTTAACACTGCTTTGGGATGTCGTACCCTGTAGTAGATGATCGCCTTGTCTCGGTCGTGGCTGCTGTTGAAGAAGATATCTCCGGCAGCTTCCAGCAGCTTCAAAATGAACTTGGTGTCTCCTGTGCTCAGAGCGACATCCTGAGCTGTCTGTCCACCGAGTGAGCCAAAAATGTCAAAATTAAAGGAGAAGCAAATAGGGATGTAACGATAAGGGCAATATCATGATATCGTGATATTAAAACTGCCCAATATCGTCATGTTCACAATATTTAAAAGGAACATCTGTTAAAAAAAAAAAAAAAAGTCAAGTTGATTTCCATTTGTGAAGTTCTAGCACCCTCTAGTGGCTAGTTTATTAGTGCAATTTAATTTTCATTAGGGATGTTTTGGCCTTCTATGTTTAAAATCTATGCTAATTGTCAGATGAAGGGGAACCTAATTTGCTTGTTTAAAATCTATGCTAATTGTCAGATGAAGGGGAACCTAATTTGCTTGTGAAGCGATCAATATGTTTGCATAGGCCATGAGTTTGTTCCTCCACTCTTACTTACGTAACTTTTTTTTTTAATAAACTGGTAAAATGTACTCAAAATTCTCCTTCTAAATTTTACTTAGAATTTCTGAGTGAAAAACATTTTACTAGATTTTTTTTCCAAGTAATTATTAATCTTTTGTTTGTTTTTTACAGTGAAAGAAAAACACTTCAATAAAATAAATCATACTTTACCAGAGTGGCTTTAAATGTAAATTAAAATGTATATATAGATTCAGATCGCTACAGACGTGTTCTGTTTGTCAAACTTGGCTATTACAGTTTTGCTCTGATCAGCCAATCAGAGGACAGAATAATTCTTGCGCTGTCGTGGGCCAGCTCGCTGGCACTACGAGTCAAATTTAAAATCTGATTGGATTCTCACTTGTTAAGCACTCTTCTACCGTCATGATACTCAAAGCATTTAAACAGTATCCTCATTCAGTTGGCCTTCTCTTCAGATTGTGATGCATGAACAGATTAGGCTGAATTCTGATTAGACAAACTAATTAAATAAATAAACCGTCCACATACCTGTACGTAAAGTTCCACCAGTTCCACTTGGCCGAGGAGGTGGTAGATTTTCCCGGCTTGCAGCCACCCGTACGCCTCCTTCTCCCTGCGACCCAGGTCGATGAAAATACCCAGACTGCTCTTGGTGTGGTCGAGAGCTACGCGATAGGCCCTACAAACGGTGATGAATCGCACAATTCAGGTCACAACCAGAGATGGGAAATCCAGATCCAGAAAGTAAAAACTCTGCCACAGTTTGGCTTTAGCTACAGGTGTTTGTAATCAACCAGTAGGTAAACGAGGTCATTACGAGAAGCACCTGTGGCTAAAGCCAAACTCTGGCAGGGTTTTTTACTTTCTTGACCTGGTTTTCCCATCTCTGGTCATAACGAAAACAATTGTGAGGAACATTATTGAATTCTACAAGTTAACATCAAGCACTTGATGAGTAATACTGACATTTGCCTCGTTAGTAATAGGGATGTAACGATATCCAAACATCACAATACGATATCACGATATGAAGGTCACGATACGATAATTATCACGATATTGTGGGGACATTGCCGATATTTAAAAAAAGATCACAATATTGTAAAAAAAAAAAAAAAAAAAAAAAAAAAAAGAGAGCTCATACTAAAAAAAAAAGCACAATATTGTGCTTTTGTACATAACAGCAATGCATATATGTCATACACCTGTCCGTGGCCAGCGAGAGGAAGAGCTGGCTGACGGCTTCCAGCGCGTCACCCTCACGTTCTCGATCCGGTGTCCCCTGAAGCAGACGGACCTGGTACTGGCTGTAGATGATACGCCGGGCCCGGTCTGGAATCTCCCATTCGTAAAGGTGGCACAGACGTCTTACTGCCATCAGCTGGCCTGGCAAACATAAACATTGATTGTATTGATATAGTCCGTATACATTCTCACTAAGTCAGACACAATCCTAGACTAATTGTGCATAATAAAAGCAATGCCTCATTTTGGACATTACAATCTAAGTTCTTGGCAAGTTACAGTCTGAGAGGTTGGCGTTGATTGCCAGCAGCAGAGCCCACTCGTAGCATCCTTTCCCATAATGCATCCTCCCCTCTTCAACACAGTGTTGTCCCAGCTCCAGCAGCACGGAGATGAAGGTCGCCTCGTGCCCGCCATCCAGCGCGGAAAAGAGCCGCACAGACTCCATCAGGTGCTTCCCAGCTCGTACTTTAGCTCCAGCCTTAAGACAGAGCAGGCCTTTGTGGGAAGAAGCAAACAAGTCATTGACTGCATTTCCGCTCACATCGTCGTCGGATGCTAATAAGTACATCAAATACCAAGGTTAGCAAGCGCTACCGCCCAGTTTGGCATGTCTTCGTACTCCTGGCAGATGTCCACAGCAGCGTGATAGTTCTCTGCCGCCCTGCGAAGGTCACCCATGCACCGGAGAGCCACGCCGCGCATGTTGAGTACCAGCCCTGGAACCCAATCAAAATAATCAATAGCAGTGGCAGGTAGGGATGTAACGATATCCAAACAATATGATGATCACAATATGATGATATCATGACATGAAGGTCACGGTATGATGATGATGATGATGATGATAATAATAATAATAATAATGTTAAAAAAAAAAGAAACTCATACTAAAAAAAAAAAAAAAAAAAAAAAAAAGTCCAAAAATAAATAAATAACCCATCAGTGATTGGATACTGTGTCTTGCTAAGAAAAATTAAAACCGAGTAAAAATAAGCATTTATTTACTTAGAAAGTTAACATGGTACATGTTTCTAAAAGTACCAATTTCTTTATAGAATTTGTTACATGAAAAAATGCTGTTATTATTTCCCCAAACATTTCAAATAAGCATATTTTAAAGCTGTAATTTTCATACTTTGATATTTTTACTCATATCGGCCCATGCTTATTTGTAAAGTTTCCTGGTGTGTCTATAAAAGTGGCACCTTGTTCTGCAGTGTAAAACAGAAGAGCTGCTAACGAAATCATTTTTTGCCATCCAGAATAATAAACATATCATTTAGGTATGACTGTTACAATAAAAATGCAAGTAAATTAATGTAAAATATTGGGCTACGTATCACCTTGAAGATCATGTATTGGGATACATATGTATTGCGATACGTATCATATCGTGACCCCTGTATCGTAATACGTATCGTATCGTGGGATTGTTACAATACCCATCCGTACCTTCCAGTGGCGTGGTGCAGTGCTCCGGCAGGGCGGCCAAAACCGAGTCTAAGACGTGCAGCCCCAATCTCGGTTGAAGGTCATGGATATGGAGCCATGCCAGCCAGATGAGGGCGCTCTTCTGTTCGGCCACGTCGGGGGAGGGAGGGGCGCTGTCGACGAGCGCGCGCATGAGCCGGATGGCGTGTCCGAGCATCCCGTGCTGGTAAAAGAGCTGCGAGAGACAAAGTGCTAGCTGGCGCTTCAAAATTAAATGTTGTCGTGGTGCTCCTTGACCGTCGGCCAAAGAAAGACAACGGTGCAAATACGGAGCCATGTGAGCCGGGAACGAGTCCCTGTCGTCGGTGTTGTCTGCGACGAGGAGCAGGCTGCTGAGGCCATCGGTCAGCGTCGCAGAGGGATGCAGCAAAGCTCTTCCGGCGGAGCAAATACTGAGATGGTGGAGACCCGTTTCCCGATACAACCTCCCCAGGGTGAGATGACCTCTGCTGGGGGAGACGCTCGACTTTCCCTGAGCTCCGTTGCAAAAAACAAGGAACCTCTCTAGGTAAGGCACAACTTTCGACCACTCCTGATGAGTCCAGTGGAGCATCGCCAGAAGATAGCAAACTCGGGCTTCGGCCATTGCGTTTTGAGACAGAACCGCCTTCTTGAGCGCGTATTCCAGAACCGAGCTTTCCTTCACACATTCCAAGCAGTATGGCGTCCCCATTAACAAAGCCGCGAGTCGATCGGACATGCCAAAGAAGCCCTCCGTGTTCTTCTGTAAAAGATAAATGGCGGCCAGGTTGGCGTAAATACTCGCCAGCAGCCGGACGTCTGCGAAAGTTTCACAAGGAACACCGAGAGCCTCTTCGAAGTAAACGCGAGCCTGGCTGAATTTGGACTTGGCGGCGCAGAATTTGCCCAATAGGAAGCACAAACGAGTCTGCGACCACAATAGTCGTTTCTTCCTGGCGGTTTCCCTGGCGACGGACAGAAAGGAAATCAACTCGTCCTCGCAAGAGTGGCCGCAGAAGATGGAGGAGGACACAAGTTCGGGGCTGAGTACGTAAAGAGCTCTGAACTCATCTTTGGATTCTCGTCCTCCGAGAAAGGACAGGAGCGTCGTGATGTCCTCGGTGTGTTGTCTTTCTTCAGCTGGCTGAACAGTCAAACGAGGAGATTTCACATGTTGCCCTTCAACCGGATCCTCTTGGGTTCTTGTACGAACGCATTCGGGGGCTAAAGTCTTTTGTCGGTCAAGAAGCCGCTCCATATTTTCCTTGAAGTCGGGCTCAATCGGGGCTGAAGGACCTACTGAAAAAAGGAAAACAAGACTCTAAGACCAAAATCGTCCTCATGCTCGTTGCTTTGTTGGACTGTAGTCCGTGCAAGAGCCAGAAAAGAAACTTACTTGACCGATTCCTCTTGGAGTCTTCGTAACTGAACACATCTGGGATTGAACAATAAAGAACACATTTTTACGCCCCAATTTTTTTTTATATGTGTTGTTGTATGCCTTTAATCTAAACATAATATTTTGATTAATATTGTGTTTGTGCAATACGAATTATGAAGCAAAATCCACCCATTTTTATCCATCTCAGGGGGCGGCCATTTTGCCACTTTCTTTTGACTGAAAATGACATCACAGTTGCTCAGGGCTCAGATAACCAATCACGGCTCAGCTTGCAAATGTCACATGACCAAACTCAGAAAACAGGTGAGCTGTGACTGGTGGTTACCTCAGCCCTAAGCAACAGTGATGTCATTTTCAAAGCATGCGGCAAAATGGCCGCCCACTGAGATAGATAAAAACAGGTGGATTTTTTGAGAGATTCATTTTGATTGATAGCTCTTACATTTCAAATATTATTTTTTAGGGAGGGGGTGGGTTCAAAGTAAGCGCAACAAATACACGACAAACATGTTTAACATGTTTTACCTAGTTTGTAGTTACAGCCAATATCACTTTGAGATGAACTTTTGAGCAAGGCAGTAGTTTCCTCAATGACCTCGTCTTCACGCAAAATGAAAAAGTTGACTTCTTCTCCATCTAAAAAAGCGTTTACGGACCTGGACGCACAATAAAACAACGAACGACACACGATTGCTTCTGAAAGCTGGTTCTGCTTGTTCCGTTTTCACGTTGTGGCGACACACTCACTCGTGGGTGTCACCCGAGGGTTTCACCTGGCTCGTCCGCACCAGACCCGCGTCCCTCGTTTCCTCCTTCATGCCCAAGAACCAGCCGTGACAGGACACCAGTCGTCCAGCGATGATGATGCGCTCGTCCGGGGACACGCTCAACTCGTCTGGACCTTCTGCGTCGTATTGCACGGTGGCCACGCATGTGCCTGTGGCTGAATACGACACAGGATCATTAGCTTAGGAAAAAAAAACTATGTATTTTTGTCCTAATATGACCGTGATTCCCAACCAGTGTGCCATTGGAAAGAATTTATCTCCACTAAATGATGTATATTCAACAGAAATAGGAAATCCAGGTCCACAAAGTAAAAACCCTGCCACAGTTTGGCTTTAGCAACACATGCTTGAACTCAGCCGGCAGGTACACGAGGTCATTACGAGACGCACCTGTTGCTAAAACCAAACTCTGGCAGGGTTTTTACTTTCTTGACCTGGTTTTCCCATCTTTGATGCGCAACAATCTATGCCAGCGACCTATATTGACAGGCAGAACAATTTGACGTATCACAACTAGGGCTGGGAACCTCTGGCTACCTCACGATACGATACGATACGATACGATACGATATGTGATACAAGGCTCACGATAACGATTACCTCATGGTATGACGATACCGTGAGTATCGATATATTGCTCAGGTAATAAATCCACGATAAAACTAATTATAAAAAAATTATAATAATAATAATATTAATAATAATAATAGAAATAAATAATAAAATAAATAAATATCAATAAATCATAATAAAAAATAAATAAATAGTAAAAATAAAAAAAATAAAAAATAATAATTCATATTACAATACAAATAATATAAATACAATATAAATAAACACAATATCTAATATATATATATATATATATATATATATATATATATATATATATATATATAAATAAATAAAACATTATTATTATTATTATTATTATTATTTTTATTATGATTGTTATTAATAAATATAAATAATACCGGTATATTATCTCACTGCAACCACAGTGCTCATCATATCTCCAGTTTGCGATCACAAGTCAATATAAAAAAAGAAAAAAATCAATCGAACGAAGGCTCATTGAGTTTGCCTTAGCTCAATAAAGGTTGGGAAGCACTGCAATAATCCTGCGGATGTAAATTTCCATCTCACCAAAGTGCAGAGGGAAGTCGCGGACAGGTTTCCCATCACCAACCAAAATGTTCTCTGCACAAGATTTGAGAAACCACCTGTGGACACGTCACAAGAAAGACAACAACCCACTTTCGTCACCACTGCAGAGCGCCGTTCGCAGGTCAGCATTTTACATTATGTGTTAGCATCAAGCTAGTACACTTGGTGTTTATCAGCGGAACCCCGTCTGGAACCAGTTCCCCCCACGATAAACAGAGCTTCATTGTATTAGGTGTTCCTAATGTTTTGACTCACTGATGAAACGGTATCACGGGTTCCAGCGCAGGTTTGGGCGCGGTGCCTCGGGCCCCGTCGGCCAGGCAAAGCACAGTCCAGCCCGAGTCCAGGAATGGAGGCTCGAAGAGAGCGATGTCTCCTTGTTCCAGGTACAGGTCAGCTCCAGAGGTGCAACTGTCAAACATCTGGCTGGAGGCGCAGCGGGCAAACAATGACGCTGACAACACAGATCGCAACAAAATATGAATGAGTCCACTTGACTTGGAATTCATGAAGCTTGACTCAAACTTGAAACCGATGACTTGATAAGTCTTTTCATTTGCATGTTTTTTTTTTTTAACTCATTCACTGCCATTGACGGAAAAAAGACAATGATGCATTTTTGCTGGGCTGGCAGTGACATGTTATATGCCATGAATAATGTATATGTCTTAATATAACCAATTATATTTGACCAGTAGACAACAAACAAATCAGCATTCTCCAATCTGTACATTATTTTACTGTATGTTGATAACTATCATCCAGATTCTATGTACCTTCTTGCATGAGGACGCATGTGTAGAGAGCATGAAGCGTGTCCTCCGGAACGGAAACTTCAATTCCAAGTTGGTTTTCCAAGAAAAGGAGCCACAACTTTTGGTCAAACAACAAATGTTCCATGCAATGACCTAGCCGACCTATTACAAATATCATACGAGAGCTGCGTGAAAAACATTTTTGAAGATAAATAAATAAGCTAGATGTAAACTTACCGTGCTTGTAATATGTTGTGAACTTCCACACTTCCTTGAATGCTTTGAACGTGACAAAAATCACTTGGTCTTCACTGTCAATAGCGACCAGGTGAGCAGACAATTCCTATTTGACAGTGCATAGTATTCTTTTTCTAAATTCATCTTTGTTTCTTGAGTTCATGTCAGTCTGTACTCCTTAACTGAAGCAGTTGAATCAGTACTTCCACTTTTACCAGTATTTTTTTTTTAACCCAAGTAGATGTGTGAGTAATTTGGCCTCTCTTCACCCCCCCAACTACCACCAAAAGCTGAGCGCTTAGCTTCCAAGTGTGTTTTTGCGTCATACCTCAATGAGAGCACTGAGCTCAGTGCTGTCAGCCTGCTGATTGCGCAGTTTCCCTCGCAGCATTTCCTGCGACGCCTCGTGTGCAGGAAGACGCTCGGGACCCATGACCACATCCAGGCGCACGGGCAGAGCTGAACACAAAGAGCATTAAATTCAAGGATCATCATCCAAACCTTCCTGAATTCCTGAATCATTGAGACGTACAGTAACGAAACTCCAATTCTTTTTTTTCTTGTTTGTTCTAGTTGCAGTTAGACTTCAAGATTAATCAGTGACTTCAGAGGGTGAATGTATAAGCTGCTTGAAATGGACTCACATGACGTGACTACTACTAGGGTCATTTAAGCTTTTACGTGTCCTATTTCTGTTTTCACAAACTTTCCACGAGCGCATGCAATAATGGCATATATACAAAAAAAAGAAGAGACCTGTTGGAAGGTTCTCATTAGATGTTCCCTTCAGACTGGCAGCATCTCTTGAAAAAGCAGCATCTGAAAGAAACAAAGAGGAAAGATAGGAATAGACTAAAAATTTATTTGTTCATCAGAGCATTGTTGGATACTGTGTAACAAGATTGATTACAGCATTAAAAAACTACTTTTTCTTACCAAGTCTACTGTGCCGTCTGCTTTTTTCCATCGTCCTCACTTCTGCTGGTCACACAAGCAAACTGTGAGGACACACATCAGCACTTCTGCGAGGAGGAAACAAGTGTCAAGCCCACAGTGGCTCTCCAAAATAAGGGTTAGATAATTAAGTGGTCAAAGAAAGTTACAGAAGTAGCCAAATATGTTAAATTCATTAGTTTAGTGTCAGGAACAAAAAGCTGAAATTCCATATTTAAAAGGAATCCTGATTACCCTCAATGATGAGGCTACTCCATTTTCTTGTTTTCCCTGGGATAACAAAATTATATGTCTTTATTTTCCCATATTGATAGACTACTCTCTCAGTCCTGCCATTTGTTGGTTAATCATCACACACTAAGCAAGCAAACCACTTTCCCCCAAAATGGGGAGTGTGGGGGCTCGGATGAGGAAAAAGTACAGGAAGCAGGAAGTTCTCTTTCCCAAAAAAATGTTGCGAAAGCTGGTTGTTAGTGTGAGAGAAGCGCTACATGTACATTTCATGCTAAGAAAAATACTTTATTTTCACTTATAAGTTATATCTCCGTTTGCTACTCAAATATTCATCTGCATCATGTTGTTAGAACCATCAAGTGAAAGCAAAGCCCATCTGGAAAAAAAAAATGTTGTGAAATGTAAACCAAACCTCTGTGAGTTACAATTCACAATAATGAGATCATCTGAACAGTTGAAGCAAACATTGAAATTCACTCTTTAGAGGCTCTTATTACTCAATAGAGGTATCCTATTGTAAAACAAACAGTTTTTTCAGCGAGAACCAAAAAAAAAACAAAAAAAAACAGAAGTTGTCACAAACAGTGGCAACGTAATATGGCTGTCATCTGGCTTCAGTCATATGGAAATCCGTGGGAAAGCTGTGATACAATAAGGGTCAAAAGTTTCCTATGCCAGACCACTGGGTGGCGTAGATACATAATACTGCACCGTACACGACTTCAAATTTACGCGAGTAAGACTGACTCGAAGCGGATATTGAAATGGCTCCTACGTCAAAATAAAATACTGTAAATAACAAGTAGTTTTTTAAGCTGTGCAGTCTATATAAAAGTGAAACAAGAGGTAAACATAGAATATTGTATTACTAAACCTAATCAATTTTACGGCTACAACGCCGCAGTCGATGATTGGAAGGAAGCTTTCCACTAAATGTCATCCTAACTTTTGTTGTGGCAATCCACAACTGGTCGTAGCCTTCCTCACTAAGCGAGAGGCGCTAACTTGACAGCCAAAGGTCGGGCCCAGTCAAAACAATGCAACTTAAATGGCGTATTCAGTTTAAAGGGAATACCGAACGCCCCCCGCCCGATCGTCGATCCTTGGCGGGTGTTGCCTTTTGATTCGCGACTCGACCTGCCGCCGTCGCCGCTTTGTTTGCGTTCCCCCGACCTCGCGCGGCTGTTTTTGTCGGCTGCAGATGGAGGCGGCTAGCGGGCGCCTGCTTTTAACGTAGCCTACCAGGGGATCTGAGAGAAGGAAAACGGGAAGACAGAGCGAGCGACAAACGGACGGACCTCCAGGCGAGCAACGCTCCAGCGCTCGCACTTATGGCGGACTAGGACCCGTGCATCGTCCGGTCATGGCTCCGTGCTCCGTGGCGGCGGCCTGCCGCAGCCTGGCCCTCTCGACGTGGCTGCTGTCCTTCTGCTTTGTCCACCTGCTGTGTCTCGACTTCACCGTGGCCGAACGGGAGGAGTGGTACACGGCCTTCGTTAACATCACGTACGTGGAGCCCGCCACCAAGGCGCTGCGCACCGACAAGACCGAGTGCGGCCGCTACGGGGAGCACTCGCCCAAGCGGGACGCCAAGGGGGTGGTGGTCCTACCAGCCGCTCCGCACGACCGCCAGGCCTGCGACCCCGCCACCCCGTTCCTGGCGCCGGCCCACGCCGGGGCCTGGGTGGCTTTGATCGCCCGCGGCAACTGCACGTATAAGGACAAGATCCGACACGCCGCCGAACGCAACGCCTCGGCCGTGGTCATATTCAACGTGGGCTCGGCCAACGCCAACGACACCATCACCATGCCTCATCCCGGTGCGCTCGCTGCCTCTCTTTCCTGTGTTTTGCGATGAGCGTGGGATTAGGGGTGAAATATAAGCATAACTTTTTGGGGTAGTCTATATAAGTCGCATGGTGTGTTCAGTTACTGGTTAGTGACTTCATGTGGCACATACAGACAAGACTAATCAAGTTGTCCGTAGATGATAAAGCACTCAAACAAGCATCTTAAAACGACAATATTGCTTGCTGAACGTGTCAGGACTTGTCCCACAACTGCTACTGAAGGATTTCCTCTAACCTTTCGCTGTCCTTCCTCCCCTCCGCAGACACAGGCGATGTGGTGGCCATCATGATCCCGGAGCCCAAAGGTCGCGAGGTGGTGTCGCTTCTGGAGCGTAACGTGACGGTCACCATGACCATCACCATCGGGACCAGGAACCTGCAGAAGTACGTGAGCAGGACCTCGGTGGTCTTCGTGTCCATCTCCTTCATCGTGCTGATGATCATCTCGCTGGCCTGGCTCGTCTTCTACTACATCCAGAGGTTCCGATACGCCAACGCGCGAGACCGCAATCAGGTAGAAACGGGACTGCCACATGAGGGTTTTGTTGGGAATTGCTCACTCATCCCCTCATCACTGTAGACAGATTTTTTTTTATGTTCATGTCACTGAAAAGTCCTCTAAAAAATCCTTCCCAACTACATAATCACTACTAAAGATTTTTTTCTAGGTCAGTTAAAAAATAGAGCTCTGAAAAGGGATATAATTGCCTAACTGTGCCACAAGATGGCACCAAATCAATACAGTTACTATTCGAGACTCCCGGACCTGCTTTCAAATGCAGCGTGGAATAAGCCCAACTTGCCGTCTCTCCTCTCCAGCGCCGCCTCGGTGACGCAGCCAAGAAGGCCATCAGCAAGCTGCAGGTGCGCACCATCAGGAAGGGTGACCAGGAGACGGAGGCCGACTTTGATAACTGCGCCGTGTGCATTGAAGGGTACAAGGCCAACGATGTGGTCCGCATCCTGCCGTGCAGGTATTTTACCCCTCGTTATCTGTTGTGGTCGTTGGAAATGTTGCATTAAGTCGACATTTACATTTCAATGGGATTTCCCATTAAAAGTGAGCATTAAGCTAGCTGGTTTCTAACGTAACATTGGTTGTTTTGAAAACGGCAAGTAGCCGTGTTTTATGTTTAGTTTTAAAGTAAACTTTCGCTCGAGCAGGAATTGGGCACTAAATCAGCAACTATCAAAATAAACCATTAGCATTTCAATGGCATTTTCCATTTAAAATGAGCGTTAAGATAGCATTAGCATCAATCTTGTTTGTTTTGAAAATAAAGCAAGTAATTAGCTGGGTTTTATGTTTAGCTTTAGCATAGACTTACTCTGGTTCACTAATTTAGTGTCAATTGTAAACTTATATGGGGCACTAATAGAGCACTAAAACATGCAACTATCAATGCTAACCATTAGCATGTCAATGGGATTTTACATTCAAAATTAGTATTAAGCGAGCATGTGCCGTTTTTTTAATGCCACATTGGTTGTTTTGAAATAAATTGGATGTTTAGATTTAAAGTAAGCTTTCGCTGGGAATTAATTTGTTTAATTTGGATGGAAAGTTTACAAAACTCTCCAGCGTAATTTACCTGGAAATGTAGCTGACAAAATCTGACTCCACTTGTGTGTGTCCTCGGAGACATTTGTTCCACAAGAGCTGCGTGGACCCGTGGCTGCTGGACCACCGCACCTGTCCGATGTGCAAGATGAACATCCTGAAGGCGCTGGGCATCGCTGTGAGTACGCCGGCGAATGCGCTGGAGCGTCCTCCTCGGCTTTCAAGTTGGCGTCACGTCTGCTCTTTCCCCCTCTCGTGCGCAGTTAAACGCCGACTGCCTGGACGAACTGCCGCTGGACTACGACCTGGCTCTAGGTGGCGGGGCGGGGCCCCTGGCGCTGGAGGCTGTGGTTTCCGGGGTGGCCGGCGACGGCACCCTAAGCGAGGGAGGCTCCTCCGTGGTTCTGGACCCGGGGGTGCGACGCATGGGACTCCCGCAGGACTACCGGGACCCGCCCGACACCTTGAGAGACAGTCCTGTGACGACCACCACTGACACATACACAGGTGAGATGGAACCTTTCAGTGGTGATTATGCTTCTCATATTACACAAACTTGGTAACTTACAGTAGGAGTTGAGATCCAAGTGTTTTGACTCACGAGCATTATCACAAAACTAATTAAATTCGTACTTCAAGGCACCACTGTCTAGTATTTACAAAGTTTCCCAGCATCGCTTTCAATCAATGTGGGAGGATGTTGACTGGAAATGTTCCCCTTCCCAATCTCGCAGGTGAGCTCCAGCCAATGGCGAGCAGCGTCTCCATGGCGTCGCTAGTGATCGCCGTGGAAACGGGTATGTCGGATGAGGAGGGATCCGTTCAAGCGTCTCAAATGGGGGACAAGTCCTAGGAGGAACCTAGAAAAAAAAAAAAAAAAAAAAAAAAGGCAAAATGAGCGACGTGGAAAAGTTTGGCCCAGTCCCAACCGTCACCTCAACCACGCCGGGTTTCCCCCAACAACCCGGTTGACCCCGGTCACGGTCTCTCTCTTCCGGAATCGAAATGGGTGTGTTTCCAATTGTCCCAAATCTTCACTCCCCAACTTCCGCGGATTCACGCTGGACTTTCAGAATCCAAAGAAACTCGAAACTATGATGAAACACTAAAAAGCAAAACTCACTCCAGTCATGAGTCGAGTCAGACTAAAAGGTTGCCAATTTTACAACTTGCTTGGCCAAAACCGATGAAAGACTCAACCTGAGACTTGACTTTGACTTGATTAAGCTTTTGATCAAGAAAATGGCAACATGCAGACAATTACGACAATTACTGTAAGTTCACACGTTACTAGGACTACGTTTACATGCAGTTCTCTTTCAAAACATGAATATTGGAAACATTTGAGTTTTGAAAGGACATGTAAACGCGTTAAAACCCAAATAAGAACACTGGGTTACCCCTTTTCAAACCCATATATTTGTTCATTTAAACCAGGGGTGGGCAAACTCGGTCCTCGAGGGCCAGAATCCTGCAGGTTTTGGATGTTTCCCTTCTTCAACACAGCTGATATATGCTCTACATAAACCTGATAACGATCCTGTTGATTGGAATCAGCTTGTGTTAGAATTGGGGAAACCTCCAAAACCTGCAGGACTTTGGCCCTCGAGGCCCGCCCCTGATATAAACGCAGTTGGTGTACCTCTTTTCAACTGAACTTTAGTATGTGTTCTGCGCATGTTCTATTCGCAAGAAATTTTGGTTTTTAAGAACAGGAACTACTTGTATGTGTGGCAGCCATCTTGCGTTGCCGCTCGCTAAACGCACCTAGCTAGAATACATTAATTTCTCCACTGCTTTTTCACATTGATTATATGAAATATATGTTTGAATATAATGTGGGGTTTTTTTGTACGGGAATAACTGTCAGCTCACGCATGAAAACAGGTGACCCCCGAATGTTTACAAAACCGGAATTTTGACCTTAACCTGAATATTGACAGCATGTAAACGTAGTCTCAAAGATAGGTTAGCTATCATCAACGTTACAGTTTAGCTCACTGATTGATAGCTGTTTGAAGATGTTACGAGTTGAATGGAAAAGACAGACTTGGTTTGTGGCTAATGTACAAATCTATGCTGTGACCGAGCAAGATTGTCTGACTTGACTTTTGACTCGCTTAACCTGAGTCTTGACTAGACTTGCTTGAAATTTAGCGGCCATTTGATGTGACTTGCTTTTTTTTTGCCATAACAACTTGAGACTTGCACACGTGACTTCCTCCCACCTCTGGTCTGTCTACCTTCTGCGGAATGCTCCAGGACCTGGTCTATACGCTTCCTGTCCTACTTCAGAATCCTGCCACGAGGCCACCGGTTGAACATTTGTGCCGAATTGGTCCTGGCAGCGCTTCAACTGGCAGTATTCAACAGTGTTTTCTTTCTAGTTGCCAGTGTGTCCATTTGTAGGGTTCATGCTCCGTCCCCGAAAATAAGGCAAGAAATGGTTAACAAGCAAAGATTTCAAACATTTCTACATTCGTCCCGTCTACTGACAATCAATGTTTGGGTCTCGTAACATTTTTCCCTTTCACCGTTCTCGCCGACGCCACGGAAAGACGACAGAGAGGCCGCGTGTGACTACGAGAGCTCCAGATTGTCATCTATTTTGCTACCAGAGGAGATGTTTATTTTTGTAATGCCAAGACTGAGTCGTTCCCCCGCCTGCCCCCCTTCCCTTCTCCCGCTTGCCGCGTCTTGTACATATTGAACGGCGCCAAGTGACGGACGTCCTAAAAGGTCAACATTTTTCCATGTTGAAGTGTGAACTTGCACAGCTTGCATCCAAAACAGAAGCAAAACAAAACAGGTGTCAAACTTTTGTTTTTTTTTGTCGCAGGTCATGTGGTAAGCTACATTTTCTCTCTGAGTGCGCTGACAAAAATTTACATGGAGAATCACAGGAAAGTGTCAATTTCAGTGCAGGTTTTCTGCCAAAATGTAACAAACAAATAAACACATTGTATTTGCTTTAGTTGGTCGCATCAAATCGAGTTTGGCACCACTGGTTTTGTGAAGTGTAAACATGACGCCATTCTTTGTATATGAGAGCATTTCAAATGACATTTTACACTCTTCTTTCTTAGTGTTGGTGGGTCATTAAGAAACTTCCCAGGATTTATGGCAGCAGTTAAACTGGCTGGGAGGTGCAAACATTTTTTTTTTTTGCTGTTGTCAAACCTTACCTTGCTATCCATTTTTTTTGCGCACTTGAACATGGTGCAGAGCTTGTTCGCTGTAATGTGTGATGATGACGACGCATTGTTATGGCTGCTTTTCTTTTGTGAATGCTGTTCTAATTAAACTTCTCTCTGTTGTGTTGTAAGCTTTCACATGTTCTTTCATTTTTTGACATTATGACCACTGCAAAGGGAGCAAAAAAAACAAAACAAAAAACAGCCTTGGCTACTACTTTTAACATTGACAGTTTTATGTTTATAGCCTATAAATAGATATTTAGCAGCTAGCTCCACATCAGTGATGAAGATGAGAGGTTTATATTGTTTGAAGCGTGCAGACCCATCCTTCCGTTTTCTGTCTTTTTGCTATTCTGAAAGACAATTTTGTATATTGTGTGAAATTTATTCTCTAGCTCCACATGAACTGCATCCTTCACTTATGAGAAAGAGTGACTTACCGGTGGGCTTCAGCTGGCCAGAGAAGAGTTTGGACTGGGGAGAAATTGGAAAAAAAATTGGAGTCTATCCTCATTTTACTTAAATGAAAAACATGTTTTCTTTGCTCTTTCTGTTGGCATATTTTTACCTCGCTTCTCTTCTGGCTTCCGCAAACTTATGTCGCAACAGGAACGCGGCCACTGCGTCAGCAACCTTCACACACAATAAAAAACACCATTTAATGAGAAATATTTCATGTAAGATAACATTTTACAGACGCACCCAAGCTAAAGAAAAAATAATGCTGAGTGCAATAATGGACTGCCCTTGCTGTGTCAAAACTGAAACTACTTTGATTTCAACCAGTATTCTATTCACATGAAAGCTATTTTATTCCTTTTCAAACGTGAACTGCGGTTTCTTACTTTGTCTGGTTGGTCCTCATGCATGACCACAAGGCGGCAGCACCTGCATCATGAATTTACCTGCAGAAACGGTGCGCACACATGGGAGTTATAACAGTTGAGGTAACAAAATGTAACATTAAGATGTTAGTCTTGTTTCCGGAGCTTGGAGAAAAAAGTGGGTTACAAATACATTTAAAATCTATGGTTTTCTGGCATTTTCCCTGTAAAATGAACCAAACACGGCAGGACAGAATTTCAAGCTAGTCTTTGTTTATTCAACTCTCTCCCTTTCTCGAACGAGGCTCGCTCGGTTGCACCTCTCTCTCTCTCTTGCGCTTATGACATGCACAGTACAAAAATACTTAATCATGTACAACTAAAATACAATACCACAATAATCCATAAATATTAGTCAATAGCAAGTAAATAAAAATACACACTGGCAAACAAAACGTGTTACAAAAGTATAGATACATGATTTCGACAGTGTGACCCCGCCTCCTCCGTGCCACGGAGAAGGCGGGACTTCCGTAAGTCACACATTTCACACAATATAGCTACGTTTCATAATTATTCACAAATCCGTTGAAAACACTGTGAAAAAGAGCTTGTTGCAACATGGCCCTGGCTGATCTCTTATAGTCTGCTGCTACCTGCTGGCTGTTTTATTTTGTAAAAACAACCATTGCTGTAAGCGACCTCTTCAGGTCAGAAGCTGCATCAAAGCCTTCTCTATGCTCTAGCATAAAAACAACAACATATAAATACGTTTTTGGGAGTGAAGGAAAAAGTATTAAAAAACGTATTTATACGTTTCTGGGTTTGAATGAGTTAAGCAGCGAATATATTCTTTATGAAAAGCAACAAATATTACAGCAGTAGTAGTAGAAGTCTATTCCTATTGGTTTGTTTGTGTCTAAGTTCGTATTTTGAATTACTAGCGAGGTTAGCGAAAGACTCAAACTCGCATCTCAAGGTACCGTTGAATATCCATTTTTATTATCCCAACGAATTTGAAATGTGAAAACAATTCAAAGGATTATTTATTTCTTTAGTAATGACAATAAATACTGTTAAACGCTATTAGCTAAAAGGCTAGTTCAGGGTTTAAAGTCCCAATTAAGAGCATCACCAACTCCACCATCTGCATTTCACTTTCAGTTGGAAGTGACACAGAAGCAGCAAACATTCACTTCAGGTGTGAATGACAGACAGTCGCCTAGTAACCAGCAGAGGAAGACTTAGGTCCTCAACTATCTGTCAAAAAAAAAAAAAAAAAAACGTCCATTTTCTTTCTTCTTTTCTTAAGCCTCGCCTCACACCCCTCCAAACATTTTGTGCTTCGAATTAGCACCATGGAAACCTTGAACAAGATTTTTCCTCTTAGTTACTTCGACTCAAATTTCTCTCACAGAACGAATAAGAGCACTAGCTGACCTTGAGTGCAACAATCACCATTCGCGTCTTTTGCTATTGTAACTGAATTATCTTTATTCATCGCGGTGTCATGTATTGAAATTGTTACTTTGTTTTAGTGACGTGTGGGAAAATGAGCAAGACACCGTGCCTGCATACTGTATCAATGTTGAACTTGGGTCACACCTTAGGTTATAAAAGCGGGCTGTACGCTACAGTAAAAAGTCGCATTGATGTGGACAGCACACACATGCAATCTCTCCTGCAGTGCAGCACTGCTCTGTGTTTGGATGACAGCCAGAGGTTGATTGCACGGTGAGTGATCCTTTTTTCTTTTTGCAAAATGAATAGGAATATGCGTTTTGAGCTTGAAAATGAGCAATTATACAGTAGGTTGAGTTGAAGGAAGGAAGGTCAGAGGTCAAATGAGCAGTATAAAAGCAGGCTTTGAAAATGTATTGGAAGTTAAATCAGCCATCATCAAGGAGTTTGTGATATCAGCATGTACTTGACATATTAGCTTTCGGGAGGCCGGGCAACACAACAAGAGGGATATAGATCATTCATCACCAAAGAGAACATCATTTTTGACGGTTCATTTTACACAATACACAAATGAAGCCAATCTAAAACTCAAGCAAGTCCTAGCTAGCTAGCACACTGCGCTAACGTCAACATTATGTGGTACCCATAAAAGGTTGGTTTCATTCCAAACAATTATCAACTTGAAAGGAGCTCTTACATTGCAGCTACATTGATTTTAATGTGTCCATTAACAGACTACTCAACGTTCAGAAATCAGATGTTTCTTCTTCATTTTGTAGGACGGCGAGCAAGTGATGATGGAACTGCAGCAAACTGACACAGTCACACGCAAGGTACCAACTTACCCCAATGCCACGACATAATTCTATGTTTTATAAGTCTGCATTTGTGTACTATTTATTGTTCAGCGTTCTGGTACACCTCAGCAAGGGGCCACGGTCAGCTTCCATAACATTCACTACAAAGTGACGCAGGCCGGAGGATGTTTGTGCTGGAGGAAGAAAAAGACCACCAAAGATATCCTCATCGACCTCAAGTGAGAAACTCATTTGAACGTGGAAGTATTTGTGTACGTGCCGGACGACCAGGAAGGAAGCGGCGCTTTGTCCGACACAATGAGCTGGGCTTCAACAAATAAACATGTACACGAATTGCTCCAAAGACGGTTCAGTCCGCACTAAATGTCAGTCCTTCTTTTTACAGTTTTCGTGTATCCTTGTCATTCTTAAATGACATGTGATGGCTTTGTCATGCCCTAAAGGGGTCTGGCAACCTGCAGCTATGGAGCCACATGTGGCTCTTTAGTGCCACTCCTGTTGTATCTCTTTAAAAAAGTAGAATTAACGTGTATATATATATATATATATATACACACACATATACATACACACACACACACACACACAGTGTGAGAGATAAAAGGCCCTAAAAGAAGCATCATGAATATCATGTCCGAACAAAGGCCACACCTGGTGTGTTTGTATGTATCTTGGATGTTTTACTATCCCGCTCATGTAATCATTGACCAATCCAAGCTGAAGGTGAAGGCCAGTCCAAGTCAATGTTTACAGCTCATTCAGCTGTGCTCACGTTTTGAGATTATTTTGAAATCACTGCCTGATGCCTTAAAAAAACAAAACAAAGATGTGCTCTCCTCCACAGTGGCATCATGAAGCCAGGCCTCAATGCCATCATGGGAGCAACCGGAAGTGGAAAGTCATCGTGAGTGACGTCAATCAACAAAAAAGTTGCAAATAATAAATCATTCATCATCATCATCATCACGTGACGTCACATTTGTGTTGGCGGTCGAAGGTTCCTGGATGTTTTGGCCGCCAGGAAGGACCCTGCAGGCCTGTCGGGTGAGGTCCTCATCGACGGCGCCCCTCAGCCGCCCAACTTTAAATGTCTGTCGGGATATGTGGTCCAGGTGAGCCACTTTGTTCCAAATATGGCCGCTCATCTCACGAGGGCAACCCATTACAAACGTGTTGTCTGCTTTCGGCGACAGGATGACGTGGTGATGGGAACGCTGACCGTCAGAGAGAACTTCAGCTTCTCTGCGGCTCTCCGTCTCCCATCCAGCGTTTCTCAGGCCGTCAAGGAGCAGAAAGTGTCCCAACTGATCCAGGAGCTTGGCCTGAACCGCGTGGCCGACTCACGGGTGAGTCAGGGCGTTCGAGAGGAGGAGCTTTGGCCCGCGTCCTAACGTTGCCGTGCCGCGCAGGTGGGCACCCAGCTAATTCGCGGCATCTCCGGGGGTGAACGCAAGCGCACCAACATCGGCATGGAGCTCATCATCGACCCGCCCGTTCTCTTCCTGGACGAGCCCACTACCGGGCTCGATGCCAGCACCGCCAACTCTGTGCTGATGCTGCTGAAAAGGTGCGTGTGAACGCATGTCAACGAAAAGAGCGAATCGATTCAAGAGGCTGATTGAGATTCGGAAGGTAAACAGGAACAAATTTTTCCTCCAGAATGGCCAACAACGGCCGCACCATCATCCTGTCCATCCACCAGCCTCGCTACTCCATCTACCGCCTCTTTGACAGCCTCACCCTGCTAGTGAACGGCAGACAGGTCGCTTGCACCACTGAGGTTTGTTATGCCTGACTGACCCCTTACACTTGTCAACTACTCACTCAGGTGTACCACGGACGGGCGGACAGCGCACTGGACTACTTTTCGGAAATCGGTAGGAAGACTCCTATCCACCATTAACCCACGTAGCTTCACTCGACTCCAAAATTTCTTTCCCAGGGTACACCTGTGAGCCTCACAACAACCCTGCAGACTTTTTCCTGGACGTCATCAACGGGGACTCGTCCGCAATTGCCCTCGGAAGCGTAGTCGGAGAAGGTGTGTTGACAGATGATGTTCTGTGCTCTTTTTTTTTTTTTTTAACTGATTCTCATTGCCCCCTTCTAGATTCGGACTCTGTGTTGAAATCCAGACAGGGAATCGAGGACAAACTGGTGGAGGAATACAGAAACTGTCCTGACTTTAAGCGGACCAAAGCAGAGTTGGGTAGGGACAAAATCGTCGCAGTTTGGTCATAAACATGACATAGAAACGACGCCTCATCGTCTTCCCTTA
The DNA here is from genome assembly GCF_051991245.1 of Festucalex cinctus. Lineage (NCBI taxonomy): Eukaryota > Metazoa > Chordata > Actinopteri > Syngnathiformes > Syngnathidae > Festucalex > Festucalex cinctus. The sequence continues at coordinate 19,271,748 of NC_135426.1, forward strand.
GAGAAAATTGTCCAAGGTAAGTTGGAGAGCCAGTCCACTCCCTCCAGAACCATCACCTACAATACCAGCTTCCTGACGCAGTTCCGTTGGGTTCTTAAGAGGACGTTCCGCAACCTCTTGCTCAACCCGCAGACCTCCGTCGCTCAGGTGAGAAGCCCGAACCGCAACCTTGCCACGGTCCTCATAAGCTGCATCGAGTGGGAATGAGGCACTTGTTGTTTAGGTCGCAGTGACGTTGTTCCTGGCTCTGGTCGTCGGCGCCATTTTCTTCAACGTCCAGGAAGACCAGAGCGGGATCCAAAACAGGTTATATTCTCTTCCTTTCCTTTGGGCGAACCCTGTTCAGGGATCACAGTGGGGAATCGTGCTCCAACATTGATCCCAGTCATCTGCTTCTTCTGCTCTATCGCCAATAGCAACGTCTTCCACATGTGGGCGCTACAGTCCCTCTCTCGTGGATCTCTAAAAAGTTTGTAGAATTTTTTTTTTTTTTTTTTTTTTACATATTTAGATTTAGATTTTTTTTAAAGAATAATTAAATATTCTAAAACATGTCAGTCTCAAGTAGTCAGAAAAAGATTAAAGTTTTTTTGTTTGTTTTTTTAATTACCTAAAATGTCCAAAAACTGATCATAAAATGTCCAAAAACTGATCATAAAATGTCCAAAAAGGAAGATTTGTCCATGAAATTGCCAAAAAAATTCAGAAAATGTAATAAAAAAAATACAAAAAAGAAAATGTTCAAAAAATAGCCTAAAATGTCCAAAAACTAAATAAAGGCAGAAAAATTCCATAAAATATTTTTTAAATTGCCAAAAAAAAAAAAGTCAGTAAAGAAAAAGTTCAAAAAGCAACTATAAAGTGTACAACAACAAAAAAGAAAATGCCCGAAAATGTACACAATTTGGTAATTTACTTGGCCTAAAAAGGCTTTTGACAGGAAAGGTTACTGACCTCTTCCTTAATACCTTTCTCTTCCAATCAGTTTCCAGCATCCTTCTTCCGATAAAGTAACAAGTATTTCCCATCCTGTGTCCAAATAATCTCAGTCTATATCTTCATCTCCAAACCTCCATCCATCTCCTATTTTAACTGGTGTCATACTAAGTTGAGTTGAGTTACCTCTCTACCCGCTGTTTCTAACCTGCTGGCGCTCTTCACTTTCTTCCACGCACAATCAGGTTTGAGGTAAACTTGTCTACACAGTATCCCATCGTTGCCGCCCTACCAGGTTCGGCGCCCTCTTCTTCATCACCGTCAACCAGTGCTTCAGCTCCTTGTCCTCGGCCGAGCTCTTCATTGCGGAGAGGAAACTCTTCATGTGCGTATGATGCAAAAAAACTTGTGCATACATGATGAAAACCCACACACGAGTAGTTGAAGCTTCTCATCATTGCAGTCACGAGTACATCAGCGGCTACTACCGGGTGTCGGTTTACTTCCTGTCCAAGATTCTTTCCGACATCCTCACGCTGAGGACCATCCCCGCAATGGTGTTCAGCTGTGTGGCTTACTTCATGATTGGTGAGCAGCAGATCAACACCCAAGTTTTTTTTTTTTTTTTGCAAGTGCCACTGTAGCAAAGCACTCAAAAAAATTGTTTGGATGCAGGCCTGAAGCCAACAGCAGAGGCGTTCTTCCTCTTCATGTTCACCGTGACGCTGGTGTCGTACACCGCCACCGCCATGGCGCTGGCCATCTCCGCCGACCAGACAGTGGTGGCCATCGCCAACATCTTCATGACCATCGCCTGCGTCTTCATGATGGTGACGCTCGCGCCGCTGCTTTGAAGCATGTAAATGGAAACTGCCACAATCGTGGGCGTGTCCTTTCAGATCTTTGCAGGCTTGCTGGTCAATCTCCCTTCCATCGTCAGCTGGCTGGCTTGGTTGAAATACTTGAGCATACCACGTTATGGTCTCGGTGTAAGTCAGACAGACGGTGTAAGACTTCCTACGAGCGCACAAAAGCGCCACAAATTCTTTCCGTGTCTTCAGGCTCTACAGGTGAACGAGTTTTACGGGCTGGACTTCTGCCCCGGCCTCAATAGCAGCAGCGTGCCGCCAGGGATCATGTAAGAACCATCAACGACATGTTTTTAGTGGCGAACGCAACTTGAATTTTATGAACGTGATGATTTAAACAGGAATTTAATGTTTGAGTGAAGTGAAGGTGAGTTGGTAAAATGTCAACTAATTTTGGGGATATTTGAATGGAAAATGTATTTAGAAATGGAAAATTTGGAATTCTGGGGAAATTTGGAATTCTTTATTTAGGATAGTAATTTCCAAGATGTCCTGATTTAGTCGACCATCATACAATTGAAACATTTGAATCAGTCAAGGAATGTGAAAAATGTGGTGTCGGGACAAAAATACTTAACACGCTGTCAGCAGTACAACAGTAGTTCGTCAGCAGAACGTCATAAACTACGCTTCAGTAGTCGCCACTGACCTGAATATATGACTGGATAGGCAATAGGCCAAGACTTTTTTAAGTTGCGAGGCCGCCATATTGCTCGTCCCAAGAAACGTTTCTCGGCATACAATCGTATACATTTACATGATCGAAATTGGAGAACATTTGAGACAGTACTTACTTATAGAAACCAGCATGATTTATGAGGTCTTAAATTTGTTAAACATAAACAAGAGGACTTAAGACATTTTACAACATGCCTTAAATACATGTATACATTATGCTTAATGATGTTCACAGGAGGAAACTTTTTTTTTTTTTAAACTAAAGAATTATGACTGTAATTCAACAAAATATGTCTCTGTCAACTCTATATTGTAATATTGTGGTCTAAGGAACTGAGCAATAAAAGAATAAGGGGGTCAAAGCAGCACATACCGAGATGGGAGGAGCAAGATGGCCGCCCTGTGACTTCAACGGCTTTGCATCACAGCGTGTATGCTGTATCGGCTATCCAGTCATTCATATCAGTGGTAGTCGCCATCTTAGATCTCTCCTTCGCGCACACCTCAATGTAATGTGCAGAGTAACGCTGCCACCTAGTATTCTAATTAGGGCACACACCAGAAAGATTACCTAAATTTGTAAAAAGTCTCACGCTAACAAAATCCACATTCAGTAGCCAATAAAAATCATGCCAATGCACCCCCATAGACATGAAAGGCTTGTATGACTTACTTATAGACGACTTCCAGCTTCTTTCTGTCATAAATCGAACAAACCAGCCCATAGGCGAGGTTGGCAAAAGGTTCCTGTCCAAACCTTCACTTCAAACAAAGTGCACTGGTTCTACTACTTGTAATCAAGTGAACGGGGTCTTGAGCATGCGCGAACGCGAGGGCCCTTGCTGGCCTGTACATGACCACAAGGTGACGCCATTAACCGTTTTTTACATTTGGTCCTGATTTGGTCCAGTTTGCGTCTCCAAAATGATGACTTTTCAGAAAAATAATGGTATTTTCTTGATTTCAAGTTGACCATAATACAAACCGCAAAATAATTTTTATTTTCTCTTTTTTTTTATTTTTTACACTAAAATTGCTTATACGCTTTGATTAAAATGGAAGGATATGACGTTAGCGCCAGCCATCACTTCACTTCAGGCTGACAATACTTCACAGCATCTTCCCAAAGGACTTGGATCCGTAAATAATAATAATAATAATAATAATAATAATAATAATAATAGTTTTGGGAATGTGAAAAAGATTTTCCTCAGTGTCCTTTGTTTTTGGAATGTGCCCAGTTGCAGTGGGCAGGACTTTTTGGACGAACAAGGCGTGGAATACTCCACTTGGGGCTTCTGGCAGAACCACGTGGCCCTCGGGATCATGACCGTGTGCTTCCTCATCATCGCTTACCTCAAACTGCGCTTCATCCGGAAGTTCACCTAGACAACTCGGACACGCCCCATGCAGAAACGAAGCAAATGTTGAGAAGATGACGCAAAAGTTTACGAGAAGTGAACAAAAGACGATTAACTCATGTCTCTATTTGCACACAAAATAAAAATGCACATCTTTCACTTACACTTTCATTATTTTTACTTCCTACATGCTGTTTATTAGTTTAACTTTATTTTAATTTGTAATTTACAAAACTACACATTCAAGATAAAAATATATATCTATATCAAGAACAGTGCAGTATATATATATTTTTTTAAATTACTGGATTTCTAAGTAGGTTTGATGGTTTATTTATCAATTTGAGTCCATTTTAATATCTTTTTTTTATTTTACCATAAATAAATGCTTGCTTAAAACTGTGTTGTTGTTTTTTTCTTTAGTCTATGTCATCCAGATCACGGAAATCTGCAAAGGTTGAATCGGGCTCTTGTTTGCAGATGTTTTTTTTCCCTTGTTTTCCAAAAACGTAATTATTAGCCAAAGGATTTGTCATTTTGGGGGGGAATTGTGTTGCGGTGACTTTTTTTTCCCTGTGTTCCAATAGAAGCACCTTTTCATCACATTTTGACCCGATGACGCTCTCAAGCAAGGGGCTTTATAGGTCAAGATTTGGATTTCCCGATGGCTTACTGACAGGAAATACGCCATGAAATTAGAGCGACAACTATTTTCTTTATTAACATTTTAGCATTTTTCCTACTTATCTAAAATATACGTTCTGTTTCGGTATTTTTTTTCACGTTATGTACTTAGAACAGGCAGTTATTTTCTCATGCACCACTAGAGGGAGCCCGCATTTCACTGGTGTTCAAGCATGGGGGGGACGTGCTTACCACTTGGTAACCTTTCTGCCCCTCGATATGAAACCATAAACCTGGCAATTTCCAGATGGACCTCTCCACAGTAATTTCGTCGGGAAAAGGCGGGACATGTTGTACAATAATTCGAGCTGATTGGACGATATGACATTCTACGCGTTTGTTTTAACCAATCACGGCCACGGGGGAAACTTTCGTTTTGGTTCTTGTCGAAAGGGGGAAAGTATGAACATCTTACCAGCTTGAAATGCAGGAAGCGCCTCTCGCTGTTCAACATTCAACAAGGAAACTGTGAGTAATTATGCGGGAACAGAATTAATGGCAGCGTCCATTCGTCCATGCTAGGTTTGTTTGTTAGCCCCTACGTCGGCGCTGGCTTCCTGGTTTCGTCACAGTTGGATATCCCGCCCCTCAAACACTATGTCGCTCTGTGATTGGTCTGAACCAGGCGGTTATCTGCGTGAGCGGTACAAGACGTATTCTCCGGGATTTTGAAACTCACAAATACCGCGATAATTCATTTTGCGAGATCAAGGTTATGAAACCATTGTACTGAATGCAATTTTTTTTTAAGTACAACAAAAAGACACAGAAACAATGTAGGTTAGCAAATATATTTAAATATAATATTTATCTTCATTTTTTTTTTTTAGCACAATGACAAAATGGCATTATTACATTTGACTTGAAGTCATGACAACAAGCAGCAATTTCACGCTCGGCGGAATAAAACACTTTGTTGGAACAATCCGGAATGACTTACCCAAACGGCTTAAATGGCATCATGCAAACTCCAGAAGCGTGGACACTCATTCTCCCCACACGCGTGACGCGTTTTGACGCACTTACAAGTCACCAGTCGAGTCCAACGCGTGGACTTTTGTCACCGTTCGGGAAATAAAAAGGTCTCGTCACAGCACTGCCAGTTAGTCAAACATCAGGGCACGCACGTACAAACGACAATATATTGGCTTGAAATAAATTAATCATATCAAATGAACACAGTGGTTTATATTTAAAATACATATTTACATATTCAAGAAAATGAAAAACAAACAGTCTTTAAGCACAAATGACTTCACTAAATATCTGCCTCTCTGTTTTGTTTCCTAACTTGATATGTACTTGCGATGGAAATCAATATCGGACATCATTTGTCATCATTGATATGTTGTTCTGCTATGTGCCTCATCGACGTCTGGCTCACAGTTACCATGGCGACCGAGCGGGGTGCTGCGAGAGGATGCTCCGCCGTTCGCTGCCACAAAAAGCAGTTGGCGTGCACTTGGACCGAAAGATTAAACGAGCGTACAAAATGACAATAGAAGAAATCGGCTGGGTCACAAATGTTACCGTCACACACACGCGGGTCAAAATTTTCCAAAGGAAGGAACAAAAGTAGTAAAGACAGCCTCGCCATCCTCGCCGCACATGCGCAGGCATGCTGGAACCCAATACGAGAGGCCAAAAGTCCACGCCATCGCCCACTCTATAACACACGACACGTTCTCCGATGCGACTAATCAGTCGCAGCACATGCGAATAGTTGCAAGTGTGAGCGCACCCTCTAAAGTCTCTTTACAATCAAATTTTTAGAACTGTAAAGAGACTTTGATGACATTTCCAGTTATAATAAGCGCCAAGGACGACACACTTAGCGGCCAAAAGACAGGAAGTAGCAAACGGGGGCACGTTCCACAACAAAAAGGTGTTTTAAATGGGAGGGATAAGGCGGGAGTGGGGACACAGTGTCAGTTCAGGCTTTCAATTCTCTCCACAAGACAGACATACAAACTTAGTGCACTAAAGTTAGTTTGCGCCACTCCTGATGGACACGAGCTAGCAGGGGAAAGAACAAAAGAAAACATCCAAACGCGGAGCGGGACCGTCAAACGTTAACAACGGAATCCATGACAGGAGAGTACAAATATGTTGTCAGTTTGGTTATGTGTGTGCGTGCGTGTGTATGTCAGGGCCTCGTGCCAGCCGGCGGGTCGACTGCAGCGGTGACCGGCCGCCGGCTTCACGCCTTTTTAGGGGGCGGAGCCAATTTGATGATCTCGTCTTCGGATGGCTGGCGGATGATGTCTGAGATCACAAGATGGAAAAACAAATGGTACAATTCATTTTTTTTTTTAATATAATTTCATTTTTTTGTATGACTTTATTTACATTAATCCTCACAGTCTATCCCAAAAAACTAAATTCCTGTGATTTAGTTTTTCTGCAAATACAGCACTCTGTAATATTGTTCCTTAATGGAAATCAGGATCGAATGTAAAGAATTTGTACATCATGACCACTTTGACTTGTGTATCTATCTATCTATCCATCTACGTATCCACCTATCTACGTATCTATCTATCTATCTATCTATCTACATATCTATATGTGTCTCTATCTATCTACGCATCTATCTATCTCTCCATCTATCTCTCCATCTCTATCATCTCACTATCCATCTGTCTATCCATCTACCTATATATCTATCTGTTTCTATCTATGTTTCTATCCACGTATCCATCCATCCATCCATCTCTATAGCTATCTATCCATCTATCTCTATATCTCTCTCTATCTATCTATCTATCTATCTATCCATCTATCCATATCTGTCTATGTATCTATATCTATGTATCTATCTATTCCTTAATCCTGGAATTTCCCTGGAGATGACTAAAGAAAGTACACATGTAGCAAAGTGTGTTACCTTTGTACTTCTTGGCAGAGGGGATGCGCGTGAGCTTGGTGTCGATCTCGTCGTCCTCGTCGATCTTGAGCACGGTGGTGCGATACTCGATCACGCGGGTCAGGAGGTCGGGACGCCGCGAGATCTCAAAGATGTGCTCCATGTACGACAGGTTGTCTGAGGAGGAGACGGCGACGCCGGATGAGCGTGCGCGTGCGCCAGCGCGTGCGTTCGCTTGCATTACCGTGGGCCAGCTTGTCGTTCTTCTCCAGGTAGCTGAACCACTCCTTGCAGGACGTGATGGCGTTGCTGTGCTCCTCGGGGATGTCCTCCTTGCAGGCCGACTTGAGCTGCTCCAGGTCCTCGTTGGTGATGTTGTCCGACAGGTCGCTGAGCAGAGAGTTGTACTCGGCCATCTTCCGAGCGACACAACGCAACCGACCACGATTTGGATCTGGAGTGGGAAAAGAGTATTATCATTAACAATTAAAACAAAATACAAATTAGACTAAAATGAAGCATTTTTGAGGAAAATAAAAATGACATTTCTCACATCTGCTTCACAGTCAAATCTTGACTCCGTGAAGCTTCAATAAAGACTTTAAATTGTCTATGCGGGTGGATGGTAAACTTGTTTGTCCACATTGGTTCAAATAAAGCTCAGATGTTCTAGTAGGCTTTTTTTTTCCTGACAGATTTTGTGCTAATGCTGACTGTCGCTGCATGTAATGGTGCTTTTGTGTACTTTGGAGAAAAGAAGGAAACAATGGACAGAGGAGCTTTATCGAGTGTGTCCTCAACCCCCCCCCCCAACACACACACACCAACATGACTCGACAAAATAAGCAATACACTCCCGCCATGATATTAGAATCAACACAAACTCACAAGGTAGTGCAAGAAGCAATAAAACATACTGAAATGTACTACACCTAACCCCCACCACTCCCAAGCCCCTCGTGCACCCCTTACCCCCCCTCGGGGATGAGCGTGACACAGCGTCCGCACAGAAGAAGAAGAAGCAGCAGTGTGCGCCTCGCATTCCCGTGCGCACAAACACGTCTTTGTCTACTCGGTGTGTGCGCCGTGAGTTTGCACCACCAAACGCAGTTAATGAAGCCAGTTCAAGCACAAAATTAAGACATTATTTTTTTTATAATTATTTTTACATTTTCAACTTCTTTACTACTCACGATACACAACTTGTCACGGTAGACCGGCAATATCGTATATGACGGACGTCAAATCAAAGTTGATGTCAATGATGTATGTACAGTATGTATCGCGTTACAATGGGGATGGTTACCTAGCAACAGCCGGGGCAGAGGTCCCCCCCCCCCCCCCCCCCCCCCTCCCGCCACTACCCCAATCTTGGCTTCAGTGGTCACCACGGCAACTGAATCAGAGGCTGAAAAATTCTTCTGGTGGCAAAAACTGTTGCTGGGTTTGCAATCACTTACTCGCTTATCACGGACGGGATTTAGACTGTACTAACAATGCGATATCGTTATGTTTTCGATATATTGTGAAGCCCTAAAATATACGATTATGGAGTTACTAGATTTCCTGATCAAAAAGCAAAAACTAACATTTTTGTGGAGGAGGCTGGAACGGATTAACGCCATTTCCGCTCATTTCAATGGGGAAAGATAACTTGAGCTACAAGTGAACAAATTCAACTGCAACAATTTGAATCCTTCGCAACCCCAACTCAAGTCCGTCATTTTGTCAGCCTCTCTCTCGGTGTATGTGGTGGCGGCCATGTCGCGGCGCGCGCCGCGTGAAGCGCTAATCTGCGCGGAAGAATGTAGGCCAGCGGCCCGCTTGTCATTGAGCAGAAAAGAAGATTTGCACACATCTGTGCGCCCGCGTGCAATCGCGCTCCACTTGGCCTTCTCGTCGGTGCGAGAGGAGCGCTCCATTTCGTGACTCCTTTCCAACATCGTCGGCCGTCGCCATGGCAACAACACCCAAGCATGTGCCAGTGGCCTTTTCTTGACTTTCTTCAAGCTTGTGAGCTGCCAAGGTTTGCTAGTGATTATTATTATTATTGAAAATTATGTAATGGAACAGATCATATCACTGGTTTCGCTGTTTTTGTACCTTGAATAGTGAATGGCAACAGTGGTTTATTTATGCAAGAAGTGAGTAGCCCTCGTTTAAAAGCCTACTTTGAAACCCAAACCCTACTAACCCAGACGCTTGTTTAAACCCCAAATTTAAAAACCGTACCCTAGTTTAAAATGTTAATTAGAATCCCTAACACTATCTTCAAACACTACTGAAAAGTCTACTTTGAAGGCCAAGCCCTACTCTGAAACCCTGATTCTAATTTAAAACCCTAAACCTAGTATAAAAACCTGAATTTGTAACCCAAACCTTATATTAAAACCCTAATTTGAAACACAAATCATTGTTTGGGTTCCAGATCCACCACACCAGCATCTACTGAAATTCAAACAGAATTTGCTTCTCCCACTGGTCGCTGAATCAGTGGATTTCACTTTGCTTCATCTTTATTTTCTTTGATCCTTCCTCTGGTCTCCTGACTCTGGTGGGACTCCGAAGGATCCGGTTAAGATGAAGGGTATGCAATTTTTAACAGGTTTCAGGTCGGGGTGCACCGATGGATCGGCTGGCCGATTTATCGGCCCCGATTTCCTTAATTTTGGAAGATCGATGATGGACCGATCCCTTAACTCATTCACTCCCAGCCATTTTGACAGAAGCAATCCCCTTCACTCCCGGCTGTTTTACTGGATTTTGACTGATTTTGCAAGGCCCACAGAATATTGTGTTCTATTGCTAGAAAAACACCTACCAAAAGAAAGATTAAAGTCTCTTCTTTCATCAGGAGAAAAAAAAAGTATATTTCTATCTGTTTCCGTTTTGCAGCAATTAGCATTAGAATAAAGCTAAGTTTCGTCATTATTCACAAATCTAATTAGAATTGTGAATATTTGAATATTTTTTTCAACATGGCTCTGGTTGATCTCTTATACTCTGCTGCCATCTGTTTAATGAAAACAATCGGTATCGGCAAAAATCTGGGATCGGCAGGTCAGACTTTTTAGAAGATTGGGGATCGGCCGGAAAATTGTGATCAGTGCACCCCTAGTTTCAGGTGAATTACAGTGCACAAACGCACACCTACACGCTGTCATGACTAGGGTCATGCAAGGGTTATGTTTGGGTCATGACCGTGAGGTCAAGTGTCTGTTTTGAACTGATGTAAACAGCATCTAAGTTTCAACTGGTAAGACGCTATGTGATGTCAGGAATCTTTAATCTCTTTATCTAGTCAACAGCCAATCGGACAAATCCATGTCAGTCCTGTTACCCACATGTCTAGCCACAACCGATCAGATCAATTCGCTGTCTATATAAGCCTGTCTGAGAAGTGTGTGTTTTTGTCGGATTATTACCTCTGTTCCTCTGTGCACCTCCATAGCCCAAGTTAGCTTAGCGTCGCGCGATTCTCGTCGTTTCTCGTCTAGTCAACTTGTGTGAATAAAGAGTTAAAGTCGAATGAATAATAATAATAAAAAAGGAAATCCTATTTAAAACTGTATCGTCAATGTTTCAAACCCTACTTTAAAACCCAATCTCTATTGCTTTGGATGGACATTTTGTTCGAGGCGCATTGGAGCTTGTACTGTTTTTGTTTTTTCTCTCTCTTAAACACATATGTTTCTCTCATTTCAATCTGAGCTACAGCACACAGTGTCAGCAGGGAGCGTTGGTGTGTGTGCGTGGGTTGCCACACACACGCACACGCACAGATTGTGGGCGCACACGGATGTGTCCTGCATGCAGATAAGCAAACGCGTTTGTTAGTACAAACTTGCTTGAAGCGCGAGGGCAAAGAAAGAGCAGAAGAAAAGGAGCGCGAGGGCCGAATGGCCGACTTCCTGTCGGCACGGCGCACTTCCTGGCGCGGCGTCCGGGAAGAAGAAGACAGCAGCGTGAAAAAGTGCAGCTAATCCACTTTTCCTCCTCGTCTATCCGCTCGCCCTCGGGCACACAAGAGGTGGTTTTCATACATGAGCGCACATCTGAAAGCTCGTGACGGGGAACTTTTCCAGACTCCAACCAAATACACGTCGACTCACAAGCTTGATTCACTTCTTCACCGCCCTCATGACTTCATTTCATGAATCAATTTCCCCCATTAAAATGCTGAAAATTAATTTTGAGGCCGTCATTTGTAAGCAAATTTGAGCAGGGCCTTGAGGTTGGCGCGAGACAGCCGAACGACCGAGGTGGATTTATTTCCGAGCGGGTGAATCCTCGGTGAGGGGGAGGAGCCAAAAGGGAGGAGTGCCAAGCTAGACGGAGAGCACGCGCGGTCACGCAAGCGCCGTCGCAACTAATTGACTAATCCAGTCAAATCCGCCTCCCTGCCGTTGTTGAGACGGCTGTCGGCGTTGGATCAGACACATCACATCACAATACTCATAAGACAGCCTCCATTTTTTTAAGACACACAAAAATGGCGCAGCACTATTATCCAAATGTCTCTATTCACTCCAACATAGTTCCTTGACACACAAAGATCACACTAAATGGTGGCAAAGCACTAAATCTAACTTAATGAAAATCCTCAACGCACTTCAAAATAGTTGTTTGACACCAAAATGTCACAAGATGGCGGCAAATCACTAGTTTTACCCAAATAAAATTCCTCAGCTCACTTCAACAAAACCCTATTTTTATCTAAAAGAAGCTCATTTCAACATAGTTGCTAGACTCACAAAGATGACACAGAGTGAGCGTCTGAGCCTGATGACATCATAAACGTGCGACCACAGCAGCCGCACGTCAACGTTTGCGAGGCGGATGCTTCATTATCCTGGAAGCTTTGCAGCGGATAAAAATATCACAATGCCTCTGGGAGGAGGAGGAGGAGGAGGAAGAAGAAGAGGATTGGGAGGGTGGGAGGAAGAGGCGGCGTGTGCTGATTAAACCAGGGTGGAAGAGTCCACCCCCCCCCGACTCCTGTGAGATAGCACGCACCAGTGGCTTATTTTTATTCTTTTTTTTTTTTTTTTGCACAGACAGTAAAAGGTGAGAAACACGTCAGGAGTTGACGTCAGAGTCAAAAATATCCTTCATTTCCTTCTCAATCATCATCATCAGAGATGGAAGAGAGTGTGTGCTTGGACAATGTGAGGAAGTTTCCGTGTCGGCCCCTCACTCCGAATGACATCCTACAGGAAGATGGATGCAAAGCGTGTATCGACACCTGCGCGCTGCATTCGAGTGTCTGCGGAAATTGTGGTAAAAAGGAATGCGAGAGGCACGCCATGGTCACCAGACGCTCCACAGGTGCCCGAAGGCATCCCGAGTAAACAGGAAGTCAAAGTTCACCCTACCCATTACGGATGCTTTCATCGGGTACTTGAACGCACCGCGAAGGGCCCCTGCGCTGCCTCCTCGTGACGGATGTCAACAAGTTTCACGCATTTGAAGGCCTTTGCACCTTTGGTTGGGATCGGGTTGCGCTCGTCGCCACCGCAAACATCACAACAACACACCCACGCCAAAAAACAGGACGTGGACAAGAAAAGTCCAGGGGGAAAAAGGCTGAGTTGTGTTGCCCCAGAGGATGGATCGATCCCTGAAAAGCTGACTCACACACACAGGACGATTTTGGGCCTGCGGGACACTCGGGACAGGAAACCCACAAAGGGGAAGCAGTTCCTAACGATGCGTTTAATGACTTTCCGTGTTTGGACTTGCTGACTCATTCCCTGGACTCATATTCGTCTACGTCCCCGAAACACATTGGCTGATCTTTCTGATTGGCACACACATACACGGGAAGGATGCAAAGGCAGCGAACGCAGCATTGATGCCAAGCCACGTTGCAATTGCGGGGAATTGGAGAATAGCGAAATAATTGCTCACAAGATAGCATATAAAACACTACTTTTCTTTAAATGACACTTCAAAAATAATTTCCTTAGCACACAAAGATCTCACGAATTAGCGCCAAATCTATTTTCGTCAAAATAATGTAATGTCTTGATGCACAAAGATGTGACAACAAACTATTTTAATTCAAATTAAACTCTTGAACACACTTTAAACTAGTTGCATGCTGCAGGAAGCTGCCACAAGTTGGCGCCATATTAACATCATTGCTTTGGCCTGAGTTCAAAAACAGCAAGTAGGTGAAACCGCGAATATGCGGTAGTTGGAGTTTTATCATGATGCGTTCAATGAGCAGGGAGAATTGGTCACATGTGACAAACAAGAAGAAAAAGAAGAGGGGATGGAGGAGGAGGGGGGGGGGACGACGGGGGTCGTCATGGATACGTACAGGCATGCCAGCTGCCTCCTGCTTTAAATTTTGGACCAAAAAAATAAAAAATAAATAAATCACTTACTTACCTCTCGCGGCCAAGCGTCGCAGCGAGGAAGCTTGGACGTTGGGGGAGGATTTGACGACGGAGTGGAGCTCGAATCGGAGCCGGAAACGGGTCAGACGTTCGACTGAGAGGAAAAAGGCAAAAAAAAGTCCAGTCGCTCGATGTCTCGGTGATGCGATGAGGAGCGAAATGGGGATGACAGGAGGCAGGGGGTCCTCGGCGTGGGAACTAATTAGGCCGTGACGTGGACGCGCACGCACCGAGCCAGCCGAGGATGGTCGTGACTGCTCTCCGCGAACAAGGAGCCCGAAACCGGCGAGCGAGCGTGGAAACGCCTTTTTTTTCTCCCTCTCTCTCTCTCGCTGTCTCTCCCTCTCTCCCCCCTCTCTCTCTCTCGTTCTCTCCCCTTCCCCACCCTCCCCCTCTCTCAGAGATCGTCTCCAAGCCACAGTTCACTCACTACATTGAAGCGTACGTGCCATTTGTCTTTCACAACACGCTTCCAAAAGTCAGTTGAGGCATCTCGAACATGAGACGTCTGCTGACAAAGCGAGCCTCTTCACTATTGTTCCAAAACTTTTTTTTTTTTTTTTTACTTGCAAAAAGACGACAATAGAGAGTGACAGATCATTCTATGTTCTTTTGCTCCAATTCCATGGTTTTTAGTCACACACGCACACACACACGCGGACACACATTTTTCAAAGCTGATGTCACCAGAGCCTTCCGGCCTGCAAATCCCTTCTGCTGCTCCGTTTTCCCTCCATCACAAGGCCAAATCTAAAATGAGTAACCGGAGCAGCTTGTGCAATTTACTGTGATACAACAACACTTTAATTCGAAATGCAGTCAAGTACACAACTTGTTATATTGTGTCAAATCAATGTTATTCGTGTATTTGTTCCCCAAGACACCTCGTGACCTTTAACAACTCCTTCAAAGTTTGCAAGGTGAAGATGGTGAATTAGTCTTTTGTTGCCCGGTCCAGCACCCGAGGCGAGCAGCATTAGGAGAGGCCAAATGTTGGCCCAATCACAGTCACGAGATTCTTTTGGTTCCCAGACGAGCAAAGAGGAAGTGCTCGCATCCGAGCCGCCGGGTTTAAAGGGAGGAAGGAAGTGAGGAGGAGAAGCAGGAAGTGAGACAAAGCTGGAAGTCAATGCTGAGATGAAGTCAACAAAAAGTGCTGAGTCGTGGCAGGACGACCTGGGACTTTTTGCATTTGTGAAATTGACCAAGAGGAAGTGGAACTTTGGATTGTTTCCATGACAACAGTGCTGTTAAAACCATCCATCCATCTTGTATTTCTAGAAGACCTGACACTGCATAAAAGTACATAACACAACTAGGTATCAAATGTATTCCCTTGTATTTGTGTGCTGCTGTAACGTCTCAATTTATCCTCTGAGCGTCATTCAAGGATTATCTGATCTTATTTTTTAGCGTTGGTCGTGACCCAACCTCGCTTTGCATCTCTGTTGCACAGATTGACACACAAACACTCACACTCACACATTCAGCATCCTACATGCGCCAACTGTTTGCAGGCTGAAGCTTGAGTGTGGTTTGTGGTTACTAGGCAACCTCTCATCCTCCACTCATCCTCCAGCTGTCATGTTGACACATTTCGAGACCAAAAAGGTTCATGTTCACACGCGCCCGACACACAAATTCCACCACGGACGCGAATGAGCCCGTGCAATTAATTTCATATTGCGACACGGCGGGCAGGCAGGTGTGTGATGAGTGATTTGCGGGGGATGTTTTTGTGGAAACAAAAGGTAAACAAAGTATGACGAGTGCGCCTGTAGGAGGAGGAGGTGGAGGAGGTGTTTGCAAGATGGCACCAAGAAAAAAAAAAAACAAGTTTTGCACGTCTTTCTAAACAACTTTTGACCAGATTACGTCACCCCTTGGCTCCACTGTTGTCAATTCCTTCAGATGGTGTCTTGAGATACAGGTGACCAAATTATGATTATGATTTTTTGCTTTGACTTGTGAGTGCAAACTTGACATATGAGCACTGCACTTATACCTTTGTTTATATTTAAAAGAAGCAAAATGCTGCTTTACAAGCTTGCTAACATATAATGCAAAATCTCATTGACATGCTAACAGTTAGCATCAATGGTTGTTTTTTTTTTTTTTTAACACAAATGGCATATATTCTTGATTCGCTACTGTAATAAAGATAAAAGCAAAAGGCAACTGTTTATTTGCCTATTATTAGTTGGTGTACTATTGCAACATCCAGACAGGAGAGGGCGCTTGTGAGCCAGGGAACTGATCAACGAGAGAGAGGAAATGCATCTGCGCTGCAAGTGCATTCATGTCTGTACATCTGTGAAGCCAATTGAAGTATAAAGTAACTTCTTCCTGAAGCAAAGGTTTGGTTTAGTGATAACCCACAACGAAAACAATACAGCTACAATACAGCTACTATATTTAAAAAAAAAAAAAGACTACTACTACAGCTACTTACTGAGTAATAGAAGAAGAAGTCCATTCTTCTCTGGTTTGTATCTGCATGCGTAGTATTCCATACTGCCACCCAGTGGTCAAGGTGGGCACACAAAAAGGAGCAGCACACTGAAATAGATTGCAGCATGAAATAATATTAATAACTGTTTCATGATTTACATTCGATTTAATTCTGTCATTACGCTGTTGTTGTTGTTTTTTTTTAAAATAAAATCAAGCATTATAAAGTGATATGTTTCCTTATTTAAAAAAACAAAAGCACAAACGTGAATGACATTTCAATTGGCAAAGATGTTTTGAGATACAACTGTTTTGAGCTACAAGCATAATTACAAAATGCATTATAATGGTAGCCTATGGTTTTTGTTGCTTAAAGTTGCTAAATGAATTTGCCATTGTATGATGATGTTGAACATTACATGTTGATATTATTCAAATTGACCGCTCAGCTCAGCAAAAATAATTCTTGAAAAATGTGGTCTTTTATATTAATTTGGTATATATTGTAATATTTAAGCAGCATGCTATTTCAATTCTAAACTAAACTAAATTTGTGACAGGCTGCTTAAAAAAATAAAAATAAAAAAATAAAAAAAAGCCCGAAAAGTTGTTCAGTCTGGCAGTAATAGCGAAGGTGGCATCTCCGCTTCGGGCTCATTAGCACCCTAACACCGATGTGTCAGTGTGTTCAGAGGCTCCACTTCACTCCGCCGTGTTCTGCCACCATTCTTCAACACGCATCGGTATCAGTGTGTTAAGTTTGGAGCTCTGTCGCCGTGGCAACAGTCTCAGGACCTCATCGGCTGTGGCGTTGATGGGAAGAGGAGGGAACAGAGGAGTGTGTGTGCCCGCCATAAGAGGGCGCTGTTTACCTCGGTGGTGAAACATTTGAGTGGGTGGGGCTTCATCCTCTTAATCTAGTGGACCTTATCCACCCTCTTAATAGAACCACTTACAGAAACCGTCATCTGGAATGGTTTATGATTAATATTTATCCAATAAATGATCAAAAAACAGCTTTGTTTTGCTTGTCAAACAGTTTTGGTCTGCCCAACCAATCAGAGGACAGCTGACTTAATAGTTAGTTCTCTGACCCTGTAAGGAGGAATTTGAAATGTGATTGGAGGATTGAAGCCATTTTCACATGTTGACATCATCATCACAATTAGAAGCGTAACATTTTTCTTTGTGTTGTGAGGAAAATTTGAGTTACGAGCAAGATTCACAATATGATGCTCAAGTAAGTGGAAAGAAGTGAACTTGTAAGTCAAGGTAGACTTTTAAGAGAGTCGTGAATTGCTGGCGGTTTTTGGCTTGGGCTCGACCCCGATTTCCTGTAAGTTGACTCCGTGGCCTTCTGTCTGTGGACAGCGTCCTGTCCACAGTGTTGTCCCGCAGAGGTTTTATTTTTAGTGGGACTCTGGCAGCTCGGCCAAACTTAATTTGGGAAAGGCACGTCGGGCTTCGCGGGGTCTTCTTTCGTCGGACGAGACGGTACGACAAGAGACTTCCAACAGGTGGCCGTGCGACGCAAACTCCTCCCCCACCGCACACCCTTCTAATTGTGACATTTTTGGCAGCTCTTCCAGTTTGTCTCTCGGGGGCGAGAAGCCCCCCGCCCCGTGTCGTCAGCAAATCCACGTGGAAGCGCTTCTTAAAGGCAGCCGCTTGCTGTCGGTCCTGCTCTTCTCTCGCCAGCGGGGACAGGAAGCAGACTTGGTTTTCGGGACCATTAAGTCAAGGTTCAGAGCGGAGGAGAGGACAATAAGCCATGAAGTGGGGCTGGGCGATATTGGGGGTCCTCTTCTCCTTGGGGGCACTGGCGTCCTGCGAAAATGGCCTGCAAATCCCCGAGTACGACGGCAAGGACCGTGTTCACGACCTCAGCGCCAAGAACTACAAGTCCATCATGAAGAAGTACGACGTGATGGTCATCTACTACCACAAAAACGTGCATGGGAACCGCAACGCCATCAAGCAGTTCCAGATCGAGGAGCTGGCTCTGGAGGTGGGTTGGTCAGAGGATGGATTCAGGATTTGAGGATTCCGAGTTGCCGTTGGGGTCTGACGGCTGTGGATGAATTGGTGGCATGGCATGCTTACTATCAGGAGGCTGTCCTGGGGATTGGCCCACCTCTTGAGCCATAGCAAAATTCCGAAACTTAAATCCAACTGGCGAAGCATTTGTACTGAGAAGAGAGACAAAATCACTGGATTAAGCTAAACTCTGACAGGATAATCAGGACTAAATTGACAACAAGTCCCGTATGAGCACTTGGATACAATTCAACAGCTATGCTATATTAGCTAATGATGCTAACGGAAAGAAATTCACCTGAGACTTTTTGAGGCCAAGAGGTTTGCGTTTTTTTCAGGCTGTTACATGGCTAAACATACAGTACATTTACCTCCAACAACATCAAGCAATTCTCTTAACCACGGCTGGGCAAACTTGGTCCTCAGGGGCTAGTTTAGGCTGTTTCCCTTCTCCAACACAGCTGATATATGATCAGCTCATCAACAAGCTCTGCATAAGCCTGATAACGAGCCTGTTGATTGGAATCAGCTTGTGTTGGAAGAGGGAAACTTCCAAAACCTGAAGGACTTTGGCCCTCGAGGCCCGCCCCTGCTCTTAAATCAGTCAACCAATGAGGAGTAGGAAAACAAAATACTTCATTCGAGTACCTGAAACCTGAGTACGTGTACTGTACTTGGTTACTTTCCACTATTCCTCATCCTGGGCAGATGCAGCATACTTTTACCTGGCAGCTACCGTTAGCTAACCCTGATGCTGAAGGCTATATGCTAATGCTAACCTAGCATCTGCTTTGTTTTTTGCTTTTCTTTGTTTTTTTTTGTTTTGTTTTTTTGTCTGCCATTTGGAGCGCTGGGAGGAAAATCAGACTGTTGCTATGGTGACCAAAGCACATGCAGGATGACCAATAGAACTTTTCATGTTGGCAATTTTTTTTTCTACTAGCAAAAATCGAGGTTGACTATCGACAACACCCTTTGGTGACTTTTTTCAAATAAAAGAAAAACATGCTCATTTGTAAAGCTTATATGGAAGCCCAAAAGTGTCAAAATTCAGTAAATAAAAAGGCGTTTTTGAAATAACTATCCGATAAGTGTTCATACTGTTCTTTAATATGTAAAAAAACATTTTATTTTGATTAAAACGATGCGCTACTTCTTGGAGTACTTCTGAAAGTGACTTATCTACCGTATTTTTATTTTTATTTTATTGTATTTAAATATTTTCTTTTTTAAATTAATCGTTATGAAATATTTAATCAAAATTAATATTTGTTACATATTAAAGAATAGTATAACATTTTTCATAATAATACTAACACCTCATTTTAAAATTTAATGGCTATATTACATAATTGGCTATTATTTATCGACAGGACAGTTATTTCAAAATGACCTTTTTATTTATTTAATTTTGACACTTTTGGGCTTCCATAAGCTTAAGCTGACAGGTGTGATGTCATATCCTCAACACGTGCTTACGGCTGGGCAAAATTGTACAATTATTTGCAGTAAATGATTATGTGGAATCATTTTTAAATAAACTCATACCAACATACCAATACAACAAACCCATAAAGGTATATTTCCCAAAACAAAATAAAAATTTTGATAATAAAGTTTTATTTTTGAATTCTAATGGACATTTTTTTAACATTGGCCCACATTATGTTTGATTGACATTTTGATTTGAGGGTCCTTGGACATATTTCGCTTTCCCTGGACCCAAAACGTTTGTCCTTCCAGGACTTGCGCGTGGCTCACTGATTCATCTCAGATGATGTAAGTGGCCCACAGCTAAATTTAAGCTGCTGCTATGTGAACACAAGTTGCAAACACAACTCCGATGCAGTGTCAAGAAGGTTCCGTCCGGTAGATAGAAGCACCTCAATGATGTTAGTGCGTTTGGAGATCAAGGGGTCACTTTTGCAGTCGTGAAACGCGAGGTTGCGGCCCCGCATAACCGTGGCAACGACCCGACTCACCCTGGCCAAAACGCCGAGGTGACATCATCCCTTTGGCAGTGCGTTTGTGGAGCAGCTTGTGTTGCATCATCTGCCCCGTGTGACCTCGCCGTCAAGTCCAATGAGGAGATTTAAGGCCTCTTTAACCTCCCGATTAAACCTGGAGAGGGATGAGAGTGCATCAGCTGGTGGCCAGTCTCAGGCAGTCCGGCTTTTTATGCGTCATTATTGATTCACATGCATCTTTCATGATGTTGTATAATAGCCAGCTGCACATGTGTCCGTGTGCATGTGTCAGAAGCTATTATTAATTTACTGTGTGTGTAAAGCTGTGTTAACTAAGGTTCTCAGCATATAAATATAAATTGTACATCCATTTACAAAGATATGTACACACTGGGCTATATACAATAAATGCACAAACATGTACCATCTATTAAATTGGAAGTCAAGTTAATATTTTCTTTATAATAATATGTTATAAGTGGCTCCAATAGTCTAAACATGGTTTCCTGATTAATATTATTTTGTGGAATATGAATTACGAACTCAAACTCCTCTTTATTTATACAGCTCTTAAGTCGCAAAATCCACCCGTTTTTATCCATCTCAGGGGGCGGCCATTTTGCACTTGCTGTTGTTTGAAAATGACATCACAGTTGCTCAGGGCCCAGGTAATTGATCGACCAATCACGGCTCACCTTTTTTCTAAGTTTGGTGTGATGTTGACAGGCTGAGTCGGGGGGGTTGGGGGGGGGGGGTGTCTCTCAATTGTTGGCTCCGGTTTCGTTCCGATTTAGAAAGTGTAAGGCAGCGGTCCAAAGCTTTTGCTTTTAAGGTCTTGATGTGGACAGGAAGTGATGGCCATCTCACCCAGGAAA
Organism: Festucalex cinctus; assembly: GCF_051991245.1. NCBI lineage: Eukaryota > Metazoa > Chordata > Actinopteri > Syngnathiformes > Syngnathidae > Festucalex > Festucalex cinctus. Next base: position 19,292,876 of record NC_135426.1, read on the forward strand.
TTAGCTAGGAGGCTAAAGAAGCGCAAATTGGAAGGGGTGAACCAAGTCCCACTTTCACTTATATAGCAGCTGTATGTTGTATGCTTGCAAATGTAGAGAGAGTCCTTTTTTTTCCTGCCATGTCACCTTAGGGGCTCCGTACCTTCACCCCGCCCCTCCCTGAATCATCCCTTCTGTTATCTCCACAGCTCGCAGCCCAAGTTCTGGCTGACCTTGAAGATGAAGACATTGGGTTCGGCCTCGTGGATGAGAAGAAAGACAGCGCTGTGGCCAAAAAGCTTGGTAGGCTCACTTTTTCCTACTCACTTTTGAGAGAGGGATATTAATGTGGCTAACGAATTCCCAATCCGATTGCTTGAACCACCTCAACTCATCCTCCCCCGCCAGGCCTGGATGAGGTGGAGAGCGTCTACATCTTCGCAAACGACGAGATCATCGAGTACGACGGCGAGCTGGCCGCTGACACCCTGGTGGAGTTCCTCTATGACGTAAGCATGAAACAGTAGGGCTGGGTTATCGATTTCAATTTCCTCGATTCACAAGCGTTCCGTTCGAGTCGATTCGATTCGATTCACTTCGATTCAATCCGATCTTGATTACTTATGGAACATCAATTCTTCTTAAAGGGATACTTGACTCATTGGGCCATTTTCAGCAGTTTTGTGTGCCCAGATATCCCCAAAGGGTTTGTTTAACTCATTAGCTCCCAAAAACGTATAAATACGTCATATTTTAAATGTTTTACGTGTCCCAAAGACGTATTTATACGTGTTTTTTTTATTTTATGCCAGAGCATAGAGAAGTCTTTGATGCAGTCCCTCTACTGCAGAAAAGTGGCAGCAGAGTATAAGAGATCAACCAGGCCATGTTAAAACAAGCTGATTTCCCCCACAGTTCTAAGGAGATTTGTGAATAATGATGAAACTTGAAGCTATGTTCTATTGTTAATTGCTGCAAAGCAGAAACAGATAGGAATATACTTTTTTTCCTGATAAAAGAAGAGACTCTAATCTCTCTTTTGGTACGTTCCATATCTTTATAGCAATAGAACATAATATTTTGCGGGCCTTTCAAAATCAATCAAAATCCAGGAAAACACTGAAGTGAAAATGGTTGGGAGTGAATGAGTTAATCCAGTCCCTTAAAAAAAAAATAAAAAAAAAAATCATCATAGTTTTACTGATAAGATAGATGACACAGAAGGATTTGTATAGATGATTCAAGCTATTGCCACCGGAAAATACGAACGATGTCACGGCAAAATGTGCTTTTGGACCTATACTATGACGGTTCTCCCAACGTCGGATGCTTCAGGTGATGGAAGAGCCCGTGGAGATCATCGACAACGAGCGGGAGCTGAAAGGCTTCCACAACATGGACGAGGTCATCAAGCTGGTGGGCTACTTCAAGAGCGAGAAATCTCCTCGTAGGTGGACGATGCCGAGACGCAAAGCAACGCTCGAGCCGCCGGCATCTTCCTTTCAGCCCTGACGTCTTTTGCAGATTTCATCGAGTTTGACGACGCAGCTGAGGAGTTTCACCCCTTCATCAAATTCTTTGCCACCTTCGACCCTAAGGTTTGCGCCTCAAAGGCTTCTCGTTTAGGGCAATGAGTTTGGCAATCCGTGTATCAATCATTCTTTACATGAACAAATGAAAATAAAAAGAAGTCAAGAAATTTGGGGCGCTGAAAGGCGACCCGCCAGGCTTCCCATTCTTGGATGGGTCTCGATTGGGGAATTGGCCTTTTAGGAATTACTATAAAGTAATCTGAATCTGAAAATGGTACGAACATATAATACATAGATTGTTTGTGTACCTCAGAGGTTCCTCTCTGCCTCGCTTTAGATCGCCAAGAAACTGAAGCTTAAGATGAACGAGGTGGATTTCTACGAGCCCTTCATGGAGGAATCCGTCACCATTCCCGGAAAGCCGTACACGGAGGCCGAGCTGGTGGAGTACATTGAGCAGCACGATAGGTCAAAGTTCAAAGCGTCAACCCAATCACCACCTATGGACAAGTGAGTTACTGTGCCTTCATTTCAGACCCACTTTGAGGAAGCTGCAACCTCACAGCATGTACGAGATCTGGGTAAGAACATCTCTAAATACACACTTCTTGTCCACCAAACGCTAATTATTTATTCCATATTGGCCCGAAAACATTCTAACACCAGGAGGACGACATCGACGGTGAGCACATTGTGGCCTTCGCCGAGGAAGACGACCCGGGTAAGAGTCTGACGTATCCCCTCGACCGGACCCAGAGGTGGCGAATCGAGGTCCAGAAAGTAAAAACCCTGCCAAAGTTTGGCTTGAACCCTTATGATCTTGCGTCCTTTCTTTTTATTGGGGATTGTTCCCTATGCGGTTACAAAGAAGAACGTTGCACTACTAAGGGGTGGGGAAAGCGCAATTGTGCAAATACTGCACGGTGTGACTCATTTTAAACACACACTGTCTGGTACAGTTCATCTGAAGAAAGCCATTTACTTAATGGTCATTTTAGCAAAAACATATGTACACTTTACACTAAACACTGTGGCAGGGTTTTTACTTTCTGGACCTGGATTCGCCACTCTGACAGGACCCGCCGATCTCACCTGACTTCTTATTTTTAGAGATAGACCGATAAGGTTTTTTCGGGCCCGATACCGATACCAATTATTAGTAGTGAAGGATGCCGATAACCGATATTTGGAGCCGATATTCAATTTCACTAAAAAGGGACATCAAAATTTGGAAAAAATACAAACTCCAGCTCTTATCTTTTTTTTAATTTTTATTTGTTTATTTTAAAGTATATGTTCATTGAGAAATTTTTATGGTTAAAAAAATATTTTTAAGTTTTTTTTTTTTTTTTTTCAAAATCTTAGTCAATAGACAAGTTGTGGGATCTCCCAGGTGCAGTAGCATGTTTTCAAAAGTTAAATAAAAACAAACAATTATTTTCTACACAAAATAAAAGTCTTCCAAAATTTCAAACTATCCAAAGTATTAAATTTTTACTTATCTTAGTTTTAATTTCAATCAAAAACAGAAGGTGCAGAGAGTTCCCAGGGTCGACAAAAATGAAAATAAAACCTTTTTTTTTTGTTTTAAATTTACATTTAAATTAGTTCCCTGAAGTTAACACTTAAAAAAAAAAAAAAATGGATCTATTATCGGCCATATGATTCTTCAAAATGGCCGATGCCGATATTTCTCTTTTTAAATTTACATTTAAATTAGTTCCCTGAAATTAACACTTAAAATTATTTTTTTTTTAAATGGATCTATTATCAGCCATATGATTCTTCAAAATGGCCGATGCCGGTATTTCTCAAAATGCTGAATATCGGCGCCGATAATCGGCCCAGCCGATAATCGGTCTATCCCTACTTATTTTGATTTTGGAATCAATAGATGGTTTTGAGTTCTTGGAGATCCTGAAGGAGGTGGCACGTGAGAACACAGACAATCCCAACTTGAGCATCATCTGGATCGACCCCGACAACTTCCCCCTGGTAGGCTGGCATGCAAACACCGGACCCGTTGCGTTTAATGCAGTGGTCCTCTGAAAGAAAGAAAAAACACCTGGTCTAATGGCTGTGGTTGCGCCGTGTCGTGTGTCCGTTCTCAGCTGGTTCCGTACTGGGAGAAGACCTTCCGCATCGAGCTGTCATCCCCCCAAATCGGCGTGGTTGACGTGGAGGATGTAAGCAGTCTTTGTTGTTTCTGTGCACGGATTTTGACGGATGACGTTCACTTCTTGATGTTGCTCTTCTTCTTCTTCTTCTTTTGGCAGGCTGACAGCGTGTGGATGGAAATGGACGACCACAATGAAATGCCCTCGGCGGACGAGCTGGAGCGCTGGATTGAGGACGTCCTCTCGGGAAAGATCGACCCAGACGATGATGACGAGGATGAGGATGATGATGACCACGATGATGATGATGATGACCACGATGATGACGATGACGAATAGAAACATCTCAACTGTCTTTCAATCCAGTTGTTACGTTGGAAATAGTTTCTGGCAAAAATCACGATGACAACGATGGATTAAAAACATGCCAACCGTCTTTCAGTCCAGTTGTAACAGTGAGGAGGATTTCTTCTGTCACCTCCTGTGCGGCCGAATATGAGGAGCCAGTGGGAGGCGCTCACGTCCGTCAGTGAATGAAACCACGGGTTTGCTTACCACGCGGACTGCGCTAGCGTTTTGTACCTTGTGTCACATGACCAGAGCTCAGAAATTGTCAGTTCCTGTAAAGTGTGTCAAAATAGTCAAGGAAAATTCAAAACTAAAGGAAACAATTCCTGGAGAGTCTTCAAAAGATCCTGGAATTCATTCATAACGTAGCGGTTTCTGCTCTCGAATCCAAAATAAAAAAATAAAATAAATAACTTAAAAAAACAAAAACAGTCCTGCTTGTGTTTCTTTCTACAATGATTTGATACTTTGTTAAGCTATTAACACTCACTCTGTGGTTATTTATTAATGATGAAAATAGTTGTGCCTTCTGTGACTGAGCTCACAACTCAATCTACTCATATCAAATTCTGCTGTTTTACTCGACTTTTTTTTCTTACAGCACAGCTGAAAGCTTCCAAAGCAAAAGATTGTTTTTAGCAGGGTTTACCTTACGTTCATTTTTGCAACTCACACAAATCTGGCATTTGAACATGGGGGTGTAGACTTTTGATGTCCCTTTTAAACACAGAACATACTGTTTGTGTATTGACAACTATGACTACATTTACATGCATTCGATAACCCTTTCAAAACCAGAATGGTCGGGTTTTGAAAGGTCATGTCAACGCGCAAATATCTGGGCGACCCCTTTTCTAATCCGAATACTGGGTGATATAAATGCAGTTGGGTACCTCCAATGTCCGTTCACACGTGTAAACGTAAACGGGTTATCCCAAATGTTTCTGAAAACCGGAATTTGGACCTTACCCGAATAATAACTGCATGTAAACATAGTCAGGTTCCTCTAAAAGGAGACAAAGACCGCTGTGTAAAATCAAAGAAAAACAACACAATGATTGGAGCTTTTTCCAAATCATATATTGAATTGTTGTGTCCATCAGCCAAGACAAAGCCGTTACATCAATAACAGAAAATTGCTATTCTTACTATAAGCGCAAAACAATTGAATAGGATATGTAAACAATGTTTTTTTTTCCTATGGCGCCAAGTTACCAATGAATATAATGTAAATGACGATAAAATATTTTATTTTCTTGCGTACTTCGGTACATTTCAGCATCTGTACGTCATGTAGTTGACTCAGCACTTCTATCGCTACTTTGACTTAAGAATAGAATGCGGGTGCTTTTGTCACCTCATTTTAGCTTTGCTGAATCAGGGCTTTCTCTGCAACAGGACAGATGACAACTGTATCGGAGGCTTTGTCGCAGCAGTACAAGTAGAAAAATGGCAGAATCTTTTCAGTTAGCCTGTCGTTGAAAGTGTAAAGATGCGTGCGAGCGCTGACATCGTAGAAGGATATTTGACCCTCGTCGTAGTCCACGTACACTCCCACACTCTTTGGTTTGGGGTTGAGCGCCAGCGAAAGTGGCGGCACGGTGGACACGCGGTACCCTTGCCCTTTTTTCATGGCGAGGGCCCAGTACCCGTGGGCACTGCTCACAGAGATGCGGCCCTTCCTCTTGACGGACGACTTGGCCACGCCCAGGTACCAGTCGTCCTTCTCGCCAACCTGGACTTCCCAGTAATGTCTGCCGGAGGTGAAGCCCTCTCGGCCCAGGACGATGACCACCGTGTCAAAGCGGTTGGGGTGGTCCGGGAGGTCCTGCCACGCCCCGAGGTGACGCACTTGCCGCCTGTCCTGGGACAGCTGCAGCCACGGGTTGGCGGTGTCCGGGTCCAAAGTCACGTCCTCTGAGGAGGCAAGATTGATTAGATAGTCAGATAGTATGAAAGGGTGCGCAGGTGGGGGAATGGGACATCTAGCATACCTGTGTACTTCAGGACCTTCTGGATCTCTGCAGGGAAAGGAGAGCAGGGTAAGTTGTGAGATTTAGGCTGAGAGGGAATCACTACTTACTCCACTTCCTGTTTGTGTTTAACAACAGACCATTTGTTTCAGATACAGAAGATGAGGACTTTGAGGGATTTGTGGATAAGGATTAATCAATAGTAAAGTGAGTATATTGTTAAATGCTCCGCTGACTTTATAAAAACATATGCTAGCATGTATGCTAGCATGCTTTAGCTTAACATATGCAACCGCGTGGTTTAAGCTAGCGTATGTTTTACCATGCTGGCGCCAATAATACGGTGCGGCTTATGTATGTGTTAAATGCAGAAATAGCACCTGTAACTGAGACTGTGCCTTTTAATACAGTGCGCCTTATTGTTGTGAAAATATGGTTAGGAAGTCATCATTCCTTAGAGTGGAGAAACTGTCTAGGTCCCAAATTGTGGTACCTCTGTCTGCCAGCTTGTCCACCATTTGCTTGAAAGTGGTTTCCAGTTTGGACACAGCCGTCCTGATCATGCCGACGCTGACATCAGTCGGAACGTTTGTGTCGGTCCAGTCGTGGATGGGCGGTGTGGCGCTCATAGCTGGAAAGTTCTACAGAACCAAAGACGCAGAGAGAACTTTCTATCGTGGAAAATCATGAACATCAGCAATTTCCACATCATCCCCCACCTTCAAGAAGTGAATGTGGTCAGTCCTGTCCATGTTCTCCAGGTCAATGCCGCGCCTTCTCAGCTCCTCGATCTCCCGCTCCAGCTCGGCGACCAGATCCTGGGCTCGGCTCTCCGTGTGCCTCTGTTTCTCCTCGATGGCCGCGACCACGTCGGCCTGAGTCCTCTGGATGGAGCGCACCAGCTCAGAGAAGACCTGTATGCTCTCTTCAGTCTCTCTCTTGGCGCTTTCCTGCCGTCATGAGCCGAGAAGTACAAAATCAGAAGTAGCTTGAAGCTGAAAGTGTTGCGAACGTGTGCTCAAGTTCTCACTTTGTTGAGATCGACTGAGCGTTTGATGTCCTCCACCTTTCTTACTCTGTCCTGGATCAACTGCTGCACATCCACTTGGATCTTTTTCAGCTGCGCCTATAACAACAAAAGCCCCAGTAATCATTGGTGTATGCCAAAAAGTAGACACAACACACGATGGGCGGGAACAGACTGGCAAGGAAACACGCAATATAGGTCTCGATATTTGGGATCTTTGTAAATCAGGCCCTTTGGGTCTAAACCTGAACTCTGAGTTGACGTCCGTTGAGTAGAATCTGATCAATCTTACCTGTCTCTGGAACAGATAACTCGGCGTATCGCTCATCTCAGTTTTTCTCATCTTCACTCACCCTTTTCTCGGTCCATTCCCGCTCAACGGGGACGGTGTAGTGCGCCCGGTGGTCTGTCTCTGTGCACAGGACACACACGCATGTCTGGTCCTTCTTGCAGAAAAGCTCCAGGAGCCGCTGGTGTTTGGGGCACATGCGGTCCTCCATGTTGGCCACGGGCTCTATCAGCTTGTGTTTGGTGAACCTGGTCGCGTGAGACTTCAGGTGCTCCTCGCAGTAGGAGGTCAGACACACCAGGCAGGATTTCACGGCTTTGGGACGACCCTCGCCGAGGCAAACGTCGCAGAGGACCTCCTGCCAGGTGGAAGTTGCAGGAGGCGGAGACGCTGGAGGTGACGACGCAGACGGCGATTCTGGAGGTTTATTCGAGCTTGGCGTCTCATCGGTTTCACTTCTACCGACATGCTTTTCCTTGGGATTCATCTCCTCGTCACGCTCGTCCTCCAAAAGCCTCTCCTCGTCCTCTTCCCTGTGCCTTTCTACGGTCCACCGATTCCCTTTTACTGCCTTCCCCGCCGCACTCTTCATCCGCATCTCCTTGAACTGCTCGGCAATCTCCCTCAAGACCGTGTTGACGCTTAAATCCGGCCTCTTGTAGAAGGACTTCTTGCACATGGGACACTGGTAAAGCGGGCTGCTCTTCCAGTATCCCAGGATGCAAGCCTGGCAGAAGTTGTGTCCGCACGGGATGGACACCGGATTGGTGAAGACGTCCAAGCAGATGGAGCAATGGACCTGCTCTTCCGAGAGGTTCCCGGGGGACGACATCCCTGCACGGCGGAGAGGCAGCGTCATTTTAACCGAGCAGCCTTTTTCCCACCTGCTGTGACAGCGACGTTGTGAGGGTTAGATGCGGAAGTGGCAGTTAAGTCAGAAGTCTCAAGTCTTGAACCTTCAAGTTTTGAGTGAGTCCCAAATTACCGCGGCAGAACTCAAGCAAGTCAAGCGAAGTCACCACTACAATTTGTGCATTCAGTAGAAAGAGAAATGTGGTCATATTGGTTCATGACAAGACCATTTGAAATAACCTGGACATGGAAAAATTTGTAGCAATATTGTGATTTCTTGGTATCATCTTAATTTTAGGTAACTGTTATTAGCAGAAGTGGGCATTCCGTCAATATTGACGGAAGATCCGTCAATGACGGACGCCCATTTTGCTGACGAATGATGGGAAACTTCGGAAAATTGATGAACGAAGCATTTTCATCTGTCAATGTAATCACCAATCTGTCACTAAATTTGGCAATCCGTCAATGACCGACGTCACATTTTGAAGGACTGACAAATGACGGAACGTTGACGGATGTCCACTTCACATGACGGACGCTCATTTTGCTGAGCAATCAACGAAAGGCGGATTGACGGTTTGGCTTGAAATATTGACGGATTGACGATGACGGAATTGTGTCCCGACTGTTGACGATTTCTGAATGACGGACACTCAAAATTCGTTGACGCTACCACCTCTGGTTCTTCGGTTTAAATTCATTTGAAATGCAAGGATGCCATCCAATAAGATAATTGTTGGTTGTATTTCTAGTACTCTAACCCCAGATAAGAAGGTTCATGGAGACCCAAGTCCTAAAATTGTCAACTTAAACTCTGACCCCAGTCAAGGGTAACATTTTAAGTCGCAGGCAGCTGGAGTGAAACCAAAATACATGAGACTTGCTGAGTACAGGCTCATGTAATAATCAGTCGTAATCGTCAGAGATTTTGACTGAAGCGATTTAAACGGCAAAAACGAAACCGAAGGGAACAAGAAGAATCAGAAGACACGCTTGTCATAAAGTCATGAAAACTCACCAGTTGCTTCAAAGCCCGGCCGTGCACTGACACATGAAACCAGCTGCGACCAACACACACACACACACACACACCTACGACCCAAAATATATCCCCCTCCCCTTAACCCAGATACACAAGCATGGAAAGGCCCTCGGAAGGACAAAACAAATAAACGGTGCTAGATCTCCGTTCATTGAGTATGAAGGCATCTTTATTCAACAAAAGCAAAAATTCTACACATTGCGACCACCGTACTTGATGAATAATGAGTACATAGTCAACTTTGATCTCAAATTCTCAAGGAAAGTTTTGGAAAGTCCCATGAAAATTCATCAGAAACTTCCACCCCTTTTGCAACCCTGATCAAAGTCAGGTATGTTTGACGGTAGTGATGGCGAGAGGGGACGTATTCTTGCCATCCTGGCTGAGGCAGGGGCTGAAGATGGGATACAGATTTTCATTAAAGGTGTGAGCGAAGGTGTAGAGGTGCAGGCGGGCCTTGGGGTCATAGAAGGAGACCTGGCCGCCTTCGTAATCAAGGAAAATGCCCACTTTAGTCGGCTTCGACGGCAGCGTGAGGGGCAGGCGAGAGGAGGCCAGCGCTTTCACCTGGCCGTTCTTCAGCCACAGGCACCAGTAGCCGCCGGCGGGACTCAGCGTGATCTCGCCCTTGCGTCGGGCCGAGGCGTTGGCCACGCCCAGAGTCCAAGCAGTCTTGCGGGTCACGTCCACCTCCCAGTAGTGGCGGCCCGAGCTCAGAGCCTCCCGGCCCAGGACGAAGAGGGCCGGGCTGAAGCGTTTGGGGCCCTCGGAGTGAGCCGTCTTGCGTTCCTCGTACCTCACCTGGCGGCCGTCGTCGGACAGCACCAGATTTTTCTGGGCGGTGGCCGGGTCCAGGATGACCTCACCTGAGCAACAGAAAACAACTTTGGGACTCCGTGGCAATTCTAACGGCACATGAACCTGAGTGAGTGAGTGAGTGAGTAGTGCCATCTGGTGGCCATCTTCAATGCAAAAATGACTCACTGGAGTAGTTCTGCACCTTGCGGAGTTCTAAGGCACAAGACAAAGGCTGCGTTAGGCAAAAGGGCACGTTTCAGTTTCAAGTTTGAAAAGCAACACCGCCATCCTACCTTTACCGTACAGCCTCTTCAGCTCCTCCTGAAACTTGTCGACGAGGCTGCTGACTGACGAGCGGATCGTCCCCAAGTAGAGGTCCGTGTTGATGCTCACCGCCGACCAGTCGGTGAGCTCTGGAAGTGGAGGCAAGGCGGACAAGTGCTGCCCGGACGGAGCAAATGGAAATGATTAACACATCCATGAACTGGATTACAGTACAACATAAGCTTACCTGCAAGAAGACCACTTTGTCCTTGGTCTGGACCTGAGTGTCCAACTCATGACTTCGCCTTCTCAGTTGACTCAGTTCGTTCTCAAGGCCCCGCGCCAGCTCCTGTGCGTGGCGCTCGGCCTCGCGCTGCCTCGTGGCGATGAGCTCCACCAGCTCGGCCTGGCTTTGCTCCACCAGGCGCTGCAGTTCGGCAAACACCTGCCAGCTCTCTTCCAGCTCCTTCTGGGCACTGGTCTGGAACCCACAAGGGAACGCGTTTACATTGTGGATCTATCGGCTCACAGCCACGTCCTGTTTACAACAACTGGAAGTTAAGTGAGGCTACATTTTCACTTGCTAGTCCTTTTAAAACCTAAAACTCCCACTTGAAGTTCCCTCGTGAAAGTTACAGTACAATTTTTGGCTCATTGTCAAACTTCACCCAAAAGCACAAAACCAATAACTTTCAGTGTGTGGAAGATAAGAGAAATGTATGACAAAGTGACTCGACAGGAAGTTACACACAAGCAATCGCACGCAGATAGAGGCACTAAATGGTAACTAAATGCTCAACCTTAACACAAAGGCACTCCTCGGGTTTGCGCAAACAAAAGCACATGACTTTTCTACAGACTGGTTGCACTGGTTAGACGAGGATGTGCGAGTCTCATTCGGGTTTGCAGCACGAGAGGAGCAGGAAAGGTGATGTGATGGCCATTGGCGCCACCTACAGTACTGGAGTGGAATGACGACAACACTTCTTCATTGAAAGCTCCAAGTCAAGTCAAGTCATCAGAATTTAATCAGACGCAGCTGTGACCACGTTCTCATGTTGGGACAGAGCGGAGGCATGAAACATGAGCCTAGTTTGGGGTCAATGATCGCAAAAGGGAGGATATCTAGTAAAATGAACCAATGTGAACCAATAGAAAGACAAAACATTTTGATAGAGCAATGAGAATGACCTTGCTGGGCGAGAACATGTTTACACAGTGAGCTTCCTTTTCAGGGAGTAACCTATCACTGTTTTGATTGCCTACAAGGATGCAAGAATGGGAGAGGTATCTGAAAATGTTTGTAAGCACGTATGAAAGGATCCTACCGTCTGCGACAAACATTTCAATACAAGGATCAAAAGTTAACAAATTGATAAAAAGTACAATGAAGGTATCCTTGGCCCAGTTGAAAAGTGATCTGTAGTCTCACCTTGATAACCTTGATGGATTGCTTGAGTTCCTCCAGGTTTTTGGCGCGCTCCTTAATCAGGTGCTTCAGCTCGGACCGCTTGTTTCCCAGGCTGCTCTGTGGGAGGAAAACAGCGCCGTCACGTGAGCGTCACACGTCGGCAGATGATGGAGTCCACGTGCGGTACGCCAGCGCCACCGACCATCTTCTTCTTCCACTCGTGGTCTGTGGAGACCACCTCGTGAGATTTGTGCACAGAGTCCGCGCAGGCTGTGCAGATGCAGGCGTGGTCGGTACGGCAGTAAACCTCCAGAAGACGCTCGTGCTTCTTACAGATTTTGTCGTCCAGGTGGAACGTGGGCTCGATTAGGCGATGGGACGTCAAAGACTTAACCTGGAAATTCAAGTCCCATGTCATGAGACAGGAAGTCAAACCATTATTACTACCAGTGTACCTTCTTATGATGTCTCAGATGAGTTTCACAGAAGGACCCGGGACAGTTGACGCACGACTTGTGCGCCTTCATCTTCCTCCCGATGCAAGCGTCGCAGGGAACGTCTCCAGCCCGTGCAAACTCGCCCGTGTCGTATCCAGGGGATCCCGGGTCCGAACTCAGATTGAGCGAGGACCCTCGCGTGGACACCTGTGGACGCGTGGGTGACTCGGCCCCGCCGGCCACCGCCAGCCCCTGGAACTGAGAGGAGATCTCCGCCAGGACCCTGTTGACGCTCATCTCGGGTTTCCTGGTGTAGCTCTTCTTGCACATGGGGCACAGGAACTTCTTGCTGTGGTTCCAGTAGCCCTGCAAGCAGGCCTTGCAGAAGCTGTGGCCACATGGCGTGGACACGGGTTCCACGAACACTTCCAGGCAGATGGAGCAGCTGAACTGATCCTCGTTGAGGACGCGGCCTCCCGGAGAACTCACGCCTGGAATCAAGGCAATGGCAGGGAGGAACTCAGTTTCTGTTATGTTCTGAGGTTGGATCCCAAAAACGCAGACACTAATAAGAATTTGACTATTCACATCGAGGTGTGGAACAAACTTTACTAGATGAGAAACAACGAGAATTGCACAGAGGAACAGAGGTAATAATCCGACAAAAACACCCTTCTCAAACTTGCTTATATGACAGCGAATCGATCTGATTGGTTGTGGCTAGACATGTGGGTAACAGGACTGACATGGAATTAAATGATTGGATGTTGACCAGATAGAGATTAAAGATGCCTGACATCACATAGCTTCTGACATCACATAGCGTATTACCAGTTGAAACTAGATACTGGTTACAGCAGTTCAAAACAGACACGACCTCACGGTCATGACCCAAACATAACCCTTGCATGACCCTAGTCATGACAGTGTCCAGCTATGTGACAAAAGTAGTTACTGTACTCTACTTAAAAAGGGAAATGCACTCAAACGTTTTTACAACAAGTTCAATGCGTCCCTACTAGTATAAACACAGCATTCTTATTAATATTGTGCTCATAGAATATGAATTAAGGAGCAAAATCCACCCGTTTACACCCATCTGAGGGGGCAGCCATTTTGTCCCTTGTGGACTGAAGATGACATCACAGTTGCAATATTAATGAAAATACTGTTATGACTGGTAGCGCTGCAAATAACATCCATCCATCCATCCATTTTCTGAACCTCCGCGGGGGTTGCTGGAGCCTATCACAGCTAGCTTTGGGTAGTAGGCAGGGTACACCCTGAACCGGTTGCCAGCCAATCGCAAGCAAATAACATATTATTGTAATTGTAAAGAAAAATATTAATTGGTCTTCCCCTTTAATAGGAAAAAAAATCTGGGAGAAGTATAAAGAAGTTCTGATTCAACCAAAGTAAAAAAAAAAAAAAAAAGGATTTGTACTTGGCAAGTCACAAAATTGTGGCAACAATGATCATGCTAAGAAAATTAGCATTTGCCACAAAAAAAAATCTTTCAGCCATTTTTCTACTGTAACTTAAGCGCATATAACATTTTCACACAATATGTTTTGAATTGTTAACGTCTGTTTATATGTTCAAAAGTGAATAACTTTGAGGAGAGTTGCTCGAGAAAAAAGTAAAATTTGAATATATGAACTTGCTGCCACTCAGTTGCTCCATTTGATGAAACATACATTGGTTTAAGCAAAGAACTTGTGAATTTTCATCAAAGATGTTAATGTTAAACGACCTAATTTTTTTTTCTTTTTTTTTACAGGGCATCACCCTCCAATCAAGCAGGAAGTAGTATGTGAGGAATGTTGACAAACAGGAGCTTCCACTGGGCGCAACCTCCGTTGCTTGTGTAAGTCAATAACAACAATTTCAAATCATCAAGAAATAATCCAGTGCTTTACTTTTAGGGGGTAAAAAGAACATTCACTTCTAGTAATAATAACATTTTAGCATTAAAATATCCTTTGGGTTCAAGAGCTTCTCCATACTAGGGTATTAAAAACATTTAAGGCTATATGTCAAGCAACTTATTGAGAATAAGAAACACAACAAGGGGAAGTGAACAACAGCAGCAAGAATAGTCAGCATGGAGTAGAAAGAATAGTGAAAGAATTCCCTCGTCCCGTCACATCAACTCACTCTGCATGCTGTCCGGACGGCGCTCCCTTCCCAATAAAGCCGACAGGCCGCGCACTCTCGGAGATACTCACAGCAGCTCCGTGGCCGACCCGACCCGGGACCCTCCCACGCACTCCGAGGGCGGCGTCCTGAAACCAGACACCTGAACACAGCATCATTTGTTTGCTTTTGTGACGGCAAATATATTCTTGTTACTCACAAACAGAAATTGAAAGAAAGAAATGAAGACTTTTTACATTCACTTTCAAATAAAAAGCAATCCGTATTTCAGTAGTATGCTAATTAACTGAACAAACAGAACAGCACTGACACAAATTAGGATAGTGGACACTTGGACAAAGTTTAATGGATGATGACGAAAAAATCAACGCAAAAAAAACAAAGTGTCAATTTCAACTGAGTAGATTCATGCAGTTTACAAAAAAAAAAAGTAAAAATATACATAATTATTTTAGCTGCTCTTTTTCTAAGCATTTGCTACCAGCCATTCCACCTATATTCAAATCCACTATATACACACACACAATGTATACATTATAAACAAAAGGCTCTTCTATACATTTTTGTAAGCGGAGTGTCAAACTCCGCACAGTAATTCAAAGGTGACACACTGATATGATGCTAGGGTGTCATAGATGAAACAATTAACTGCAATGTAATGAGAAGCACCATCAAAAAAACTAAAAACAAAGAGTAAGGCCTTTTTTTTTCTTTGGTAATGAGAACTCCAGTTCCCGCCTGCTGGACATCCTGTTTGAGTCTTTGCGTGGAAACCTGAGAAGCGTCGGGTTCTTTGTGCCCTTTCAGGGTTTGCTTTTTTTGGTCTGGCGTTCTTCAGTCAGTAATGGCCGTATCCCACGGACATTCCCAATCCCAGACCGAGGCCCAGCCCCAGACTCTCCCTGAGCCCCCTCAGCTGCTCCTCTCCCAGCCGGATCTTGTCTTCCAGTTGCTTCTGCTCCACCAGAAGGGCTGCTTTCATCTTCACAAAATGGCTGAAAGTGACACAAGGCGTCCATCAGATACATTTAGTAATCAGCATGATTTTTTTATATTTAAATGTTTTCATCATGTTATTATTTGAGCAATCTTGATTGTGATCTGCTCCAGATAACATTCACGTTACAGCTAATTCAGGGGTCAGCAACTTTTCCTGTCAAAAGAGACATTTGAAGCCAAATAAATAACCAAAAATGTGTCTGGGCACATTTGAAGATTGTGATGAAATAAAGTGTGTTAGTGTTAAGTCTAATGTACTGAGAGTTCATTAGAACTGGACCACAAACAACACAAAAATATACAGCATTTGGTATTTGGATTATTTTTTTTTTGTGCAATTCTTCATACTTTTTTAGACTTTACTGCCTTACAGTTAAATTTCTGACATTCTTGGCAATTTGTGTACATTTTATGGTATTACTTTTTGAACCTTTTATTTTCCACCTTTTTTTTTTTAAATGTATTTTCTAACTTTTTTGGCAATTGCAAAAATAATGTATGGTAATTTCTTCTTTATTAAATTAAATCCTCTGACATTTTTGGCAATTTCATGGATATTTTATGGTAAATTTCTGCTTTTCCTCTTCCTTTTGGGACATTTTATGATCACTTTTTGGACATTTTTAGGGAATTTAAAAAAACTTTTTCATCTTTTTCTCACAACTTAAAAATTTAGACCGATGTTTATTTTTTTTTTATATTAATTGTTCATTTTATTATGTAAATATCTAAATTAATTATTTTTAAATTAACTAATTTAATTAATAATATTGTCTCTAAAAAATACAAATAAATCCATAAAAAATGTATTAATTTCTAAAAAATTGTTTAAAGATGCAGAGGGAGCCACAAACAGACCCCTGAAGCTAGTTAGTTAGCTCAGTCTGGTATTGACAGTTGGTACAACTGAAACGGAATTGCAGGTTGCACCTGTAGTCTCGGTGCTGTTCTGGTGAGAGGCACCGAGCCAGAACGCGGCTGACGGCCTGCTCCCTGCGGTCGACGTGCTCCTTCAAGTCCTGGGCCTCAGACAGCTGCCGCATGAGCTGCCGCTTTTTCTCCAGCAGGGAGAGCTAGACAGCAACCAGAAAAGCACAAGCTTGAATTCAGCCTCAAGTATATAAAGAGCGCTTTGGCGCCAACTTACCCTCTCGTCGTCATCGGTTTCAGGGTTGAGCATGTCCAGCGCGGTGTCCACCCTCAGCAGACGTCCCGACAGCGACAGCAGCAGGCTGACCACCTTGTCCAGGTCACCGATGAACATGCGGAACTTGTCCACCTCGTTGGGCTTGCACACGCCCACCACTACGCCCTCCACCTCCTCCCCCAGCTGCGCGTTGGCCCGCACGTCGTCCTGAAGCCCCCGTTGGGCTTCCCTCAGCACCCCCAGTTTCTTACGCAGGCTCTCCATTAGCTGTCGCTACGCGCGGGGAAATGCGGCAAGAAAAAAAAAATGGCTAAGACGGGCAGTCAGGCGAGAGAGGAGGTGACGGCGAGCTAGCTCACCTTGTAGGTAAGCTCGTCGTCCTCTTCCCGCTCTTTGTCGGTCAAGTCCTTCATCTGGGACAAGAGATGCGCCTTGGCTGCCGACGTGCCGTAATAGGAAGAGCAGCTGGAGCTCGCGCCGGACTGCCTGCCGGGGGAGGACGTTGAGGATGTTTACGAAAAGGTCAAATTCAGACCAAATGGGAGTCAACTCTCGTTACCTATCCAAGCTGTCAGTGTTATGCTCGGGGTTATGGAAGGCACCCTTCCAGCTCTCCGTGCCCGACTCGCCCTCACTGCTGTGGGGGAAGAGCTCGTCCAAGCTAAGCCCCTCCCTGCCGCTCTCCGGCTCCTCCTCCACGGAGCTGCACTCCGCCCGGACGCCGCCCACCGGATCGGCCCGCGGCTCAGGTACGGTGTCGATGTCCGTCTCCAGCACGGTGGCCGGCAACGCGTAGCAAGGAAGCTCGCTGGTGATCGGCTCCGCCTCCGCGGGAAGGCCGTCGTCCTCCTGGAAGTCGTCGATGTCCGTTTCTAAAGGGACATCCAGTTCTGCCTCCAGGCTGTGCGTCGGGCTCGGGCTGAGGGTCGCCTCCGACTCGGTTTCAGGGACTTTTGGTGGATCAATACTCGGGACGTTTGAGGCCGCACACGTCCGCTGCTCAAGGTGTCCATTTGCCACAACAGGTGCAAGCGTGTTGTCGTTTTGAATTGTGGGAGATGTCTTCCAATCGGCTGCAGGTCCAGATGATGGCAGCTCAAAGTATGTCGGGATCACGGGTCTGAAGGCCCTCCTGGAGAACACGGGACTGGGCGGGGCGATGGAAAAGGAGAGCTCGGGGTATTGATGGCGATCGGACGGGACTTGAGTCGGAGGTCGGTGGCAGCTGCAGTGCGGGCAGCTCTCCGCCACTTCCTGCCTCTGCGGCGGGAGGCTGTACGACCTCTGCCGGGACGGCTCAGAGGTCAAATGAGCAGAAGGGTGCTGCTCTATCGAGGACCGCTGCGGAGGAGCAGACGAAGAAGCAAACAGCGTGTGGTGGGACGATCGCCTGCGGTGGAACTGCTCCCACTTGGGCGGCGGTGGCCTCGGGGGAGCTTTTTTCTTCTTCTGTGTCACCAAATCTTCCGCTCGTTCCTCCACTTCGCTCAGCTTTTGACCGGCGCTGGTGGAATGCGGCCGGCGCTCAACAAGGAGATTGTTTTCAGACATGGTGCGCCCCCGCCGCGAGAGGGGCGCTAACGCGTGTCCGTTGCAGTCGTTTCTGTCGCCGACCACCTGGGAAGGCTGATGATGCAGACCGATGCCGTCTAGTGGCCGGGACTCCCGTCTCCAGCAGGTGTAGTCTCTGGTATGCGAAGAAACCAAAACCACACTTGTTTTATTTATTTATTTATATATATATATATATATATATATATATATATATATATATATATATATATATATATATATATATATATATATATACACATATATATATATATATATATATATATATATACATATATATATATATACAAAAAATTATTTCATTCTTCAGAAAATAAATGAAAGGGGACAGAAATAATAAAATAAATGACAGTAAGCAGTCAAGATGCTTTCATGGTAAACAAAATGATTCAACGGCATGACCTTGTTACTATCTATATTTTTCCAGAAGAATTGAACTTTTAAACATTTTTTCAAAATACAAATGGACTGAGATGGTTTTGTTTTATAATCCACATTGTTCCACAAACTGACACCTTGAGTTGAAATACATCGTTCTTTTGTTAGCATGCTATGTTAGCATGCTAACAAAGCTAGCTGACTTTTGTTTGATGCGATAGCTGTGCGTCAATTTTACAGTAAACTTCAACTGGGAGTGAAATTAAAGATCCTCCATCCCAAAAGTGTGTGGGACAAAAAACAAAAAAATTATTTTAACACTAACGGCAAAAATACAAATAAATTGACTTCCAAGCTCAATTTCAGAACAAATTGCTTTGCACACTTACGGCTCATTCCATGACTGAGTGGGATTTCCTGCCAACGCCTAAACAACCCGACCACACACCCAAATTCTCCTGGGAATCACTTGGGAACAATCAGTGAGCGTTCTGTATATATAAAGGACGCGTCTCACCTCTCTGTTAGACTGCAGTTCCTGTTCAGTTTGCTTGTTTCGTGTTGCCGGGCAGGATACTGCAAGGACATGAATAGGTTTAACAAAGATATGAGCAATTGTTTCATCCATCAGCTGCTTTGCTTTGTCTGTAAAAGTGATGCAAATTCCACAAGTCCCAGTGAAATCCAACCTGGCAACCCCCTCACACAAAGCCCACCAGCGCATGTGGGTCCACTTACTTGTGTCGGGGTGTTGCTCCTTGCTGCGAGCCCCTGGCACAGTGTTGTCTGCGAGGGTTGCTTGACCGGGTAGAATGCAGATGTCGGGATTTGGACGTTTCTTTCGTGATTTGTGTTGTAAAACTCTTTCCTTTCCCTTCCCGTCTCTTCTTCCCGTTCTTTTTGGAGACGTTCCTTCTCCTTTACCCTCGCGAACTCGAGCTCCATCTCGCGCTCCCTTTCCCACAGTCTCACTCTTTCCCGTCGCTCCTTCTCCCTGAGCCTCTCTCGTTCTACTTCCCTTTCCTGGCTTTCCTTCTCCTGCCGCATCTCAATTTCTCGCATTTGGTCCCTCTTTCTTTCCCTAACATTCTCCTCCCGTTCTCTAATCTGTTCGCTCTCCTTTTGTCTGTCTCGGCTGGTACATACTGATGGCTTCCTGTCTTCTACCATGTTTGGCTTTTCTTGTTGAATCCCCCCCTGATAGGAGTACCTCCGTTGGTTTGTGTACGGACCCTGCTCCACTTCCTGGGACTTACGACTCGAGAGTCCGGAGGATTTGGATCCAGCCCCGGACTTGCTCGTCTCCTCAAAAAACTTCCTCCTATCGGCAAACGGAAGGATGTCAGACTCCTCGATTCGGGAACAGGAAGCAGAGCGAGCACCGGAGGGTGCAGCAGCGGAGGTGAAGGCGCAAACGCCGTGCCTTGATTGGGTGACTCCCAACACACTCTCTCCAATGACGCCATACAGCCTGCTTGGTTCCGGTTCGGGTTGGAGCTTGTGCTCAGGGGTCCAACGCCAGCGGCGAGCTTTGCCTGCAGGGGCGGGCTCCTCCACAACTCGGACGCCAACACCAAAATTCGGAACACCCGTGTCCACAATTTGAACAGCTGTGGTTGTGGATGGCGAATCGTCACAGCTTTTTTGGAATGAAGGGATTAATTTCTCATCTGGTGCACTGGTCCGGTTGGCGGAAACAATAGTTGAGGCAAATACAACTTTGGTTTCTCCGTCTTTGACTTCAGTGTCCGGGTCTTCAGACTCCTCGTGGAGGTCTGCACCATCCTCCTCCTGAACGGTTTCCCCGCAAGAGAGCAGTCCTCCTGGGCCACCGCTCCTCTGAAGTTGGGCCTTCTTCCTCTGGATCTCATTTCGGAGGTTGGTTGCAAAGCGCTCGCTACGGCGGCGGTTGCGTCGATGGTTCCTCGATGAGTTTGGCTTCTTCGTTGCAGCGTCAATGGCGGTATTGTGCTTTAATTTGTCTTCACGTCTTCTCTCATCTGAAATTTGCTCCTCCAGTAAAGTCTCGACACTCGCAGCTGCGCTAAGAGGCTCAAAATCTCCGAGGATTTGGTCAGGACCCAGCCTGCCTGTTGATGGTCCAGCTGTGTCCTCGGGTACGCTCACAGAGCGACCCCAAGGGTGGTGATGCTGAATGAATCCCATTCCTTCCTCCAAGAACACAGATTCAGGGGTGGAGCAGCAGCTATCGCCCCATTTTTTGGGTGGGTCCAGGCAATGGCTGTTTGACAGTTCTTGGTTCTCCACAGGGCCTGCAGATACTGAAGACCACTCTGAGGGATATGGCTGACTAAAAGGCTCTGGCGAGGAGTTGTTGCTATGAAACTGCAAACACTGAAGTTGTGTCTTATTGGGGTCCTTTTGCCAGTGATGACCTGTCGAAGTGGAGGGATTGACCTGAGACTGCTCGTGAGCCTCCAACGAGGCATGTAAAGGTAATGAAGCTGAGGCCAGAGAGAGCTGATCTGTGGTTGTGTCTGGACTGTCTCTCGCATCACATTCATAGCCTTCCTTTGGACTGAGACTATAGAAGCATTTCAAATGTCCAGTTTGGCTTCCATCTTCCTCTTTGAGGAAGCCGTTATGAGTTCCCGGTTCATTGTTTGGACAAGGCACATTCTCCTCATAGGAAATGTCCGTCGGAGCGGAAGCACAACGTTTGTTTGGAAGATTTGAGCAGGAGCTCTGGTTGCTCGTGAAACCGTCCCCGTTGTCTGGAGACTGTTCTGTCTCTGCTTCGATTCCGCATTCTCCATTTCTCCTGTCCTCCTCATAAGAAAAAGAGGAGGGTCTCTCTTTGACCTCCACAGGCCTCTGCCTGGGTCTGGTCAATGACCTGAACCTGAAACCGACCCGCTGCAACTCGGCCCGGCCCTCGTCGGATAAACGTCCGTCGACGGCGGCGGAGCTCGGACAAGCCGGCGCCAGGCTTTGAAGGAAGCTGTCCATGGAGCACACGTCGCCGGGCCTGAGTGGCACCGTGGCGTAGTCGGACATGTTTGAGCTGGCGGAGAAGGAGCTGTAGGCCGAGTCTCTCTTGCTATTGAAGAGCGCCTGGTCTACGGGTGAATTGTGCGAGTCGGAGTAAGGTTGCGTCATCGGTGTGGCCGTGTCCAAGCTCTCCATGGAGCCCAGGGAACTGCTCCGATCGGTGGACGAGTACGGCCGGCACAACTGACCCCACTGCATGGGCAATTCACTGCAAGAAGACGGAGAAGGGATTTAGAAACATATTACACCCATTCCTCCACATGGTTCTTCTTCATACAGTACAGAACAAAAAGGCACGGAATAGAGACCAAAAAAACATCTTGACCTGTGGGAGGAAGAGAGGAAATGAGACAGGAGAGGACAGGAAATGACAGTCACTCCTGCCCAATGAGGCGAATCGTAGAACATGCAAGCCAGCCGGTTGGCACAGACTAAGCGGCACCAAACACATTTGCAGCGTGCGCCTTCTGCGGAGGGGACAAAAAAAAAAAAAGGGGTCCCACAAAAGCACCGTTTACTGGCCCTCTTCCTCTCTTTGTCCACTTTGTTGTGGGAGTCACATGCCATTGTGCGCAGTTACGCGCCTGTGTGGATGAGATCAGGCAGAAGAAGATGTGGGAAGAAACACGCACACACTTCTTGCCATCTTACCCTCATGGGAGACGCGAGTTTAAAAGAGGTGCATGATATCATTGATTCCTATCGAATGAAGGCTGGACAACAAAGACAAAGAAAGGTTATTTTTTGTGTTGTGAGTCATTACAGTTCCTATTTCCTTTCAAGGACTAACAGTTCATCATAACACAAATACGCCTACGTGACAGCACAGTAGACGCAAGAAAATAGAAGCGGCAATGGACTAGAATAGTGGTTGCCAAAATGGGGTTCCCGGACCCCCAGTGGTCTGCAAATTACACCTTGGGGTTACGCAAAAATAATTCATGATGAGCCCTGCGCACTAATAAATAAGACTTGTAAAACCAGTGACTCCTCCTACCTTAGCTTTCGGACAAATTAACTCATTTGCTCCCAATAACGTGTAAATACGTTTTTTTTTAAATGTTCTAAGTGTCCCAAAGACGTATTTATACGTTTTTTGTTGTTGTTTTTTTATGCTCGAGCATACATAAGGCTTTGATGCAGCCTCTTAACTGCAAAGAACGGTTTCAGAAATGGTAGTTATTACACAAACGGCCAGCAGGTGGCAGCAGAGCAAAGGAGATCAACCAGGGCCATGTAGAAAAAAAGCTCAATGACTTACAATTTTGAATAGATTTGTGAAAACTGATGAAACTTAGCTCTCTTCTAAAGCTCATTTCTGCAAAACGGAAACTGATAGAAACATACTTTTTTTTTCCTGATGAAAGAAGAGACTTTAATCTTTCTTTTGATAGATTTGATAGATGTTTTTATAGCAATGGAACATAATATTCTGTGGGCCTTGCAAAATCAGCCAAAATCCAGTAAAACAGCCGGGAGCGGACAGGATTGCTTCTGTGAAAATGGCTGGGAGTGAATGAGTTAAAAGCTGTGATGCGATTGTGATGAAATCGCACACATCAAACATTCTAGCCTTACTTGTCGCCTAAAGGCGTCTTTTCCAGAAAAAAAAAAAAGCCGCAGTCTTCAAATTGTTGGGAAAAATAAACAATTTGTCACTTACAGGCAGACAAAGAACAGCTCACTGAGGGATCTGATTGGTTATCACACTGAAGTGTTGACATAGACGCTTATAATTAGAACAAGGGCTTTCCTGCGTGGGATTAAAACATGATGATGTCAGATGTACGCTAGCAAGTTTTGGCTGTGGCGGGAGCAAAGTAGAAAACGAGGCATTAGTATAGTACAGTGAACTCCAGTTCCTCAGATTAGCATAGTTACAGTAATATGAAACCTTCGAGTGCCTGCTACTTAACACACAAGAAGCAGCATCACATGCAGCTACTCCCACACGCATAAATTCTCCTTGCTTGCTGGGAACAACGGATAGTAAACTTTCAGAGAGCTCAGTGCTGCCGCCCCGCACGTTGTGGCCCAATATGGTACGACACCACACGATGAACCGCAATTGATGGCAAGACGCACCCGATTATTACGGCTCACCTGTTGTCACTCGTATTCCAGGCTAGCGTGCAGGCGCAGGGGTGGAGCTGCATGGCAGGTGGAGCGGGTGGCGGGGGCAACGGGGGGGAGTCGTCCGGGAGAGGGAGGCAGGGCGGGGGAGGCGGAGGAGGAGGGGGCAGTTCGGTGGGAAGCCAGGAGGGAGGCCTGATGTGCGGGATGCTGCGCCTGAGGGAACAAGCGGGCTGAGGTGAATGGTCAGCGCAAATTTCTGAGATCAACACAAAAACACGTGCGGAAAAAAAGTGTCAATGGAGAAATCTTGTTGAAAAGACTTTTGCGAAGGTTCCAGAAAGTCCAAAAGAGGCTGATAATGAATCCACGATGGACTACAGACTTGAAATGATGATGAAAGTCGAAACGAGAGATTTAGAAAGGAACTGCTGGAATGTCGCACTTCATGGCAGCAGCTGAGCGATAGCGCAAAGGTCAAGGCGCATAATCTGAGTCACACACAGTCTCGGGACACATTACATTAGCCCGCCAATGCCAGACAAAAAAAGATAAGCGGCCAGACGGAGACGATAAGAGCTTTCGCCTCCCCGAAAGAACTTGATCAAGTTGACGCGGAAACCCACCAGAGTGACGAGCAGAAACGTCCAGAGGCAAATGTCAAGTTCAACGCGTTCGTTGGCCACGGCCAAACAATGAAGCCTGTGAGATCCCGGATTCTGGGATCAAGCTCCTCCTTCCACTGGACCCGGCGTGACCGGAGCGCCCGGCTGTGACCACCAGGGGGGTTGGAAAAAAAAGGCTGCCGGCGAGGCGCTCGCGGCGCCGCGCTAAGCGGCAAAACACCAACGTGGATCCTCACGTCCACTCTCCATCCCTTCTTCCTCGCTGGAAGACAAATCATAACTTTTTCCTCGGACCCGCACTGGCTGTTTCCCTCACTCCCGCCCTCTCTCTCGCTCATCTTTGCCTGCCTCTCTCACATTCAGGATGTGTGAGTCAGGCCGAGAGGAAGTTTGTAGAGGGCAGATAAAGTGCGGCAATGCCGCTAAAATAATAGCAAAAGGTTCCACAATGTTATTGCTTGATGGGGAGGAAAATGCAGAGGGACTTCCTCCTAAGTGGCTTTGAGTAAAAGGTGACAGACGAGGGGGCTTTTTCCATTCCAAAAACAACATGTGGTGAAAGAAAAACTCTGAAGGAGAACAGTTGATCTGAAAATAACGAGACTGTCACCGAAAAAAAAAAAATTCTAGAGGTGCAAGTCTCTTACGCCTGTCTATGAGGTTTTGCATTGCTTGTTAGCATTTAGCTAAAGTGGCTCATCTAAAGCAATGCTATGCACTGGGACTTTTTTTTTTTTGCCCCAAAATAGTCAATTCCTCAATTAACCTTAATTTGACTAATCTCTTGGAGTTTCCCCGTTCCGTATGAATCAACAACGGAGGAACTTGTGAACGTGTACGCCCAAAATGTTGCGGCATGTACGTTTGACCACAACTAACGACCTGAGGCAATTAGTGGCCTCAAACGATTTCCTGGGCAGACTCCATGAGGACGTGTGTTACCTACATGAGTGTTGCTTGACACATTCCTTACATTCCGCACGTCGACTTCAAAGGGTTGGACGCTAGAAAGCCTAAACAAGTTCACCTCCTCCCCTTGCTACCATTGTGTCACGGACCTGCCATCGGGAACTATTTTTGTTTACTTTACGGCTCTCGTGGTGTGCGTGCGCGCAATCATTTTGCCCCATGGCTTATCATCACATACTTTGGATACATTATGCCTAAAGGGAATGATGAGATGATTAGGAAGAAAAAAAAAAAAACAGTCCTATTAGTAATATCATTTACGTTAAGTGGGACAGAACTAAGGCCAAAGGCAGATTATGCTGAAATGGCAACACAAAGGCTGCAATCTGATTGGCCAAAAAAAATAAATAAATAACATTCACATACACAGGCTGGAAGCAGTGCAAGAGAGAAATACAAAAAAAAAAAAAACTACAATCTCATGGAACTCATAGAGTGGTGCCTTGAGATACAAGATTACACTCTCAAATCATCTTTCCCCATTGAAATGAATGGAAATGCCATTAATCCGTTCCAGCCACCCTAAAAAAAAAAGTGCAATGTGTTATTTCAAAGAGAAAAACAGGAATGAAAAATGAAATAACATAATTAAACAGAATAAAAAAAAAAAATGGGCACACATGCCTTGGCCACCTGTTGGCAGTATAACGTGGACACAGAGGAGATGCCACTCAGTAATAACAGTCATTCTTCACAAAAGATAAAGAATATACACTCGAATGGTGCTAAAAGAGTTCACATCAACCACACAGATGTTGATTATATGTTAGCATTAGCATTAAACTAGCAGACTATTGCCAACAACAACAAAAAACAATGCAAAAGATGTAATTCTCTTTGTGTTAGATTTAGCTTGACAGTACACTTCAATTGAGAGCGAGCGCGAGAGAGGTCTTGAGGAATCTGAAGAATGTGTATTGTTGGTTTGGGGAAGCAGTGGTGGGGGTCAGGCTATTGTGTTGCAAGTTTCTTGGCACCGCAGACCACGGTCCAGCACAGGTCCCCAGAGAGCCGGTGGCACTACATCCAAACAACAGCGTGTGCGTGCGCGCGCGTGCGTGTGTGCATTCAGCCCATCCATCTGTCTGCAGTCAAACTCCCAAACAATCCCATGCATGCATGTGAGCCAGCAAAAGCCTTTGTGGTGCTCTGAACCAGCATCTGCTAACAACAGATAAGCACCAGTCAGCAAGCGCAGTCCGGGGCGGGCGCAACGTAGACTAGGTGATTGTTTGACGGTGGACAAACCAGCTGCAACTGTGCTTCATTTCCAATTAGGTATGATTCCAACTTTCTATTTTAAAGTGGCAAAAAAAAAAAAAAAAAAAAAAAAAAAAAAATTTTACTTCAATAATGTAGCACATTATTGCATTTTTGAGCAGAGCAAAAAAAAATAAAATAAAAAAAAAAGCAGAAAAAGTCATTTCTGAACTAATTATAAAACGACTCACACTCCCTCCCTATAACTTCCAAGTTGGTGCCGCTGCAACCACTGGCCTTCCTACTCATATTGTATAAGTACAGATACTTGTGTAAAAAATAAATAACAATAAAAAAGACTGATAAAAGACTCATAAAACATATTTTTATGTGTGATGCAAACATACAAATCCAAAATATTTTTGTTTTCTAGTACTACTTTTTTATAATGACACTAGCTAGCATCAGCTTGTGTTCCTATAGCTTAGCTAACAAGCAAGAATTAGCTTGTGTTCTATAGCTTATCTAACAAGCTAGCATTAGCTTGTGTTCTATAGCTTAGCTAACAAGCAAGAATTAGCTTGTGTTCTATAGCTTATCTAACAAGCTAGCATTAGCTTGTGTTCTATAGCTTAGCTAACAAGCTAGCATTAGCTTGTGTTCTATAGCTTAAGCTAACAAGCTAGCATTAGCTCGTGTTCTATAGCTTAGCTAACAAGCTAGCATCAGGTCCTGTTCCACAGTTTAGCCAACAAGCCAGCATCAGCTCATTTTGCTATAGCTTAGCTAACATTTTCAAATGTGGAACAAAAAAAAAAATGCTACATTAGCAAACGATAACAGCTGAATTGTACTTGTATGAGTTCTTTCAGATGAGGCCAAAAGCTTCTGCTTTTTATTTAGCCTCTGTCATGGGCGCAAAGTTTAGATCTTTTTGTCAAATGTAACTGTAAAACGTCATCAGAGAAAGAAATATTCAAAACACCTAGTCAAGAAAACTAAAAAATATACTCGAGTAGAGTATTTGTACGCGGTCAGTTGTAAACACGCATCTTCTTCTCCTTCCCACAAACGTTCATAGTTGGACAGGACACGACTAGAGGAAACTGCGCACAAGCGGCGGAATGTCCAGTTGCGGTGGGTGTCTGAAAACAGGAAGGATAGCGGGAGGAACATTTCCAGGTGAAGGCGTCAAAACCTTCCCGACGTTCTTTCCCATCCACAAATGAATGACGGAGACCGTTACAAACGTGTGAAAAAAGTTCACGTGACCACAGTCATGTGGGATGAAATCCGCTAAGTGAGACAACATGAACAAACATGGCCCTTTTTGAGCTTTGCATTCTTTGTCCTCGCTGGCTTGTTTAAGCACACATTCAAAGGGGGGGGAAAAAAAAAAAAGCATCCGTGCTGAAATCCAATCCAAAACGGACCCAAACATAAACCACCGTCCACCCGAGCTTCTGGCCGGCGCATTGAATTCCCGTGGTTTCCCATATTTAGCCGACGCGCCTCCCGCTGGCCCCTTTTTCTGTCGGGAAACCACGATATGTGATGGGAACACGTTGGGTAGGATTGATGGACTAAAGTGTGCATAACAACAGTCAAGAATTCAACTTCAGTCTGATCAGAAACACAAACACAGAAGTCCTACACAACAACCAAAAAAAACAACACTTTTGTTTTTTTAAACGCAACTTAAATATCATAAAAACATTTCCAAGCCTCCTGCAAAACATGATCTTGGCTCCTCCACATTGACATCATCCAGCAATAATCCAAAATGCTGTGCAAGGGTTTGCTTGTGGCTCCTGCAAACTCACTCGATTCGAATGGTTTTGAAAAAGCTTTTCTGGGAAAAGGCACAAAACCAGCACTAGGCAAACTTTGGTGCTCAAAGGCCGCATAAGACTTTCCAAACGGGACAGCTCAGTGATAGATAAGCTTCAAATGTGCACATAAAACAGGTTATTTTTGGTTAAAATTAACACGCTCATTTTTTTTTTAAATCTATAATTGAATTATAATCCTTTGTATTCCATGATTGTGTTGGTATGTGCACTTGTGCAGGTTTTTTTTTTTCCAGGTCCATACTGTGCCCCCCTTTAAAGGAGCACCAATTGTGCTTTGTTCTTTCTTTCTTCTCTTCCTTCTGCTTTTCCCCCCCTTTTTTCCATCTCATAAACTTGGGGTGCCAAGTAAACAACAGCCAATAAATCGGATTCTGAAGTAATAAAAAAAAATGTAGAATTGTTCATTTTATGGGCAAGCTTTGGTGCTTTGATTAAAGTTATATTAAATTTTTTAAAAAATGGGGTAGATCATAGATGAGGTTAAAAAAGTGAAACTGAATTACTGAAAATATATTCTTCATGTTTTCTTATTTTAGCTTTTGTACATTAAAAGCTTTTGTGATGAATTTGTTCCAAAAAGTCAGCAGAAAACTAAATTGTTCAAAAACCCCCCAAAAAAAAAAAAGAAAAAAAAAGTCAATCCAATAAATAAGTTCCAGACAGGCAAAAATATTAAAAATATAGTTATTTTATCGGTAATAATGATAGTTTAACAAAGAGAAATATAAAATGAATATAAATAACTAATAAAATATATAAATGAGCATTAAGTATGACTTGCACTTTTTATTAAAGCAATACTGAAAATTAAGCCAGTCCAAGTTGGTGGCTATTAGCATGTATAAGTTTGTTAGCACCCTCTATTGGTAAAACGTTTATACTGCAGCTAAGCGGTGAATGACGCAGTTTAACACGGACGAAATTTCACAAAAAAACAAATAAAAAAATGTCAAAAAAACAATGTCTGGAAAATGCTGTAAATGTGAAGAAACGAACGAACGCTACACAGATTTATGGCTCCTCAGAGTTGCAAATGCGATTTAGAAAGTTTTTGATTTCACCTCCTGACGGCGAGCTTGAGTATCCTGTAGGAGCCCTTGATGAGGATGAGCGCCTCCTGCCGGCTGCCGTAGAGGGCCGAGCCGTTGATGTTAACGAGCTCGTCGCCCACTTTCAGCTTCTCGCAGCGGGCCGCCTTCCCTCCCTCCTCGATCTGGGCGACACATATGGGGGGTGGGGGGGGGGGGGGGGGGGGGGGATAAAAAAAACAGTTAAGGCGACGGTCTCCATGGCAACCTTTCCTTTCTTTATGGCGCATCTTCAGACGGCCCGCTCAAACTCACATTCCTCTCCGATGCGTGTGCGTGAATCCAGACAGGGTGAGGTCACTTTCGGCATTTGTGAACGGGAGAGAAGAAGAATCGCCTCTCTGTGCGCTTGCCACACATGCACAGGTCAGACGCACCCTTTTATTTTTAATCCAAGCGGTCACTTCGCTTCATTTGTGTGCGTAGAAGCTCACTGCCCGTGATTGTGCCCTGGAAAAATCTGGAAAACCCCACGTTGGCCACAAGCTGTCAGCACTCGGCAATCACCTGACACATACCCACGTACACGCAGCTAACTGTATTTAACAAGAGGCTCTTTCATCACAAACAATCAGCGCCTGTCTGCCGAGTGCGAGTTTGTGTGCTCAGACGGACAGAAGTAACACACAGAACAACTGTAATATTACCCAAACAACCATAGAGTGCAGAAGCCTGTAAGTGAAACCTTGCATTAGCGCGAGGTCGAGGCCGACAAAATGACAGATCCTCGCTCGGGGAAAGTAGTCTGTCAACAGTGTCCTTAAAACTGCTGCGTTAAAAATAACCAAACATTGGTCAAAAATTGGACGGACCTGCTACTTGGATCAATTTGACCCAATAAGAGTAAATAGAACAATCCTTGTTGAAAAACAACACAATTTGGGTTGTTGTTGGGTCAAACTGCACCAAGTAGCGGGTCGGTTAAATAGGAGGGTTTCATATGACGTCATGACAAGCGGCCAGATGGGGTCAGGAAGTAATTTCCCGATAGGAAAGAGCTGAAAAAAAAGTCGAAGTTTTGTGCCTTTTATGGCTCTATCAACTGATCTAATCGAGAAAGAAATAAAAGCTACTTTCGTGGGCCGCAAGTAATAACCCATAAAGGTGAATTTAAAAAAAAAATACAGAAAGAAGACGGCAGACCTGGATTAAAAACCATCTGAAACTACTTACATAGCTGAATAAAACTCTCAACAGGCCGGTGTGTTATTACCGGAAACATAGCTAACCGTGATAATACTAGCCGCCTTTGTTTTTAGCAATGCTAGCTGCATTAGCTATCACAACGAGTGGTTCTTAAATTGTGGTCCTTCTTCCAGGAAGGCCACAACATACGTTAGACCTCTGAGAACGGTTAACCTAGCAAAACGTAGATAATAGCAGGTAAAGTAACAGTTAGCCAGCTAGCTTGTTAGCCTGATGCCAGTGGTACCTTTGTGTAAATTTGAGTTGAAAAGAGACATTTACTCATCCAAACAAAAACAAGACGGCAGTCATTTAGTGTTTCTTTTGATCCGAGTTCGCTGATTCAACCACACACAAAATAGTTGTAAGCCTCCAGGTGTTAAGGTTTTGTGGTGTGGTTGTAGACCCAAAAGCAGAGAAGCGGGGCGAGGAGGAGGAGGAGGTGGAGGGGAAGGGAATTTAATTAAGCCAAAACAAAAACGAACTCCAAAACGTAAGCAAAGAAATACATAAGGCCAAAAAAAAACAAAAAACAGCACAGTCACTCTTCAATAGTCTTAACGCTCAAAATAAAACACAAAAATGCTCTTTTAGTTTAAGATTCACAATTTTGAAGTATTTCCAAAGCAGTGAAGTTTTGGTGAAAACGGAATCACGTGATTGCAACCCACCTATCGTTGACCAATATTGGCTTATTTTTGACCCAGCAGTTTGAAGACTCTATTAGAATGTCAAATGTGTTTATTACACGCACATTGAGAGCCATCAAGCTCATCCATCAAGCATCACAGCTGTCTGCGGTCGGCCGCTACAGGACTAACGAGTTCTGGGACCTCCTCGGACCCCCGCCGGCCCGCCAGCATTGTGCTCCTCCTTTTGTTTCCACCACCTCAACTGCGTATTGGCCACGAAGCAGCAGCGCTTCATGTCAAAGTCCTTCAAGTCTCTCGCCATTTTGTCGAATCAAATCTCGAGTGGTGAACCGAGAATCCACGTCTCCTCAGCGTTTGGCTAATCATCCGTTAGCCAATCAGAAGAACATCTGTAAGCGTTGAGTTCCAACAAAGAAGCCCTCAGACAATCCAGACGAGTCAAAAAGACCTGAAAGTCGTGAGCCCTCCTTGGAGGACGAGAAGAGGAACCGCTGCACATTGGACAAATACGCTTTGGACCTCTGCCCTCCGGCTTCTCCTCCCTTCCTCACACAAGGCCTTCTTTATCAAGGCGGGATGAGGGGAGGGGGCCCAGATGGAAAAAGGAAACGCTCCCACGCTCACACACCGGCCGCAGGTTACGAGCCGCCACTCACGCCGTTGTTTTCTTTTGTTTTTCTTGATGTTGGAGTTGTGAGTCAAGGAAAGTGAGCACTGGCACACTCCCAGCTGTTTACTGACCAAAACAAAACAGCCAATCGCGAGCGAGCTCACTAGGCCACGCCCCTTAATGGCACACGTCAACACATAAACATGTGCAACAAATAGCTTGATGACACTAAAGTATACCCGAAAACCAGAACACAAATCTCAACTTGATGTTCCCAAAGTAGCTCCCGTGACTGCAGCGGGAAGAGGCGGAGTCAGCGGGGTGACGCGCCACAATGAGAGTTTTGTCTCCATTTTCCAGCTCGGTCTCGACTCGGGCCAAACTTAGCCACCAGCGTGCGTCGCGCTGGAATGTCACTTTTAAAGTGGCAATCGACTATACACATGACAACAACCAAAATGTTGGCGAAGCGCAACAAAAAGGAAACGTTCCAGGCAAGAATGAATCATGGCGTCATGTAGGGAAGAGGCTACAGCAACATTTTGCAGCAACACGCGGACCGGACTTCCTCAGAAATGAACTTTATTACAGAAATGTTGATAACCACAATAGCAGGAAGGCAGTCAATGGAGGTACAGTATTAACCACCCCTTCTATAAAACAACTTTTTACTTCAATAAGGAACCAAATTTTACTTGAGCTAAACTGAAGTTGAACTCAAATTACACTTATCAGGTAGTTTATGTCAGGTAAGTTGTTACGAAAAAAAAGAGAGAGAGAGATTTACACTTTGTTTACTTAGCTTTCAGTTCGCTAACAAAAAATATTGTCATGCGTTTTTTTTTTTAATGAGGAAAATAGCATTCCATGATATTGAAGTTTATAAGAACATACAGTAATATAATTAAAGGGATACTTCACTTATTTAGCCCATTATAGCAATAAAAAGTTAATATTTTGTCTGTAATTAATTTGATACTTTCATTAGTTTTCACGTACAATTAGTACCTTTAAAAACACATTTTACAACTTGCTGTCGACTGAAAGTGACATCACAAGGGCTCAGGTAACCAATCACAGCTCACCTGTTTTCTAGGTTTGGTCATGTGACATTCACAAGCTGAGATGTGATTGGTTACCTGAGCCCTTGTGATGTCATTTTCAGTCGACAGCAAGTTGCAAAATGTGTTTTTAAAGGTACTAATTTTACATGAAAAATAATAAAAAATATAACATTTATTATAGGCAAAATATGAATGTTTGACTGCCAAAAATGGCTAAATAAGTGAATTATCCCTTTAAGTTCTACGAAATTATTGACTTGTTTTGATAGCCACTGCTGTTGCAGGCAAACCTCACGTTCCGATAAAATATTTAACACAAATATCGAGTTGCGTATGCCTAAGGTCATGCTGTAGCTCCGCAAAAAATGGTGCGACCAAATCCTGTGCTGTGCGACCAACGAAAAATCTTACTCGCACCAGTACTACCAGTGGAAAAGTTAGTGCAGAGCAGCGGTGTCCAAACTACGGCCTGAGGGCCATTTGCGGCCCGCCGTCCATTTTTTAGTGGCCCGCGACATATGCTAAAAATGGCATTTGACTCAGTTCAAATAAAATAAAAACAAAAATGTTTGGAGATGGTCAAAGTAAGAAGGGAGGGTGTCGAAAAACACAGGTGCTATTAAAGTTCATATTAGTTAACTAAAACTAATGAAAAAACTAAAATTCAAAACTACAATTTCGTTAACGAAATAAAATAAAAACGAAGATGCTTTTTGAAAAAGAAAACGAACTGAAACTACATTTTATGTTTACAAAACTAACTAAAACTAAAACTATAATTATAGCAATAATGTCCTTCGTTTTCGTCTTTGGTAATAACTTTAATTCATGAGCCTTTGGGGATGATTTTAAATGTGATTTTTAGTAGATTTATTTTGATATAAACCGGAATAATGACGTTGCGCCTATGGTTTTTTTCAAATATTGCGCACATGTAATACACATTTAAAAAAAAAAAAAACTAAACTAATACTGAAACTAACTAAACTAAAACTAAGCATTTATTAAATAACTAAAACTAATAAAAAGCTAACAACCCTGAAAACGAATTAAAACTAACTAAAAAAAAAAAAAACAAACTCAAAACAAGATAAAAACTAGTGAAAAATTCCAAAACTATAATAACCCTATTGCCATATTACAAATAAAGTGGTTTATATACTGTAGCATTTTTATAAACAAATAAATTATTTGTACAATTTTTAGGACTAAACACAATTTCCTATTCATAACATTATGTGGCCCTTGCGTACTTCTGATTTTCTGTATGTGGCCCTCAAATGAAAAAGTTTGGACAGCCCTGGTGTCGAGCCTTGTGTGTTGTCGTCCAGGTTTGAAACGGAGCCAAAACGAAGGCTCTCAAATTGAGCGGAACCTCGGCTCGCTTCATCCAGACGCCGCCCGGGAGAAAGCACTTACGGCTCCAGATTACAGAGAGACACATTCCAGACCCACCCTGACACGCACGCACACACTTTTTTTGTCACATGGGCGGCATAAGGTGCATTTCATCAACCTGCTGTCTCGCTCGCTCATCATTTGTACACAAACAAACGGCTGCTTTTGCTTAGTCAGGACAGTAACACACACACACACACGCACACGCACGCACTGGACAATAGCATCACTATCTGATGGCATCCTCATCGACCCCCCACACAGAAGACTGACTGGAGGCTACTTTAACTGGAATGTCGAGTAGTGATAGACCGATATGGTTTTTTCAAGGCCGATACCGATACAGATTATTTGTCGTCAAGTAGGCCGATAACCGATATTTCAAGCCGATATTCATTTGCAGTAAAATGGGGGGGGGGATTTTTAAACTATATATAATTTCTCACTGAGTAACAAATTCATTCGAATGTAGCTCATTTGGGGTTTTTGTTAGGGTTCGTAAAAACGTTTCAAAAAGATTTTCGCGGTGAAAAATGGTGTGAATATGTTCCAAATGTGTTTACGACAAATAACAACTGACTGCGAACGTCTTACAAATCCTGATGAAAACCCCAAATTCGCTACGTTCGCAAGTATTCCCTGCTCAGTGAGCTTTATCGGCCTTCAGATTCAAAAAATGGCCGATGCCGATATTTGTCAAAATGCCAAATATCGGCACCGATAATCGTCCCGGCCGATTATCGGTCTATCCCTAATGTCGAGAGTAAAGCGCGCGCAGCCACAAACATGGTGGTGCTCGGGTTGCCCACCTGCCAACATGTGTCCAAAAATTCTTTGGCACAATCCTGGGTTTTGTGTCAACATTGACAGCAGCAGAAAGGAGAGAAAAACACGAGGAGAGGAATGCGCTTCCCCCTCACCGGTGATATCTCCGTGTGTGAAATCTTCCCACACTTTGCATCCTTTCCACATCTTATTGACAAAACTGCAACAAGTTTCCTCCAACGATTGGTTACGCACGTTCAGAAAGTCGTGTGTGACGCACACGCTCCGCCACGCTAATTTGTTGTGCTTCTGCTGGAATGTTGACCAAATGGCTTATATCCTTCTGCCGTCTTGTGTGAGTGAGGAGGCCCCCCCCCCTTCTGTGTGTGCGTCTAATTGCTGGACTCTCACACAGAACCAGAAGAGCTCACACAAGCCCTCAAACCTTCTGAGCTTCACATAGCCACGGGACACACAAAAAAAAGTTTGATTTTTATCTCTCCCAGTCACATTTTCCCAGCGGCTATGCATATGTGTGTGAGTTTCCAGTTGAATGAGCTATGCTTTTCCATTGCCTGGCCCGGTGAATGTGAATGGAGGCGCAGGCTGGGCAAAATGTCCGCCGCAGGCACACACATAACATAAACACCTCGGCCACCCGTACAAGAACACACAGCAATAATTACTGGCGGTAAAAGTCAAGCACGCACTCTTTTTCGAGCAACGTGACAATAAGGCCACACAATGAGGTCTTTTCGACGTCATTCGTTCACTTCCTGTCATATCTAAGATTTTTATAGCCGCACTATTTTGTTGTTTTGACACTTATTCATCATTGTGTACAAAATTTCTAATTAGCTTCACTTCAAATAGCACAAAGATATTGTGACAGAATCAACATGAACGTCATTCCCCATCCATTGACCTTACTTAAGAGAATAAGTTGATGTCAGAAACACGTTTGGAAAGTTAAGATAATGCTAGCTAGCTCTCAGTTTAAAACAACAACAAAATGCAAAGAATAGGCATTACGTATATCTATTCATAAAAGAGGCAAATGATTTTGTGTTTACAAGTTTATGTGCTGCTTCACCAAGTTATCCAAATTGTACATTATTGACAGTATGTTAGAGGTGCAATTGCAACAATCAAATCATGAATCCACAACTAAACTATCAAATTAATTGACAACTATTCTGATAACAGATTAATCGCTTCAACTAGAGACCAAGCTTAAACTTCAAATTGTTCAAATCTTCAAAATTCCGGCCTCTCAAAAGTTAATATTCTCGGACGACTGATTATCTTTGTGTTTTGTTTTCAAAACAAGACAATTGTAAACACTGCTTTTACTTTGGAAACAAGATCATCAGTTTTGCGGATTGTCAGAGATGCTATGGACCACGCTAGTAACTGAATCAGTTTATGTTTGTGCCTATTTGGGAAAAGGTACGGAAATGTTTGTTTGTTTGTTTGAATTGGACGAACTGGAGTACATTTCAGACTTTTATACTTTTATTTTTAACTTAAGTGAAGGAGTCGAATCAGTACTTTGTGGGTTTTTTTTTTTGGTTTTTTTTTTATTTGTACTTTTACGAGCTCTGCAAAACAACCGCCGCCTACGATGCAAGTGCACAACCTACTCCTTAATGCAGAATTAAATTCGAATGGAAGCAAGAGAGCTCGGTTGGGCAACAATGCAAAAGACGAGCCATGCAAGTGTTTGCGAGAACGCGTGTCGGACTCACTTTGGTGATGATGAGCGGCTCTCCGTGCTCGGTGCCCCCTTTGAGGGTGAAGCCCCACGGCGCGCCGCCGCTCAGCTGCACCTGAATGCGGTGGAAGGAGACAAGCTGCTCCACCGTCTCCATGCTGCCCGCCGCCGACGCTTCCCCATCTGCGCCGAGGCCACAATGGATGCACTCGACGCCGGCCTAACCAACAGGCGCGAAGCGGGGCGGCTCGAAAGAGTGGGAGGGACTTTGGGCGAAGTTTGGAGAGCCAGTGTGTAGCCCCGCCCACTGCTTGAACCCATAGTGATAAATAATTAAAAAAATATATATAAAAAAAAACATGCATTCTTTTTTTTGTAGCGTATTCTATCCACACTAATATTATCAGAAATAGAAAAAAAAACAAAAATGTATCTTTGGGCCACACGAAGGCATGGGAGGCTCGAAAATATGAAAAATAATTTACTTACTTCTTCCACTTGAGGCCGCCACGGCACAGAAACCTTTACGCACACTTTACGCACGGGTCACGTGGCTTCACAGCGCTCGATGGGCGGCTCCCTCCCCACCCGAAGGGTTAATTGGGGTCACCGTGAGTCGCGGGAGTAGACGAGTCCACTATGGCGCGTGGCCAGGTGAGCCTGCAGTGAGTCGCGCCTGCGGCCGCACCGACGATGGTCGCCGTCTGTCGCCTCCTTGGTGGAGCTCACTAGCGCCCAGAGCATTTCGTGCCGAAAATGCGCGGCCAGCACCGCGTCTTGGTCCTGGCCTTGGCCCAGGTCCTGGCCCTCCTTGCGTTCCCTCCGTGTGGGGTTGCGGCCGGGTCCAACATGTCTCCCCGTCGCGGCAAGGACGCCGAGGCCCAATTAGGCGCTCACCACCGGCCGCTGACCGACGAACAGAAGGCCGACCAGAACCTGCAGTTCATGTTGAGTTTGTACCGCAGCGCGGCGGGACCGGGCGGTAGACCCAAAGAGCACCGGAAGTTCGGGTCCAACACGGTGCGCCTGCTCAGACCCTCCGCGTCGTCGGTGCACTACCTGCCGGCATCCAGAGGTAAGAAACGTCGTCATGTTGATTACTCAAGTAGAAGTTTAGATATTATTTTAGTGTAAGTTGTATCAACTCGAGCTTTTTACAAGTAAATGTATTTAACATAAGAGTGTGACGATATTTCGATATTGTGCTACTGTGTCCTGATAGATTACCGATAAGTCCACTATAACCGCTCCATTGTTCATTACTTATTGAGCAATTACTTGG
This sequence comes from Festucalex cinctus, assembly GCF_051991245.1. Lineage (NCBI taxonomy): Eukaryota > Metazoa > Chordata > Actinopteri > Syngnathiformes > Syngnathidae > Festucalex > Festucalex cinctus. The sequence continues at coordinate 19,330,693 of NC_135426.1, forward strand.
CGGGCCACTTGGGGGCGCGCCTCATAAGAATGGCGGGAAAATAGACAGAAGTCTTAAGTCGAAGAAGACTCATGAGCTTATTTTTATTTATATATATATAACATTATGTATTATATTTTTATATTACATTATGTATTATATATTTATTTTTCATTATTGTAATATGAATTATTTTTCATTTGACTTTGTCATTGTGGTAAATGTTAATTGTAAAATTGGTGAAAACGTCAAAATACAAATTAAAAAAATTATTTTATTTTTATTCATTTTTTGATTTCTATTTTATTTATGTATTTTTTATGTATTTATTTTTAGTGATTTTAGTTATTTTATGATTCGTTTTATCTGAGATTATCGTGGCTTTATTACCTGAGCAACATATTGTTAATCGTGCTATCGTCATACCGTGAGCTAATCGTTATCATGAGCCTTGTATCACATATCGCATCGTATCGTGTAGCCAGAGGTGAAGATCTCATTATTAGTCTTAACATGTATTTTTGTTGTTGTTGTCTTGAAGACCACCATTACACCTTCAGCGTCCAGTACCACGTGGATGTGCTTCCTTCGGAGCAGCTGATCCGAGCGTCCTTCGTGCACCTTCGATCTTCATCCGCCGTCCCGTCGCCCCGCTGCCGCGCCCGGGTCACGTGGCCGGGCGAGCCGAGCCTGGTCACCACCATGGAGCCCCACCAGCGCTGGACGGAGGCGGACGTCGGCGCTCGGGTCCTCCTAGGAGAGGACGCCGGGGGACACTTGACCCTAACCGCCCAGTACTGGTGCACGGAGCAGGAGCGGGCCGGCGGCGCTCCTGGCCGGTGGCGGGGGGAGCCCCACCTGGAAGCCCCTTCGCTGCTTTTGTACCTGGAGGAGGAGCGGGCCGGCCAGGACTGGATGGCGGCGCAGCTGCCGACGCCCGAAGGGGGAGCTCTCATGAGGCGCCTGAGCCGCTGGCACCGCTTCCTCCGCCGGCGCCGCAGCTCGGAAAGCTCCCCGCCGGATCCTCAGCCCACTCCCGCCCCCGCCTCCGTCATCGCCGACATTCCCGCCGCGGCGAAACGCAAAACGGGCACGCCCAAGAACCGCTGCAAGCTGCACTCCTTCCGCCTGTCCTTCGACGAGCTGGACTGGGGCCACTACATCGCGCCGCCAGTCTACAACCCGCGCTTCTGCCAGGGCGACTGCCCGCGCGTGCTGACCTACGGCTACCACTCGCCCAACCACGCCATCATCCAGACCATCATCCACGAGCTGGGGGTGGGCGACGTCCCGCCCCCCTCCTGCGTGCCCTACAAGTACATGCCCATGAGTGTGCTGGTGGTGCACAAGAAGAAGGTGGAGTACAAGGAACTGGAGGACATGGTGGCCGAGTCGTGCACTTGCCGCTAGCCGCTAGCCTACGAGCACTTTCCACGTCAACGCGCTCGGCGGTGTTTGGACTCTGCGCTCATGCCGAGACGAGAACGTCCACGAGTCGTCATCACTTTGTGTTCAGCAGTGAAAATAAATATCGCTAACTTGCTCCAAAGCGTTCCAAACTCTCAAACATTGAAAGCATGTCATCTTGTCCGCCGGTGCCGATCCAATTGCCGAAATGCTGTTTTGTATTTTTGGCTTATTTATTCAACACGGGATGATGCTGATAAGATGATTTTAATGTGTCGGATGTGAAGCTCAAATCATCGATTTTGTACCTATTTATAGCAGGAGGGGGTCGTAGAGAACCACACAAAGGAGGAAAATGTTAAGCAATGCAATTTTTTTTTATTCCAAGTGAAAATGAATAATAAAATAAACTGCATGTTTTCTAAAACCTAAGCTCTTTTGTTGTCTTCACGAAAGTTGAGTCCCAGATTTGGACATGTGACCAAAGTGCGCAAAATCAAATCATTTTCTCAGCATTTTGGGCTCTTTGCACAAATCCACTACTTCCTGAACTCAACACCAGTCCTTCATTTCCTGTCTTTCATGAGTGGACAAGCTGATTAATCCAGGTGTGCCTGATCTCAGTAACTACAACAACATTGGGCGGACACACCTGGATTAATCAGTTTGTCCACTCATGAAAGACGGGAAACAAAAACGTGCTATTCAGTTCAGGAAGTAGTCGAGCTGTGCAAAGAGCCCATTTCCACTCCTGACGTTCTGAGACTTGTTACGCACTACCATTGACAATCCAGAAGAGGGCGCACTTGTAAACAATATGAAGCCTGGAAACTGAGGCGCACCCGTCATAAATTTCACCTGGCTGTTTCGTTCCAATTTTAGTACCTGCGACCTCAAATATTCTCTAACCTCGAATGACCTTTTCTCCATTTACTCAATGTGAAAAGTGGGCTTGTTGAGTTGAATGAAAAGCTTTTATTCGCTCGTGTGAAGGGCAACAGGTGCAACGTGTAGTTTAATTGTTCTAATCGCTAAACGTCGCTGTGCACCGTAGTTGGCAATCACTAATTTAGTGCCATCAGCAGACCGAGATTGGTAAAGTCACAGGTTAAAAAAAATCGGACGTCATGGAAACTTTTTGCATGTAATTTTGCCGTTCTAGCTGCGTTAAAAGTTGCAACCCATTTCCGCTCAAATATCTTCCCAAAGCATTATTTGGCAGATCAGTAGGTCATCGAGATGTTGGCACGCGTCTCAACACGCCTCTCCATGTCTGCCCAAGCACACACACACGGCAAAGTCCACAGTGGCATAATCTCCCAAGGCTTCCGCGAACAAGAGTTCTGTGAACCTGCCAGCTGGTCAGATGAGGTCATGTCTGCATCTGTTTGACGGGACAGCAAAGTTGAGCGGCGCCACCCGGCGACTGTCTGGGTTTCCCGAGTCTCCCATGCGAACAGATAATGTGAAATGCCAACAGACTGGCCGTCAAAAACGAGTATGAATGGTTAGCATTAGGGCTGCTTAATTATGAAGAAAATATTAAGATTTTGGTAATAATTGAAACCAAGATTAGGACGATTATTTTTTTAGTAAAAAAAAAAAAAAATGTTCAAGAAGTATTATGACAAAATTCTTAGAACATAATTATGCATTTTCCTTTAGGATGAAACATTAAATTATTTTAAATTTTAAAATGGTGCAAATGTATACATTTAAACAATTAGTATTTATATATATATATATATATATATATATATATATATATTTACAATTATGCTGATTTGTTTTAATCGTGGAGTGTAATAATTGAAATTGTAATTGAATTTCGATTAATTGCACAGCCCTAGTTAGCATCGTTCTAAAACCGCAGCTGAAGCCAATTAGAAGGAAAATCCGAGAAGAAAGTAAACAACCAAAATGGCGGATAGTGATAATCTTTTTTTTTTTTTTTGGTCCTCAAAACTCATTTTGACCTCCAGAAAACTTACCTTCTCGCAATTTTGTTTTATTTATTTATTTAAATCTTATTTCATAAGCATTCCATACAGTAGAGTAGTTGACCGTATAATTTCATGCAGGGAGATAGCGGCATACTATCACGTGCAAGTTATGTCAAATATTTATGAATGAAGAAAGCTATCTGGGTTTACACTCGAATAAATTGTGTTCATTCCCGCCATTGTAGAGTGACGTCACTCGTAGTCCGTCTGTGAATGTCCTTTTGTTTTTTCGACCGGAAGTGGAATTTCCGAGTTCAAGGGGACGTTGCGTACACACTTCCTGGTTTGAACTCGGAAAAACTTCTAACCTCGAATGCAGCATTATTTGGTCAAGCAAGAAGCATGTCTACAAACCTTGATTCGAGACCCCAGATTCGAACTCTGACCCTTTAACTGTGAGGAAATTTTACCAGAAGCAGACGGGCATCGACTGGCCGTTTCTTTATGTCCACAGAACGGGACTCAAAGTCCTTCGTGCTGCCCTAAAATGTTTTGCCAAGTGTTTGCGCTGAAGGCCAGTCTGAGTCAACAGTCGTTCTTGCCAAATGACAGCGCCACCATCAGGCGGAGATGTGGCGCCGCAACTTTGGGCAAACGTTCACGCGTATGCTTACGTAACACGCACGCCGACGTATATGTTGGCTGCGTCAGGTCTGACCCATATTTTTTGTTTTTTTTAGTAGGTTACGTCTACGTTAGGTGTTGGGTGGTGTTGTATTTATTACATTTAGTTTATTTTATGTACATATTTATTCGTTTTTTAAAATGAATAATATGTTTCCTACTGCGCATGTCACGAGCAAACAAAAACAAAGTTTGAATAAAGACGAACATGAATCCTGTCCTTTTAACAACATTTTAGGGTTACACTACTTTCAAGTACCTTTACTTCGACCCAAGTACAAAATTTGAGTACTTTAGCCAAGTTTAATCCAATCCAATCCACTTTATTTCTTCAACACATTTTATAAACAAAGTGCTGAACACTGAGATCTGCACACTATCATACACATAAATCTAGTAAAACCAACTATATATATATATATATATATATATATATATATATATATATATATATACACATATATATTTTTTTTTTTTAAACAGTCAATAAAATACGAAAATTCAATAAGTAAAATAATAAAAATAAAAATACATAAAATAAATATAAAAACACAAACGGACCCAGAGGACCACACAATTCACACTAAACTAAAAGCCTAGACTTAAAACACTCCACTGTGGGAACAGTTCGAACGTGAAGAGGCAGGTTGTTCCACAGCTTAGGGCCAACCACAGAGTTTAAGCGGCCTCATGCACGTGTGCAGGTGTTATCTTTGTGCGTACATAAAATGAGGGTAAAGTGTGTGTTTGCAAACACTAAAGTCCCATTTAGGACACAGAAGTGATAACCCGTGCAACCCCCCCACCTCTTCCCACCCCCCCCAAAAAGGGAGTGAGCGGGTGATGACCCAGCACAAATGTGACACAAGCACACGCGCACACATGCCAGCGTCTTTATAAGGCGGTGCGGGCAGTCCAAGCTGCAGCCGCCACTCAGAAACTTCGCTATAGCTGCGACTTCCAAGCGAGGTCCGCGAGCAGGCTCACGTCAGCTGTTATTTATTTTATGTTTTCATTTTTTTTTTTTTGCAAGTGTGAATGAATATGCAGGAAGACGGCGGCATCTCTCTGAGGAGAGTCTCGCTTTGCCTGCTGATGCTGATCCTGCTGCTTCTGCCACAGCAGGTGAGTCCTGCCCGAACGGGCCTGAATGGAAAAGTCGTCGGGTGCTGATCAATTCTATCTGCGTGTGCCTGTGACAGGTGAGCTCGGGTCCGGTGGCCGGCCCGGTGCAGAGTCCACACCCGTCGCACAAGAGAGTAGCCCGCATGAGCCCGCTGTGGAGGATCATGAACAGCAAACCTTTTGGTGCTTTTTGCCAGAACAACTACGAATGCTCCACCGGAGTTTGCATGTAGGTACCTGGAACCTCGGACATCTTAGTAAGCAAATGGAGCCCGCTTTTGCTCAAAATTGCAATTTCGAGAAAAGTTGAGCTCCATTTGCTTACCCAATATTGTGACATGAATCATATGATTCATTTGCATTTTGTGCTGACATTTATGCGATTTTGTGGCCACAAGTTAGCTATAACATGCACTGCGCATATAAAGTCTACACACCCCTATTCAAATGACAGGGTTCTGCGATATATAAAAAAATGAAATAAACATAAATCATTTGCAAACCTTTTCCACAATTAATGTGGATTTTAACTTCCACAAATCAACTGAAAAATATTTTCAAGTGGGGAAATAAAAATAAACATCTTAAACAAGATAACTGGCAAAAGGCTGACATTAACTCTTTTGCTCCCAAAAACGTATAAACACGTTCTATTTTAAATATTACCATGCTCCCAAAGACGTATTTACACGTTTTTTGTTTTGTTTTGTTTTTTAAATGTTTTGGGGGGGTTTTCCCTTATGTCAGAGCATACAGAAGGCTTTGACACAGACAACGAACTGAACAGAATAATAATGGCAACGGTAGTCGTTACAAAAACGGCCAGAAGTTGGCAGCAAAGAGCCATATTGCAATAAGTTTTAAAGAGATTTGTGAATAATGATGAAACTTAACTATATTCTAATGCTATTTTCTGTAAAATGGAAACAGATAGAAATATACTTTTTTTTTCCTGATGAAAGAAGAGACTAATCTTTATTTTGGTAGGTCCCGTGTTTTTATAGCAATAGAACACAATATTCTGTGAGCCTTGCAAAATCAGTCAAAATCCAGTAAAACGTTCAAGCTACCAGGAAACAAAAAAAATTTCAAGGAAAAGCCTACTAGAACATCTGAACTTTATTCTGAGTTCAACAAAGACACTTTAAATGCTGGCAGGTGTGTGCCGCTGACACATTTAACCTAAGTTGGAAAGTTATGTCAAAAGGTTTTCTTTTTAAAACTGAGTTGTCATAATCACATATGTAGTGACAAAGGACCGCCCCCAAGGGCCTCGAATCCTCTTTTCAGCACAAATGCTAAGAAGAGTGATGAAATTTCATTGAATCTTTGGGAACGGCGTAACACGCACGGCCTGAGCGAGACATTGATTCAACAAGTCTTTGTTGTTTTTTCAGGATGGGACGCTGCTCCATCCAAGAGCGGCCAAATTCGAAGCCCCTCAACGACTAGACGCGGCTGAAGATGGGATGTTGTACTCAAAATGACACTTGATGCCTTTGTTATGTTCACAATTCATGCTTAATCCACTTGTGATTCCTCCATATTTTATTTATTCCACCACATTCGCTCATCACACATCAAGCTACACGATTCTGCAACGCGTTATTAGCACGATTATTCGAGAAAAGACTTGCACGTGGATGTGGTGCACTTTGATGAGGAAATGAAGCACTTTTAAAAAGCCAAAATATCGTTGTACTGTTGGCTGTAAACTCTGTGTTACAGCTGCAATAAAACAAACTCACTAACACAGTATTCAGACCTTTGTGTTGTGTCCTCTTTCGCCACTAGATGTCACTGGAGAGACGCTTTGAACGATTGACGTTAGTATCGCATATAAATATATATTAAAATATATATATATATACACGTCCATGAAGAGCGATAAAGAATATTAAATGTTGTCTAAATAACATAAAAACAATGTTCAGAAATAAATAATTAACGCGCATGCGCAGTAGTTGGCATAGACGCGACTCTTCGATGCGTGACTTCCGGGTTTGCTCTAACCTGACACATGTAAATTCTCTTGACTGCAGCGTCGCGAAAACACACGGAGACGCTGCTGCTTGTATTTAGGTTTTGTGTAACCGACGCCAAAAAAAAGTACACGTATTTCTAGAACATCAACTTACTTCACTCCGCAATGTACCAATCACAAGTTACTCGGATTCAGTTACGCAAATGGTGCTTTCGGGGACCATCGAAATTCAGAAAACTACAACGAACACGTGATATTTTGGAAAATTTGTTTACTATTATTTCTACTCAAGTAGTTTTGCGAATATAATGCCCATTCATCAAGTGTGAAATTAAACAACCAAATAGAAAATAGATCTCACATTTATTTGACTGTTTCTGAAAACATGTCTGTGAGCATTTCCGCTACCTGAACAGTCCATTACAGCCAATGACGTTGCCCAGCTCATTAAAAGAAAAAGAAAAAATCTATAATTATTGATCCTTGGAGTATTTTAACAAAGCATGCCACAGAAATTAAGACACCATGGACAGCTTTAATTTGGGAAAAGGTGCATCATATGTTTGCTTGAACGACACAATAACCCAGTCCATTACAATAAGTTCATGAGTGATACTGCACAAAAGAGAATGAATACACTTGTTAGTGTAAATACATTTCTCAAATCCGAGACCAATACACACAAATACTATATACATATGCAGGATATTCATAAGACGAAACCCTGTATATTTGACAGTTCTGCTTATTTTTTTTTTTTTAATGGCACACATACAGCTCGTTAGTATTGACACATCTCTGCGATGATTTACCACGCAAGTATTATTTAATCTCATGAAACATAAAAACCATAAAACACAAAAAAAAACAGGCATGTCATCGTAAACATTTATGACAATTAGGTTCATTCTGAGATTTAAAAAGTACTATTTACTACTTTGGAAACATCAACAGTCTGTTCTCAATGTGTTCAATTCATGCATCGTCACACTCGTGAAAGAAATCCGCACACAAACAAACGCACGCACACATTTTTTTTCTCTCGATGCTTTGTTTTCGATGAGCTTCATTGACAAATAAAAATACAATATAACCTTAAGTTGTAATTTCTTAGTGTTAAATCCTGTTATGTTTGGAACAGAAGCACTTTGTGAATATTACTGGACCAGATAAATGTTTAGGAGTGCATCCATAAAGTGACACGTGTACAACAAGCGCTGAAAGTTCTCAAGTGACCATTTGAAATTGCATTTATATAGAAACTAAATTTTTCTCCTCGATGTGCTTGTAAAACAGTGACAGTCGTACATGTTAAACCTGTGCAATGTTTACGTTCGCATATCTTGATGTGTGGTACTCACATTTCCACACGTGGTCGTCATGCTTGTTCCCTGACAATTGGAAAACAACATTTCCGCCAGAAGGTGGCGACACAGGCCCATGCATAATGGACATGACTTGTAGACTTCACACTTTGGGACGCAAACTCTTCATTAAAAATGGTTATATAATAAATGAAGGCATGTAAAATGTGGTTGGGTAAAGTGACAAACATAAAAGGAGATTTGACTACGTTAACATTGGATAAAGAGACAGACACTTGATGGACAAACAAAAAGAAAGCAAACCTGTGATTGGCTCAACTTGGCTTTTCCCTCTTTAGTCCCAGTGTAAACAAAGAGGAGCTTCCGTCTCATTTTGCGGTCTCGCAAAATCATGGAAATGATCCGAATCAAAAGCGGGGACGTCTTCGGGAGAAGAAGTGCGGCTGTCTCGTGTTCTGGCCACACAACGAGCCCGTAAACAAAAACAGTGCAAGTCAGCTACTGGCTCGGAGATGTTGCAAATGATTTCCAAATGCTAACGCAACTTCCAGCAGCAATTATCATCTTCATCACCCGTTGTTTTTTTTGTTTTTGTTTTTTTTGTTTCTGGTCCTTATTTCTTTTATAATTGCACACAAACAATACAATGAAACGCTAAAAAAAAGAGGTGAGTTCATTCCTTCAATAGGTTGGGGTAATGTTGTTGATTGTGTTTGTGTTATGTGTGATATTTTATTTTGTGGTGTGGCAGCCATAATGCTTCCTTCCCTACTACTCCCTTATCACTACAAAGACATGTTAAGTGGAGTCAACTATTTAAAAAATCTCTACATAGTGATTAAAGAGTTCGGATTTTTTGACATGAATCTATTTCATCCTCACCTCCAGTGTGTGCGATTAGCACTAGCTTACCCCTGACAGCGTTCTGTGACGAGTCCTGCTCCGGTGTTGTACAAGAGGAAAATAGTCCGTTAAGTTGGCTGGGGCCACCTAAATAAAGCGTTTTTCTTCTAAAAACAATTTGTGTTCAAAAGAGTGATACATTCGCACACTAAACTCCTTTCTGAAAAAAGGCAGACGCCATTACCGCCGGACACTACTTTTCTGTTCGTTCGTATCACTGCCCTGTAGACAGCTGTCCTTCCGCCTTGAAAAATACCAACAACTTGTAGATTAGTGCGCGTCTATCAGCTGTGTGCGGGGCTCAGCGCAGTGATACTAACGAATAGAAAATTAGTGCCCGGCGGTAATGGAGTCTGACTTTTTTTTTTTTTTTTTTTTTTTTTTTAAGGAGGGAGTTTTGTGTGCAAATGTATCACTCTTTTGAACACAAATTGTTTTTAGACGAAAAACGCTTTATTTAGGTGGCCCCAGACAACTTGCCGGACTATTTTCCTCTAGTCCATCACCTGAACAGAACTCGTGTAACAGAACGCTGTCAGGGTCAGTGCTGATCGCACACCACTGGATGATATATAGATTCATGTAAAAAAAAAAAAAATCCCAACTATCCTTATAAGGAGTAGAAATGAATGATTCCCAACACAGATTCGGTTTTCCACGTCCTCATGTACTTCATTTCCCCTCTTTTCTTGAGTTTGCTGCGTGCAACTTCTTCCTCCATCTTGGCACTGTGCCACAGCAAAATGGCGCGGCTGGATAATGTCGACCCCCCCCCCCTGGCGTGCGCCTACAAGGCGGGCAGGTGGCAGTACGCCTCCAGTGAGGCCAGCAGGATGTAGACGAGCCAGAGCGACACGAAGAAAAGCGACGTCAGCACCTTGCAAGTCCTCGGGCCGCCCAGCTCGCCGCCGGCGGCGGACGGGCGCCGCCGGTAGAGCAGCGTGACGACGCTCAGCGACGCCAGGATGGTGAAGAGGGTGACGGAGAAGGCCAGGTTGCCCGGGTCCACCCGGAAGGTCTGGCCGCGGGCGTGCCAGGCCACGGCGGCGATGGTCCACGCCACGCCGATGCCCAGGAAGACGTTGACGGCGTTGGAGCCCGTCACGTTGCCGATGGACGCGTCGGCGTACTGGTCCTGGATGGCCGCCACCTTGCTGGCGAACGTGTCTGGGTGACGCATGACACATTTCGTTATCCTACCGGTGTGCTTGACTGTGAGTGGACCAAGCTTATTCTAAACTAAAACTAATGAACAAACTACAATTCAAAAAACAATTTCGCTAACAAAATGAAATAAAAACAAAAATGCTGAAACTACATTTTATGTTTGCAAAGCAACTAAAACTATAATTATAGCAACAACAACAAGTAAAAAACTTTTTAAAGGTACTAATTGTACATGAAAAATAATGAAGTTACCACATTAATTTTAGAAAAAATATTACCTTTTTATCGCTCCCATGGTGTTTTTTTAAATACTGCGCACAAGTAATGCACTTTTTCTAAAAAAACAAAAAAAATAAAAAATAAAACTAATACTGAAACTAACTAAACTAAAACTAAGTATTTATTAAATCACTAAAATTACAAAACAAAAAAACTTAAATTAAAACTAACTAAATTAACTCAAAACGAAATAAAAACTCAAATGAAAATCCCCAAACTATAACAACCCTGCTGCGTATTGTTACGATCTTTTGCCACCTCACCTGGCACCGACGTGCCCAGCGCCACGAAGACCACGGCCGTCACCGAGTCCTTCAGGCCCACGGTGCAGCCGAAGTGCGACGCCAGGTCGCCGGTGACGGCCGTCAGCACGCCGATCAGCGAGATGGACACGATGAAGCAGGCCCAGCCGTTCCAGTACTCGGTGGGCGGAACGAAGGCGAACAGAACCTTCCAGAAGACGGTGAGGAAGTGCATGATGTAATCGAAGCACGACGGCAGCCGCTCCTCGCCGCTCTCGTCGTCGTCGTCGTCTCCTGCGACGCCAAAAATATACTTCAGGACTTTTTAAATCGGAATTCATCGCATGGCTTCAATTGTTAACTCATAATTAAGCGCTAATTTATCTGTACAATATATTTTCCAAGTTTTCATACCCTTGTTCATAAAAGTGGAAAAAATGTTAAACTAATAGAAATATGGCTTCATCTTTTAGTCATTGATACAGTATTAGCAATAATTCAGAAAATTTAGTTAAAGGGATTCTTGACTCGAATCATTTTCAGCACTAAAAAAAATTATCTTGTCTATAATTAATGTGGTAACTTTATAATTTTTCATATACAATTAATACCTTTAAAAAGTATTTTTTCTACTTGCTGTCGACTTATGGTGACATCACCTGTGCTGAGGAAGTAGGTAACATAACGACCAATCATGGCTCAGTTTACGGACCAAACCCAGAAAACAGGTGAGCCGTGATTGGCCGTTACCTACTTCCTCAGCACAGGTGATGTCATCATCAGTCAACAACAAGTACAAAAATTACTTTTTAAAGGGATACTTGACTCAATGATCAATTTTCAGCAGTAAAAAGTGAATATTTTGTTTATAATTAATGTGGTAACTTCATTATTTTTCATGGACAATTAATACCTTTAAAAACAAATGATTCCACTTGCTGTCAACTGATGATGACATCACTAGTGCTGAAGAAGTAGGTAACGACCAATCATGGCTCAGTTAACTGACCAAACCCAGAAAACAGGTGAGCCGTGACTGGCCGTTACCTACTTCCTCAGCACAGGTTATGTCATCATCAGTAGAAAAATTACTTTTTAAAGGTATTCATTGTACATGCAAAATAATGAAGTTATCAAATTCATTCTGGACAAAATATGAACTTTTCACTGCTGAAAATTGTTCAATGAATCAAGTAGCCCTTTAAAATTAAAAATATGTATTTGATTTGTGTTGAGGTATTTTTTTTCTGCCACTAGATGGCATAATTGCATTTGTAAGACATTGGTGACAGCTCAGTGCATTTTTCTTTTCGTATTAATGCTGTCTAATCTTTAATGTGAAGTAACTTGTGAAATTGTGCAATATATGCTGTTAAATTTATTTCTGCTAAATTTGGACGTGTCAGCTGCGTTGTGACTGCAATTCCCCCACTACATGCTTTCCATTAATCGCATTGTGAAAAATAAAGGAACTTTAAATTAACACAAAACTAACACAAATTTTTTCCTAATTTTTCCCAACTTATCTATCGTATATAACACGATGTGTTCGTGTACCTGCACTGACAGTCACGGCACTAACAAACTGCTCCCTCCAGCTGCTGCTTCCCACCACCAAGGCGAGATTTGTCTTCTTGATCAGCTTGTCGACTGTACTCTGCGCACACACCCAAGCCCATATAGGCGAGCACACGCATGCACAGCGGAAAAGAGCAAAGCAAGAGAAATCTCCGGTTGTTAAATCACTCACGGAAGCCTTCCCAAAGAGCTGCAAAATTCCGTATATCAATAGAAAAGACCAGGAAATGGCGAATGTACGAGTTTGTATGCACAAGCAGAAAGAGCAAAAAAAAAAAAAAAAAAAGCATGCGAGTGAACAATGAAGACAAAAGAGAGACAGAGATGGACAACCTTGCCACGCTGCTCCAAAAGCACATCCACTGCTCTCTACACGCACACACACAAACACGCACACGCACACACACACACACACACACACACACACAAATAAATAAAAAATGAGCATAGAATGACACATTTTAAGCAGCCTGCCATTTTGTTCAAGGAGCGTTGTACTACACGTGAATATTTTATAAATGACCTCACGAGGTGACAACTGGCATGCTTAAGCACTCCAACCAACACTTCGAGTGGCCCCTTGATTCATGAAAATAAAATAAAATGAAAAGATTTTTATATAGACATTTTTATACATGTATTAAGAAATGTATTATAATAAATGAAACATTTTATCATCACTGCTATGTTAAAAACACTTATGTCCATTTTTTGTTTTTTTTGGGATGCTTGCATTAAGTTTCATCCCTAAAACGAAAATATGTAAAAAAAAATAAAATAAATAAAAAATGCCATTTTAAAATAGCATTTTTGTCATGCTCCAGCAAATGGATGGATGGACGGACGGATGGCCAGACAGGCGGATGGCGCACATATTAAAAGGACGGTGAAGCGTTGTCGCCGTACCTTAAACTCGTAGGACTCCTCGATGATGATGTGGACTTGCGTGTGTTCGCCCAGACTGGGGCAGCCCATCTTGGCCACCTCGTCCTCTTCCGCACCCACCAACGGTTTGTTCTCATTCGAGTCTCCTGATCAAACAACAACCACCATCCAAACGCTCATGTAACTGCATGACATAAGAAGAAGAGAAATAATCTCCTAATTTCTCCTTCTAACGTCGACTTTGGACACACGCACCGTGCTTCTGTCCAATCTCCAAGAGAAGCGGCTCGCCCAGCTCGATGCTGAAGGTCTTGTTCTTCTCATACTCCTCGTCGTCGATAATCCTCACCTCGATGATCTTCCTGCGCGAGACCGGACGCTTCATTAAAAGTTTGACACACTCGCTGACGACTTCGTGAGCCATCTGCCGGTCCGATGATGTCATAGTACGCATTGTCATCAACCCACTTCACAATCTGTCCACGTTCACATTTGATTGAGGTCGTCGCAAATGACTTTCTTCTGATCGGCTGAAAATGTAAATATTCAACTGGAACACTTTAACCAGTGACTTTACCACTGCTAGCTAGCGTGGCTAGCTTGCTGCTGTTAGCTAGTAGTCACCGCTACACGCTGACAACAGGCACCGTACAGTACGTCAGCATAGTTATGTTTTAGTGCTTTTACCTGGAGCTTAAACGTGACTTCAGAACTACGTTTGGTGCATTTATATTGCCATTGTTCACAAACCCCGAATAGAGGAGCACGCCACAGACCATAGTATACATGCTTCCGGTAACAACTTCAAAATAAAAACATTACAATGCATTCATCTACATCTACTACTTGGCAAGGTAAGGTTTATTTTGGAATTTGGTTTCTCACAGCCCCGTGTACTGTCATGCATACCTTGACTATCTCAGCAGGTACCCGAGGTAGAAATGACCAGGACTCGTTTCAGCCCTAGTAGTATTTGTAATCGTGGAGGGCAATAATCGAAATCGTAATTGAATTTCGATTCATTGCACAACCCTATATTCAAGAGTAAAGTGTGAGTTTGAAAACGATACATATGGATGAAGATGATTTGTTTTGATGTTGCTCTGCATTCACTTCCTGGCTGCCATTTTGATTTAGCACCAGTGGATGCATGCGCGTACGCAGCAGTCGGGAAAATGTTTTCTTTAGTTGGGATGATTTATAGACACACTCTTGTTTTACTGTTTCTGCTTCTGGCTGGTAGACACGCTCACACACACACTGCTCACCTCCAACTTTAAACTGACTGTGAAGAGGTAATATATTTTGAACAGCAGCTGCATTTCCATATTTTCATGTTTGTTCTGTGAGATTTTATTAATATATAATGGTCATCATTTGGTCGCATTTTTGTTTTGTTTGTCCAAACAGATTTCAGCTTCTGCGTTGCTATGTCAATTTATTCTGCACACGATAAGTAGCGCAATGTGACAGCTTCTTTAACCAATCACATTTGTCCTCGCAAGCCCAGCTAGCTGGCCGACAACAACATCAGCATTTTTTTTCGCCCTCAGAGCAAAACTGTTCAACTAGCAAAAGGCATCTGCACAAATAAATACACCTGACTGATTACAGGGAGTTTAATGGACAACTCTCTCTCTCTTTCTCTTTCTCTTTCTCTTTCTCTCTCTCTCTCTCTCTCTCTCTATACACAAGCATCTCCCACTGCGTAAAAATAAGAGAGGCTCTGACTGGATGTGACACAAATACGTTTGTGTGTCCCCGGTGCTGCAGCGCATCATCAGGCCAACTTATGCACGCAAACATGCTCTTTCTTTCGCCTCTAATCTTCATCTCAACGCAGCTCCTCTTCCTCCTCCTCGTGTTGTCGGTGAATATAATAGATTGCAAAGTATTGCCTCCTCCTGTGATTTAAAAAAAAAAATATATATATATGTATTTTCACCTGTTTTCTGAGTATGGTTACGTTGGCAAGTTGAGCCATGACTGGTCGTTACTTGAGCCCTGAGCAACATTTTCAGTTGACAAGTAGCAAAATGGCTGCCCCCTGGGATTAATACAGTGGGGGGTGCCTAGAACATATTATTGTGAAGAAAATGTCTGATGAAGTCAGTGCTTCTCAATTATTTTCTGTCATGCCCCCCTAGTAAGAAAAAAACATCTCGCCCCCCCCCCCCCTCCCCCCACGCGACTATAAATAGTATCATTTGTTAGTATCATAGTATCATAGTATCATTCAACATCTCCCAATACCCCTACACCACCGAGCGAGTGCTCCCTGCGCACACTCTGCCAGTAATGAGAGCGCCACTGCCCCCTAATGTAGTGGAGGTGCAATTGCACTTTATTCTAGGACAGTAAAAAAAAATCAAAATAAAACAATAAAAAAGCATGTTCCCCGAGGTCAAACGCTCCCCCCTTGATGGAGCCTCGCGCCCCCTTGGGGGGGTCGGGGGCCTCACTATTTGAGAAGCACTGGACTAAGTTAGCTTCCTAAAAAAAGAAATCCCAAATCCTCGCTTCTGTTTGCGAGTGACTTTCTTTGTGTTTGCTCCGAGGCTGAGCTGCTCCTCCAAAGTAAACTCCCCCAAGTCTAAACAGCAGATGGAAGACTGAGAAACAAGTTTATCCTCCTTTCGCTGGGCCATCGGGCGCACACGCGACACTGAATCGGAACCCGGGATGAGCGACAATCAATTAAGACGGATGATGAACGACATCAACAACAGAGGGCCGGCACTTTGGTTAAAGGTTAAAGGGTGGCCACTCCCCATACTGGGGTGAACTTGAGGTCACCATGGCAACAAGAAAGACAACCAGCCAGTATGCATAAAATATTTCAAATGATTGTTACTGAGATGAAAATGGACACACAAAGGGATGAGGACACACACACAGAACGGAGACATGCACACCCACACACACACACACACACACACAGAGTGTGAAACTGCGAAAACGATGATGACTTTAAGCTCCTTAACGCTGACTGTTGTGACACGGGTGGGATGAAGAGGTCTCCCCGGACGGAGAAACGAATAAACGAATGGAGGGCGCCATCTTTGTGTCGCACACGCGCAAACACAAGATAAACAAGACATGAAGAGAAAACATTGTGAATTTCTCCACACAACTTGCCAGCATTAATGAGCGTGCGGGAAAAAACAACATTTTCCCGGCGGCGGCGGCCGACCACTAACGGCCAAATCAAGCAACTTCGGTGGAGCTTCACGCCCTACTTCCCGTCTAATTAAAAAGGCGGCTCGTTTTTAATTAGCGGATAGTCAAACTTGAACGTCGGTGTCTTGTGAGGTAGGAAGATTTCACCGGAGAGCATTAGGAATCGCCATGGCAACGGAGCCCGCCGCAAACCACACACAAATCACGAGTTTTATCGGTTCCGTAACCAATTAATTCAATGGACAGCATTCCTGTCTACAGGTTTTTACATCAAACCGAAGTTGTAATTTAGGGTTGCGCGACATGCAATTAACAAGAAGTGGCAGAGAAGGTCCCCTACTAATTATCAGCCAATCGCAGTTTATTCATTCATTGATATTTAATTCTATTTTGACATTTTTTTTAATTTATTTTGACATTTGTTTTTCCAGATTTATTTAATTTTAATTTTTTTGTATTTAAATGTACTTTTATTTATTTAGGGATATTTTTTGTTGTTGTTTCTATTTCTATTTATTTTTTGTACTTAATTTTTGAATTATATTTTTATATCCATTTTTATTTTCACTTTTATTCATTTATTTATTTAGTATTTTATTTTTTTTTAATATTGGCAGATTTGGTCCTCCATTCCTTCCTTCTCTCCCTCCCTCCCTGGTGCTCCACTTACTTGTTCTTCTCCCTTGACTTCTATCACTTGAATCTTGCGCCAGACTTGGAAAGGGAGCTCATTCAAACAGAGAGACCAAACAAGAGATGTGACAAGTAAACACAAGCATTCTGGAGGGCCGGGGAGGACGAAGAGGAGGAGGAGGAAGAGGAAGGGGTGGAGGGTTTGGGACAATGACTTACGACAGGGGTTCTGAAGCCAATGAAATTGAATTAAGGCAACCAAAAAATAAAAAAAAAATCACGATGTATGCCGCCATAAATGTTAAATGTCGTCAACTATGTTTATTTTTTTTTTTATTATTATTATTTTTTAATCAATGGGCAGTACAATGTCTAAGTGGCGCGCTACCTGGTCAATGGTTTGTGGAATCAAAAACACCCGCTAACTATGGCCAGCAGATGGCAGCATCAAGGTGTATGAGATTACAATGAAATATGACGGAATCTGATGAAATAGAACGTTTTCAAGGATGACATGAATGAACAAAGGCTTTATCACGTTAAACCTAATTTACAGAGCGCCACAAAACTGAAAATGTATCTTTTCACAAAAAGCTCGTTTTCTCCTTATCTTTTCAATTTTCCCTCAATGTCACTCAAATGACCTATTTTCAAATGGTGATTACGAAAGAACAGAATAAGTTAGAAACATGCTTTGTTTTTCTAATGAAAGAATGGAACGCGATCTTTCATGTGGTACCCATGTGTAGCAAAAGCACACAATATTCTGTTTGCCTTGAAAGATCAGTTAAAAAGATTGAAAATCGACAGGCACTAGGAGTTTTTTTTTTTTTTTTTTTTTTTGTTTTTTTTTTTTTTTTAATAGCATATGGCAGTAAAAGAGTTAATGTGAAAATAGACTGAAGACACCATGCAAGTATTTAAGAGTAGAAGAGAGCACTTGAGAAAAGGACGAGATGACTAAACAGGAGGGAGGATTAAATTAAAGCTTTCTCACTCCAGACGTTGCCTTCAGCCACGCCTTACTTTACTTTTATTTTCTTGCAATACATTTCAAATAAAACCCAATCCCGGCAACTGTCTCCAAGACGGTGGCAGCACTGTCAACCGAATCCAAAGCGATTCTCAATGTCTTCTCCTCAAGGAGCGAGAAGCGCGTTACGGAAGAGTGTGCTCCAGAGATGATGACAAGTCAACGCTGGGGAAGGATAAAAAGAGCAAGAGCTCACGGGATATCGCTAATGAGGGAACATTTCAAGCTTCCTTAAAGGCCAAATGCGCACTTGAGCGCACGAGTGAAACGACACACAAACAATGCGATGTACCCAAATAAATGAGACAAAAACGCAAAGCGAGTCGCAAAAGTAGTCCGAGAATGAGGGCACTCATAAAACTTGAAGATAAGTGCCATTTAATGTCCTGCCAGAAACACACTCGTTTTGAAGCTCGACATGTACCTAATGAAGTGACTGTTAGAGCAACATACATCCAGCCATTTATAAAATTCTACTAATTAACATCCAGTGCTGCACAAATAGTACTAGTATCGCACTTAACTCATTTGCTCCCCAAAACGTATAAACACGTTCTATTTTAAATATTACCATGCTCCCAAAGACGTATTTAGACGCTTTTTTTGTTTTTTATGCTAGAGCATACAGGAGGCTTTGATGCAGCCTCTGAACTGACACTTGGAGAATGATAATTATTACAAAAACTGAGTATAAGAGATCAACCAGGGCCATGTTGGAACAAGCTGATTTCCCTACTGTTTTAAACAGATTTAAAACTTACCTATATTCTAATGCTAATTGCTGCAAAGCGGAAACAGATAAAAAATATACTTTTTTTTCCCTGAAGACAGAAGAGACTTAATCTTTCTTTTGGTAGGTTACATGTTTTTAGAGTGATAGAGCAGAATATTCTGTGGGCCTTGCAAAATCAGTCAAAATCCAGTAAAGTGAAGGGGGTTGTTTCAGTGAAAATTGCTGGGAGGGAATGAGTTAAAGAGACCCCAAACAATTCTTGACAATAATATGTTCTATGTGACCTCACTAGTCTAAACATGACATTCTGATTAATATTACATTTTTGGAATATGAGTTATGCAGCAAAATCCAGCAGTTATTATCCAACTCAGGGAGCAGGCATTTTGCCACTTGCTGTCGACTGAATGATGACATCACAGTTGCTCAGGGCTCAGGCAATGACCAATCCCAGCTCACCTGTTTTCTGAAGCTGAGCTGTGATTGGTCGTTGCTTGAGAAACTGTGATGCCATCTTCAGTGGACAGCAAGTGGCAAAATGGCCTCCCCCGAGCTGGATAAAAACGGCTGGATTTTGCTACTTAACTCATATTCAATAAATTGACTGCCATTGACGGAAAAAGACGTCAAATAATGCATTTTTGCTGGGCTGGCAGTGAATGTGTTAAACACAATGTGCCAATATATTTTGTGATTATATTGCAGCCTCCTTTTTTCCTTTTTTTTTTTTTTTTTTTTAAGGCAAATGTTGCTTAAAAATCCATCAATTTTGGTTACATCTCATCTTAAGTCATTGACTGCCATTGATGGAAAAAGACGTCAAATAATGCATTTTTGCTGGGCTGGCAGTGAATGTGTTAATCAGAATGTCATGTTTAGACTAGTGAGGTCACATATTATTGTCAAAAAATGTTTAAGGTTGACTTCCAATCAAGTTTTGCCTCTAATTTGCCACTCACATGGTCTCATCGTTTTTGAACTCCAGCTTGCCCGCCGCCGGCTCGTAGTCGTCGCCCGCCCTGGCCGTGCCGTCCAGCGTCCGGTAGGGGACGGCCACCAGCCCCCGAGCCCCCGACGTCCGCAGCACCTTCACCTCCATCACGCCCACGCTCTCGCTCACCCGCTGACTGGTGCCCTCGAAGGTGAAGATACCTGAAGAGCAAGACGAGGAGGAGGAATAAAAGCTCTTGATAAAAGGCGATCAAAGCGGGATAGCGAGCGAGCACCCCCACATCACAAGGATGGCTCCCCCGTGTTCTGAAAGTTGTGGAGGCTTTGATGACATCCCAGCTGAAAAGCCGCGATGGTGATCAAACACTTGTTATTCCACAGGTGAATCACCAATTAAAAAAATGTAATCATCTTCCTGTTTGGCGTTTGCATGTTCCAATGATGGGAAACTGAAGCTTCATGAAGCACTTGCAATATATTTTTTTTAAACTCCTCTAAACGGTGGTGGGAAATTGATTACATTTCGACTCCAACGTTAAATTAAGAGCACCAACTCCAGGACTAAAAAAAAAATAATATATCGCAAGTGCTTCATGAAGCTTCATTTTTCCCATCACTACCTCCCACATTCTAAAAACATGCTTGACTAAAGACATGAAGCTGACATGAGCTCAAATGCTTCTTTGTCTTTATCTGCTCTGTGATTGGCTGATCTGTCAAAGCAGCGCCATACCAGCGTGGTCGTCATCGTAAATGGTCACCGTGGCCGTGTGGTTGTCGCCCAGCACGGCTTTGGGGGCGGAGCCAGCGTCAAGGGGGGAGGTGCTGATCTCGGGGTAGCCCACCAATCGGGGGTTGCTCAGGTGCACGTAGAAGTACTCGTCCTCCTCGAAGATGTCGTCATCGATCACCCCCACCGTGATCTCTGCCAGGAATTTACAAATGTCAGAATACAACCGGAGGGGAGGGGCATTCATTTCCATTTTCTACCTTTGAGGGTTTCGCCCGGTTTGAACAGAAGCGTTCCTTCGGCAAACTCGTAGTCGGAGCCGGCATTGGCCGTGCCGTCCTCAGTACGGTAGTCCACCTGGAGGCGGGAGGAAGACGTGGGTGAGACACGGAAGCGAGGAATGCACCACAGCGTTTGGACGTCTGTCATCCCGGGCTCACCTTGACGGTGATTCCAGCGTCCCCCCCATGTCTGGAAACGGTCAACTTAAGGGAGCCGCAGTTCTCAAAGCACTGATACAAAGCCGGCTGAAACTCCAGCCTGACAGTGTGCGGGTCGTCTTCTTGGGCTTGGGTCTCATGGCTGCTCACCACCTGTGGAGAAGAAACTTCATGAGTACGTCATTTTTGTACGGGGTCGCGGTCAGGGGATACGTATGGAGGACCAAAACTGCCAAAATTCTAAATAAATAAATGACTAACAGTGAAAATAAAAATGGATATAAAAAAAATCCAAAAATTAAATACAAATGTATTTATGTATGTATATATATATATATATATATATATATATATATATATATGTATTGTTTTTTTTGCTCCTTTTATTTTCATTCATATTTATTTTTTGGATATAATTTTCAAATTATATTTTTTTATATCCATTTTTATTTTCACTTTTAGTCATTTCTGTATTTATTTACTCATTTATTTCTTTTGAATTTTGGCAGTTTTGTTCCTCCACAGATACGCTGCCGACCTTGCGAGCCTGGTCAGCCGCGTGCTTCTTGAGGATGTTTCCGGCTCCGATCATCATTCTGGTGGCTTGGATGCGGTAGAAGGCTCGGCTCTTCTGCTGCTGCATCAGAACCTGATTGACAAAGGCCACAAGTTTTTTGGTCCAGGGATCACTATGAGTGTAATTTTTACCAAGGACCCTCTCATAATCCTAATGTGAAACTCATTATTTTTAGAATGACCTGATAGTTGGCCATCTCAATGAGTTGCTCCATGTCTTTATCGGGGTGCCGCTGCTTGAGCTCCTTCAGCGTCCTGGCCATGTCCCGCCGGGCCTCGTCCTCCTCGTCCTTGGCCACGCCCTCTTCCGTCAGTCCGCCGTCCAAGGCGCTGTGGCAGTTGAGCGCCATCTGGCCATCCAGCTCCAGCATGTCCATTTTGGTGAAGCCGCCCTGGCCCAGAGCCCCGCCCACGTCCGCACCCCCTTCCGTCTCGATGATGACGCCTCGGTGCTTGTCGGCGCGGTAACGCTTACGGGTGTACTTATAGAAGAGGAGGCGGCGGTCGGCCACCCAGGCCTGGACCACGCAGAAGGGGAAGAAGAGGAAGGTCAGAACTGCCTCCCATATCTAGGAAAAACATAACAAAACATGTTAGTTTTTTTTCCAAGAGAACATGTATTTCTGAGTTCAGCCTGAAATTTGAATATTAAAAATAAAGCAATTTTTCCTTTTTGGTGAAAATAAAAAAAAATAAAAAAAATAAAAAAATAAAAAATAAAAAACACAGAATAAACTCATTCAGTGCCAATGACTACCATAGACGTCAAAGATGAATTTAACCCTTTATTGACTACATTTTTGCATTTTAGGTCAAGGGATTCAGCGGCCTCACCTCCACCTCGCCAGGGGAGAAGACGCTGAGGATGAGGTACAACCAAATGTAGGCAAAGATGCTCCAGGCGGCCGTGACGAAAAATACCCGCAGGTGTTTGATCTTGCGCGTCTCACCGTCGGGCACCACGTAGACGCACAGCGCGATGATGACGAACATGTTGAAGGCGGCGCTGCCCACGATGGTGCTCGGACCAAGAGCGCCCGCAGAGAAGTTGTGGCCGCACACCTGTAGTTTTGGGAGCCGTAAAAATAGTAAGTGCCGAGTACTTGCGCATGACTCCTGAGGTACGCTACTTGCACAATGATCTGTGCTGCAGACTACTTTTGGCATTTCTGATTCATGGAATAACCTGTAGCATGTGAAGCATCGACAATCTCTACAGTCAGTCAGCATCAAGCATTGCTTTTGCCCAATTTCCCAGGAGACCGCATGCGGTCATGTGTAAAGCCGGTTATATGCTGACATTTTTCTTCCAGACCCACCTCGATGACGGACAGCAGGATCTCAGGTGCGCTGGAGCCTAAGGCCATGAGGGTCAGATTGGAAACTGTCTCGTTCCAAATCCGGACTGTGGCAGTGGTGGTCTCGCCGTTGGGCCTCTTGATGGTTATCTCTTTTTCCTGGGATGTTATGACCTGCAGTGGGAGGGGACACGTTTCATGAATCCAACTATTATGCGTAGACGCTTTGCACGCTTTTAGCTGAGAGGCGCTGACCTCTATGGAGGTCATGAACCGGTCCGCGATGATGCTCATGCCCAGGAACATGTAAACGAGAGCTACGAAGTACACGATAGCCCGAGCCACTTTGTCCCCCACTGACGGGTTTTGGGGGTTCCACACAGGCAGCAGCACACCTAAAATCAAGAAAAACAATACAAGAAGGAAGTAGATATAATAATGGAGGATTGTAACCTATTGCCTAATACATCCTGCACTAATCTTGTAAATAATCTACCAGAGCGAGCTCAGTAGCAGTTTATTAATGATCAATTCCATATGGTCACACATGCATCAATTATAATGGTAATTATGGTAATTATTTAATTTCACCCGTTTTGGATTAAAGAACTCAAAATGTTGGGTTGGTTCATTTTTTACTCAATTGAGTTGGGTTATTAAATTGACCAAATTTGGGTCAAATGAATGACCCAGAATACAACCCAACAAATTGGGTTGCTTTGTGGGTTATAATTTAATCTGACCAACGTTTTGGATTAAAAAGTTGGGTCGGTTCATTTTTGACCAAATTTAACATTGACTCACATTGGGTCAACCAAATAACCCACAAAACAACCCCAAAAAATTTGGTTGCTTTGTGGATTCTTATATTTAATAAATCAAAAACTTGGGTCGGTCCATTTTTTCACCCAATTTGGGTTAATTTTGACCCAACCACTTTAAAGAGTGCATCATGTCATTTAAAAAAAAGAAAAAAAAGAAAGCCATACCATCCTGACACGGGTCCCCACCGGCAGAGCAGTTTGTCTCAGGTGAATGCGCATGGACACATCCAGCGCAGGACAGGAGCACAAGTGAAGCGGCGCCCAGTAAAAGAAGGGAGGAGGAGGAGGAGGAGAGGGAAGCAGGCGGGGGCATTCTGACGGTTCCGCACGACTTCCAACTGGACTTACAAGATGCCAAGAGAGGCGTTTGAAACCTGGAAGCAAAACAAAACAAAAACAGACAAGGATGAAGGCGACCCTGTACCAGGATTTTTGGTTCCGCATACAATATGTATTACAATTTCTTTTATATCGATTGTCATTCTGTTGTAAAAAGACTAATGCCATTTGTTATTGCTTTAGCTCAGTGCTTCTCAATTATTTCCTGTAATGACCCCCCTAGTAAGAATAAGTGACTGTTTCAACACCACCGTTTGTTCCGCCATGACGTCCGCTAGCCATAAGTTGAGCTACACTGTGTTTGTTTACGAACTTAAAGAAAAGAGACTTCTAGTCCCCTACCTTCACGTGGGACGCCTACTAACCACCCCATCATGTGATATAATTGCCCCGGCGTTTTTCTGAACAGAATGACAAACGACACACAGTCGAGGGACTCTGTCCTTCTCCAAGCCGTGCTTGATTTACGACTTCATTAAGATGTGCGGCCCCAAACTTCTGTCCACAGAGCGTCCCACGAAGGACAAAGCAATTGAGTTTGGATTACACCCCCGCCCCCGCCACCCCCAAGGCACTGGCGACTCCGGCTAACTCCGGTCCTGCGGCCCCGCCGACGCGCACTCACGCTCACTTCACATTTCCGCCGCCTCTCCATAATAAATCCCTCTCTCCACATCCTCCTCCCGCCCCCTCGCACTCACTCGCTCGCGCTTTTTTTTTTTTTTTTCACACATCCACTCGACCTTATTGCGCCTCGTAGGCTGTCAAAATCTGCACGCCAATCTGTGGCCACAATATGTGCCGTTAGAACAAGAAATAACAAACGTCTGCTTAGCGCTGAGTAGCCTATGTAATCGTCCATTACAAATCTGGATTGAAAAAGATAACGGTATCCAAAAAAAAAATAGCATTATAATGTTTTATTATGTGTGAGTTTAGATTTGATAGAAGCACACATCAAGTAAAATAAAAGTTATTACATTTTTGTCATCACACTCCAATTTGGACCTCTTCATTGACGTTGCTTGCTGAGTCATATCACATCAGCTGCACTTTGCTCTTCTGCCTCGTTTGACACCACGAGTCCACACATACACGCGCGCACACATACAAAGACGCACATATGCACACCGCCAAGGGCAAACGCCGTCTGAGGGTTAAATGAATCTTGATTGGCTGCATCTTGGCTTTGCTTGTTTCCTCTTGAAAAGGCATATAAGACCACGAGGAAGCAAACATTTGCCTGGCTGCTATTTTCATTCTGCACTTTTCTACCACCTGGAATGAGAAAAACAGACTGGATTTGCTCAACTTAGTCTGAATAAAAGACCAGAAGACAGAAGGTAAAAGTGTCCAAAATTAGTCTGGAAATTCATTTTTCTTTAAATATTAGAGTTCTTCCCATCTCTAAGAATCCACAGGTTAAACCTTGTTTGAGTTTTGATGTTTTTTGTGTGACTCTAGCTAATCAGACCTCATGTTTATCAGCTGTGCATGTGTGGCGACTATACCCAGAGCGTCACTGAAGTTTATTTCCATATCACTGCCTTTGACGTCACATTTGACTTTTTAAAAGGACTTGACTTACTTGGGGTAATTGGTAGCTCAGCAAGCTCATCTTCATCCCTGACATTGAGATTTAAATATTTTAATCGTATGATTAAATAGCTGTCCATGAGAATATTGCTGTTAGCTTTAGCTTCTGTAGCTAACATTTTCTAGCGTTTTCCTTTTGTCAGCGCTCAAACTGCTCGCTTCTTTTTTCTCGTTACTTGGGGTAATTGGTACCTCAGTAAGCTCGTCTTCATCCATCACGTTGAGATTTCAGCCTTCTTTTATCGTATGATTAAATAACTGTCCATGAGAATATTGCTGTTAGCGTTAGCTTCTCTAGCTAACATTTCCTAGCTAACATTTCCTTTCATCGGCACTCGAAATACTGTCTTAGCATTTTCAATATCAATTCACCATAAAATAAATAACCTTTGGGAGCAGAGCTCACTAAAATTTGTCTTCTCACAGCGCCATCTTTGTTACCATCGCCCCCGGGGTTCGGCCATTTTGCCACTTGCTGTCGACTGAAAATGACATCTAGTGCCTAAGGGCTTAGGTATTGACTGTCACGGCTCACCTGTTTTCTGGGGTTGGTCATGTGACATTCGCAAGCTTAGTCCTTATATAGGCACAGTCATGTCATTGATGATGTCATTTTTGACAAGGCAAAATGGCTACCTACTGAGATGCTTGAAAAAATATTTTTGACTAGTTCCTTTTTAACTAGTCCTAGTGGACCAGTTTAACTAGGACGATATAAGGTTACTCACACATCTCCATCAATAAGAACCAAACAGAAGTGAGAAAGCCGATAAAAGCCCGTAAGGGTACTCGCAGATTAAAAACGAGTCAAGTGTGGCTCAGTGACTATCAAGATGAAGTGACGCGTAATTAGCCAGATCGGAGGGCCGCCGCGATAGTTCCCGAGCGGGCCGCCGTTATCCGGAACTGTCCGAGCCGGTTAGGGAGGCCGCCTAGTCTGTTTGGCTGTTCAAAGGCAGCTCAATGCAAGACTAAAAACACTTTTCATTCTCCCACATTACCTTTTTATCCCAAATATTTGATACTGTGTTGCCATTTTCTATGAAAAACCTAGCAAAAAAAATGCCGTTTTTTGTTTTGTTGCAACAGATTAATGGATGCAACTGCTTTCAATTCACACTGGGTGCGTTGCGCGTTTGGAAGTCTGGACCGGCCTGACCACAAGATCACATAGGGTTCACGTTGGAGACTTGAGTTCATGCAATAACAACTGTGTATATAGAGTCCTATTTTGTAAACAATAGCCACTCTTGCCTGTTGTCACATCGACACGCTTTTTGGACATTATTTCTGGGACTTCTACCATGGCAATTTTACCATGGGTAAGTAAGTTTTGTGTGTAGCCCGTAGGCCCTATCTTATTTTGAAATGACTTGGACAGAACCATCAAAAAACCCAAAACAGGTCACATTACTGCCTATGGGTTAATTAAATAGTGTTATTTTGTCATGTTTAATTTATACTGAGCTCATTTTTTGTCTTAAATGTCAGTTTCATGTCATGCTATGTAGCTAGCTAGCTTCCCTCTCGAAAAAACGAGTTTGCAAA
Source organism: Festucalex cinctus (assembly GCF_051991245.1). Lineage (NCBI taxonomy): Eukaryota > Metazoa > Chordata > Actinopteri > Syngnathiformes > Syngnathidae > Festucalex > Festucalex cinctus. The sequence continues at coordinate 19,358,075 of NC_135426.1, forward strand.
CCGTTTTATTTTGAAATATACCGGATTTACCTCGATGCGAAACGCCCGACTTCCTGTCCGGCTCGTGTCATTTCTTCAGCTTCATGAAAATCCGCATGAGACGTGCGGAAAAAATAGAACGCTTGCGGAAACCTTACGCATCGCCGCAGTCGTTCCGCACCGCACCGCAGCTGGTGTGAATTGACACGTAGACTTGATTGCGTTCTATCCTTGCGGCGTTCACACACCGCGTCTGTTCCGCAGCCGATGTGAATTGGGCTTTAGTGTGTGTGTTGTGTACACATACATGCAGACGAAGCGTGGCGTGTTGACGCACGGAAGGTCAGATCAAGCTAGCCGCACTGTTTCCTGTTGTATGTTAGCATTAAGCTAGCAGAGGCTATGTAGTTGTTTTAATGATAGTTTTTTTATGTTTAGTTAGTGAAAAGGAACTTGAAGCCTCTTTTCTGAAGAATTGTTGAATAATTGAATCTGCTAATCTGCCGCTTCTTGTGCCACCAAATTTATCTTGGGTGCTGTACATATTGAAAAGTTTGACTTCTTCACAGGATGGAAAAATACTGGGAGGAAAATGTAAATCCCCAAATAAAGGCATCTTCCCTGGATGTGAGCTTACAGAGTGATGACAAAATCTCCCACTTGCTATTCGGCTTTGAAGTAATTTGTACGTAAATAACAACAACACCGGGGCCATAAATAAGACCAGTTTGGCCTCCAATCGCCTTTCACCTTTCAAAGTCCGGCCGACATCTTTTGTTGGAACCGACGCCTTCCGCATCACCCGAAGCGAGGCAGCTGGAGATAACAACATTGTCAGCATTCGTTCTCTTTGTGCGGTTGTCACCGGGCACCAGAGGATGACCAAGGAGCCGACTGCACGATTCATCTCCGCCGATGGCTCACCCTGTCGCTTTTTACAAATCCAGCATGCAAAGAAGAACCGACTTGTTCTTCTGCTTACTACTCAGTAAGTTGCTGTAATCGCTTTTTTTTAGTCTGCATGTTCACACTGCAGGCAAACGAGCATTTGCCGATCAAAGAGATTTCCGAGCCCCGACTGTTCGTCCGCACCGCCATCGATCGGATGCGCCGCGTCCATTCGTCAACCGCGGATTTCCGACAAGGAGCGTAAATTCAAAGAAGGAGTCGGCGAAATGCTCGTTGCCGGGGGCGACGGCTCAACGACTTCAAGCACTTGATTCATTGTGAGCCGGTCCTCTTTCCATTTGGGGAAGTCCTTCCAATTAACGAGCCGCGTAATCACAATTGATCCGGCGCTGGGATTCCAATATTGATCGGGATCCATTTGCGGCAAGCGACACCAGCTAATAGATTACATATACGGGACAATCAGTCAACCGCATTTCAACTCAAACTCGTTTAATCATGGATCATTGTTGAAACATCGTCTGTAAGTGACTTTTTTTTTTTTACATTATTACATGTGTAATGTAGATACAATGATGTATATGTGAACTAAATAGTGGTTAGTGTTTGTTTACCTTCAATGGTAATCGCTAGCACACTAATGTTTTAAAATTATGTTTTAAAATAATAATAATAATAATGTAAAATGTTATTGGGGTGGAGAAGGGGCAATTACTCGATTGTTCAATAGAATAATAATTAATATGAAGTAACTTGTGAAATTGTGCACATTTTTAAAATTGTAAAATTGTAAACTTGACCCCAGTCTCCACAAATATATGCATTACTATTAATTACTGCTAAATTTTGAAGTGGACGTGTCAGCTGCCGTGTGACTGAAATCCCCCACTACTTTTTTGTAATAACTACCATTGCTTTAAGTGACCTCTTCAGGTCAGAAGCTGCATCAAAGCCTTCTGTATGACTTAGCATTAAAAAAAAAAAAAAAAAAAAAAAAAAGTATTAATATGTTTTGGGACCATGGCAATATTTAAAATAGAACGTGTTTATATGTTTTGGGGAACAAATGAGTTAATAATAGTAATAATATTAGATAATTCGACAGCCCTAACTCACATACATAAAAACAAAAAACACACAATCAAGCTGACACACACAAATAGGAGCCACACTGATGAGCAAGCGTGGATCCATACTGGCGTGCAGCATAGGGTTCAAAGGTCGCAAACGACAACAACACAAGCACAAGCCTACTTCACAACCTGTGCGCGTGCGTTCGCGGCTTCTGTTGGCCCACACGAGCCATTTACGCTATTTAAACCGACGGATTCACGGGGGCGAAGAAATACATAAAAAAAAAAAAAAAAAAAAAAGGTAAAGCGCAGCTGAAAAGCAATGCACAAAAGGGTTGCTGCACTGCACGCTTGCACACTCACCGAGTGTGCGCTGAGCGGAGCAGGTGAGTCACGCTACTGTGCACATTTGGAGGTTTGCACACACAAATAGGACGGATCCTTTCAAAAAACACATGGCGGTTTCCTCGTAAAACTTTCCCTTTGAATTATAAATATATAGTTTGGGATGCTCGATATCACAATTTTTCACACTGATACCAGTATGAGTACTCAATTCCTGAGTAGTCAGTGATAGAAATACAAACCACGAGTACTTTTGATACAGAAAAAAAAAGAAACATGACATATCCTTTTAAAGAAAGACCGATATATCACAATATAACATGTTTCCTTACAATTGCATGATCGTAAAGCGGACGCAACAGAGTGGCTGTTACTAGTATCGGCCACCGTCGTGAGTAACTGATACACTGATAAAACTCCAGTTATCGGCCCGATACCTGATATCGTTACCCCGGGTTTTCACCGGATGCGGTTGCGGTGCGGTTGCGATGCGGTGCGTCTTGACTGCGTGCTCCGGACGGGTCAATTTTTTTGTCAATCCACACACAGCTCCGCACAGCTGCGGTCCGGCAGCTCCGTCGCCGCCCACTTCCCAACGTGTCTCGTGGGACCGCGCGCGCGCGATCATGTGGCATTTCACAACGACAAACATACAGAAAGTCTGTGCTCAACAGAGAAGCAGAAAAAGAGGTGGACTTCTTTTGATTTAACCTTTTCTTCTTCTTCAGCTATGAGATTCCATGCAGCATCCTTTTTTTGGTTGTCCTTATAAAAAGGATGTGCCGTGTCATATATTATTTTGTGGTTTTCCACCTCCAATATAAACCTCTCCTCGTCCATGTTCGCTGGTGTCTAAACCGTGAATGAGCACATGGCCCGGCGACGCCCACGTCACGTTTTGCTGAAAAATTTGCGAAATAGGAGCTGGCGAGTGTTTTATTCTGAAAGGTAACCGGAAATTTATTTTGAAACTGCGTCGGTCTTCCTGTCCCGCTCGATGTGTTTTGTGCTAGCTTGCCATTTGCCGGAGGCCTACCGCTGCGGCGTCCGGCAAAAATAGAAAATAGGTCTATCCTTGCGGAAGGCTTGCGGCACGCCGCAGGCCTTCCGCAGTCGACACGCAACGCACCCGCAAGCGGTGTAAACTGCACCATTCGAATGAATGGAATCTAATTGCTTGCGTCGCCGGACCGCACCGCAACCACACCGCAACCGCATCCGGTGAAAACCCGGGGTTACTCGCCCATCTGTACAAACATTTTTTTTTTTCCCGAAATGAATGGCTAAGCCATTCATCCGTTCCTACCTCCTCCCCACCAAAATCTAAAACAAATGTTATGTATAATTACAAAAAAATCCTAAAATAATATAAATAATAAAATAATAAGATTGAATAAATCATTCGTAAAAATTGAATAAATTAATTTTAAAAAAATTAATAATAAAATGATGAATAATGAATAAAAATGATAAAAAAAGAAAAAATGTTTTAAAATGAAATCAAATTAAAAATGATTAAAAATAAAAAATAAAAAATACATTTATTAAATAAAAAAACATTTAAAATGTTTTAAAACAAAGGGTTAGCTTTAGCATTTTATAAGCTATGTGGTTGTTAATTGTCCTGTGACCAGTTGACTTTTACTCACTCTTTGCAAACTGATCGTTTTTAGAGTCAAGGGTCACTTTCCGGTGGGCCATGTGACACCAACTCAAAGGAAAGTCACAACTTGAGTTTGTAGCAGACTAGTGGAAACTCGTGCGTGCGTGTGCGCGCACGTCTCTTTGTCTTTGCTGTTCTGTGACTTGGCGGGTGTGTAATTGTGTTTATATAAGCCCCTCGGGGTGACAAGTGCAAGTACCTACACGGCTAGCAGGAGGAGGACGCACACACGCACACGCATACACGTGCATATACGCACCATGAATGAGTCATGAAGCATACGCTCCAATAACATTTGAATTCCCATCTGCTGTGGCTTGAAGACACCTTGAGATCTTTCCACCTGCTTCACAGCGACAAATCGGATTCGCGCCAAGGTGACGCCTGCCTCGTCGTCTGCAAATCACTCACTTGAGTTTGTTTGACTTACTGCCGAGTTCCCTTTCCCGACGCCGACGCCCGCAAAGACAAAAAAATCTAAGCAACAATGACTGCGTGTCAGCGCTCCGTCGCATCCAATAATAGTCCGTTGCCGCGGCGTGAATGTGAATGGGACCGTTAATCTGTCACTCTTGTGCGAGTGTGAAGCGGGTGCAAAAAAGTAGCTGCCATGCCGTTGCCATGGCGATTAATAAGCTACGAGAGCCTTGAGCAGCATCATGAGAGGAGCGTCTTCTATCTCGGGATCGATTACACATTTCCTCGCCTTCGATGGGGGGGGGGGGCTTACTGATTCAAATTAAAAAATCAGCGAGTCGACCCCCCCCTCAGGGCTTCTCGTGAAATATGAATTAAAAGTGCCTCCTTGGAAGGAGCGCTGCAGGCGCACAAGGCTTTGAAAGGATGGAGAGTGCAATCGGGAGTGTGCACTTCCATTTTTGGCTGTTTTTGTTTTGCTGTCGTCACGTCTGAGGTATGCCGCAATTAACCGGTTTTACAATTAACCGTGGTTTTTAAACGTCAGGATTATCGAACTGCAGCCATTCAACAACACCAGTTATTTCCGCTCACAACAGCTCTTCTGTTTCTTCACGGTCCAACGTATTTACAGTTATTTCCATCCATTCATCCATCCAACCATCCATTTTCTTGACCGCTTATTCCTCACAAGTTGAAAAGTTGAAAACCTTCTATTTCATCAGATTGCGTCATGTTTCATTGTAATTCGCAGCTCTAGTTAGGGCCCGAGCAGCTACCGCTGCGAGGTTAAATAAACCTGAGTTGAGTTGAGTAACTCCATACACCGGCAGCCCATTGAAAAGGGATACAATGCTGCCATCTGCTGGCCATAGTTAGTGTGTGTTTTTGAGTTCACAACTCATTGACTCGGCTGTGATGTACTTGGACGTTGCACTGACCAGATATATTAAAAGAAATATATATATATATATAAAAGTAGTTGACGTTACTAAACGTTTATGGCGGCATACATCGTGATTTTACTCAACGTTATTAAACGTTTTTGGCGGTCAATGAGCTAATTTCTTTGACCATGTGACATTCGCATCAAGGTTGTGATTGGTCGTTACCTGAGCCCAAGGTTATTTTAGTTAACGGAAACTCATAAAACAATTTCATTAACAAAATAAAATAAAAATGCTTTGTAAAAAAACAAAAACTAAAACTAACTTAACGTCCACAATCTCACATACAAGTACTGAAAGCAGAGCAACAGCGAAAACCACAAGTGACCACGCGGCCCATCGCACACTCAATCGAGCGCGCGCACAGTCCCTGGCGCACACCTTTTTGTGTTAACGCTTCTACGCTTATACATTTTTAATGCGCCTGCATGCTAAGTGCGCGCGCGTGTGTGTGCGTGTGCGGTCTGCATGTGAATGAATATTCAAACGCGAGAGCAGCGCATTTATCCGTGTTTTGAAGCCAGAAATTCGAGCGGCAGCCTCACTGTGCTGCTCATGTGCGCTAATGTCCACTTTGATCCGCATAAAAGCACGACTGGAGCGAGCAACGGATCGGCAAAGACTGCGAGGAGACATGTGACACATTCCGTGGTGATGGTGGGGCGGATGCGGGGGAGGACATGGGCTGAGGAAGACGGGGGAGGGGGGGGGGGGAAATAATAAGAGGAAAAGACCGAGGGATGCGGGAAATGACAAAAGTGTGCAAAGGCCCTTCGGGGTGAGCAAGCCAGCCAACTTGACTGTGATCCGAGGAGACAGATGAACGTGTGTGCTCATATATATGTGTGTGCGTGTGCATGTGTAAATGTTTTATTGTTTCATTGGTGCTCCACATGACCCCGTTGCGTTCGAGAGTGATGATGAAGACGGCGGGCCTGGGGCGGGACAGTAATAAGTACACCGTCTACGTGTGTGCGTAGGCAACCAAAGGAACAATCCATGTGTTTGGTGAGCCAATCAGAGCAAGAGAAGGAACACGTTTTGTTCACACTCACTGGCCACTTCATTAGGTACAGGAAAATGTTTGTAATCTGGATGAGCAAAAGACACACCACCTGTCCAGTGACATCTTTATCCTTACTGGGGGGGGGGGGGCATGACAGAAAATAATTAAGAAGCACTGTCATACACAAATATGCACGTCTTTGGAATGTGGGAGGAGACCGGAGTACCTGGAGGAGACCCACGCAGGCACGGGGAGAACATGCAAACTCCACCCAGGAAGGCCGGAGCCTGGACTCGAACCCGAGTCCTCAGTACTGGGAGGCGGACGTGCTAACCAGTCATCCACCGTGCCACCCTAATGATAATTTAATTCATGGTACATAATTAAATTTAACTCATTCACTGCAAGCCCATTAAAACTGAATCTTTGACATGTATAACCAGTCGGTTGAGAATATGTAAAGTGTGCGTTTGTGTCCAGGTGTTGGGCCTCAGTGCAGATGTGCTGCTCATCCTTCTAACTGGCCCTGGCGATTTAACCCTAATCCCCCCCACTCTCCGCCTGCCGCGTAATGTATGCAATCCCATAATGCATACGACACGTATGGCGTTACACAACGCACAATCGGCATAATCCCCACCCAGAGCGAATGGCGCAGATGGGCAGGCCACCAATTCGCTTTGTCCGCAGTCGGCAGATTGCAAATGTTCACGAAACAATAGCTGTCATTCCGTGTGCGCGCATATTAGCGTGTGAACGTTTATGTATGCATGCTTGTGAGTTGTGCATGTATGTATACCAGTGGTGTGCAAACATTTTCCTTTGAGGGCCAAATACAGAAAATCAGAAGGACGCAAGGGCCACCTAATGTTATGAAGAGAAATTGTGTTTAGTTCTAAAAATTGTACAAATAATTTATTTGTGCTTTTGCAAATATAGACAAAAATTATATAGTATATAAACCAATTTATTTGTAATATGGCAGTAGGGTTATTATAGTTTGGGAATTTTTTATTTTAGTTAATTTTTATTTTGTTTTGAGTTTTGTTTTTAATAGTAATAGTTTTAATTAATTTTCAGGGTAGTTCTCTTTTAGTTATTTAATAAATGCTTACTTCTAGTTCAGTTTGTTAGTTTCAGTATTAGTTTTATTTTATTATTATATTGTTTTGTTTTTTTAAATGTGTATTACTTCACTTGTGCGCAATATTTAAAAAAAACACACTTTCAAATGTCATTATTCTGGTTTATATCAAAATAAATCTACCAAAAATCACATTTAAAATCATCCCCAAAGCATTAAATTAATTACCAAAGACTAAAACGAAGGACATTTTTGCTATAATCGTAGTTAGTTTTAATTAGTTTTGTAAACATAAAATGTAGTTTCAGTTAGTTTTTGTTTTTTAAAAATCATTTTCATTTTTATTTTATTTTGTTAATGAAATTGTTTTTTGAATTTTAGTTTTAGTTATTTTGTTAGTTTTAGTTACCATAACTAAAATAACCTTTAAATGGATACTTTACTTATTTAGCCATTTTTGGCAGTCCAACATGAATGAATATTTTGCCTATAATAAATTTGATATTTTCATTATTTACAATGTACCATTAGTACCTTTTAAAAACACATTTTGCAACTTGCCGTCGACTGAAAATGACATCACAAGGGCTCAGGTAACCAATCACAGCTCAGCTTGTGAATGTCACATGACCAAACCTAGAAAACAGGTGAGCTGTGATTGGTTACCTGAGCCCTTGTGATGTCATTTTCAGTCGACAGCAAGTTGCAAAATGTGTTTTTAAAGGTATTAATTGTACGTGAAAAGTAATGAAAGTATCAAATTAATTATAGACAAAATATAAACTTTTTATTGCTATAATGGGCTAAATAAGTGAAGTATCCCTTTAATGCACCTGTTTTTCGACACCCTCCCTTCTTACTTTGACCATCTCCAAACATTTTGGTTTGATTTTATTTGAACTGAGTCAAATGCCATTTTTAGCATATGTCGCGGGCCACTGAACAATGGACGGCGGGCCGCAAATGGCCCTCGGGCCGTATTTTGGACACCCCTGATGTATACTGTATGTGATGCTGAGAGGTAATGGCAGCGCGGCGCTCACACAAGAGAGACCCTCAAAGGAGGAGCACACAAAACCACTGGGAAGCAATCGAACAACACACACACACACGCATGCAGTGTTCCCCGTTTCATATGGACATCCTTTGGCTCTTGACGCTCACACATCGCTGCTCACTGAGCAACGCAACAGGACAAAACAGACCAATGGAATAAAAGGACGCACACTGTGGAGTTGACACAAGCGAGCCATAAAGCGGAAAAAGCAAAAGATTTCAGGCCAGGGCTAACTTCGGAGAATGTATTTAGCCGAGCGGCAAGAAGAAACGCCCGTCGCGCTGAAACAATGTGACACAAGCGCAGTGGACGCAACAAGACGTCGGAGGCCGCGAAGTGGCTTCGTTCCGAGGTCGTCGGATGCCAAAACGCAACTGAAATCCATTTGCGCAATCGAGTGTCGTAGAACAAACTTGACTAGACGAGAAACAACGAGAATGCATCGAGAATCACAAGACGCCAAGCTCCCTTGGGCTGTGGAGATGCACGGAGGAACAGAGGTAATAATCCAACAAAACACACATTTCTCAGACAGCTTATATAGACAGTGAATCAATCTGATTGGATAAAGAGATTAAAGATTCTTGACATCACATAGCTCCTGACATCACATAGCGCTTTACCAGTTGAAACCAGATGCAGTTACATCAGTTCAAAACAGACACTTGACCACATGGTCAGGACCCAAACATTACCCTTGCATGACCCTACTCATGAGTCAAGACCCAAACACTACTCTTGCATGACCCTAGTCATGACAGAAACACGTTATTAAAAAAAATAATAATAATAATACTGAAACTAAAACTAAACTAAAATTAAGCATTTTTTAAATAACTAAAACTAATAAAAACTAACGGAACCACCTTGAAAACTAATGAACACCAACTAAATTTCAAAAAACAAAACTCAGAACAAAATAAAAACTAACTAAAATGAAAACTCCAAAACTATAATAACCTTGCCTGACCCCTGAGAAACTATGATGTCATTTTCAGTCGACAGCAAGTGACAAAAATGGCCGCCCCCAAAGACGGAGAAAAAAAAAACAGGTGGATTTTGCTGCTTTGGAATTCCAATTCATTTGAAAGGGGAAAATGGTTTTAAAAAAAGGAGTAAATTGAGTTCGACTGTAACTTATTTAAAGCCCCTCCTCCTTCCCATCATCTCCTCCTTTGGCCATGTTTCCCATCATCCGTGTCCCCGAATGATTTATCCTCCTCGCAAGCTTCAGCGGCACTTTCAAGTGCTTCTGGGTCAACGTCTGGCAACCGTCACCGAAAGTTCACACTCGCTCGCTTCAAGTTAGCAAAGACGCCTTCAACTGCCGCTCAGATTGTTTGCGTGTGTATGCGTGTGCGTGCGCGCGTGGGTGTAAACACATCGGAGCTTGTTTTTATTCACGGGACATAACTGTGCTAAACATAGTGTGGTGTTTAACCTTCTTTTGGATTCCGTAACATGTTACATACTTGTTGCTGATAGTGAATATAACAGCATGAATATAACACGCTAATCCACCATTGTTGTTAATGTCACACAAGATATGTATTTTAGTCTCAACTATTTCCCGAAAAGAGAATGAAACGTATATCTAAACGCCAAAATATTCAAGCAAACATAAAGAATACATAGGCGACTTAGTAGTGGACCTTCTCTGCCTCTTCTTCATCTCTGCTCTTAATTATATTGCATTTACATAAACCAGTGGGATGAGGGATGTTTTGGCCTTCTATGTTTAAAATCTACGCTAATTGTCAGATGAAGGGGAACCGAATTTGCTTGTGAAGCGATCAATGTGTGCTTGCATTAGCAAGTAAGTGCCTCAATATTGTTATTAGAGATTGTAGGTGGTTTATATGCATTGCTGTTATGTAAAAAAAGCACAATATTGTCCTTTTTTTTTTTTTTTTTTTTTTTTAGTATGAGCTTTTTTTTTTTTTTTTTTTTACAATATTGTGATCTTTTGTAAATATCGCCAACGCCCACACAATATCGTGATAATTATCGTATCGTGATGTTTGGATATCGTTACATCCCAGCTAAATACACACACACTAATTGACAATGACACAGATGGGCAAGACACAATTGGCAGGGGAAGCTGATTGGTAGATACTAGTGTTGTTCCAATACCGTTTCTTGGCCCCCGATACCGATACCGATACCCAGCTTTGCAGTATCGGCCGATACCGATACCATACTGATACTTAAGTTTTTTTTTTCCTCAACATGAAAAAGCTGTCCTGTTATTGGTTCAGAGCATTCAAGGGCCAATAGGATATCTTAGATCGGCATGCAACGAACATGTCACATACCAGTGAATGTTGCGCACAAGCAAGACAAAAGATGCTGCATCCAAAATCCTATAATAGTGTTGGAATTAATGGTATCGGCATGTTACTTGTGAGTACTCACCGATACCGATACCACTCTTTTAATGCAGTATCGGCGCCTCTGCCGATACCAGTATCGGTATTGGAACAACACTAGTCGATACACTGGGAAGGGAAGACACACGCAGGTGGACAAGGTTAACAATAACGAGAGTAGGGGGGACAAACTGGAAAGCAGAAACAGAAACGTAAAGGAACATGACAAACTCAAAACTGGAACCCCAACAAAAGCAACAAAAAACAAACCAAACACAGGTGACAAAACAAAATCCAAACCATAACACGTATAGCTGAACTGTAATATTGCGGAGGTTCACGCCCGTTTTTGGTGCTTTACAAAATAGAGACTTTGATTTGCTCCCAGCTTTCTGCGGCAAACAAATAACTGGGCACAGCGAGCGTATCTCACGGAGACTCGCAGGAAGCGCCTTTTACAGGAAGGCCATTGTGTTGCGAGAGGGAAGATTTGTTTTGTGGCGAAGTCGCCCCGACACGAAACACTGAGCTGACGAGAGGAATCATGAGAGAAATACCCGGCCCTCATTATGAAAAGGCCGCAATTGCTGTGCCGTTTCAACAAGGAAAAAATAAATAAATCAAGAAGCTGATAGGGATTATGGGTATTCATCATCTGCCGCCACCTCACTTTCCTCCGTGATTGTTCTCCTGCCGATCGGTCAATCGCTTATGATCCTCGTAATCAGGCCCACGCAATCACACACGTGCGCGTGTGGGATTATCAGATTATGTAAGGCAGGTTTGCGCCGCAGTGACAGATTACAGCCAAATGAATAACGAAGGCGAGCGCAAAGCGGCCGGGACGAGACCACCAGCAAGAGAGGAGGCGGGCTGAGGATGAGGAGCGGACGGCAGAAGGAGGAAGGCCAGGACGCCATGGTTACAGACAGGCGAAATACGGGAATGCGAGCGGGATGGACGAGCTGGAGGCTCGGGGGGGAAAAAAAAATAAAAAATCAGGAGAAACAACAGGAAGTTTGTTTGCGGGCAATTGAGTCATACAACAAAATGGAAATTTTGTCATGCTCCTATTCAGTCGGTATTGCTTTATGTTGCTGAAAATGTGAAAATAATGCGGAGCTGTACAGCAGATGGGGCAAATGGCAGCTTTTGGGGGAAAAAAATATATATATATTTTTTTTCAAACCCAATAAATTCTCCAGAAATCACTGATAAATATTCAATTTTCTATGGGAAAAAAAGTGGGAAAATTCCGTAAGAACTGAAAAAAACAAAAACAAAATTTAAAAAAAACAAACAAAACATTGAACAAAAAAAGTAAAATAAATCAGAGAATATGCAACAAAAATCTTTTTTTTTAACAAACCGGATACATTCTTCAGAAAACAATCTGAGTAGGCTGAATAATTTTTTGCAGATTTGCAATGACATGGAGGACTGTTGATGTTGCTGTTACTGTTGCTGATATGGAGAAACATAACTGAATAAATGTATATATGATGCCAAAAAAATGCATGACCGCTTAATTCTCTTATTGGTCATGTAAAACAAAAAAGGGATGCCACAAGATGGTGGCAAAGCACTATTTCATACTAGTTAATTCGCCTCACTTTAACAGTTCCTTTGCACCAAGATGCCACGAGATGGCGGCAAAGCATAATTTTGTGATAAATGAAGCCCTCAAATAAATTTAACATAGTTCCTTGACACCAAAATGCCAAAAGATGGCTGCAAATCACTATTTTTATCCAACACAGTTCTATTTGGAATTTGATCATGCTTTTCCAACTCGAAAATGTTTCCTCCCTAAGCACAAGATCAGCATCTTCGAAATCCAACCAAGCACAAAGAATTCCACATCAGCATGGAACTTGACCTCATTTGAACGGCTGCTCTTTCATTTCACGGCGAACAAATGTTCAAGCCTCTATTTGTAGCGATTCTCGTCTATTTTTTTTCCTTTTTTTCCCATGTTCCACCCAAAATGGAGTTGCTCTCGTGGCAGATGCTCCAGCGCCAGAGCGCAAGCCGCACAAGCTGGGTGGAGAGGACAAATGACAGGGTGTCAAGGTCGGAGGAGGAGGAGAGGAAAGAGGCCACTTGCAAGTCAGCAGGCAGTCCGGCAACAAGTGCTCCATCTGCTACCTCGTCCAGTTAGCAATCACAAGGACCCGCCGCAAACTTGGTCATCCCTCAGCTGTCATGTAGCAGTTGAACAACGCAAAACCTTAAGCCAAAAAGGCTCACTTTGGATGTTTGGTAGCTCACAGGTCAGCACGAGGAGTGCGGGCTGCGTTCAGCACCGCAGGCGCATAATGACTCAGTCGTTCATCACTGAGGCCGCGCTCCCGCATCGGCATCGCGCCAGACGCGACCAGTGCGAGGGAAAATTATGTCTCTGTGGGGTTTTGTCTATTTTTACTAGTGATACACATTTTTAAGCCATCTTTATTTATTTATCTATTTATTTTTACGGTAGATTCAACATCTATGCTAACTTCCGTTTCATTTGGCATGTCATCGTGATGCTAAGTGCACATTTGTTGGATGAGATGAAAAAGTTTGGTTGAAAAAAACAAAAAAAAACAATTTGTTGTTTATATAATCGGGCTGGGAACCTCTGGCTACCTCATGATACGATACGACATGCGATACAAGGCTCACGATAACGATTATCTCACGATATGACGATACAGCGATTATCGATATATTGGTCGGGTAATAAATCCACGATAAAACTAATAATAATAATAATAATAATAAGAATAAGAATAAGATAAATAAATAAAAATCAAATAATAATAATAATAATAATAATAATAATAAAATAAATATCAATACATAAAAATAAATAATAATAAATAACAATTAAAAAAAATTTAAAATGAGAATTCATAATCTAACAATATAAATAAATATAAATACATAATTTAATATATAAATGTATATTATAAATGTGTGTATATATATATATATATATATATATATATATATATATATATATATAATAACTAAAAGACTTCCATCCATTTCCCCGCCACTCTTATGAGGCACCCCCACTAGTGGCCCACCAAGTAATTGCTCAATAAGTCACGAACACAATTTACCGCGATATTGCCACACTCCTATTATATAAACAATCGTTTACTCGATATTTTCACTTAGTAAACTTCAAGTGGGAGTGAGAAGTAAGCAGGTTGATGCAAGCATGCTTAGCTTCTAATTTACAGAAATTGCAATAAATTCAAATGTGTTTCACAACTTAATACTAAGAAAAACACTCCATACACAACACATGCGTTTCCCAATCCCGCTAAGAGTGCAAAGGACAGGAGGATTATGACCAAGGCGCCGTCCAACTCAGCCATTGGACCAGATGGACTAAATTGACAAGCGCGTCGAGGAAGCGGTGATACACATAACCAGATTAGCGCGCACCAGAATAGAGGCCGAGATGAGACCGACCCGCTTGGGGTTGGAGTCGTTAATGGAGTAGTTGCGGACGCCCTCGGTCCGTTCGGTAGCAAAAGCTCACACGTGGACGTCTAAATGTGTGCCTGAAGACCCGTGCGACAAAAATCCACATTGACATTCCCGGGATTACACTCGGACGTTTGTTTACAAAGAAACTCCTGGATTAGGTGGCACACAGGAGAAACAATTAAGTGCAAAGCCGCCATTCCAAACATTTGGGAGAGCAAATCATCACAGCATGAACAGCAACTTCAAATGTGTCCACTCTGAATAGTCAACGTTCTTTCGAGTTGTTTCCAAAAGTGCTTTCGATGTCACGCAATTGAGATGCTGGCAGAAAACACTTCAAAATCGTCCCAACACTTCCTCAATATTCTTGATGCTGGATCAGAATCATGCATCCATCATTGTCAACAAGTCCACCAAAAACTACTGTTGCTGAAGTAAGCTTAAAATGATGCAAATGAGGTCGCAGCCTTCTTCCGACAGCTTGCGCGCCTCAATTATTCAGTGGGTGACATGTCTTGGCTTGAATTATTTAGCCCGCTTGAAAACGTCATCGTGGCTGAATGCTGCCATTAATTCTTGGTCGTCATCTTCGTCATGACGAACGTGAAATATGCACCGCGCTGATTATCACCCTCACCCGAAGGTCCACAGTCATCAGCAACACTCCCCAGGGGGGGCCTTTAAAGATGTCATTGTTGTCACCAATCATCTATCTTCAATCCAAATCATGAAAACACTCGCAAGGAGCACGGAGATGCTCACATTCACGAAGCCACGCCCCCTAAAGGCACACCATCACATGAACGTGCTTATTTATATTTTCCAATCAGTGGTATTTTTTCTTGTTGGAGCAAAATCCTGTTATTTCAGTTTCAGTTCCAGACATATGATAAACAACAACAACAAAATCATCTTAATAACAAAATATTCACCAACACTCCAACCAGGGGTTATAAATCATATCGTAATCGCATAAATCAGTTCCGTGGCAGCTCTTTAGGGTGCGTTCACGGTCCCTAGGCCGCCCCCCCCCACTCTCGCCTCTGTCTCACCCTCGTTTGGGGATTTTTACGCACGTCAATGCGTCTCCGTCACCCCACGTTTGACGTGTCCCCCGTGGACAACCAGCGTGCCACCCTCAAGCCGCATCCACGCGCGCCGCATGCAGGCTGCAGCATATTTACGCACGCGTGCGTAACCGATTGACTCGAGCATTGTTTTCCTGTTTCCGAAAGGCGCGCGCGTGCGCACGCTCGCGCACAGTCTCCGATCCGATGGAAAGAGTGCACGCAGCAGCAGCAGCAGCAGCAGCAGCAGCTCACCGTGTTTAGACGGCGTCCGGCTCGGTCAGTGGCTCATCCTCCCCGCGTGTGATCATCCCACCCTTCAGCGACCCGTTCAGCGGCTCAATGCGCCGCTGCGCTCTTCCTCTCTTCATTCTCCACCTCCGCCGGCGGCAGCGACTGAGCATGCGCACTGCTCGATTCTCTCTCTCTCTCTCTCTCGCTCTCCTCACTGAAAAATAGTCACATGAATTACCTTATTTCTGTAGGCAATTGTATATCGTGTGTTGTTTATTTTGACCTCTAAGTGCATTTATACACAGCACCAACTACAACAGCGACCATAAACATATCGCATATTAACTAGTTCATTATGCAGAAAGGGTCAAACACACCCGAAAAGTGGAGAAATGAGAGTACTGTTTGACAAAGTGGTGCATGTAACATTAAAATGCAAATGACTAGCACACCATTTTGGCTCTGTTTTCTTATTTAGGAAGGGAGACGGATGTGCTCGTTTTTCCACAGTGAGAACAAAACAGTGTGAGAAGCTCATCATCATCCACCAAGGTTTTTAATGAGTGCAATAACAAAACGCTAATAACTGGATTCTTCTCTTTGTCGCAGTAAAAGGTGAGTGAATATTTGGCGGTGCGAATGATACTGTACCACCCACCATCTTTGGGGAGGTTTTCTCCCACAACATGAAGAGCCACCCCTCCCCCTCGGCCTCCTTCTCCAACAAAATCGTCAAACAAGACGATGCTCCCGTGGGGTCTCTCCACAATTCGCCCGGCGACACAACACCACCCCGCTCTGCGATTGGCTGGAGGGGTGTAAACACTGTCTTTCCACAGAAACGTCCCGCTGTTTACAAAACAAACACAAAATGGCAAAATACAGGCTGGGGGGGGGGGGGTTAGGACAAAATCACCACCAGAAATTAAGACAAGCCCTGATCTGTAAATTGAGAAGTAGTTTGTTTGTTTAAATCCTGTATTTAAAAAGTGCCTTTTCCAGAGTCAAACCAGCAGACTGGGCCTTTAAAATACAAAAAAAAAATGCTTGAACACAAAATAAGTGTCCATTTTTTAAAAACTTGCAACCAACCAATCACAATCCAGAGTATCCCAGAGCCCCCGGCGCCTTGTTTGTCGGGTCCTGATTATTCGCCAGCCTCGTTAGTCGCACGCCACCAACTTGTAAGCCACGTCGAGTGTAGGATTTGCCTCACATCTCCTCCACAAACACAGCCAGAATGTTCCCTCACTCCCGGGACGATTGTTTCCCATCCACTTGAGGACATTTATGGCGCTAACAGCCACACAATTGAATCAAAGCATCTGGCGATATCTTCATTAGCACCCCGTCTTGCCATCAGAGCTGATTGTTAGTTGTGCACATACACGTATGCTCAACTGACACAAACTGGCACATTCGCATCAAGGAGGACCATTATGTGGACCCCCCCGCCCTCCATCCAGCCATCATCCATCCTGTCAACTCAATAATGATAATTGCTGTCAGTATATCAAGAGGAAGAAGCCATCGAGGACCCACCCAATTATGAATGTGACAACAGACAAGCGTGGCTATTGTTTACAAATAGAACTCTATACACACGGTTGTTATTGGGTGAACCCCACGTGACCTTGTGGTCTGTCGGGAGCAGATTTCCGGACACGCAATGCATGCGGTGTGAATTGCAGTCCTTGCGGAAGCCATACGGAAAATGCACCGCGTCCTTTCCGCAGCCAGTGTGAATTGGACTTTACTCTCTTCCAAGTGTAAAGTTTACTCTAGTTTAGAATGGGACCGAATACAGTCTTTTTAGAGTAAAATGTATGCTACAACATGTACTGTATACAGTGAACCTTGGGTTATTAAAAAAATGACAGTTGTTTGTTTACATTCAAACTTCAGTCACTGCTTCAGTTTTATCTTCTTTGAGAAAACAAACATTCTCTCTCCAAAGAGAAGGCAAAGCCAGCTTGTTTTTATCAGTTTTTTTAACTCCCAGTTGAGGTTTTCTTTAAACTTGACACAGAAAAATATAAGACAATCAAACACTGCATATTTAAACACCAAAAAGTTCAACCAAAGCATTTAATTTTGTATAACCAAAGTCCGCTCGGGAACTAAACTCATAAGCCAAGATGAGCCGAATAAAATCGGACCATTGGAGGAGGAAGAAGTTCCGAGGAAAATGTGCCAAAGTGCAACTCATCACTTGCATCTGCTCAGCACAGTTCTGACTTTCACTATGATTCATATCTCTCTCACACACACACACACACCTGTAAACATGACACCACATCTTGTATAGTGTCGCAACATGCCAATTTGACGCCGCACGAGAGCAAGTGACACCCCGACGGTGCCAACACGACAAAAGGGCGCGTTGGGATGATGAGGGAAAAAAAACGGGCTGACCTCAGTTCAGCTGAATAATGCAATAGGCCTAAAGGAGCACAACAAAACAAGAAACGCTGGCATAATTCATAAGTGGCGACGCCAATAATGCATGATTTTCAAAAAAAACAAAACAAAAAGGCTTATGCAAGAGGTAGCTGTCGACGAGAGACGGCGCAAGGAAGCCTTTCGCACGTTCGCGAGAGCTCGCCGGACTTTTTAGCGGGAGAACAGAATCGTTGACTTGTATTCGCCGGCTCTCGCTTGCGGTTAAGCTCCGCTGCGCTTCCATGCGACTGAAGCAGCTTGTTCCTATCAAACAACATCAATTAAACACGAGCCACGACGGCGTCACATTCTGCATGAACTAGTTCAGTCAGCATCCCAGATACACCGGGAGCGGGGGGAGGAAGCAACGAAAAAAATAAAAAATAAAAAGAGGGTGATGATGAAGATGAGATGGAAGAAGAGTGAGGCGAGAGTAACGAGGACGCTCGAAGACGGAAGCAAAGAAACGAGGAAGAGCAAATCAACTTAATGCACATCGCATGTCTTCTCATCCGCTTTGTTTTATTTTTTTGCTTTGTTTTTTGGGACGGCGTTAACGCCGGATTCCGACCCCCCCGTCACTGTCAAAAACGCAACAACTAAAATCTTGAAGCAGGATGGAGGACGTGCACGCTCCGCTTGGCAGAGAGAGCCAAATGTACACACGCAACACTCGCTCGCCCAGCTGCTGTCAAAGTCGCACCGACTTCACTGAATCAAAACGGAGAAATATTTTTTTTATTTGTTTGGTGGAGATTCTTTGCTTGTTGTGGCAAAATTCACAATTTCAGATTTCAATTCAATTCAATGGATGAATTTGAATTTGAATGGACTCCACCCCACAGGATGTTGAATTGAATTCGAAGTAGAATTGGATCCAATGCAATGCGGACAAGGTGGGGAGACTTGAAAGACAACGTATATCGTGCGGTTCCCCAATAAAATTAAGGAAAATGCTATATTGGGCTAGTCTTTCTTTAAAACGATTTCTCTAGCACGCGCACACACACAAGAACAAGCATCATGTGAGTGATGATGGTGACATTCGAGGGCTGAAAGAGGGTTGCACTGGTTTGTTTGTGGTTTTCCTGGCTGACGAGATAGAGAACTGACGCGTGTGTGCATGTGTGTGAATGAGAGTCGTGATTGTCTTACAAAGCTCATTTCCTTCCTTTGGCTAGCTTGCAAAATAAAGTCAGATTACATCAACGTCTTTGAGGGGGTTGACGCAGCAGCAGGTTCCTCAATTAAGTACGCTGCAAAAAATGAAAACGTGCTTGTGCTTTGCTTGCGAAGATATTACTTCCTGCCAGGCATACAGTATTTCATGTAGCCCAGGGGTGTCCAAACTTTTTCATTTGAGGGCATCATACAGAAAATCAGAAGGACTCAAGGGCCACATAATAAATAATGTTATGAAGAGAAATTGTGTTTAGTCCTAAAAATTGTACAAATAATTTATTTGTGCTTTTGCATATTTAGAAAAATGCTACACTATATAAACCAATGTATTTGTAATATGGGAGTAGGGTTATTATAATTTGGGAAATTTTCATTTTAGTTAGTTTTTATTAAGTTTTCAGGATGGTTCTGTTAGTTTTTGTTAGTTTAGTTCTTTAAAAATGCTTAATTTTAGTTTAGTTTGTTAGATTCAGCATTAGTATTAGTTAAAAAAAAAAAAAGTGTATTACTTGTGCGCAATATTTAAAAAACACCATGGGAGCAACGTCATCACTTGGCTGCTGCTAGATGACGTCACTTCTGTGTTTCAAATGTCATTATTCCGGTTTATATAAAAATAAATCTAATAAAAATTACATTTAAAATCATCCCCGAAAGCTCATGCATTAAATTAATTACCAAAGACTAAAACAAAGGACATGTTTACTATAATTATAGTTAGTTTTAGTTTTTGTAACCATAAAATGTACTTTAAGTTAGTTTTTGTTTTTTAAAAGCATTTTTGTTTTTATTTTATTTTGGTAACAATATTGTTTTCGGAATTTTAATTTTAGTTTTTTCATTAGTTTTAGTTAACTAAAATAACTTTTCATGGCACCAGTTTTCCTCCCTTGTTACTTTGACCATCTCCAAACATTTTTGTTTTGTTTATTTTATTTGAACTGACTCAAATGCCATTTTTAGCATATGCCGCGGGCCACTGAAAAATGGACGGCGGGCCCCAAATGGCCCCCAGGCCGTAGTTTGGACACCCCTGATGTAGCCATTCCATCCTTAAAAATCCGAATAAGGTATCATTCAGTGTCATTTTGTGCAGCCGAACATGCCTGCAAACGGTTAAGTCATCACTTGTGGATGCAACCGAGTTGGCCAGCTTGTGTCCGTTACCTCCAAAATCCCACATTTGTATGTATAAAACATCCAGAAACATCATCTGTGAAGGCAAAGCTTTTGCGGCGTTGCGGGTGGGGCAGACCGAATTAGAAGGCTGCCATATGTCAACCTTGTGATCACGCAGTCGTACGGCAAGGGAGCGGCCGCCCGTAATGAGCATGTAGCGATGAAAGCCTTCCAGCACGTCTGTTTTTACTCCTCTCTCTCCCTCTCGCTCTCTCAACCTTTTCATCTGTCTGCCATTGGTTGACTTCCTGAAACGCTGGGCACCTTCAGGGGGGTCCGGGGGTTGGGGGGTCGGGGGCCGAGCGTGCTTTCTTTTCACGCCAACTCGCGCTTGTTCTGCGCTGCCGCCGTCAAATCATTTCAAAGTGTCTTCTTCAATTCAAAGAGCATTCTTGAAGAAGGAACAAACACCGCGGGGGTGTGCAAAGCCCTTTCAGCATTTACTCGATACCAAGTTGAAGGTCTGGCCACTAGTTTGCTTCTTGTCCTCACTAGTACACACCAGTCTATGTAAGCAACAATTTTTCCACTTCTGCTTTCCAACACTGTGAGTAGCGATGTTGGATATCACCTTTTTTTTTTTTTTTTCAGACCAAATCAAGCACTCAACTCTTGAGTAGTCACTGATACCGATATCACCAATACATTGATACATAAAACATCTGGCTCTTCACTAGTAGCACAACTAGCATGCAGTTTTGACTCACTAGTATAATGTAGTAACTTCTACTAGTGCAGAAAAATGTCATACCGTAATTGAAAAAAATGGTGAGACACAGTTCTATTACAACGTGCTGAATTGTCTTACTAGTTAGGATGAAGAGCGTACTAGTACATGAATGATGAATAAATGCTCAAGCAGTTTTGTGTATGTAAGAACATGCGGAGTGGGTGGCGGTTTTGACGCACATCCGCCAGTGTGTGTGTGTGTGTGCTTCCAAATATAACACGCCAGATGAGGGGCAGGGAGGCAAGGCGAGGTTGGCACAGGGGGATATAAATGGATACTAATTGTGTGGCTCAGTCAGATTAAAAAGCAGAGGACTTAACAAAAACACACGCTACACGCTCTTCCTGTGCACACGTGAAAATGCTCCTGCTCGTCACTCTCACTGCATCATTGGGTGTTCCAAAATAACACGTGCCTGATTGTGCATTTAAATGGATGATGATTCTATTCCTCTCATTTGACACCCAAATCCGACCAAAATGACTCCTTCTTTGCATTATTCCTTTTAATCCCTCCCAAAATAGAGCCCTGCGCACTGCTGTGTGGACTTTACACATTTGTCTGTGCTTAAAAATTCAAATGAATCCAAAGAAGAAAACGGGGATTTAGAAGTTGACGCTAAACTGCAAAGATGGTGGATGAGGATGACTATGAACTATGATTTTCCATAATTACAGGCTTGACTCCCCTCGACCACCGGTGGCTCTGGACAATTTTACTTCGGGTGGCGAAAGAGTGGCAGTAGGTTATAAGTCAGGTTTCATTTTTTGCATTCCCTGGCAATTTTTTATTCACGTCACGTGCAGGGATGTCACGATATCCAAACATGACGATACGATATTATCACGATATGAAGGTCACGATACGATAATTATGGGGGTGTTGGCGATATTTACAAAAGACCACAATATTGTAAAAAAAAAAAAAAAAAAGAGCTCATACTAAAAAAAAAAAAGACAATATTGTGCTTTTGTACATAACAGCAATGAATATAAACCACCTACATCCCTAATAAGAATATTGAGGAACTTACTTGCTCATGCAAGCACACATTGATCGCTTCACAAGCAAATTAGGTTCCCCTTCATCTGACAATTAGCATAGATTTTAAACATAGAAGGCCAAAACATCCCTCATGAAAATTAAATTGCACTAATAAAATAGCCACTAGAGGGTGTTAGATCTGCACAAATGGAACTCAACCTAACTTGTTTTGTTTTTTTAACAAATGTGTTCCTTTTAAATATTGTGAACATGACGACGACGATATTGTGGTAGTTTTAATATCACGGTATTGCCCTTATCGTGACATCTCTAGTCACATGTTGTGCACTAATCCAGTCCTTGTAGGCTACTATGTAATAATAATTTTGAACTATAAGGGCTGCTTCAAAACGATTATTTTGCTATTCAACTAGTGATAGATATTAATTGCGATTCGCTGACTAATCGGGCCATATGTAAATCGCAGCATAATAGAATGAGCAAGCAGCTGCTCTTATATAACCATCATTAGCTTATAAGCTGAGTTCTGTAAGCAGAAAAAAAATAAAGTCAGTTCAAATTATATCACATTCAACTTGTATTGACCCTTGCAGCTTGTGCAAGCATTGCTTACAGCCGGAGATGGGAAAGTCCAGAAAGTAACAAAATCCCCTGCCACAGCCCACAGCTGCTTCTACTCACCCGAGCTCGCACCTGTGGCTAAAGCTAAACTGTGGCAGTGTTTTTACTTTCTGGACCTGAATTTCCCATCTCTTAAGAAATTATGTTGTTGTTCGACTTTTGGCCGTGCAACTGAAATTGAAGACAATACTGTAAATGTTTAATGTATTCTAAAATGTAAACAAAAACAATACACTATGCACAGTTGCACTATGAATAGTATAAAACTAACTACAACTGCAATGACAAATTCCAAACGCATAACTTACCTCGTTCAAAACAACATTAGGAAGGACTATTTATAATAAAAATGTAAATTTAACATTGATGAATTCATTGCCAACAGTACAGGTGGCATCTGCCGCCCTCCCAAAAAATACACACACATGACACAGCCCTGCTATGCCACCTGCTGGCCAGATTGCTCAGTACGACAAAAGCACATTTGTGAATTCTACGTTTTCGCATTCATGACGTTGGACAAGCATTCAACGAGTGCCGCGCTTAAATTTAAACACAAAACACAATTTTTCCAACATAATATAAAGCTGTGCACTATACTTGACATCTGCAGTGCCGCACGCCTCTCGTGAGGACAGTGTACTGCTAGTACATTGTTACTCTATAACTCAAGATGGATGTCAAGGATATCGAATAAATGCTCAAAACAACTAGACATACACCTCTGTCTAGTACAGTAGTAGTCTTATTATTTCTTCTTAGTGGGCTATATTTCATTCATTATTCTGAACGCCGTGTGGAACCGTGCTGCTCCTCACAGGTCAATGTTGGTACTACGACAGAAATCATTCATCGTGCATGCGGCGTGCTGCACACACTCGAAACGGAGTAAACAAACGCGCGGCCAGTTCTTTCCTCATCGTGGAGTTTGCTACATTTTTTTTTAGAAGTCGCTTTAGATGTTCAAAATTGGCTGTATCAAACGGCGACAAACAAACAAAAACCACAGCCCAGTCGAGTCCTCGCAACAGTGACGTCATCGCGCGACCATTGGCTGAGCGCGAGACTTCCAGAATTGGACTGTGGGGGAAAAAAAAAAAAAGAGCGAGATCGAAGCAACAACAACAACGAGGACGACGACGACGGCGGCGACGACGACGACGACAGCTGCTCGCTCGAAGCCACACTTTTACTTTGGGCCCACTCGCCTCATCGCCAACAAGGAAACCGGTGAGGAAAAGCGCCTCGCTGGCTTGTTTGGTTTCTTGCGGGTCGGCCCGCGGCAGCTTCCGCCCAGTCGCAACTTTCTTTTGTTCACTCCCAGAGAACAAGTCGGCGTTTAAAGGCGCGTTTGCTGTCGAATGAACTTGTAACAACACATTTCGAGGCGCTCTTCGTTGCCAGAACAACCTTTTTAGACCGGCTGATCGAGAGCATCGACTGTTGGCGCATTGCTGTTGTTGTTGCCACTTTACATCTGCTTTATTACCACCATCCGAACTTGCTCCCCATTTTTTGTTTTTTTTTTGTTTTCCTTGTTCCCCAGATGTCACAATGGCCGCAAACTTCAGCATATCCGACAGTGAATCCGAACCCTCTGAGGAGGTAGAAGAAGGGGACGACGGCCAAGGAGCCGCTGAAAAGGAAAAGGAGAAGGAGCAGTGCCTCCGCCAAGGCCTCCACCTCACCTTGCCGGAACTCAGAATGGCAGGTTGGTCAACACGCAACACCACTTGAGCAGTCTCGACATTATTTACTAGCCCGGCTTGCCCTTATCTTCATTCATTGAGTTAGAATCCCATTCAGAGCCGGTCCAAAGTAAAATGTGTGTTTACGATACACTTTTTGAAGCAGTGTTTCTCTACAAGACAGACTTGGGGTTGATTTATGCAACATTCACACATGCAAACGTGTCGCCAACTAAAAATAGCTCAGTAGTGATAGGACATTGTCATTTCCCAGGAATGTTGTAGAAGAGATCCATCTGTTTTATTTGTAAAATAATTTTTCATGCAAGAACAATAAAATTGAACAAAAATAAGGATATAAACTAACTTGCAAATCCAAATGTAACTTCAACTACTTATTCTTGGCCTCCTTGATTGTTAATTTCTTGCCCGAGGCCGGCTCTGATCCAACGAGATACGAGCAAAGCGACCTGAGACAGTCCGAGATAACGATCATGACACGCCTCGGCTCTTACCTCTTCCCCGCTCCATTTAGCGACGTCCGGTCGAATCCGGCTCAACTCGGAGTCCCTCGCGTCTGCGGTGTCCCGAGACGAGGAGTTCCAGGTCAAGGCGGATGAGGAGGCCGGCACGCCCGGCGGCGACGGAGCGCCGTTCCGGGGACGCTCCAAGTCGGCCCCCCCGGCGCTTTGGGCTGCCAAGAAGTACGGCCGGCAGCTGCGGCGCATGAGCGACGAGTTCGACAGCCTGTTGGACAAAGGGGTGAGAAGCGGCTTGAATCGATTCACATCAAGTCCTATTTTTTTTTTTTTTTTTTTTTTTTTTTTTTTATAACTAAAGTTTTTTTGTTCTTTTAAGGGATACTTGACTCATTGAGCCATTTTCCACAGTAAGAAGATATTTTTTTTATATGTGTATTATTCTATTAATTATTTTTTTATATTATTTATGGTATTTTATTATTATTTATTTATATTATTATTTTATGATTAGTTTTATCGTAGATTACCGTGGATTTATTGCCTGAACAATATATTGATAATTCTGGTATTGTCATATCGTGAGATAATTATCATGAGCCTTGTATCGCATATCGTATCGTATCGTGAGGTAGCCAGAGGTTCCCACCCCTAGATTTTATCCATCTCACAAGGGCGGCCATTTTGATACTTGCTGTCAACTGAAAATGACATCACAGTTGCTCAGGTAATGACCAATCACAGTTTACCAGTTTTCAGGGTTTGGTCATATGACATTCACAAGCTGAGCCGTGATTGGTTGTTATCCAACCAACTGTGTCATTTTCAGTTGACAGCAAGTGGCAAAATGGCTGCCCCTTGAAATGGATAAAATCCGGTGGATTTTTCATCTTAATTCATATTCCACAAACACATTTTAATCAGATTGTACGGTATCACCAGTTTTCTGAGTTTGGTCACATGATATTCACAAGCTGAGCTGTGATTGGTTGTTGATGAGCCCTTACGCACAGTGATGTCATTTTCAGTCGACAGCAAGTGGCAAAATGGCCGCCATCTGAGATAGCGAACATAGTCCACAAATGTAATTTTAATCATAACACTGTGAAAATATTTGACTCGAGTTTTCCTTTTGTTACCGTATTGTTGCGACATTTCTGGAAAATATATGACCCGCTCTTACATCGTCCATCTTTTTGGGTGCAGGAGTTGAAGTTTAAGAGCGCCGGCGGCACAACCAGGTCCATCCACCACTCCCAAACCTGGTGGAGCTACCTCTTCAGCCACCAGGAGACGGAGGGCGAGAACAACCACCACGACAACCACGCCCATCGTACCGAGTAGCCACCGACTGACACGTGGGACTCGGGGTGGGCGGGGTCTCCTCCCGCCGGACTTTTGGCCTGCAATCAGCGAAGAGACGCATTGATGCGGACTCAGGTCTTTTCTTCGACTACTTTTCATCCGATTTTTGACAATATTGTGAACCTGACAAAGCCGAGGTATATTTAACGGACGCCGTCTTACCACGGGGCTCGCTCGTCTCGCGCCAACGCTATGCAACATACTGTAGACGGACGGACAGGGGAGGTGCGTAGATGTTCCAGTGGACTTGAAGTCCAACTCGTACCGATGATCTCAACAATCGTAAACATCCTACAAGGAAAGAACAATCTTGTACACAGACAATCTCAATCGAACCTTTGGTAAAATGTCAGGGTTACGGAGAAGGAGTGACTTAAAAGCACAAATCCATATAAGATGTTTTTGAAAGATTTATAACAGGCTTTAATTGTGTAAATATTCTTGTGGAGTGGCGACGATCAGTCTCGTGGTGTCGTCATGTCATGTTTCACAATTGTGTCTGCCTTCCATGATGTCACGTTTTGTGTCACCAGGAGAGATTTACACTTGCCCTTCGAGTGCTGGCGCACGTGCCTATTTGATCTCGTATCGTCAAAAGTGCGCTTCACATGACTTAACACTGGATCAATAGATGTTTTTGTTTTTATGGCCACTTGAAAAATTAGCCTTGATGATTCAAATATGATAATCAGTGTGATTGTTATCATGGAATGCTTTTATTGTAGATTCTCCAATTGGACCACTTTTTTTAAACATTCAACCACATATGTATTTCAATATCGTCCACGTCCATTGTGATTATGAATAGACTGAAAATGATATGTAACCCCGCAAGAGATTTTTAATGTTAATTATTATTATTTTTTTTTAAAGGAGTGATACGACTATTACGTATGAAGCGACGAACGTACTGTTGTCACGGCAACACGAACAATCTGCGTTAAGCGTGTGTACACGGTGCCAACAACCATCAACCGAATATTGTCAAATGCCTTCAACTTGTGAACGCGACACTGCATGGTACCGCCTTAAAGTTCAACACATGATGATGCTCAAGCCACAAAAACAAAGAAAAGAAAGAAACTTGGGCTTGTGCAGTTTTGCAACGGTATTACTTGAAACTGTGGA
Source organism: Festucalex cinctus (assembly GCF_051991245.1). Lineage (NCBI taxonomy): Eukaryota > Metazoa > Chordata > Actinopteri > Syngnathiformes > Syngnathidae > Festucalex > Festucalex cinctus. The sequence goes on from NC_135426.1 coordinate 19,385,533, forward strand.
GAATATTTGAATTGTTCTTTTTTTTTTTTAAGGAGATTTGTACGTGCATTTTTCTCTACAGCTGTGAAACTTCTTATAATCTGTCCTGAATAAATAACGTTTAGGACTGGTGTCCAAACTTTTTTTCTCCGAGGGCTGTATATCGAAAAATAGAAGGATGAAAGGGCCATTTTTTTTATTTTATTTTTTTTATTTCTCAAACACTAAAAATCAGTCAATCAAGCAATTGCATTTTGCATTTGTTAACTCATTGAAGCCCAAAAACATGTAACAATGTTTTTAATACTCCTAAAAACATGTTGGCACGTTTTTTTGTTTTAATGCTAGAGCATACAGAAGGCTTTGATGCAGCTTCTGACATGAAGAAGTGGCTTAAAGCAATGGTAGTTATTAACACACGGCCATCAGGTGGCAGCAGAGTATAAGAGATCAGCCAGGGCCATGTTGCAACAAGCTGTTTGTCAGTGTTGATGAAGAATTTTGATGAAACTTAGCTATATTCTAATGCTAATGGCTGCAAAATGGAAACAGATACAAATGTAATCTTTCTTTGTGTAGGTTCCATGTTTTTATAGGAATAGAACACAATATTCTGTGGGCCCTGCAAAAAAATCTGTCAAAAGGGGGTTTCTTCAATGAAAATGGCTGGGAGTCAATAAGTTAATATATTTCAGTTTTATGCAAAACTGCTACCTCAATAGCTTTCTGTAAGCCAAGGCAAATAGTTTCGGATTTTACAAGATTTTGAGGGAGTCTCAACACTGTAACCCACCAAAAAATATCAGTCATATATGTTCACAATTCTGACCTTGACATAGAGCAGAAACTATATGGTGCGGGCCACAAATGGCCCCTGGGCCATAGTTTGGACATGAATGGTTTAGGACAAAAAGTGACATTTATCCTTTCACAATATGACTTTGAACGTTTGATTAGTCAGAGCAAAATTTGTTCGTGACAATCTGGACACACAAATTAATTTGATATTCAGCATCTCAGGTGAGTATGATGTATTTCATTCAAAGTTTTTATTATTTATCATGAGATAACTATTAATTGTGAACATATCCATATAATGTACAAGGCACAGGTTACTATAGTTGTTGTTTTTTGTTTTTAATAATATTGATGGTTTCTAATTGTAATTGCAACGAAATTAAAAAAGGTGAATACTGACAGCCCGTCACTGGTACATCCCATCAAACCACTTGAGAGGGATCCCAGCAGAACTTGTGTCCTCGATCCAAAGCCGACAGTTTGGCCATGTCGCTGTCGCTCAGCGTGAAGTCAAAAATCCTGGCGTTCTCCCGGATCCGCTCGGGAGTGGACGACTTGGGGAGCACCGGGACGCCCTGCTGCACCGCCCAGCGCAGCAGCACCTGAAAAGAACACAAAAAGTGCCAAATTTCCCTCCCTTTTTGGGAGAAGTCAAAATGTTTCCAAAGGAGACGTTCACCTGAGCGGGTGTGCGCTTGCAGGTCTCAGCCACTTGGAGCACATGCGGATCTGTGAGGAGCTCGCCCCTCCCCAGGGACGTGTAGGCCTGGAAGCGCACGCCAAACTCTTGGCACACGCTCCTCAACTCTGTCTGGCATTCAAGTGGGTGGAATTCCACCTGAAGGAGGGGCGGGCGTCAATGTCGGGACACAAATGCTATTTTTGTGGGATCGATAATACACGTTCGATCCTTCGACATACCTGCAGCACTGCGGGGTGGACCTTACAGCTGCCCATAAGCTCCCTCATGTGTGCCGGTGTGTAGTTGGACACCCCAATAGCCTTGAGTTTCCCTTGAGCGTGCAGCTCCTCTAGCGCGGCCCAACTCTGAGCTCTGTTGCCTGCTGGCACCACCTCAATTAGCTCTTGAGAAGAACGGAAAAGAAGGACTTGGGCAAATCCATCGACGCACCTGGGTTGCATTTGTCAGTCACATCAAGGCCCTGAGTCCCGGGCCAGTGGATCAAGTAAAGGTCAATGTAATCCATCCCGAGGTTGGACAGGCTGTGGAGGGCCCCTTCCATGGCCCCTTTGCCCTGATCTTTGGGGCTCAGTTTACTGCAGGGAGCAGAAGGAACGTTATCAACATTTGTAAGGTTGTCACCCGAATGTTTAAGCGAATTTTTTGAAAATGTGCAAAATGGACACGCGACATGCCCGTTTCCATCCGTTCTTTTGCAAATATGCGCCGCAAGGTGACGTTGTAGTAAGGGGTACATAATTCACCAACGGAACGTTCGGACGATGTTTCTTTTTTGCAATTCTTGAAATTTTTGAATAAAAATAGGTGGATGGAAACCCAAATTTACTGAAATGTACCCACAACAGAACAAGAAAACCCTACCAGAACATTTCAACTTTATCTGAGGTTAATCAGAGGCACTTCAAATGGTGGTACTAAATGTGCTGACTCCCATTGAACAGGAGATTGAATGTGATTGGTCCATTCAGAATACATTCACATTTCCAAAAATAAGACATAGTGAATACTTGCTTAACCACAATATCCCAGTTGGCAACACACACACACCTGGTGATGAACACATCCTCTCTGGTCAAGCCATATTTTGGTAGGAGTTCCTTGAGGGCGTGACCCAGCTCGGCTTCATTTCTGTACACAGCGGCGCTGTCGAAAGCCCGGTAGCCCGCAGCCAGGGACGCATCCACAGCTTGGAGCACGGCCTCGCCACCGCACAGTTTGTACATCCCCAAACCCAAAAGGGGCATTCGAGACCCAGTGTTGAGGGGGGCGGATGGTCCGGTGGAGGCTGAGGAGGACATCTTCATCTGTGGAGCTAATGTTCTGCAAGGAATGAAGGAGGAGAGTTATGCGAGGAGTCAATGCCCCCCTCTCTATGTACACTGACTTAGTGCAAATGAGGCAATAGTCCACTGGTCTCATGACATTGACTCTAACAAGTGGTGCAGTGTAGTATCGCCACGTGAAATTGCCTTTGAACAGTCTGCATTCTCATATAGACCCATAAAGGCACACCATAAATATGAACAAGCTTCCCCATTGAACTGCCACAAATGACAGAACTTTAAAAAAAATAAAATAAAATGGTTTGAAGAAAAGCCCATTAGTATATTGTTGACTTGTTTTTTTTTCACGATACTTTTTCACTCAAACACACGAATAAACTTAATTAAGTTATTACTTGCTTTCTAGTGACCGTATTGATAAAGAGGAGTGCGCCAGGTGCAGTTAACTACTCAAGTAAATTTACTTGGTTACTATCCTCCATTCTCCACCACTGACGATACACGAGCTCGAAGTCCGGCACGTTGCATTGATGTGTTAATGAATTGTTATCTCACCTATCTGTGAATTTCTGCTGCTTTCTTCGTTACAAAAGGTTTCAACGAGAAAGGAACGACTACCAAGACGAAGGAGAAAAAAAAGATTGGCGGTTTTATGCGCGCTTCGGGTTCGCTTAGCCATAGACATCCGTATTTTGCGTACATGCCACCTGAAACCGTACGTCAACGCTGCCGCCATATTGCACGTGGCAAAGGGGAGTTTTCTAATGTACTTTTCACGAGTATTTATTTAAATACTAACGTATGTAAAACTGTAGTGTTATGGTAAATATTGAAAAACATACGAAAGTACTCGGGGGAATCGCAATTATATCATTTTTTTAATTCTTTGGGCCTAGGTCATAGGAAATGAGAGAACGATTCCTAACATGTTTCTTTGTCTTGTTGCTAGGGGAAGAGGCCTGCCACGCACGATGCGCTTTAATTGGCCAGGATCCTGCCTCATCAGCCAATCAGAAACCAGCGATTCCAACAGGCAAGTGAAATCAACACTGATTAGTCAAATCAGAAATCCATAAGCTGTTCAAAATATAAAGCAATTTTAATTGAATGATAGTTATTATGACTCCACTTGTGGTGTTTTCGCCGCTGCCGAAGGCAAACATGTTATGTCAAATCGAAGTAATGATGCCGAGTATGCAGCTTTTCAAAATAAGTGCACACCCTGGAACTAATTTTCACGTTGTAACAGAGTTAAGTGGTGTCTTGTTTGCTCTCTCGTTCTCACCATATGAAACCCTAAAAGTCAAATATGACAAGAGAGTCGCGTCTTTTTGCCCCTCGGCCCATCGTATTCAAACATTCAGCGGAGAATGCTTTTATTTCGAAAGTACACCGGACGTAGGCGACGCAGTGCGGCGAGCTCGATGCGCGACAGGAGCTGATGGCGGCGGGGCTGGCGGAGGGTCTCACCGAGGAGGCGGGGAAGGCTCCAGGCAGAGAGAGGAGGCCCCGGCGGTACCGACACGCCGAACCAAAAGCCCACAGCGAGGACGGATGGAGCGGTACGCGTCGTGTTTGCCTTGTGTGTGAACAGAACGCGTGTTTGTGCGGATGTGGCGTTCACGGACCTCACGCCATCATGTCTTGGTTGTGTTGCACTGAGCCGAGTGTGAACGCGATAAACCTGCTAGCTGCCTCTTGTCATGACATCTTCGAAGGTCAAGGGGGCGCTGGCGAGCCAGTGCGCCTTCAGTTGTCATGGCAACTGCAGCCGATGCACATGTGACTGCCAGAGGCGACATGAACACGATGCTACTAAAATAGCTACAAAGGAGCTCGAAGGAGAAAACTACATTACTCAGTATTTCTTCATTTTATTGAACACGTATGTTACTTTAGAAAATTTTGTGTCACGCCACTAACAATGTCACCAACAATACTGTATAAACAAAGTGTGATAACTTTGCCATAAACATTAAGAAATCAGGAAGCAAATACGTATGTCTTGTTTCTCTGCAGGTGGGATCGCCAGTCAGCCGCCATCTTGTCTCCTCCAGTCGTTGTGTCCCCCTGCATGGCACTCGAAGGATTTTGCCTGTTAGGGTAGCTTTTGACCTCTGTGTTGTTCAAAACGCTAGCAGGCTGACAATTCAAGGCAGTTAGCGCTTCAAAGCTAACTGAGCGCTGGGATTGGAGGAGCAGAATTTACTTGCAGTAATAATAATGACGCCACAAGGCTCATCCTGTTATCCTCATATGTTCAGTGGCTAGCAGGTGGTTAGCACAAGCAGTTAGCGGTGGCGCGGGACTAGGGAAGTGGCGGAGCAGGGGTGCGATGGAGTACCACTCCGGTGGCAGCCTGCCCCTGCTGGGGAGACCGCGCTACTGCCCTGGTGCCAACGCTAACGGCGGCTACCTGTGTGAGTCGGGGCACTGCTGCGGCGAGACGGGCTGCTGCACGTACTACTACGAGCTGTGGTGTGAGTTGTTCGGAATCCCTTCCTTTTCGTATATGTAGTAGCCTATAGCGTGAGTTTGCTGTGAGTCTGGCTGTTTTTGTAATAACTACCATTGCCTCAAGCGTTTTCTTCAGTTCAGAGGCTACATCAAAGCCTTCTGAATGCTCTAGCATAAAAAAACAAAAACAACGTATAAATACGTCTTTGGGAGCAAATGAGTTAAGCTTGAAAAGTAATGAACAACGACGGTCACTAGAAAACCAGTATATCCCATGATGCACTGCATGAAATATCTCGCAAGAAAGGTCTGTTCTCCAAAAAAAATCCCTTCATAGTGACTTTAGAGTTGGGAACGAATGAGTGAATGATTCCGAGTGCATCCGTGGTTGTCACCAGTCTCTTTATGATGATGTCACACGGATGCAGGGTTCTGGCTGCTGTGGACGGCCCTCATCATGTTCAGCTGCTGTTGCGCGTACCGCCACCGGCGAGCCAAAGTGCGAGCGCAGCAGCAGCAGCGACGCCAACGAGAGATCAGCCTGCTGGCCTACCAGGGCACCGCCTCCTACCCGTCCTCCATGCTGGACCTCAGTAAGTCATGTCTCTCCGAACATTTCAACGAGGCGATGGACCTCCACGTCGGATGTTGACATGCGTGCAGGTTTCCTGGCGTCGCTCAAGCTGCCGTCGTACGAGGAGGTGGCGGCGCAGCCCTCCACGCCGCCGCCCCCCTACAGCTCCGTTTTCACGGCACCGCGATACCCGCAGCCCCCCCGCACCGCCGACCCCCACCTGCTCATGCAGCACGACCCGCTGCTGCACCGCCCGCTCAGCGACGGCCCTTCCTCGCTCAGCTCGGACAACAGGTGCGTAGCCGTGACGTTTGACAAAATTCGACCAATCAAACGGTGCCAGGCAGTCACATGATCGCACACAAGATGTCCGTGCCATCGCACAGAAGCAAAGTTTAGCTCAGAAACAATATGACATGAGAGGTGTTAAATGGTTATTTAAAGAGGAAGTCGACCCCCCAAATTCTTTTTTGACAATAATTTTTTCGATGCAGCCCTACTAATCTAAATACGGTATTCTGGTTAATATTGTGTTAGTGGAATATGAGTTAAGCAACAAAATCCAGGTCAATTGGTTCAGGGTGTACCCCGCCTTCTGCCCATAGCCAGCTGAGATAGGCTCCAGCAGCCCCCCATGACCCTCGTGAGGAGTAAGCGGTTCAGAAAATGGATAAAAAAATAAAAACCTGCTACCTATGTCTTTCCTGTAGCTCCAGCTGCTCCTGTGACTCCTGCTGCCCCTCCTCTCCATGTAGCTCCTCCCCCTCTGCTCCCCTGACCTATGAGACGGACACAAGCCACGCCTCCACACCTAGCGAGCTGGCAGCCCTCCCCTTTGATGTCGCCACGGAGACGCCCCCGCAGGCTGCCCTCACTCCCGGTTCCGACACCACGCCCGCCCTCGCCGACACGGCCGTCGCCACAAAAAACAGCTCGCCAAGGCCCACCAGTCCACCCGCGAACCCCGCCCCGCCTCCGCCCGCAGACCCCGACTCCGCCCCCGGGTCCAGCGGGTGCACGGCCCCCTCCTCCCTCACCCCTCCCTCCACCTCTTTCCTCCTGGATGCACCCCTACCAACCCGGCCCAGTCAGGCCCCGCCCAAGCAGACGCTCTTCTCGCCCTGCGTGGACGTCTTTCAAGCGGAGCCGGAGGACGAGGAGAACGAAGATGACGTGGACGCCGATGAGAGCCAGTACCGCCACCGGAGACTGACCGGCGACTCGGGCATCGAAGTGTGCCGCTGCCGCGTCCAGGGCCAGGAGGCGCGGGAGGAAGACGCCGAGCCAGAGAGCGACGCGGGGGGGAAGAACTCCGATCTCCACGACAGCGTGGACTGTCCCTCCAAGTGCGCCGCCACGCCGTGCCACGCCCCCGAGGAGGCGGGCGAAGTCGTGGTTGTCGTGGAGACGGCATGATGGACAGAGGCGGTTGTCCTTTCCTGAGATCCCAAAAGATGGAACGCTCAAGCCGTCCATCTTCATTTCTCATCCCAGGCATGTCGTCTGCTTCCTGATCGGATGTAGACACTTCCTTTTTTGGAAGTAGACACATTCTGTTTGACATGGACACCACCTGAGTGGATGTGGACATCACCTGATTGATATGGCAACTTATGGACTGGACATAGGGGAATCTTATTTGACACATATGTGTTGTGATTTGACATGTATTTCCAGTTGGACTTGTACATATCCTGATTCGACTTCTTTTTTTTTTTTTTTTTTTTTTGCCATTGGACACTTCCTGTGTAACATGGACGTGTCCTAATTGGACATGAGTTTTTGGGTGGTTGGACATGTACATTTCCAGCTGCGCATACATGTACACTTCTAGATTGGACAAGGGAACTTCCTGTTTGAATGTAGACACATCCTGTTTGACATGTACACTTCCTGGATCGGACATGGGCACTTCCTGTTTGAATGTAGACACATCCTGTTTGACATATACACTTCCTGGATTGGACATGGGCACTTCCTGATTGGTTACAAACAATTCCTGATTGGACATAGAGGCTGTGTCCAAATTCACAAGGCTGGGTCCTCCGAAGGCCGAATTTGTCGGCTGAATGGCGCCACTCCCGGCGTAAATCGACAGCGCGCACAGACTTGCATATGAATGGATTGTCAATGCAGTCCATTCAAGTCTAAGAGATGGCATGCAGCCGACGAATTCGGCCTTCGGAGGACCCAGGCTTGTGAATTTGGACACAGGCAAACACTTCCTAACTGGACATGGACACTTCCTGTTGGAATGTCAACACATACTGTTTGACAGTCACACTTACTGATCGGACATACACACTTCCTGATTGGACAAATACACTCCCTGGATGGACATGGACACTTCCTGTTTGGACATGGATACCTCTTGATTGTACACTGGATATTGCCCTGATTGGACGTGTACACTTCCTAATTGGAAATGTACACTTCCTGATTGGTCATGTGCACTTTCTTATTGGACATGGACACTTCCTGATATAACATGAACTCTTCTTGTTTGGACATGGGTACTTCCTGTTGTACCAATTACTAGACAGAGAGGTGAGTGGAAAATAAGGCTCCACCCCTTCTTCGTGTGCTCGATGTGGTGCTTTTCTTCTTCTTTAGCTGAGGGACTGCAGCTGCAGAGCACCCTCTGTGGTGGATTACTGTTACTACAGCTAGCCAAGTTTGTAGCGCTCTTCTTCTTTCCCCTTTTGTCGCTTTTTACTCTAGTCAGAACACCCAACTTGATTGTGAGTACGACGACACAGTGCTAGCCAGATGCTAACTCCCTAGGAGCCCAGCGCAGATCACAAGTAGTGCATAAAGTTTTTCACCTTAAAAAAATAATGATAGTGAAAGTTTGAAAAGATGCACCTCATATCTTGTAAAGCCATTAAAACTGATATGTTCGTGAGGATTTACATTTTTTTGGCTTCTGAGTCACATCACTTGCATCTGGTTCACAAGTTTTACGTGTCGACGGGTTCAGTTTTTCTCTGCTCGTCGTTACTTCCTGTTTGTGTCGTGACGAGGCGCTAACGGGGGCAATTTTTATTCTTACGACCTTGAAAATGTGTTTTTGTGTGTGAGCTGTGCTAAATAAATGGATCACGTGTACAACGCTATTGTTTATTGAAGCGCGTGTCATTTCAGCGCTTGCTCATGTTAATGAAATATGACATTTTCATAGCAACTAGTTAGTTATCATCAGTGCCAACTTCCCACCCTGCCCTCGGCCTGACGGCGACTTTGTAAGGCAGTGGTTGCAAAACCACGCCTAGACGACCTTGCAGGTTGGGAGGTGAATCCCCGTCCGGCAGCGTAAAGCTCATTCGCTGGAGCATAGATGACAAGAATAGGAAGAGCTCCATCCTGGCCAGGGATTCTCCCACACAGATGCGAGGCCCCGCCCCAAATGGCAGGAAACAGGAGGGTGTGACCCGCCGACCCTGGTCATCAAGGAAGCGATCTGGAAGTTTGGTGTCAACTTTTAGTTCCACCTTTAGATCACGTTTTTTGGCGGGTCGGGATGGTTTACCTGGCTTAAACAGGTCCGGTTGTTCCCAGTGGTCAGGGTGGTGATGGATGGCCCACATGTTGACCAACACGCGAGTCCCGCGGCGGATGGCGTGACGTCCGATGCTGCGGTGAGAAAGCGGCGTTAGCCGGCACGTGCACGCTGCGCCTGCTCTCGTTTGGTGTACCTGCTGTCAGTCATGGCGGTGTGCGGGATCAGCACCGGGCTCACCGGCCGGATCCGCATCCCCTCGTTGATGATGCTGTCCAGATACGGCAGCCTCCCGCGGTCCGCCGCACGCACAGCTCGTTCGCTCACTTCCTCGTCCAGCTCCTTCTGCGCACGCTCCTGGACCTGCAGGAGGCGCCGCAGAGCTGCAGTCGTCATGTGCGAAGATGTGCGTGAGCGTGTACCTCGGGGTGGTGCAGTAGGTAGGCCAGAATCCAGAGCAGCGTGGTGGATGTAGTCTCCACGCCGGCACCGAAGGCCTCTGCTACCGTCATCAGCACGTGGTCGTCTGTGATGGCCGCGCCATCGGGCCCGGGTGAACCTTGACCCTTCAGTAAAGCGTCAAGGAGATCTCGAGGGTCACCTTCGCTCAGCGTCGCCTAGAGGTGAGACTTTGCTCAATGGCAGTTTGCCACATACGGGAAGTGCCTTCTGACTAGGGCCCGACCGATTAATCGGCCGCCGATTATAATCGGCCCATTATTGTCCTTCAAATATCGGCCAATTGAGCCAAATGGACGATTTTTTTTTCTTCCTTAAAACGTTGTCGAAGAAAACCGAAGTTTCCGACGCTGTGAAAGTACCCTGAATGCACCATTTTGCTTGCGTAACATTAGCAACTAGCAAGTGTGTAGCGTATGTTATTCTGGTTATTCTGTTGTCCCTAAGCGTCCTTTAATAAGGTGTTTAATGACACCGCAATTGGAGTTAACTGTAAAACGAAATACACAAAGTTAAGAATTATATCCACTGTATATTTAAATACAAAACATGCTTAGTTTTTAAAACATCGCTAGCCTAGCGCTAACAGGAAGTTAGCATCGACTACGGGAGTGTTTTTCCTTCAAGTAACTAATATCCACACACAAATCTTGTGGGAACACATAAACACTGATGAGATAACACTACGCAAAGGCTCAAATTCTTCCCAATGTGTGAAAAACTAGTTATTTTAATAGAATTCAATCGCAACTTTCTTCTGTACTCACTTTAAGTGTGTACGCCATGGATGCACTGCACCACACTGCCCCCAAAAGGCCAAAACGCACAGGGACACATTTTCACATTACATGGCATGAAATACAATCTCAGAGGTCCCAGGTCAGCCAATTAAGTCCCAAGACTTGTCAAAATAACACAAGGTAAAAATATATAAAAGAAAAGATTTTTCTGCCAAAAAATCTGTGTCGGCATCGACCTCAAAAATTGCAAATCGGTTGGGCCCTACTTCTGACATCTTTCACCTTGTGTTCGTGCAGTTTTTTCATGAGTAGACGATCTCGCACAGCGATGCACGCCCGTAGCTCTTTCAGTGATGCGTTGGGGAACACCTGAGTAGCACCAAAATCTTGTGAGGTGACAGTTACACCAATGGGAAGGCTCGTACCTTCATCCATGAGAAGATGTCAACCAGTCCTCCCCTGGTGATGGTCCGCACAATGCCGTCATTGTAGCGCATCACCTCCTGCAGCTCCCCGTCTCCACGTCTGTAGGTGCTGCCGAATACCAACGTGCACACCACGTTGGTGACGGCCGTGGTCACCGCCAGTGACGGGTCGAAGCCGTGCCGTTCGCCGGACAGCAGCTCCGCGCACAGACCGTCCACCTCGGACAGAACTGACAAAATGTCATCGTCGGAAGCTGCCTGGGAGGCCCGTTCAACCTCAGATTACAAACTTTATTTCTTCCAAAATGTGTTTCCCCATTCAAATGAATTGAAATAGACTTAATCCGTTCCAGTCCCAGAACCACATGGATAGCCTGTGAACCCATGGTTCCGCTCTACCTACCGATGTCCTGCAGGCGGTTGCTTCCTTCTCCGAAGAGCGCGAAGGAAGTATGCACCAACCGGCGGTGCAGCTTCCACAGCGGCGAGTAGTCAGAGAAAGCGATGTCTTTGCCGCCTCGGGTCAGCAGATCAGTAGTCACCTGCCGACCGTAAGGTCAGTGGTGCAAAAAGAAAGTGCTTAACGGCTTCACGAGGCGTCACCATGCTGGGGCGTCCGGCGAAGTCTCGCCCTCGCTGCAGCAGAACTTCTCTGGCGTGATCATGGGAGTTGACCACCACGGTGCGATGCGGCCCCAGGTAGAGCTCGAACAATGGCCCGTACCTGCCACACACACGCACGCAACCATGAGTGAGCGCTGGGGGCTGTGCTGCTCCACAGGTTCACGGTCTCACTTTCGGCCCAACTGCATGAAGAGCAGGTACGGCGGCGCGGTCCCCGTCATCCAAGGCAGACTGCCCACAAGGGGCAGGCGGGGCAGGCCAGGCATCCCGCTGGAGTGCTGCTGAGCGAACGCCACCAGGACGGCAAGCGCGACGACGACCAGGATTGCGGGAATGAGCGACGAGTCCATCACGGGAAAGTCATAGACCACCACGGCGAGGAAATGAAGACGAAAGCGGAGTGGCTCGCGTTTTAAAGTGGTGGGGAGACCTTGTGCAGGTCGGAGGTTGCGCGCGCGTGTTTGTCTGCGTCAGGCGACCTTGCTGATATCGTGGAGCGTACCAGGCCCGATCTGGATGGATGCCATGATAAGCACAGCCCAGCTCGGATGGTTGCTATCAAATGGTAAATGGACTGCTTTTTAACTAATTGACTCCCAGGCACCCATTTTCACTGAAGCAACCACCTCTGGATTACTGGATTTTGACTGATTTTGCAAGGCCCACAGAATATTGTGTTCTATTGCTATAAAAAACATGGACCATCCCAAAACAAAGATGAGAGTCTCTTCTTTCAGAAAAAAAAGTACATTTGTATCTATTTCTGTTCTGCAGCAATTAGCATTAGAATTTAGCTACGTTTCATCATTATTCACCAATCTGTTTAGAACTGTGGGGAAATCAGCTTGTTTTGAACATGGCCCTGGTTGAGCTCTTATGCTCTGCTGCCACCTGCTGGCCGTTTTTGTAATTACTACCATTGCTTCTCCCGTTCTCTGCAGTTCAGTGGCTGCATAAAAGCCTTCGACATGGTCACCACAACCTTACGGATGGGAGGTGACCGCTCTACCACTGAGCCACGCCACCACTGCGATGGAAATACCAGCCACTAGGAGGTGACACTGAGCACGTCGGAGTTTGAGTTTTCATCAACTCTTGTGTGAATATTCTCCTGTCGCCATGGAAACCACATCCCACCCTCTGCAGCAAACCTGAATGTTGTGTGTTTGTGTTAGTTGTCACAGGCAGTGTTGTTGTTTACACTCGTCATGCAAATTTTCATGCGTCGCCATGGAAGCAACTCCGCACACACACTCAGTGGATGTATCTGCAGCGGGTGTCAGATGCACTGCCGCAGTGAGGAAAGCCCGCCGCTCCTTTTATGGCGCGGGGATGCCCGCCGTCACCGCAGGAAGTCAGCCATGTTTGGGCATTTTCGACGTGCACGGCGGGGGGAATCCCTCGCGCCGCTCTCCGCCAATGAGATGGCGCCAGCGTTGCCACGGAGACGGAGGGTATAAAAGGACCGGCGAGCGCAGGATCTCGGCATCCTCGGCACCAAGTGAGCGCAGCGACGCAAGACACGGACGAACCATCCCGCCTCAGAACCGCTCACAGGGAATTCCCGCCTCTCTTTTGACCGCCATGCTTGCCGAGCACCACTGCAGCTTTCTGTCCGACTTTGAGGACGCGTGCAGCGCCTGGGTGAACAGCGTGGAGTCCAACCACTGTGACGACTTAACAGGTGAGTTGTCAAAGCATCATCTTCTTCTCGTTGCTGATGTCATTGTGGTGTTATGCAACAATAACAAATGCCCCCCCCCCTTCTTCTGTCCCCTTCCAGTTGTCTCGCCGGGAACTGACGCCTCCGACTCCGATTTCTTCTCTGACTTCAGCGACTCAGACTCGCTCTCGCCCTCCCTGGACTTCAGTGGCAGCTTCCTGCCTGAACCGACGACACCGGCGACTGTGGGCCTCAGCAGCACAGCGGACGCCATCCTCACCATGATCACGGAGATCGTGGGAATCTGCACCGAAATGGAGCAGCAGGGGGATACCGCTTACCCTCCCTTGGCCACGGTCAAGAGTGAGTCGTCCGGCTCCAGCTGCGGGGCCGACTACCTCGCAACGCAGGCCGCTCCGGACTTCATTGAGGCTCTGCTGAGCCAAGACGGCAACCAGGGCGAGGCGAAGGCGTTGGAGGTCAAACAGGAAGTGTTGACGCCGGAGGACTGGCTGAAGAACTGGAGGGTCAGCACTGAAGGAGACCACGTCAAAATGGAGGTGGACCTCCACTGTGATGCCCCCTCCACTTTGGACTCCGACCTCTTGTCGTCCCTCCTGAACGGCGCCTTCCCGACCATGCACCTGGGCGGCGTGTCAGCGGGCGCCAAAGTGTCCCGGAAAGGCCGCAGGGCTCTTGCCAAGAGCGGCGTGAAGGCCAAGGCGTTCCCGTGCTCCGTGGAGGGCTGCGAGCGCCGCTTCTCGCGCTCGGACGAACTCAACAGGCACGTGCGCGTCCACACGGGTCAGAAGCCCTTCCAGTGCGGCGTGTGCGCGAGGAGCTTCAGCCGCAGCGACCACCTGACCACGCACACGCGCACGCACACGGGCGAGAAGCCCTTCTCTTGCGACGTGTGCGGCAAGCGCTTCGCACGCAGCGACGAGAGGAAGCGGCACGGGCGCGTGCACGTTAAGCAGCAGCTGCGAGCGCAGATGATGGCCGCCTATTCGCTGGCTGTGAGCGCCGTGTGAGCATCCACAGGTGTGTGCCACTGCGGTGGCTTTGGCAAAATCTTTGAGAACTGAAGAAGGTCCGTTTTTGGCCTCCTGGCGAGACGCACGTGCGCCCAGCAGGTGCATGCTGGGAGTCGGAAAAGAGGCTTGGACGAGACCAATCGACGTTCCTGCATGAGGGTGAAAAGTGACGTGACCTCCATGTTTGTACAATAGCTCTATTTTTCTAGATGTTTCTATGACTTGTCATGTGACTTTTCAATGATTCGAACTGATGCATTGTGGGATATGTGTTTAATGTCCCTGCTTGAGGATGTGTCAATAAAAAAAAGCAAGAAACAGAAACAATGTGCGTCCTTATCATCATCAACTGTCAGCATGTGCCTGTGTGTGGGAACTGGGAAGATTGGGTCGCCATGGCAACTGAAGTTGTGAGTCATTTCGACAGCGTTCCAAACACAAGGTCGCTGTGGCATCGTGAGCCATCGTCATGGCGACGACGTGTAAAACATCAAGGTCGGCCAACGTGATTTTGTAAGTTACAGGAGTTCATCATGTGACCCTGAAGGTCCAATGGGCGGCAAGATGCATCTTTGTTCACAAAGGGGGTTTGGAGTTAAGTAATGCAACAACATTATGTAATTTTCAAATATTTATTGTTGTGTAGGCTATATTTAGTATTTCAATATTTATCATCAAATTAGCAACGGTACTGTAAACACTCATGGGAACATTAGAAAAATACATACATTGTTTCTGGACTGTGTGCGTATTTGGGAGTAAGCGACATACAAGATATATAACAGAGAATTATCTATGGCAGTATTTTAGGAGTAGAAATTGACATTAAATACAGTTCCAGCTCTTTCATAGACACAGAAAATAGGTTACCCTAGTAAATTTACATTGCAGAATATAAATCTGCACTAGAAATATATGATTGAGACACAAATTTTGTGCACCGACGATTGGTCATTCATTTGGTCTGGTTCGTTTACTTGAGTTATATAAGCAGATCTGCCACATCCAATATGTCAGACGTGCTGCCGTATCACAGCAATGGGCCAACCCGCTCAAGACGTGTGCCTTTTGCATTGGTCTTATGTATGAACTGCATCTTAAAAAAATAAAAATAAATCTTTATTGAACAACTGCTACAATCTGACAAACATCACAATGATCAAACCAAACATTGCAACCATAAAACACACCAAAAACAAAAAAACAAAACAATAAACAGAATGCTCGGGGATACAACATTCATGAAGCAAAACAAAAATATATTAATGAAAATAAAATCTCACTTTTTAGACATATAACTTAAATTTTACACATACATTCAAAGTCCTCTCTGTCTTTTTATTCTGGCAGGCACTGACTGATTGCAAATATAATTCTAAGTCTTCATAAAATAGGGGAAAAAGTGCTTTTTTTTACTTCCAAATTTACATTTATGTATGTAAAAATATTCACCACAAAACCTTTTTAACCTTATCTTTACCAATTACCACTCTTTACAAAATAACATGCTCATAGAATAAAACAAAATTTTCATTATGACGACCACAAATAAATCACAATGCCAGAAAAGATATGAGACAGTTTCAGGAAAAGCTAAACAAAATAAACACCTAGTGTCAATAAAATGTTTTTTTTCATTAAACGTTTTACAGGGTAGATTTTGTGTAAAATTTTAAAGAAAACCTCTCTAATTGTGTTAGTAATCAAACATTTGTGGGGCAACAACTCTGTATGAGCTGTATCATGAAGGGAAGACAGACAACATCCGGGCACTCGCAGTATTCCACTTCCGTCCACCACTGATGACGTTTTCGAGTCCACAAGCAGAAGCAGCGGCGGCTTAGCTTTTCGTTTAACGGCCAACAACCCACAAAAATTCACCAATGTGGTGACGGAGTGCGGGCGCCGTTATCTCCTTAAAACCACGCGAAGTCGAAGAGCGTTACACCGCAAGTTCGGCTGTCGACGGAGGAGTGAGAACCTCATGAAAAGGTGCCGGTTCGAGCCGCGAGAGTAATAGTGCACTGCTACGGAAGCTAATTGCGTCAGCATGCTAGCATAAACATTAAACACGATCAAAGGTATTGAATAGAACATTAAACACTTCTGTTTTTTTACGGTCGAGTGCTGTATGGACTAATGTGCGTGTATATCAGGCTAGTACGTAATTTAGTTCTTTGTTTTTGTAAATACAGTATATATGGTCACCGTCTGGTTGTGGATCCAAATGTAGGGAGGCACAGGTGACGTAAAAAAGATGACGTTTTTTTTCTTTTTAATTAAAACAAGGAAGCAAACAGCACAGGACAGAAAAAAAAAAAAGTCTGGCAAGACACTGACAGCAGCAAACAACGGACTGAACCAAAAACAGGAGAATAAATACACACGAACTAATTACACAACAAGGGACACCTGCACAAGACACACAGCTGGGGGCACTGATTGGCTGACACAAGAGTAGACAAGCACAGGTGGGCAAGATCACATTTAACAAAACCAAAGGAAGATGAGGAGAAAACAACAAAACAGACCACAATGGAACCAAATGTTAAAAAAAGAACACTCAACCCAAACCATAATATATATATGTTATTTTTATTTGCATTTATATTCTTTTTCAATTTATTTTGTAGTTATATTTTTATATCAATTTTTAGTTTTCACTTTAATTATTTATTTAATTTTGGCATTTTTGGTCCTCCATAGGCTCACACGATTTTTTTTTTTTTTTTGCCCACAAATAATCACATATGTGACTCCTGTATTTTCTATAAATAATGACACACTATAAACAATGATGTCCTTTGTGTTGGCAGGTGATATGGCCCCCACGTCCATGAAGCTGCGAGTTCGCCGCCGTGACAACAACGACAACAGTGCCAACCGACCGCCCGAGGAGCCGCAGAGGAGCCGAGGAAGTCGCAGGAAAAAAAAGACGAGCGCCGACATGCAGGACGCCGCTTCGGCTCCTCCCGCGCCATCGGCCCGAGCGGCTCTGATGTTGGAGGAGGCGTCCCCCGACTCAAAGTGTCCCATCTGCTTGGACCGCTTCAAAAACATGGCCTATTTGAACCGCTGCCTGCACCGCTTCTGTTTCCGGTGCATCCTGGAGTGGTCGCACAACAAGGCCGAGTGTCCGCTCTGCAAGCAGCCCTTCGCCTCCATCTTGCACTCGGTGCGTGCCGAGGACGACTTTGAGGAGTACACGCTGCGCCCCGCCCCCACCGGCGGCAGCGTGGCTGCTACGATGGCCATGGTGGCTGCCATGGCATCGGCGGCGAGGAGCGACCAACAGTTGAGGCTCATGCTGAGGAGGCACCGGGTGGCCGACGCCAACGAACCCACCGCCAGGAGCCGGAGGAGGGAACGAGGAGGCTCAGGGAGGAGCGAGGAGGGGCAGGGGGTGTGGGAGTGGCATCTGGACATCCCACCGCTTCCTCTGGCTTCTCACTCCCACGAGGACGGCGAGCGCGGAGGAACCGACCCGCCGGAGCGCGGTGTCATATTCGAAGGCCTGTCGCATCTCGGCGCCGCGGCACGGGCGTCGCCGCGGCTCGCCGCCCGCTTGGCCGCCAGGCTGCGTCTGCAGCGAGAGGGGATGGCGGTGCGGCGCCTGCGGGAAGGCGAGATGGTGGCCTTCCGCCGCGCCCTCTACCGCGCCGGCATCCGCGTGTGCGGCGTGGCCGGCGCCGCCGAGCTGCAGCGCGACATCTCGATGGACGGCTTCCGCCGGGACCCCGGCCAGATGGAGCGACTGCAGCC
The DNA here is from genome assembly GCF_051991245.1 of Festucalex cinctus. Lineage (NCBI taxonomy): Eukaryota > Metazoa > Chordata > Actinopteri > Syngnathiformes > Syngnathidae > Festucalex > Festucalex cinctus. Next base: position 19,403,533 of record NC_135426.1, read on the forward strand.
TTGGCTGAGGCGCGAGCTGACGGTGCTGTACGGCGCGCACGGCTTGCTGGTGAACGTGGTGCAGCGCGTCATCGCGGCGCGGATGGCTCGCTGCGGACTGGAGGACGCCGGCACCATGGAGGACGAGCTGCAGCCCTTCCTGTTGGCGCAGACGGAGCACTTCATCCACGAGCTGCTCTGCTTCGCCCGCTCGCCGCTCAGCCTGGACGAGTACGACCTGCGCGCCGCCTACCATCCGCCGCCCGCCGACAGCAGCGGCTCCGCGTCCAGCTCCGTCATCGCCATCTCCGAGGACGAAGAGGAGGAGCGGCGGCGGTGCACCGACCAGACGCCGGGCCCCTCCCGCTCGGCCGCGTTGGCGTCGCCGCCCCCAAGCCCCGCCCCTCAGGAGGATGAGGGTGAATGCCTGATTGTGGGCTACAAAAAGCCCATGGCCGAGCGCACGCCGGAGCTTGTGCACCTGTCATCCGACTCAGAGCGCTCCTCGCCCGCCGTCCCGCCCTCCACCTCGGCCGCCTGCCAGGAGAAGGACCCCGCGGCGGGCTCGCTGAGTTCGATCCGCACACCCACGCCGCCGCCCGCCAGCAAGAAAAAACAGAAAAAGAGGAGGAAAAACCGGGAGCGTGTGAGGAAGCGCGGCACTTTGGCCAATCCCAACCGCTCCATTTATCCCGCCATGGTTCGATCCTTTTCGCACTCCAGCCTGGAGTCCAGCTCGCCGCTTGCCCCCAGCCCGCCCAATTGCGGCTGGGAAATCTCCTCCACAGCCTCTTCCTCCTCGTTCTACTGCCTGTCCTCCTCCTCCTCCTCCCCTGTCTGCTCCTCCTCACCACCACCGCCGCCGTCCCCTCACTCGCCGTCTCGCTACAGCGGAGAGAAGCCCGGCGGAAAGAGGAAGTACAAGAGCCGACACCTGGACGAGCGCAGCCAACCCCGGCGAGGGAGGGGCCACAGCAAGAGAAAGAGCGACACGTGCAAGATGGCCACCGGTGGCGACAGGTGAGAGCTTCCCGCCCCTTTTTCTTTGCGAACGTCGACATCAAAACGTAGCTGAACCCTGTTCATATTTTTGTTCGTATACACTGCACTGACAACCAATCAACTGCCCCCCCCCACCCCCACTTGCTGTCCGATAGTAAGCAAGAGATTGCGCATGAGCGAAGTCCCAGCGTGGAGATCGTGTACGAGGGCACCTCCCAACCTAAGCGCCATCGCAGGACGCAGCAACACGACAGGTAAACCAGAAAAACAAAAAATAAAAAAAGCCTTCTACCATGACAACCAATCAGTGACATCCACATTTTTCAAACAAAAGAATTGTCATAATGCAAAAAAATAATATACGATATACGAATACGATTATTAATACTAGGGCTGAAACGAGTCCCCATCATTTCTGCCTCGGATACCTGCCGAGATAGTCGTAGTCAAGCTAACGGCAGTATGCATCACAAGACATGGGGCTAACGCTGTGAGAAACAGTTTCAAAATAAACCTTACTTCACCAAGTAGCAGCATATGTAGACCAATGCATTGTAGCGCTTTTATTTTGAAGTTGTTTGTTCAAGCGTGGTACTAAAAACCAATGAGAGTAAGAGAAAGTAATTGGTAATCATAAAAAATTCATTAACTTTGAAAAAAAAAAAAAAGTGTCGACCGACACGTGCTGAAAGTCAAAATGTGATTGGCGGCGTTTGTCTGTCAGGGCGCCGCTTGTCATCACGCTAGACAGCGACAGCAGCGACGGCGACCACTCGCCCCGCCCTCCCGATGTCCCGTCGCGGCTCTCGGACCGCGTCGACTTCTTGGACGCGGCGCGCGAGCCGGCGGGCGTTAGCGACTCCTTTCCGAACCCGGCGGACTTTTGCCAGGTAAGAAGCGCCCCTCCCCCACTGGCGCTGGCGCTCCAACTTCGGGGCGAAGACGCTAAGGAGGAGGAGTTCAAGTTTGCCCCGCCCTCGTCGTCCCTCGACTTCCTGTCCGACCTGCTCCACGGCGAGGCGGCCGCGGGAGGCGACTTCGGCGCCCCGCCCTCACCGTCCGTCATGTCATGCCCCCTCTGATGTCGCAACACGCTTCCTCCCAACTGCGCTTGATTTCCAGCCTGTTGCTATGGCAACGTGCCCCGGACTCCATCAGATGCCGTCGTGTTCGTTCGTGGCCACTGGATGGCGCACCGAGGCTTCAAAATAACACCAAGCCTTTTTTTTTTTTTTTTTTTTGTAAGTGCTTTTAATGTGAAAATGAGTAGCAGTGTGTGTTGATGACATCACACGCGCACACGCACACGCACACACAAACTTGATGACAATAAACACTTTCAGGGGATTTCAAACGTGTCCGTCATTGTGTGGAAGCATTTCTCCCGCCACGCCCACGAGTGCCGGTCCATTGTTAGCAGTTGCCTAGCAACAAGGCGCTCCGTTGTCAAGGGCAACCAGCGTTCTACCTCGCCAGAATGGGGGGGTGACGAGCACGCGCCGTGTGACGCAATCGGTCACACGCGCGCGCACATGACGGGCACTGCCGACGCTTCCTCGTTCCTTGTTTTTTTGTCTTTGTCCGCCAGCGCTTGTGGTCCTTGTAGTCCTCCTGAGGAAATTTGTAGTCCTTTCACACCAAGTCTTGCGGGACCGTTGAAGAAAACGAAGAAGTGTGGTCGGCTCATCTCCTGGCCGACAAAAGTCTGTGTAACTTCCGTTCGTTCGTTTCAATCGGCAACCAATCCAAAAAAAATGACAAAGTGGCTGATTATTTCGTTATTTCTTTTTTAAATCGACACCGAAAAACTACTGAATCTTCAATATTTCATTTAGGCTCATGTTTGAAAAAAAATGTGTTGTTTAATTTTCACCTTTTTATTCAAAAGTGCAAGGATTAATCGATAAACAAATTGATCGACAATTATTTTTTGATAAATCGTTTATATATTGTTCAAATCCTTAGAATTTCAATTTAGAAAAAAAGTCCTGTTTTGTCATAAATGGATGGAAGTTAAAACAAGATTTTAAAAATCTGATTAATCGACAAAAAAAATGACATTGATTGTTAAAATAATTATTAAAAATAGTTGTACCTCAAAATCCAATTTTTTTTTCAGATAAAAGCATAAAATTCCATATCAAACTTATTGCATGTCTTTGCCATATGCATATTGCATAGGCCAATATTGCGATATTGATATTTTTTCGATATACTGTGCAGCCCTAATTTGAATATTTAATTTGGTTTTCGTGACTTTGAAGTTTGGTACATTCGTACAGCTACGTTAGCGCATTAGCCACTGCAATTATTTTCCTGAGCCTGAGATATTGAAATCTGAAAAATCAAAACCTTGTTTGTGTCGGACTACAAAAAGAAATCCCCAAACAACCAGTCACTTTGTCTTCTTTTTGAGAACGCAACAGATTTGCCACGGCGAGCATCTTGCTGTCCCTCTCAGTGCGGTGCCAGCGTGCGAGCGCCACTTCCTGTTCGGGCCTCAGGCGGCGACTAGAAGAACCACCGGAAAGCCTCGCCGGTAGGGACGGATGGCGGCCTCTATGGAGGAAGAGGGGGGGGGGGGGGGGGGGGGAAAAGTGTGAAATACTTTTTGACCACACACACACACGCGCGCCGCGGCTCCAATTAGCGTGTAATTGACAAAGATTAGCCTAATGCGCTAGCATGCGCACATCCTGTCGGCGTGTTGTGCGGGCTAATTAGCGACTCTCATGGGAGGAAGTCAGAATGAATGTTTTTCCCTGTTTAAAAATGTATATAAATTAAAAATAAATATTGTATATATAATAAGAAATGAATCAAATTATTTGTAAAAAAAATACTAATATTGAACAAATCAACCTTATCGTCATATCTGTGGGCTAATTAGCTACGATTTGTAGCGACTCACGGGAGGAAGTCAGGATGAATGTTTATTCCTGTTTAAAAAGGTATACAAATTAAAAATAATTATATAAAAATAAATAATACTCAAAACATTGCTAATATTTAATAGATCAATAAATCAACCTTAGAGGTTAAGTAAATCGGCAACGATCTTAAAAATCAAGTAATTGTTGAACTAAAAAATGATGCCACAGTAGCGTCAGACTTGATTTAGAGGTGTCACATTTAATGGATTAATCGAAAAGTAATCGATTGTAAAATTAATCGACAACTATTTTAATGATCAAGTAATCTTTTAGCGTCATTGGTCAACTTAAAATTGATACCACGGTAACGGGATTTGGTTTAGAGGTATCATAATTTATCGATTAATCGACAAGTAATCAATTATTAAATAAATCTGCAACGATCTTAATAATCGAGTAATTGTTTGGAGTCGTTATTTAACTTAAAAATGACACAGTAGCTCCAAACTTGGTTTAGATGCGTCACATTTAATGGATTAATCGACAAGTAATCGATTATCAAATTAACAACTATTTTGATAATCAAGGAATCATTTAGCAACATTTTTTAACTGAAAAATTGATACCACAGTAAAGTTTGTAGTGACTCTCACGGGAGGAAGTGAGGATCAATGTTTATTCCTGTTTAAAAATTTATATAAATTTAAAAAATGAATAATAAATTATTTAAAAAATGACTAATTTATAAATCAATCTGTTGGCGTGTGTGGGCTAATTAGCTACGGTTTGTAGCGACTTACGGGAGGAAGTGAGGATTGTTTATTCCTATTTTAAAATTTATGTAAAATATAAAAATAATAAAATAAATAAAATATTAAAATAAATAAAGTATTTAATTTTTTTTTTACTATTTAATAAAACAAATGAAACATGCCAAGACCAAACGAATACAAATCGAATTGACTCGAAATAACTGGCTTGCGTTTCATGACATCACAGGTTGTGAGCCCCGCCCCCTCACCTCGAGCGCCCCGCCCCCGCCTCCCCCCGGCTTCTTCTTGAGCTCCTCGCACTTCCTGAACTTGCAGATCTGGTGGCCCGTCTTCCTGTTGCGGCAGGACGAGCACACGCCGCAGTTGATGAGCCGCCGGCACGGCCCGCACACGCCGCAGCGCTTGCGCTTCCTCTTTGACGACGACGACGACGACGAGGAGGGCGGCGACAGGACCGCGCCCCCCGCCGCCACGCCCGACGACGACGGCGAGGAGGAGGAAGGGCAGGGCGAGGAGCCGGCGTGCTGCTGGCAGTCCGCGGGCGCCCGCTGGCCGCCCGTCATCTGGAAGGCGCTGCCGGCGTCCGACATGCCGCCCGCCGTGGAGCCCATCGCCATGACGATGACCCCGGGGGGTAACCCCAGCCCCCCCAGGAAGCTGCTTCCCAGAACCCCGCCCCCGTTGCAGCTGCCCCCCTCCGATAGGCCCATCACGTCCGGGTGGGCGTGTCCTTGCTTGCCCGCGCCGCCGTCGCTCCCGCCGCCGTAGCCGGGGAGGAAGTTTCCGTTGCCGGGCGCCATGGGGTGGTGGTGTGCCGTTTGGGCGGCGGGAAGCGAGGCGGCGGGATGCTTTTCGGTCCGGCCCCCCTCGTCCGCGCCCCCGCCCTGGTGCATGCCGCTCCCGTGCGGGTGCGAGGGGGTCATGTGAGCGGCGGGCGTCGCCGGGTGGTGGCGGTGGTGGTGCGCGCCGGCGGGTTTGGGTCGGCCCCAGAAGACGGCCGCCGGGTGGTTGACGTTGTCGTGGCAGCCCCAGGGCGCCGTGGCCATGGCGCCTAATCTGGTGGCGGCGGGGGGGAAGATGGGGGCGGCGGCCGCCAATCGCGCCGCCAGCTTGGCTGACTGCGGGAAGTTGCCCACATCCACGTTGGTCTTGTAGAAGCTGGCGATGGACGAGCGGTAGCGGTCCATCTCGCTGCTGTAGTCCAGCATGGGCGCCAGCGTCGACACCTGCCACCGCATGGGGGGACGACACAAGCCACATCTGAGTAGTGGTGTCAAAATGAATCGATTCATCGACTCGTGGTCAATTTCTTAAATTAATCGACAACTATTTTAATAATCAAGTAATTGTTGAGTCATTGTTTAACTGAAAAAATGATGTCACAGTAACTTGGGACTTGGTTTAGAGGTGTCTTAATTTACCGATTAATCAACAAGTAATCGATGATCAAATTAATCAACAACTATTTTAATGATTAAGTAAGCATTTAGCGTCATTGTTTAACTTAAAATTGATACTACGGTAATTTTGGACTTGGTTTAGAGGTGTCACAATTTATCAATTAATCGACAAACGGCAACGATCTTAATAATCGAGTAATTGTTTGGAGCATTATTTAACTTAAAAATGTTGCCAACAACAGCTTCAGACTTGGTTAAGAGGTGTCACATTTAATGGATTAATCGACAAGTAATCGATTATTAAATTAATCAACAACTATGTTAATGATCAAGTAATCGTTTAACGTCATTGAACTTAAAATGTATACCACGGTAACTTGGGACTTTGTTTAGAGTTGTCATAACTCATCAATTAATCGAAAACTAATTAATTATTAAGTAAGTTGGCAACGTTCTTAATTGACAAGTAATCGATTATTAAGTTAATCTGCAACAATCTTAATAATCGAGTAATTGTTTGGAGCCATTATTTAACTTAAAAATGTTGCCAACAACAGCTTCAGACTTGGTTTAGAGGTGTCACATTTAATGTATTAATTGACAAGTAATCGATTAACAAATTAATCGCCAACTATTTTAATAATCAAGTAATCGTTGAGTCATTGTTTAACTTGGGACTTGTTTTAAACTTAATTGTGGCTAAACTTATGATTTACACGACCCAAATGCTTCGACTTCCCTGAAACGTCGCCCAAACTTGCCTAAAATTTTTTGCCGCTGCGAGTGCTCAAGCGGTCTGGACTCACCTGGCCCTGGCCTCCGTAACCGTGGTGATTGGGGTGGTGGTGCGAGGAGGCCGAGCTTCGCTGCAGCACGGACGACAGGTCGCTCTCCACGCACACGCCGCTCGTCATGCCCGACATGGCCGCCGCCCGCGCCTTTTGTTTACTTTCCTGCCGGGGACAAAACACCAACACGCTGACTTCCTGTGACCTCTGACCCGTGGCGGGCGGGAAAGAGCGCACCCTGGAGGCGGGACTAATTATCCGGTCAGCGTGACAGAAGGTCACGGCGGAGGAAACCGCTCTCACATTAGCGCCCCCCCTCCTCCACACCTCCTCCTCCTTCTTCCCCCGCCTCCCCTTCATCCCACAGGCGCAGCAGGAGGGGGGAGGGGGGGCTTGAAGGCGGCTCGTAAAAGGCTAAAAAGCGTGAAGGCGGCATGCGGCGGTCCAACACACGCGCGCGCGCGCGCGCACACACAGGCAGAGGAGGAGAAGAGGAGGAGATGAGGCTACTCACCAGGCCCGCGAGGACGACAAGAGGAAGAGGAGGACCGTCTGGGAATTAGCCCGCCACGGATCATGGCTGGCGGGGAAGGAGATGGAGAGAGGAGGAGGAGGAGGAGGGGGGGGGGGGAGAGGAGAGGAGCACCGGGAGGGATTTGTCGGTCTGTCAGTGGCGGGGAGGGGGAACGAGGAGGGGGGTTGATGGATAATGGGAGGAGGGGGGTGGGGGGCGTATAATCACCTGGGCTTGGCACAAGCGAGCTCGCGCGAGGCAGGAGAGGAAAGGAGTTCAATTAGCAGGTGGCGTGGAGACAGCGAGAGACCCTGCAGGGGGGGGGGGAGGGGGCGATGAATAATGGCGGAGGTTATGAACGAATACGTGCGTCGTCCTCACGACGCGGCGGAGGGGAGGGGGGTGGGAGGGGGGTGATGTGGTGGGGGGGGGGCTCGTTGGCAGGCTGATGCTCGCTGACAGGAAGGGGGAGGGGAAGCGCGTGTCGGCTCGTGCCCTCCGCTGCGTCTGGCGCCACCCGTGGCCGCGCGCCGCGTGGCGTCTGATTGGCGCCCGGGGAGGAAGAGGAGGCGGCAAAGTGTGAAGATGATTGGCGGCTCGCCAGGAAGCCATGTCACACACACACACAAACGCACACAAACCAGCGAGAGGCTTCTGCTTTGCGCCTTCGTTCGGAAGAGGTCGCAGGGCAACGTTGGCCTGTTGAGTTGGGGGTTAGGTGGACTCGTGACCTTTGACCCCTTCCCAAAACGTGACGTTGGAACAATGGGTGCGCGGCACTCCGCCCTCTAGTGGACCCACAGCGGAAGGTGCAACATTAAAAGACGGCAAATGACTCCGTCTTCACGTTGAGCAGACAAAGAAAACGAAGGAATTTAAAAAACGTAATTTAGGCACATGTATTTTTATAGTTTCGTATGGGGGATAATATTATCAAATGTTATAAAGTTCGTCACTAGCATATGGTTCACCAGCGTTGGTGGTATAGTGGTTAGCATAGCTGCCTTCCAAGCAGTTGACCCGGGTTCGATTCCCGGCCAACGCAAGAATTTTCATTTTCTCTCTTTTTCGTCTCCATTATATTTAACCATGTTTTTATTCCTATATTTGCAAAAAAAAAAAAGTGTTTCAACAACTATGGGTGTGTTGTGACGTCACAATCAGAAGTCGCAAGACGTGTTCCAAAGCAGGGACGTTCACTTTCAGGGCAACCTGCTGGTCACTTTATGTACTGTAGCACCTGTCTTCCTCACACATGCACACTTAAGCCTATCAAAGCTGCCTGCGCGTGCGTGTGCGCTGACTCATCTAAATGAGCCTGGCTCATTCTTTCTCATCTTCATTTAGTCAATTCGTCTTTTCTTATTACTCTTTCTTGTCATCACGAGTGCAAAGTTTGTCCAGTTGAAGACAACAATTTTTTATTTTTTTTTATTTTTTATTGTTATCCAGAAGTTGACTGTGCGTGCGCGTGCGTGAGTCGCACCCGATCATCCGCTAATCTCTTTATCTGCGACTGAACGCTTCTATTGGATCGGGGGAACTTTTTTGTTTCTTGTGGTGGATTTCAAGGTTGTTTGGGGTGGGGGGGGCCAGGTGGGTTTCCATGGCAATGGCTTGGATGTGACCCCGGGGCCGAACTGAATCTCACTCTGACAGGTGATGTAATGTTTCCAACACTGCTTCGTGCCTGGCAAAGCGACCTTGTCCATATGTTGTGTTTGTGTTGTGTTTGTGTGCATCCCAGAACCGCCATGGCCCAGGTTTCACCGGTAGACGCGGGCACCCCACTCGTGGACGACACGGGGGACCACAGGTGAGTCACAATGGCAGTGGTGAGACATAAATACTTCATAACGATACTTGAGTAGGTTCTTCAGTTTCATCTGTGCTTGAGTTTTTATTTTCCTTTCAAATTTTTACTTCCTATTGAAAATCTTGTAAGATTTGAAAATCTAAGCTGCTGGACTTGTTAGTAGGCCTATTTCTACTTAAGTACGGGGTGTGAATACTTTTGCTGCTTCTACCTCTGCTGTGTCATGTGTTTCAAGGGGTGCGGGACTTCTCTTCAACATCAACAACAGCAACAACAACAAAGACAAGTAACACACCCACACAAACACGTAACTCGCGTTGCACGCCACTGCACACATTTCTTGTTGTCTCTAAAGGGACGAGAAGAAGAAGAAAAAGAAGAAGAAAGACAAGAAAACGTAAGATCTTTGACTCTTTGCTTCTGTTGGCCCCCTGCGACAGGCAGCTAACAATTAAAATAGTAACAACAACTGCTTTGCGTTTCATGACATCATTGAGCCCCTCCCACTCAATAAAATTGTCAGGTCTATGTGAAAATAGTTTTTCTAGGATTTTTGAAAACTGTAGTTAGCAAATAGATGTTTCTCTCCACTTTTATAAATCGGGATAACTTTTGCAATTTTCATTTTAGTTGGCAAAATACCACTTTTAAAGGATAAGTTACAGACATGAGTAAAAGGTTGCACTATATATTGTATAATACTTTTTATTAACACCATATCAATATCGAAACAGTCTGTATCTTGCATGCGCTCCCACCAGAAAATGAATTAAGCAGCACAAGCCACCCACATCTGAGTTGGCAGCCATTTTGCCACTGACTGACTGACTGCTGTTGACTGAAAATGACATCACAGTTGATCATGACCAATCACAGCTGACCTGTTTGGTCATGTGATGTTTGTAAGGTGAGCCCTGATTGGTTGTTACCTGAGCAACTGCAATGTCATTTTCAGTCGACAGCGAGGCGAAATGGTGGGCCCCTGAGATGGATTTTAATGGGTGGCCACATAGAGGACACATGGTAAAGAAAGTTTTTGGGTTGACTTCCACAAGTAAACAGTCTTTTTTCGGTTCTGAATGTGGAGATAGAATTCAGGACTTCCTGTCTATTTGATGTGACTTTCTATCTGTCTGTTGTGACTTCCTGTCTGTTTGTTGCGACTTCCTGTCTATCTGATGTGACTTCCTGTCTGTTTGTTGTGCCTTCCTGTTTGATGTGACTTCCTGTCTATCTGAAGTGACTTCCTGTTTGTTTGTTGTGACTTCCTGTCTGTTTGTTGTGACTTCCTGTCTATATGATGTGACTTCCTGTCTGTTTGTTGTGACTTCCTGTCTGCTTGTTGTGACTTCCTGTCTGATGTGACTTCCTGTCTATCTGAAGTGACTTCCTGTTTGTTTGTTGTGACTTCCTGTCTGTTTGTTGTGACTTCCTGTCTGTTTGTTGTGACTTCCTGTCTGATGTGACTTCCTGTCTATCTGAAGTGACTTCCTGTTTGTTTGTTGTGACTTCCTGTCTGTTTGTTGTGACTTCCTGTCTGTTTGTTGTGACTTCCTGTCTATCTGATGTGACTTCCTGTCTGTTTGTTGTGACTTCCTGTCTGCTTGTTGTGACTTCCTGTCTATCTGATGTGACTTCCTGTCTGTTTGTTGTGACTTCCTATCTATCTGATGTGACTTCCTGTCTGTTTGTTGTGACTTCCTGTCTGCATGTTGTGACTTCCTGTATCTGATGTGACTTCCTGTCTTTTGGAGGAATGCTAATGTTCGCCTCCTTTGCTTCTGTTCCACAGAAAGGAGGAGAAGAAGAAAGCTAAGGCTCAAGAAGGGGAGGAACAGAAAAAAGTCAAGGAGGAGGAGAAGAAGGAGGCGGTGTAAGTTGATTGTGATGAAGATGATCAAAATGGTGGATTCAAATCACGTGACTTAACTCGAGTTAGGGTAAAGACACCAATTTTAGGACGTGGCTAAAATTCTAAAAGACTTGATTTGTTCTTTTTTTGTGTTTGCTGGTTGCTTGTCTGGCTCACTAAAGGGAAAAACTTATAGCTTGTGTTTTGGGGTCAAAATAAATCTTTTATGATGCCACTCCTGAAACTCTCCTGAGCGATTGGATTGTGTGTGGATTGTCCTTAGACCACGGGAGATCACTGTGGTGGACCCGGCAGGGAACACATATTACCACTGGCTCCTCATCATCACGCTTCCTGTCATGTACAACTGGACCTTCATCATCGCCAGGTAATGTTGACAGTGCTCCACCCCCCAACTTGTGAGGCTCATGTGGTGGTACCAAATCAGGGCGTGCTTCGAGGAGCTTCAGATGGACTACCTGCGCTACTGGTTCCTCTTGGACTTTCTCTGCGACTTGCTGTACGTGGCCGACATGGTCTTCAGAACCAGGACAGGTTTGTGCACGCAGTCGTCATCTTGGACATTGTCATGGTTGCGGTCATGGTCACGGTTGTACGTACAGGCTACCTGGAGCAGGGTCTTCTGGTGAAGGACGAGCAGAAGCTACGCGAGCGTTACATGAAGAGCTTCCAGTTCCGATTGGACCTGGTCTCCATGGTCCCCACCGACGTTCTGTACGCCGCACTGGGCCTCAACTACCCGGAGATCCGCCTCAACAAACTGATGAGGTTCAACAGGTGGAAATTGGCGGCCAGCGTGTCCGTGATATCGGTGTTAGCGGCCAGGGGCCACTTTGACACGTATCTCCACTTTTCAGGATGCTGGAGTTCTTCCAGAGAACCGAGACCAGAACCAACTACCCCAACGCGCTGCGGATCTCCAACTTGGTCATGTACATTGTCATCATCATCCACTGGAACGCCTGCCTCTATTACTCTTTCTCCAAGGCCATTGGTGGGCCTTCAAATATTCCTGATTCTCCAATTGCCAACACAGTGTCAAACTTTATCTTGGTTTTCGTCCATTATTTGTAGTAAATAACTAATTCTTGTGCCAGTCAAAGGTGCATTGTGCCGTTTAAAACGGTAATGTTAAAGCTTTTTCTACATCATGCGTGCGCCCAGATGAGAATGAAGAGCCCTGGCAGTTTTACTCTTTACTTTATAGTAGAGTGTGCGGACCCTGCATACGCCACAGTTTCTTTGGGGAGGGAAGGGGCAGAGTTTTTCGTACCTCATTTGAAGTCATGTCTTCGTTTGTCAACTGTGGCTGTCACTTTAAAACCTGTAGGCAGTATCTTATTTTGAAATGACCTGATCAGAACCATCAAAAATCCCAAAACGGGTCACAATACTGCCTACGGATTACGGTCATGCACGTACTTGCACGCGCACCATGAACGAAGCTGACACAGATGCCGTAGTTACGCTTTGGGCCAGAGGTGGCAGTCGTGAGTAAAAAAAAAAGTGACAAACTGCACCAAGCTCTTTTAAGTAAAGAAGAAACCACTGAATTAATGCATGTCTTCGGGGTTAGCAAGACGGTGCAATGACCCACCGCTTGGTCAATCTGTAACAATGTTTTTTTTTTATTAATTTATTTATTATGTTCAGATCAGGGTTATTATACTTTTGGAATTTTCATTTTAGTTAGTTTTTATTTCGTTTTGAGTTTTGTTTTTTAAATTTAGTTCGTTTTAATTAGTTTTCATGGCGTTACTGTTAGTTTTTATTAGTTTTAGTTATTTAATAAATGCTTAGTTTTAGTTAGTTTTAGTTTTTTTTTTTTCAAAAATGTGTGTTACTTGTGCGCAATATTTAAATACCTCCATGGGAGTGACATCATCTGAAGGTGTTTTTCTATTGGTTGCTGCTTGATGACATCACTTCTGTGTGACACACTTTCAAACGTCCTTATTCCGGTTAACAAAACTGTTTTTTGAATTTTAGTTTTATTGTTAGCTTGAGTTAATTTGACTAAAATAACTTTGTTTCAGATGTATGTGATGTTTGTTGACTAGCTAAACAATAAGAGCGAAAATTCAAATATGCTCTATTGTTGCTCTCTTTAGGTTTTGGCTCAGACAGGTTTGTGTATCCTGACCCGGCAAACCCGGAGTTTGGGCGCCTGGTGAGGAAGTACGCCTACAGTATGTACTGGTCCACGCTGACGCTTACCACCATCGGGGAGACTCCGCCCCCCGTGGAGAACTCCGAGTACTTCTTTGTGGTCACAGATTTTCTGGTGGGTTTCATCACGTGCGGCGCTCACAGGCCTCGACGCTCACTTCCTGTCCGCCGCAGGTGGGCGTGCTGATCTTCGCCACCATCGTGGGTAACGTGGGCTCCATGATTACCAACATGAACGCCGCCCGCGCCAACTTTCAGGCTCGTATCGATGCTATCAAGCAGTACATGAGCTTCCGCAAGGTCAGTCTGGCCACCACGGGAAGGCATGTGAAGTTTTGAGGACACTACACAAAAAAGTAGCTTTTCTTGTTCTTGTCTTATATTATGTTGTCCATTATGATGATGAGGTATTTGTCAGTCTTATGTTGTCTCGTCATTTTTATTTTGTAGTATACAGTTGCTATGTCCCTGATGTCTTAGCCACTCTTAGTTTGTCTCGTCTTATGCAAATGTCAGTTTGTCTAGTCACTCTTATTTGATCATATAGGCCTTTATTCTGTCATATAGATTTGTGCATTGCCCTAGTGCAGGGTTCAGCGACCTTTACTGTTAAAAGAGACATTTTAGGCCAAATAAATGAAAAAAAAAAATAATATGTCTGGAGCCGCAAAACCTATGAACATTGTGATAAACAAAAGAGTATGGCCTTATGGTTTTGCCTATCTTCTTCCATTTTTGGACATTTTATGGTTATTTTTTGACAAAAAAAAATTCTGTCTTTCTTGGTATCAATTTTTTCTGACATTTTTGGCAATTTTGTGGACATTTTATGGCAATTTTTGGGGATTTCTTCATTTGTTTTTGGACATTCTATCGTTATTTTTATAAACATTTTATTTTCTGACTTTAAAAATCATTTTCTGACTTTTTGGGCAATTTTGTGTACACTATATGATAATTTTGGGGATTTCTTGTTTTCTTGTTTTGTTTTGTTTTTTGGATATTTTACAGTTACTTTTTTTTTTTTTTTTTTTTGGCAATTCCGAAAGCATTTTATGGTATTTTTTGCCTGCCTTCTTTTGTTTTTGGTTATTTTATCGTTATTTTTTAGGCATTTTTAGGTATTTTAAAAACCTTTTTCACCTACCTTTTGTCTCTTTTTCCTGACAACTTAGGCATTTGGCATTTACATATTTAATTATTTAGTTTATATATATAAATCCTTAATATATTCAAGGAATATTTTATCTATTTTTTTTTTAATATGTTAAAAAAAAAAAAAAAAAGATCCATAGTGAACCACAGGAGAGTGACTAAAGTTCTAGAGCCGCAGGTTGCAGACCCCTGCCCTACCTAAGAGTGAATGACACTTTTGTCAGGACGTTGAGGTTCATTTGTCGAGGTTTTCTCTCAGCACCTCGAGAAGCTGTTGTCCCCTCCTCTCTCAACCAAGGTTTCTCATCTGACTGTCCTGCTCTCTGTTGTTACTTCTTATTTTTGTATATAAAACCCGACACCATTGCTGCCAATCAGGTAACCAAAGACTTGGAGAAGCGCGTCATAAAGTGGTTTGATTTCCTGTGGACCAACAAAAAGGCGGTGGACGAGCGGGAAGTCCTCCAATACCTTCCAGACAAACTGAGAGCTGAGATTGCCATCAATGTGCACCTGGATACACTCAAGAAGGTCAGAAACCACGCGGACCACCGAGGGTGGCCTCCCGTGGTCCCCATTGATTGATTTCGGTGTTGGCGTGCAGGTGCGTATCTTTGCCGACTGCGAGGCGGGCCTGCTGGTGGAGCTGGTGCTGAAGCTGCAGCCGCAGGTCTACAGTCCTGGAGACTACATCTGCAAGAAGGGCGACATCGGGCGCGAGATGTACATCATCAAGGAGGGCAAGCTCGCCGTGGTGGCCGACGACGGCATCAAGCAATTTGTGGTCCTCAGCGACGGCAGCTACTTTGGCGAGATCAGCATCTTGGCCATCAAAGGTGAGTATTAAATGAGTGTGGTTACTTTTTTGCTACATTTTCTTCACACCCTTGCCCGTCTTCCTCGCGAACAGGCAGCAAAGCTGGAAACAGACGAACGGCAAACATCCGCAGCATCGGTTACTCCGACCTCTTCTGCCTTTCCAAGGATGACCTGATGGAGGCGCTAACCGAGTACCCCGATGCCAAGGCCTTGTTAGAGGAAAAGGGGAGGCAGATCCTGATGAAGGATGGCCTGCTGGACTTGGAGGTACCCCTAGCACCAACGCCGCGTGTCCAGGAACCATCGGCCCCCTCAGTTGTCATGCCTCCTCTTGTCCTGTAGGTGGCGGCGCAGGGCCCCGACCCCAAGGAGATGGAGGAGAAAGTGGAGAGGATGGCGAGCACGCTGGACAGCCTGCAGACGCGCTATGCGCGACTGCTGGCCGAGCATGAAGCGACGCACAGCAAGCTCAAACATCGAGTCAGCAAACTGGAGAAGAAGCTCCCTTCCCAGCCCGGCGATGTCCTGCCAATGCCATCCGCCGAATGACAAGCATTAATATGGAAATGTGTGTTCTAAACCAAGAACACAAATACTGCTAGACCGCTAAAGCAGGGTTTCTCAAAGTTTTGGGGTTCAGGGACCCCTTACATGGAGATTTAGTTCCCTGGGCGTCCTCATAATACTAATTTACATTAAACATAGCTACCAGTATTAAAAGAGTCATTAAAATGTAAATATTAATTACTGTTAGAATGTTTGTAAACAACTTTTGGGGTCCAGGGGGAGAATTTCTTACTAAGCCCCCCTCATTATCCTAAGGTAACATGTCATCTAAATGCCGTTTTATAGAAAGAATTATTTAACAAATTGTGGTTTATGAAAATTCAGTAATTATCCATTGTCCAAGCTCAATTCCACCACTTACACTAAAAAAAATGGCCGTGAACAGTTTACAGTTTCAGCATTTCTCACCATAGCGAATTGATTGCTACATTTAGCAACCGCTCAAGCGACTTTTTCTGCCCCCAAAACATATAAACTTTATTCCTATTCAGAACATAAAGTTAGGTGGACTGAAGCCTAAGTACACAACATAATTTCATTTGCTGCAAATGATTTTGTGGACCCCAAAGTAAATGGCTCACAGGCCCCGGTTTGAACCCCTTAGCAAAAGCACCAAAGCTAAATAGACAAAGTATGACTTGTAGCAGAAACACGTCGATTACATGTTGTTTCTTTTTATGGTGTGGACATCATGAATGATAATAAACAATATTAAAATCAATTGACACGTCTCCCTGCGGCTATTTTTCGACGAGTGATGGGATTTGTAGTTCTATTCTTGACGCACGCGTCAGCAGATGGATAACAACTCCCAGCATGCAGCGCGAAGCGGTGCGCGTGGCAGCTGCGCGTTGAATACAGTCACTGCTGCAACTGCGAGAGAATAGAGGTTTGTATACTTTTAGGTGTTTTTGTTTTTGTTTTTTTTACTTTGTGTTATCGTGTAACTCGCTCAATTCTAACTGAGTAGACATTTATTTACACTTGTGAGTTCCATAATGACTTTAACGTTGCTTTCTGGTAGCTTCTTTCGCTCGTCTTCGTGACACCTAGCTAGCCGGCTTGTTAGCTTGTGCTAACTTTTGGAACACTATCGATCCTCATAATACAGTGCTAAACGGCTGTTACTATTATTACTATTATTCTTTAACATTAAGTCACGGTGGCGTTTGAATAGGTCAACAAAGAACTCCATTTTGTGTAGGAAATCATCTTGAACGTGGGACTGTGCTCCAGCGCCTGCCATGGAGCCATCCTGGAGACCTCAAGGCAGGGGGCGTGGGCGGAAGCAGGATGCTCCGGGAGAAAGGATTCGAGAGAGGCCGGGAAGTGGTGTAGGAAGAGGAGGCAGTGCTAAAACGACGGTCCTGCCCGACGTGAGGCATGGTGAGGACCACACTTAAAATCACATCCTGTTCGCTTTAGTGATGTGCTGACCCACTTCCTGTGTGCCGGCGTACAGACTCTTCCGGGCCGGCCAAGTTTGAGGAGATCCGAAAGTCCAACCAGGCCGCGGCGCAGCGACTGATGGAGCGCCACACCGGCTCTTCTGAGGATGACGACGACGACGATGATGACAACGAGCACAAGGATGCGCGCGTCCTTGAGTCAACCTTCACCGCGTATGCCAGTCATACAGGTGAGCCACATCATCCATCCCATTTTTCACACATGTATGCTTTGATATTTTGTTTATTTTAGCTTTATTTAACTATTTGTCATTGGCATATACAGTGGTACCGCTACATACGAATTTAATTGGTTCTGGAATAAAGTTCTTAAGTAGAAAATTTTGTAAGTAGAGAGTAGAGACGCATTTTCCATGGAAGTGCCCTAATCCGTTCCAAGTTTTCACCACTAGAAGGCATACATATATATATATTTTTTTTTGGTACTGTATCCTCATTGGGCTTGCGAGCCAAGCGCAGGACACTTAACCTGGCTGTGAAACAGAAGCGGCAGATCCAGTTGCCTTAACATGCATCTTTTTCCAACGCATCTTCACCAGGCGGCGACGTCACAGGCCTGCAAAGAACGGGCCAGTACGTCAGCGAACTCTTCCAGTCCGGAGCGCTCACCTGCCTCATTTGCATCGCCTCGGTCAAGCGGACTCAAGCGGTGAGGAACGGGAAGGGGCTTCGGTTAGGTCAGGTGACGCCGCCGCCTCACTAACGTCTACCCGCACCCTCCTCCAGGTGTGGAGCTGCTCCAGCTGCTTCTCCCTCTTCCACCTTCCATGCATCCAGAAGTGGGCCAGGGATTCGGTGTTCCTGCTCTGCTCTGCCACCGACGAAGACTTCGGGCGCAAGCAGCATCCGTGGCCCTGGTGAGGCAAAACTTCCCAGAAAGAAATCACGTCCATGTTATTCTTCTTCCCATGTGTGGTCATTTTCCCCTCCGCAGCCCCAAGTGTCGGGCTGAGTACCCCCACGCTGCCACGCCCTCCAGGTAAGTCGCCACCAGGACGAGCGACGTGATCGCGGACCTGACTGCGCGCGTGTTGCGTTCAGGTACATGTGTTACTGTGGGAAGCTTCAGGATCCTCCCGCCGATCCCTGGTTAGCGCCTCACTCGTGTGGCGGCGTGTGTCACAAGGAGCTCAAACCTTCCTGTGGACACGCGTGTCTGCTGTTGTGTCATCCTGGTAAGCGCACATGCACGTACGTTCTGTGTCCTCAGGTGAAACTTCCCGTCTGTCCTTTTGTCCACAGGTCCATGCCCACCGTGTCCCAAGATGGTGTCTGTTTCCTGCTTGTGTGGCAAAGCTAAGCCCCTCCCCCGACGCTGTAGCAACCAGGTCCACATATGCGTTTTTTGTTTTGTTTTGTTTTTTTCCAAACTTTATTTTTGTAACTTTTTCAGGTATAACGAAACTACGAAAGAGGATTAGGGCCAGTGGCGAGAGGGAAAAAAAGTAAAAAAAAAGTTTGGCAGGATTCTCACTTCATTCTCAGAATTCTCACTTTATTAAAGTCAGAATTCTGACTTTATTCTCATAATTCTGACTTTTAAGTCAGAATTCTTACTTTAAATGAAAATTCTGACTTCATATCTCAAAATTCTGACTTTCAAGTGAGAATTCTGAGAATATAGAATTGTGATCATTCTAATTTTATTCTCAGAATTCTCACTTGAAAGTCAGAATAATAGTAGCACTAATAAAGTCAAAATTCTGACTTTATTCTCAGAATTCTGACTTAAAGTGAGAATCTGAGAATAATGTCAGAATTTTGACTTTCAAGTCAGAATTCTGGGAGTAAAGTGAGAATGCTGGCCGACGTTTTCTCTCTCTTCACAGGCCATAATCCTCTTCCGTGCAAAACAACAAACATTTGGTCATCAATTTCACATTAAAGAGAAATAAAATACAGGATACAGGTCTTTTTATACAGCAATGGTACAATAATCACATTTTTTGATGTATAAACACAATCTATTTTTCCCAGAAAAGAAGATTTTTTTTCATTTATGGTTTACAGATGCACATTTTTGAAAACACTTGCACAGCTCCACCAATTATCATTATTATTTTTTAGGCCTGGTCATGCCAGCAGCCGTGTGGGAAGTTGTTAGCATGCCAGCAACACGCGTGTTCCCAGCCGTGCCACTCTGGTAAGCACACGTGAAGCAACCAGTTGTGTCTTCTTTTCCCACTTCCTGTCCACTCACCGTGTGTGCGTTTGTGTGCCAGAGTGTTCCCCCTGTCCCCGAGTCAGCGTTCAGAAGTGTGTGTGCGGCCGGCAAAAATCGGAGCGACCTTGCGCCGACCCCAAGTGGAAGTGCCAACGTGTACGCAGCAGACCGGCCGCTTTATTAGGGACGGCTGGCTGCCACAAAATGGCTGACTGCGCCCTTGTCGTGTTCCGCAGGTGTGTGGCGCCACCCTCTCCTGTGGGAATCACACCTGCGAGCTTGCGTGCCACGACGGACGTTGCCCGCCGTGTCCCCGCTCGCTCAGCAGATCGTGTCCCTGCGGCAAGACCAGTGAGACACACGCACACTTTGAATTCTGATGTGAGTGCAAACAGGTGGAAAATGATCTTATCTATCACAGAGTCCAGCCTGCCGTGTACGGAGGAAGTGTCGCCGTGTGGCGACACGTGTGAGCGCCCCCTGTCTTGCGGGAAGCACACCTGCTCCATGAGGTGTCACCGTGGCAATTGTGACACTTGCCGACAGGTAACGCAAGCGTGCGTGCGTGCGTGTCGTACTGTGGTTGACCTACTGCGCGTGTGCGTGACAGGAAGTGGAGAAGGAGTGCCGATGCGGAAAATACAGGAAGCTGATGGCGTGCCATAAAGAGTATTTGTGCGAGTCCAAATGTTCAAAGAGCAGAAGCTGCCAGAAACATACATGTCGGAGGAAGGTGAGTCACCATGCCCGTGCCCGTCCTCAGCCCCAGCTAACCACCCCCTCCCTCTCATGACTTGTGTGTCAGTGTTGCCCCGGCAACTGCCCGCCGTGTGATCAGATCTGCGCTCGGACTCTGGGATGCCGCAACCACAAATGTCCGTCCGTGTGTCACCAAGGTAACGTTACTTTGATGTACGCTGGACTGTCGGTTGGACCCAGAGGGCAGCCATCTTGTGTTGCCACTTTTACTGACAACGTCTGTCTGTTATCAGTGCCTGTTTTACGCTAGGATCTCCGTATGGAGTCATGAGAATCTTGCACACTTGATTGTTTGCATTCACCATTCAAATGATATTATCTCAGTATGGTGGATTGTGACTCACAGAGGTTAGGTTTAGATTTTGCAGCCAATTCATGCCTGATGGGCTTCACTTTCACATGATTGTTGATGGCTCTAGCAACACGTTGCGAACAAATCTTTGACTAGCACCCGGACATATACCTTATAAGAGAAAATGAAGTCTTTTTCTTAGCGATGAAATGTACATGTGCTTCTCCCAGACTTATTGGTACACGTGTATGTCCTATAGAGCTATCAAGATTAATCGACAAGTAATGAAGTAAAAGTAAAATTTCAAACATCTGTTTTTTTTACTTTGGAAAACAATGACCGAACCAGTAACATAGTATAACATCAAACTACTTTTTTTTTTTCCCCAAATCACTATATAAATAAGAAGTACAAAATAAACACTGATCACTGGTTAAAGGGATACTTTACTTATTTAGCCATTTTTGGCAAAATGTACTTTTAAAGGTACTAATTGTACGTGAAAAATAATGAAAGTATCAAATTAATTGTAGACAAAATATTAACGTTTTATTGCTATAATGGGCTGAATAAGTGAAGTATCCCTTTAATAAACGGTAATCAGGGAAAAAATGCATTTGTAATACACTTTAATGCAAAACTAAAATGAAATCGGTTTAGTTGATTAATCGGTTGAATAATCGATAAATTAATCAATTCTAAAGTACTCCACAGTCACAGCAGTAAATGTCATACACGGTGGAATTTTCGCTGTAGAGGAAGAAAATAACGTGAAAACGCAGCAGAGGAATCAATCAATGTATTCAAGTTAGGCAGCTTTGCTGAGTGGCAACACAAGATGGCCGCCGGTTGCGCCGCTCCTCCCAACGGCAGCGTCTGATGAGATTTCCCGCACTGCCAGGAAGTTGTTATCCGTGTCCGGAGACGGTGGACGTCCGCTGCTCGTGCGGCGCCGCCTCCCTGACGGTGCCGTGCGGACGTGAGCGGAGCACCAAGCCTCCTCGCTGCAAAGAGCTCTGCAGGTACGTGCACTTCCTGTACAGCGGCCATCTTAAAACGAATCAAACAAGCGTTGCCTCATCTTCTGAGTGAAAAATGTATTGTGCAGAAGTGCAATTATAAGGAAAAATATTTGTAATCTGAAGTTGTTGGACACCCACCGCAGGTCCCCATCTTCCTGCCACCACGCGGCCCGAGAGCGCCACCACTGCCATCCGGGGCCCTGCCCACCCTGCACGCAGCCCTGCCTGCAGCCTCTGGCGGGGTGCCCGCACACGTGCCCGCGACCGTGCCACGACCGCGTTCTGCTCAAGTCCCAGCAGGTAGCGCTCTCGTCCTCTTCTGGAACGATCTGCCAGTGGCGTGCGTCTCACCCGCAACTGTCTTTCGACGGCGTGACTCAGGTGCAGTTATCCGGGCCGTGGGAGCAGCCGTCGGGACCGGCGTTTGTGACCAAGGCCCTGCCATGTCCGCCTTGTCAAGTGCCCATATCAGTGTATGACAGACACAGACACGTGCACTTCAACAGCCAGTGATACTGGTGATGAGTTAGTCTCACAAATGACGAATATTTTGAGTAATCTGATGCGTTAAAAATCTTTGGGGAAGCACTGTTAAACCGTGAAGCATTATGGGATGACGCCATCTACATTCGTCTAGGGGGGGGGCGTGATGTCACAAATGCACCAAGCATGTTGACGTTTCACGTTTACATACCAATGAAAGAAGTGGAGATGTTTGAGTTTGTGTCAACTAAAAATGAAAATATTGATGTCGATAGTGTTAGTTATTTGTACATCAAATTTGACATTTGTCATTTTTGTGAACCAAGATTGTCGGCATCTGCTGAAAGTAAAATCCTAAAGTAACTTGTAATCTAATTACTTTTAAAATTACGTAATCAGTAAAGTAACTTCAATGTATCTGTGGCAGCACTGCACACGACACACACAAGTTTTGACTTTGTCTCTCTCTTCCAGCTCCTGTTTCGGAGAACATGAGGTAAGAACATTTCTTCCACACATTTGGTCGGATGTAGCTTGAGGATGACGGATGTCGTGGTTTGCGTCAGGTGAGCGCTTTGCCGTGCAGCAGCCAGAACCGCTTCTCCTGCAAGAGGCCGTGCGGGCGACCGCTGAGCTGCGGCAACCACACCTGCGGCAGAGAGTGCCACCTGCTGGGCGACAATAACAAGGTGAAGCGGCCGTCCGCCATATTGAATGTGTCGGATCTGTCCTGTAAGCTAGCGCGCGTAACAGTGAGGTGTGCGTCACCAGTGCGACGACTGCGAGCAGGGCTGCTCCAAACCCCGGCCGCACCTTTGCCCCCACGCCTGCCCGCTGCCCTGTCACCGTGGCGACTGCCCACCGTGCCACCAGATGATTCGCCAGCGCTGCCACTGCAAGATGAGCGCGATCTACGTGGATTGCATGTGAGCGCACACACACGGCATGCACAGAGTTATCGCGATGTCATGATGATGTCATGATCGTGCGACAGGAAGATGACCACGGCCGATGAGGAGACAAAGATAACGTTAGGCTCGTGCGCGAACCAGTGTCCCAAAGAGGTACTCGCGTCTCTTTGAGCCGCCATCTTGATGGGAGGCAACATGGCCGCCCTTGAAGAATGTTTGTGTTTGTGTAGCTGAGCTGCGGTCATCGCTGCAAGCAGGTGTGCCACCCAGGTACATGCAGGGTCGAATGTCACCAGAAGGTCAAGCTGCGATGTCCATGCAAAAGGATCAAGAAGGTACAAAATGGCCGCCACATCTTCCGATAACCTCTTGTCCAACTCATGATGGCTTCGTTGTGCGTCTGCGTAGGAGTTGGCGTGCACGCTGTCATCTACGTGTGTTGTCAAGTGCGACGACAACTGCGTTGAACAACAGAGGAAAGTTAACGAGGTGAAAACACACACACACGAGCGTGCGGTGCGACGCGTTGATGTCCAAGAAAGTAGTCAATAAGCCGCAAATGCGTATAATGCATTCAGCTGAAGGAGGCGGAGCAGAAGGCGGCTGAGGAAGAGGAGCAACGGCGACGTCAGGTGAGGGTGAAGGAAAAGAAGGTTTCGTCCTGGCCCCCCCCCCCACCACGCTAAGCTAATTGCTAGAGTGCGTGCGTCCAGGAGGAGCTGGAGGCATTCAACAAGCGGCGCGGAGGGCGCCGAGCCAAGAAGCGAGGGCGGCGGGACGAGGACGACGAAGAGGATGGCGGCCGGATGGCGCGCTGGCGGAGGTGCGCCGCCCTCATCCTCATCCCGCTGGGCGGAGCCGCGCTGTCGCTAACCGCCTACTTTTTTCTGAGCGTGGCACAAGACGGCACTTCGTAGGGGCGTGTCCTGATGTCATAATTAAAAAAAAAAAATAAATGTTTGACAAATAAAAAGTCTGTGATTAGCACTCCCAGCAGTGTCACTTGAGTGTGTGTGCCTGTGTCCGTGTGTGAGACAAAAGTGGCATTCTGTCACGTGCACGCGCGGCACGTCCAGGCGCGGTCACGTGGCGAGAGGAGGGAGAGAAGGGGGCGGGCCGAGCAAGGCTGAAGTCCACGGCGGCGGCCGCTGGCTTCAGTCGGCGCGGTCGTTCGACAGAGGCGGCAGAAGAAGGTCATGTGTTCGTGGCCGCGTGTCACCTTCAACACGGGAACGGACGCGGTGAGTGTGCACGCGCGCGTCCACGTGACTTTTTAGCGACGGTTGGAATCAACCGGAAGCAGAAAATAGCTCAGCAGTATCGGCTGTTGACATGCCGCTAATTGCTTCACGTGACTTTTAAGACTAGTCTAGCTCCGCCCCTTGTGTGTACGTCACCGACTCGGGCAGTGGCGAGCAAAGTAAGGCACGGGGACCACCGAGAGTTTTTTTATTTTATTTTTTTGTAAAATTTGTGTATTGAAATGTATTTTTTTTTCCCTTTGGTAGTAAATTATCCGAAATTTCTATTTAACGGATTAAATAGTTGTAATTAAATGTTTTGAAAAGGAAATAGTTGTAAAGAAAAACTGTTGCACAAAAAACGACTTGTTTTGTTGTATAATTGCAAAGCTAACCATTTATTATACACATTTGAATTGTTTTCCTATTATTAAATAATTGGTTAACTGATTTATTGCAAATAAAACAAAAAAATTGAACATGTCTTCACACAGTATTGTTCCATCAAATAAATATAGTAGTCAAATAGTCAATTTATTAAATACAATTACTTTGTTTTTATTGTTTTTACATTACATAATGTAAGGTAATAAATAAAGCGTTTATATTTATTGTTGGAAAGAATTTGCTAATGTTCAACTCTAATAATCGTTTTGTAATGCTGCACTGATGTCTTCAAAATCTGAGTCTTTGTCCAAAATAATCTCTGCTGACGCTCTGCGCTCCAGCAGGCGACAGGTGGAGTAACTGAAAGCGGGATGGGCGAGGAGGCGTGTCCTCATAAGCCACAGACGTCCAGCCGCCTCCGACTCGTTTACGTCCTACTTCCTATCGCCGGCCTGCTGGGCGGCGTGATGCTCGTGCTCAGCCTCACCGGTATTCACACACACACCTCTGGCGGTCCTTCTGACATGTTGGTTCAACACAAAGAGTACGTTTGTGAGCGGTTGTCATGACAACCAGGAGGCGTCGGCCAATCAGGAGCGGAATTAAATGTGGAGGAATGTCAAATATTTACAAGTGTCGTAAAACATCTTGTCAGCTATTCAGCATCTTCGTCTCGCCCTTGTCTTCTTTCAAGCCACAAACGAGGGCGTACGTGCGCGTTTCTCTCACCGCTGACCTTGAAACGACTTTGAAAGGCGTGATAAGCACACAAACATTCCCGCTTTAGTATTGGAAACTAACCGCAGCTGGCACTTGTGACTGAGGGGCCCTTCCCCGATGATTGTTATTATTAGCCGACATGTGAGAGTGTGAGTGAGTGAGCAAGACGTGAAACCGGGGTCGCCATGGTAACCAGATCCCTCTGACGCTATTCATAGACACGCAAGCTTGTGTATTTAAAATGAACCAATCGAAAGGCTCGGCTGAAGTTGTGAAACAGTTTTTTGTTTTTTTTCCCTTCTCTCCTCAGGTGTGATTGGCGGCCATGTTGCAGACTCCAGCCCCCTCCCTTCTCCCGAGCCGATGGCTGACATGGAGCCCGGTTACCGTGGGAACAATGAAAGCCCCTCCCTACCGGCGGATGCCTCTCCGGCCCCGCCCACTCCGCCGATCACGACGGCCGCCGATTTGCTGACGTCTGTCACCTCGCTGAGCTCCACCTGGTTGACCGCCGCCACATCTGCGCCGGACGCAGGTAAGCGTGCATGTGTCGATATTGAAGCACCAATGGTGCAGCGAGCAACACATATAGACAGACAAAATTACTATTAGGGGTGTCAAAATTAGTGCGTTAATTTAAAGTTCTTTTAATGCCACTAATTTTTTTTTAATGAAATTTTTTGATTAATGACCGGACTTGCATGGAAAACCTGTACTGGGGGAATTCCAGCATGTCAAGATTTTACAGTAATACATGTAATAATTAATAATTAATATTTGTGGAGACTGGGGTCAAGTTGTGTTTTATAATTTAAAAAATGTGCAGAATTTACTTCATGTTAAAGATTAGATAGCTCTTAGTATGAAAAGAAAAATGTCAACTTCTTACAAATGCAATTGTGCCATCTCGTGGCAGAAAAATGACCTCAACAGAAATCAATATCACACTCCTTTTTTTTTTTTTTTTAACAGTACATCTTTTTAATTCGAAACAAACGGTAAATCTTTTTAGTTTGAAACAAAAATGCACTCAGCTGTCACCGTCTTACAAATGCAATTATGCCATCTAGTGGCTGAAAAATGACCAACACAAATCAATATCACACTTGTTTTTTGTTTTGTTTTTTTGTTGTTGTTTTTTTTACAGTTTTTTTACAGTTTTATTGAACATTTTACTGTATATGTAGAACAGATATAAAATGTGCGATTAATCGTGAGTCAACTATTGAAGTAATGCAATTAATTATAATTACAAATTACAAACCCCTAATTATTATATAGTGTTATATTGTTGTTGCAGGTGGTTGCCAGCCACTGGCGGAACCTCAGTGTCACATGTTGCCATACAACCAAACATGGCTGTCGTCCGCCTCCGCCGTGGTGAAGAGTTCAGAGGTGGACATGTTGCTAAGGTAACAGTGGGCGGGGCACGAGGACAGATGTGCACTGGTGTAACGACGCGGCGCTTGTCGCAGGTTCTTCAGCTACCTGAGCAGACTGTCCTGCTACAAGCACATCATGCTGTTCGGCTGCTCTCTGGCCCTGCCGCAGTGTTTCCACGACGACGACGACGCTCGGCACAGGTAAGCCGCGGCATGCGCATCCCAGAATATTCGCTCAACCTGCTCGCTCCGCAGGTGGGTGATGCTGCCCTGCGCGTCCTTCTGCGAGGCGGCCAGGGAAGGTTGCGAGCCCGTCCTGCAAATGTTCAACGCCTCCTGGCCCGACTTCCTGCGTTGCTCGCAGTTCAGCCACGCCCCCTCGTCCTCCGCAGCGCCCCCTGCCTGTTACACGCCTCGGCAAGCTGTGGGCAAACCCTGTGAGTGGCATGCATTTTGATTGGTCCATGCTAATAGGTCACGACGGTACAGGACAAGACATTTTGGTTAGGTCACATGGTGCTTTCTGATTGGTCGATGATGTCAAGTCATAGCAAGAAGTAACATTATTCCTGTCTTAATGCGCTACTCTCTGATTGGCCCACAGCGGCGTGTGGCGGAAAGCAAGACTTCCTGTGCGCCACAGGGAGTTGCGTCCCTCAGAAGCTGGTGTGCAACGGCCACAACGACTGCGACGACTGGAGCGACGAGGCGCACTGCGGTGAGCGCGCACGCACATGCTCGAAAGGCGGTCGTCACGGCGATGCCTCGCCATCATCACACTGATGACATCATCGTTCAGTGTGTTCAGAAGCGCAGTTCCGCTGCTCGACCGGCCGCTGTCTGCCGCCGACTCTGCTGTGTGACGGCTACGACGACTGCGGAGACCTCAGCGACGAGCTCGGCTGTGGTGAGGGCGCAACTGGTCTATATATTGCATTCTGGTTAATAGGGCCGGGTCTAAAATATCGATATATCGATATCGAATCGATCTTCCTTTTCATAGCCCAATATCGATTCATAAAACCATGAATCAATACTTTTAATACAGTTTTTTTACACGGCAAATTAATGTGCCAAATAGGGCCCGACCGATTATTCGGCTGCCGATTATTCGGCCGCCGATTATAATCGGCCAATTATTGGCCTTCAGGGGTTGTGCTGGGGTGGTCACTATTTTTTAACAAGTAAAAAAAATAAATAACAAGTGGACGTTATGTGCTGCTTTTTCTTTTATCGCTCAGTTCCTTAGACTTTTGGCAGAGGCATCTTTTTTTGAATTACAGTTGTAATTCTTTAAAAATATATATATATGCAAGTTTCCTCCTGTAAACATCATTAAGTATGTATTTAATGTATTTAAGACAAGTTGTAAAATGTCCTAAGTCCTCTTGTTTATGTTTAATAAACACCATAAATCATGCTGTTTTCACTAAGTACTCTCTCAAATATTCTCCGTATGGCCGAAAAACATTTCTTGGGAGGAGCAATATGGCGGGCTCGCGACTTCAAAAGTCTTGGCCTATCAGTGGCTAAAACAAGTGAAAATTTGCCGCTTAATTCAGTTTCCACAAATCCAATATAGTAACAAGTAATTTTTACTTGATTTCCTACTTCAAAAATATTTGCTTTGAATTGTTTTGCCTGTAATTAACCCAAAAAGTTTGAGAAACTTTTGCTAGGCTAGGCTAGGCTAAGCTAACGAACTGCTGTGTTTGTTAGTGTGTGACGCGACGCGGGAGCACCGCTGCGGCGATGGCCGCTGCGTGTCCAGGGATTGGCTTTGCGACGGCGACCACGATTGTGTCGACAAGAGCGACGAGCTCAACTGCTGTGAGTTGCCATGGTAACGACGGCCCCCGCCGCTCACATCACCGCTCATCTGTGTGTGCGCAGCATGTCGGAGCCAGGGTCTTTGGGAATGCCGCAACGGCCAGTGCATTCCTTCGGCGTTCCGCTGTGACGGCGAGGACGACTGCAAAGACGGCAGCGACGAAGAGCTTTGCGCGCGCCAGCAGCGTGAGACGTCCGCCTGCCAACCTTTGCGTGTGTGCGTCACTGTCTGACTGTGCGCGCGTGTTGCAGCTCACACCCCGTGCCCCCCCACTCAGCCCGGCTGCACGTCCGTTTCCTGCGACGCGCGACACGAAAACTGCAGTAAGGCTTGACAAATTTCCATTCCGCTTCACGAAACCTCTTTTCAATTCTTTCCACTCCCCTTTGTGGGCGTGTCAGCCGGCTGTGAGCCAATCAGCTTGGAGCTGTGCATGAACCTGCCCTACAACCACACGCGCTTCCCCAACTTCCTGGGTCACGTGTCGCAGCGGGAGAGCTCCGTGTCGTGGGAGTCGTCGCTGTTCCCGGCGCTGGTGCAGACGGGCTGTTACCAGTACCTTATGTTCTACGCCTGCACGCTGCTCGTACCCAAGTGCGACCCGCTCACCTTGAGCACCGTGCCGCCCTGCAGGTGTGCCGGCGCAGTATGCTAGCTGCCTTTTTTGCTAACAAGCCATTAAACAAGACATCTCTGCAGTGTGATTACTCGACGTCTCCCCCCCGACAGGTCTCTGTGTCGCACGGCTAAGGAGAAGTGCGAGTCTGTGCTGGGCATCGTGGGATTGCAGTGGCCCGACGACTCGGATTGCGCTCAGTTCCCCGAAGAGGGCGGCGACTCGCCGTGCCTGCTGCCCGAGGCCGGCGTGGACGGTGCGTACGCGTCCACGTCGCCGCCCGACCCGCCGCTCGCTCACTCCCTCTGTCCGTGTTTGTCGTGTCGCCGTGGCAACAGAGTGCTCCCCCAGCCACTTCAAGTGTCGCTCCGGACGATGCGTCCTGGCCAGCAAGCGCTGCGACGGCCTGGCCGACTGCGACGACCGCAGCGACGAGGACCGCTGCGGTGGGAGCGCCGCCTAACGTTTGTGACACGAAAGTGGAGGCGCCCGCGCTGACGTGTCTTTGCGCGTACGCGGCAGGCTGCACCGAGCGCGCTCTGTGGGAATGTCCAGGCAGCGGCGTCTGCATCAAGACCAGCATGATCTGCGACGGCTTCCCAGACTGCCCCCTGCTGGCCGATGAAGTCAACTGTTGTGAGTCTTTGCCCGAGTGTGGCGTGATGTCACATGGCCTCCGGTGTGAGCATTCTAGCTTCTCAGTTGTACTGTCTTGGCTTAGTCCGGTGCTTCTCAATTATTTTCTGTCATGCCCTCCCCTAGTAAGAAAAAAAACATCTTGCCCCCCACACACACACCCCCATGCGACTATAAATAGTATCATTTGTCTATAAAATTGTTATAAGCACACCTCTGCATAACACTGTATCCGTATTAACGCATAAGAGAATAAAAAAAGAAAGAAATATGGACCAACAAAGAATAGCTTTATTAACTGTAACAGAAAAGATGCATCTGAAATTCAAAAATAAAATTAAATCCTTAGCTTCCAGTTCCTTGTTCCTAATGACTAGCTTTAGGAAGAATAGCCTTTATGTCGTAGCTTGTATTTGTAGTTTCTAAGCCTGACTTCTAGGCACTAGATTTTAAGTAGAGGTACTACATACTAACTAATGTCTCAAGTTCTAGCTTACAAGTCCTGGCTTCTTGCTAGTTTCTAAAACCAGCTTTAAATTTTTAGCTTCAGTCCTTAACTCATTCACTGCCATTGACGGAAAAAGACGTCAAATGATGCATATTTTTTTGCTGGTCTGGCAATGAATGTGTTAATTGTTTCTAGACTCTAGCTTTTATGTTAATCAGTAGCATGATCTGGATTTTAAGTAGTAGCGTTATAGGCGCTAGCTTCCAAGTGCTAGTGCCTTGTCTTAACCCAGCGTGTGTTATTGTTGTGTCAGCGGCGTGTGGAGATAACGAGTTGGCGTGCAACAATCACAAGTGCGTGCACAGGACGTTGTGGTGTGATGGGAAGAAACACTGCACGGACGCCTCCGACGAGTGGGACTGTGGTAACGCCCGCACGCACACAAGCACCCCAACACACAAACAAGGAGATGACTTGAGTGATGTATTGTTGTGTGGAGTGTCTCTGAGCCAATCGTCAGGTTCCATTTTGACCGTGTTGAGGACAGCCGACCACTATCACGTGTGCGCAGACGAGTGGAACCAGCAGCTCAGCGAACTGACCTGTGACCAGCTGGGACTAGGGTAAGGTCAGTAGCACTCACACACAGAAGCGCACACGTGCTGCGGCCGGTCCATCACGGGCAGCGTGTCCCGCAGGGTTCCTGCCTCCGTTTCCACGGTACCCGAGCAGGGAGGTCCTCCGGGCCGCCGTCGCTGGCTACACGTTCATCCCGAGTGGGAGGAGCGCAAAGGCTTGGCTCTACAGGCACGCCTCGAGAAGAGGAGGTATGCGTTTGTAAGAGAGGAAGCCATTTTGGGGGCGGGTCAGGAAGTGAGTAAACATGCTAATGCTAACATTGCGTCAACTGTGTCTGTGTGTATATGTGCGTGTCAGTCACTCGTGTCATTCCGGTAACCGTGTGGCTCTAGTCTGCGTCAGAGACGGTAAGATCCATCAATCCCTCTCCGGTCTCCTCGGGCGGCGTGGGCGGAGTCTACTTCCTGTTTCCCGTCTCTCGGCCAGAGTGCGGCCTGCGCCCGGCAATGGGCGCACAACCCTCCAGGCGGAAGAGGATTCTGGGAGGCCGCGTGGCCCGGCAGGGGGCGTGGCCATGGCAGTGCTCGCTGCAGAGCGGTCAGAGCGGTCACGTGTGCGGCTGCGTCCTCATCGGCGCCAAGTGGGCCTTGACGGTGGCGCACTGCTTTGAGGGGTGAGACCACCCGCATCTCGATTATAGCTTCTAGGCGCTAGCTTTAAAGTGGCAGTTTCGAGGGACTAGTTTTTCGCTTCTCGGCTCTCACTTGACGTTGACTCATGCGTGTCTACGTAGGAGGGAGAAGGCCCATCTATGGAAGGTCCTCTTGGGTCTCAGCAACTTGGACCATCCGGGCGTGCACAGTCAGAGGCGCGCCGTGCGGGCCATCACGGTGCACCCGCGCTACAACCGCGCCGTGGTGGACTACGACATCAGCGTGGTGGAGTTGGACTCGGAGGTGAGACGTCCCTGCGGGGGCTATTGTCGGAATGCTGACGCATTGTGGGATCAAATCTGTCCCCAACTTAGGTGGACGAGACGGCGTGGGTGCGGCCCGTGTGTCTACCGGGACCCAATCAGATTCCCACTCCTGACTCCTACTGCTACATTACAGGATGGGGTCACATGGGCAACAGGAGTAAGTCTGAACACCCAATTCCTGGTTCTAGCTTCTAGATCTAGCTTTCAAGTCTAGCTAATAATATCAATTGTTTGAAGTCCTGGCCTCGAAGTTCTAACTTCCAAGTTCAAGCTGCTGCATTTTAGCTACGAGGCTGTATTTTGCGGGCCATTTCCTTTGTAAGACGCGCTACCGAACACTCATTTCCTGGTTCTAGATTTTGAGTCCTAGCTTTTAGAAGTCTAGCTTTCAAGTCTATCTGATAATTTCAATTGTTTAGTCTCCACCATAGGTACTTGATCCAAGTCCTGGCCTCAAAGTTCAAACTTCCAAGTTCGAGCCGCGACATTTTAGCTACCAGGCTGTATTTTGCGGGCCATTTCCTGTGTGAGACGCGCTACCTCCTCCGCAGTGCCGTTCAAGTTGCAGGAGGGCCAGGTTCGGATCATCTCCATGTCCCAGTGCCAGTCCTACTTCGACATGAAGACCATAACTGCCAGGATGCTTTGTGCCGGTTACGAGGCCGGGACCATCGACTCCTGCATGGTAACCACCGCATGCCTTCAAGTTAGCTTCTTTTAGAAGTACGAGCGGACTTGGGTCTCTTGAAAGGCGCTTCTAGGATTGTTGGGTCTACCTTCCAAGTGCTTGCTTCCAAGTTCTAGCTTACAGACTCTAGCTCAAACTGCTACTTTTTAGGCTCTAACCTTTAGGTCTTACTTCCAAGTTCGAGCTTGTGAATCTAGCTTTTTGACTCTAGCATTTAGGTTAGCTTCCAAGGTCTTACTTCCAAGTCCTAGTTTCTAGGCTGTAGTTTATAGCTTGTGAGTCCAGGGTCGAGCTTCGGTATCCAGGTGCTAGATTTTAGGTTCCAGCTTCCAAAACCAGCTTTGAAGCTCCGTGCTTCCAAATTCTGATTTCTAAGTCATGCCAAGTTATAGTTTGTGGGCTGTAGCTTCTAAATCGTAGCTGAGAGGCTCTAACTTATATGACCTCTGCCCTTTTCCAGCCTGTGTTGATCATGGTTTGTTGTTCCCAGGGCGACAGCGGAGGTCCACTGGTGTGCGAGGAGTCGTCGGGGGGCCGCTGGACGCTGTTCGGCCTGACGTCATGGGGCAGCGTGTGCTTCAGCAAAGTTCTGGGACCCGGCGTGTACAGCAACGTCAGTCACTTCACGCCGTGGATACGGCAGCAGATTTTCATGCGCACGTACCTGCCCGAGTGACACGTGTGCCGTTGTGCGCTGAGAAGAAGTGACGCGGCGCCACACGCGCTCAGTCGACACCGTTAGCCTTCTGATGCTAGCTGCTGTAACATTAGCATAACTGATGCTAACACGTTAGCCTCTTTGAACACTTATTTGATAATCCAGGTTGAGGTTGGCGTAGTAGTTATGGCGTAGTAGTAGAATGATTGTTCTTACCGATGTTTTTTTTTCACTGCTAGCACCACTTTTGTTCTACTAGCGCCATCTATTCGATATCTTTTATATCCATCTCAAGGTCCTGCGCCAACCATGGTGTACTAGTATTTGGACTTTCAAGTGGATATCAAGGACATGGAATAAATGCTCAAACAGCTTTACAAAAAGTAAAAGTTACCAGTTTATGATGTTGGCGATTATTCCTGTGTTCCGTCAGGTGTTGCTGCTAGCTCAACTAGCTTAGCGCTGGCTTAAAAGGGGAGGCTAATTGCGACAGACGATGAGACGATTGCGTGACGGAAATTCTGTGACTTGTTGATGTTAGCTCATTCCTTCACGTCCACATTCCTGGTCGCTAGTCGTTAGCCGTCGTTTGTAAGAGTTTCTTTTTTTCAAGAGTATTTTTCTACACTTTTTTTGTACATAACGTGTGTTGGATTCTCCTATGATGTCACTTCCTGCTTTTGTATTATGAGGAGCCATGTAAAGGAAGTGGATTTTTTTTTTCTGTGTTCAACAGTAAAGCTACACAACTGCTCTCAGTCATTTTGTGTCAGTGTGTGCTTGTATATAAATGTGATTTTTTTTTGTGTGTGTATACGTTGGGGTGTTTGGGTGTGTGTTTCAATGAGCGTTTACAGACTTAGACAAGGAGAGAGATGGATGGAAGAACAACAAGGAAGAAATCCACAAAACACACAAGCACACAAGTTGGGTCAAAGTGCAAGACTTTATTGTGTGTGTGTTTGTGTCTCAGTTTGTGTCTCAGTCACACACTAGTTACAATAAAGGTCAGGACGGTCAGAGAGATTACTGCGGTGGCAACGACAACCAACTAGCTGGATGACACGGTGAGGTCCACAATGCACGCATGCACACACAGACACACTTGTGATTATGTTTGTGTGTGTGTGTAGATGTGTTCGTGCTGCGTCTCGTCCTTCAGCCGCCTGAAGAGCAGATGTCCTCGACCGCGTGGATTCTTCAACCTGATCATCACCAAAGGTGCCAAACACCCAATATTGTGTGTGTGTATTTATGACAACCTGTGTGTAAATTTGGTGTATGTGCACAGCATGTGTGTTGGCGTTGCTTTTCGGCGCCGCATGGTCAGTAACAGGAAGTGAGTGTTTACCGGGAGGGAGAGTGTTCGGCATTGTCATCATCTTCATCAGCGCGGTGCTCGGAGGGCGACTACTCGGGATGGTCCAGTTTCCCGGCCTGCCCCCCATCCCGCCACTGCTTGGTATGACCAGATAGTCTGCTTCACACACTAGTGTAAATTTTGTTCACGAAAACTAGACTAGACTAGACTAAAACCCCATTTAATAAACAATGATTGGGACTCATAGACCCTTCCAGTGTGACATCACGTTGAAGTGCGCCGCCCCTTGCGGTGGAGGGCAGGGCGTCAATGCGAGTGAATTAGAAAACAATCGGTGTGACCTAGAAAATAGGTCAAACAGTTGATAAATCAGCGACCAATGCTATGGTGCACTTGTGCGCAGATAATATCTTATATCAGGTAGTTTTTCTCTTTTTCATATCCAGTTGGTCATAACATTAACCTCTGATTGTAAATTTGAGACGTGATGAATGAGCCATATTATCTTTAGTGGAACAATCTTTTTTTTTTTTCTTTTTTCCTGCAATTTACCCCATGAAAGTAGTAGTTATCGACGTACTGCTTCAACCAAAAACAACATACCTTAAGCTTCCACGTCCACTTTTCCCTCCAATAAACTCAATGTTTTTGTAGCTAGCGGCTCCAAACGACTGGTTTCAATGATTCGCAGTAATGTAGTGTCCTACTCGGGACGTTTTTTGTGACACTTGACATATTTCCCATCTTTGAACAAAAACGCTCGCTGAAAATCAAGCTCTCTAAATTCATTTGTTCTGAGATGTTTGCCTTCCGGGAGGTGCTGCGGGAGCTAAGTGGTGACGTCAGCTGGAAGGATCTATAAAGCCGAGACAAAAATTTAGCTCACTTAATAAAGACTGGACTAATCTATGGACATTTTAGTTCACAAAGAAAGATGGGACGAAAATTATGACTTCGTAAAATCCGAGCACTGCTAATCTGCCCTTTCAAGTCTGCAGCTAGCAAGTGCAACGTAACATTAATGCAACAGCTATAGGCTAACGTTCAAACAATGTTAATCTGACCACTAACTAATGCTAGCTAATTTACTAGCTTGTATAGGCTAACGTTCAAACAATGTTAATCTGACCGCTAACTAATGCTAGCTAATTCACTAGCTTGTATAGGCTAACTAACGTTCAAACAATGTTAATCTGACCGCTAATGCTAGCTAACTTACTAGCTTGTAGCACAGAGCCATAGTAGCCACTTGTTGATATACTGTAATTGCGTGTGAAGTGGTTATAAATAAAAAAGATGAGAGAACATTTTATGTTAAGTAGTTTTAGATGAGATGGTAATGTTCAATATTATCTGATGACAAAAAAATGTAAAAGGGTAAAATGCTTGTCGTGACTAAAATGTTGACAGTTTCTGTTGACTAAAATTAGATAAATAAAATTGTTTTCTTGAACCAAAATAAAGACTAAAATGCTTGATTTAGAGTTGACTAAAAGGTGACTAAATAAAAATGGGATGAGGTTGACTATTATAAAAACTACAAAGTGTGATTGTAATTGGACTAAAACTGAGCCTAAATTTAAAAATGGCTGATAAAATCAACACTTTCACACACACACACACGCGTACACCTGATGTTTGCGCAGGCATGTTGCTGGCCGGTTTGCTCCTGAGGAATGTTCCGTACGTGACGGACGCCGTCTACGTGGACGCCACCTGGTCCTCGGCTTTGAGGAGCGTGGCGCTGGCCATCATCCTGGCCCGAGCCGGACTGGGCCTGGACCCCTCGGTACTGCACACACAATGCGTATGCGCGCACACGTGCTGACGGGGGGGGGGGGGGTCTTCTTTCAGGCGCTGCGTCGTCTGAAGGCTGTGTGCCTGCGTGTGGCGGTCGGACCGTGCGTCGTGGAGGCGTGCGTCGTTGCCGTGGTTTCGCACTTCCTGTTGGCTCTGCCCTGGGTGTGGGGCTTCCTGCTGGGGTATGTGTTGCGTGTCGCCGTGGTTGCGGGCCAGCACGTGACCCGTGCGCGTGCGTGCGCAGGTTCGTCCTGGCGGCGGTGTCACCGGCCGTGGTGGTTCCATCCATGTTGCTGCTCCAGAAGGAAGGTTACGGAAGTGAGAAGGTAAGCTGCTAGTTTTTCCGGACTAAAGTTCTACTCCAGAAGTTCATCTTGGCTTCTAGTGAAGTTCATCCGGCCTTCCGCAGGGCATCCCGACGCTCCTGATGGCTGCCGGCAGCTTTGACGACATTTTGGCCATCACGGGCTTCTCCACGTGTCTGGGCGTGGCCTTCTCCAC
The DNA here is from genome assembly GCF_051991245.1 of Festucalex cinctus. Taxonomy (NCBI): domain Eukaryota; kingdom Metazoa; phylum Chordata; class Actinopteri; order Syngnathiformes; family Syngnathidae; genus Festucalex; species Festucalex cinctus. The sequence goes on from NC_135426.1 coordinate 19,440,148, forward strand.
AGGTTCGGATTCTGTTTGGTTGGGTTTTGCTCTCTATGCACACTAGGGGAACCTCTGGTTACCTCACGATACGATGTGATACAAGGCACACAATAACGATTATCTCACGATATGATGATACAGCGATTATTGATATATTGGTCAGGTAATAAATCCACGATAATTTTTTTTTTTTTTTTAACAACAAATTTCTGTTAACAAATTTGTGTCTTTCTTAAGCACTATTGTCATGCAACATATCAGTCAGTCACAGTTATGTTTCATTTTATAAACTAACATTGCAAAAATAAGTAAAATTAGTTAAACATTAAATCCAATTAAATCAATATGAACTCATTTGCTCCCAAAAACGTAAAAATATGTTCTATTTTAAATATTACCATGCTTCCAAAGACGTATTTCTACGTTTTTTTTGTTTTTTTGTTTTTTTTACGCTTGTGCATACAGAAGGCTTTGATGCAGCCTTTGAACTGAAGAGAATGGTAATGCCTATGGTAGTTATTACAAAAACGGCCAGCAGGTGGCAGCAGAGTATAAGAGATCAACCAGGGCCATGTTGCAACAAAGCTGTTTTCCTCACAGTTTTAGAGATTTGTGAATAATGATGAAACTCATCTATATTCTAATGCTAATTGCTGCAAAATGGAAACAGATAGAAATATACTTTTTTTTCCTGGTGAAAGAAGAGACTAATCTTTCTTTTTGGTAGGTTCCATGTTTTTATAGCAACAGAACACAATATTCTGTGGGCCTTGCAAAATCAGTCCAAATCCAGGAAAACAGCCGGGAGCGAAGGGGGTTGCTTCACTGAAAATGGCTGCAAGTGAATTCGTTAATATTCCTCAGAAATTGTGTGCTTCAAAAAGTCGAAACATAAAATATGTTTTAAAACTTTAAAATTGAAGATATAATGCACATTTTTCATGCAAAAATGAGTCACTTGCTAGACAGATAAATGTCTTACACAAGTAAAAGTAAGCTAATGAGTCTTCTTCGCCTGAAGACTTCCGTTTATTTCCCTGCCACTCCTATTAGGTGCTCCCCCTAGTGGCCCGCCAAGTAATTACTCAATAAGTAATGGACAATGGAGCCGTTTTAACGGCTGTATATTAACTACAACGTAGGCTTATCGATAATCGATCGGGAGACAAGTATCACGATTTATCGTGACAGCATCACATGTGCATGCGGATGTGCGCAGGTTCCACGTGGATGAGCGTCCTGAAGGGTCTCCTGGAGGTGGTGGGTGGTGTGGTGGGCGGCGTCCTTGTGGGCATCTTCTTGTGTTTCTTCCCCAGCATGGATCAGGTGCGTATGGAAAACAGTTTTGAGCATGTGGTCCGCGTCCTTGATATCCGACTGAAGGTGGCGCTGGTGCAGGAGGACCTGGTGGTGACCAGAAGCTTCCTCCTGTTGGCCTTCTCCGTCTTCGCCGTCTTTTTCACTCAAGTGGTGGGTGCCTCCGGGGCCGGAGGCCTGTGCACCTTGGTTCTGGCCTTCCTGGCTGCGCTGGGTTGGCGGGCTGACAAGGTAATCGTGGTTGACCCCTTGAGGGGGAGGGAAAAAAAAAATCATACCGTGGCCTTCACTTGAATGGATAATCTCTCAGGTGGTCCAATTTGTTAGTTACAGTTTCTCTAACCCACTGAGGAATAAAAAAAATATAGCACAGCCAGGCATGGGGAGCAACGGAATACATGTACCGCCATTACGTATTCAGAATACAAAAAAACAAAAACTAACTGTATTCCATTACAGTATAGGAAAAAAAAACATGTAATCAGATTACAGGTACATTTACTAAAAATGGGGATTATTTTTGAGGGATTACAATTTCTACAATGAGAGAGAGCGAGGCCTTTGTGTCGTGTTGATGTCATACGTGTCGTCGACACGCGGCCAGTTTAAAAAGTTCACGGACGAAAGGAGGAAGTGGCGACTGGTATTCACTGTTTGGAACATATTTGGCTAGCTGAAGTACTGATTTACCTTTAACAGAGATGGGAAAAACCAGGTCAAGAAAGTTAAAAACACTGCCAGAGTTTGGGTTTTGCGACAGGTGCTTCTCGTAATGACCTCGTTTACCTGCCGGTTGATTACAAGCTAGATCGCTAGGTAGCGAGCTAATCTAGATCGCTAACCTAGCTAGTCTAGCTAGTCTAGTTAGCTAGATAGCTAGCTAATCTAGATAGCTCGCTAATCTAGTCATTTGCTATTTGTAGGCTGCCTTATCACCCACAAATAGCGGGGGCGCGCTGTAGAGAAATATGTTGTGGTGATATTTATTTTTATTTTGTCTTCATGAGCATACTTGGCATCAGAGTAATCCAAAATTATTCCAAAGTAATCAAGTTACATTACTTTAATATTATACTTATAACTGTAACGGAAAGTAACCCTCCCAACCCTGATCACGGCCTCCACTCGAATATGCCATACGTCTATTGGACAGCCAATGATATGGCGTCGCCCTGTAGGCGGGGGTGGCAGCCATATTGGGGAGGTGCTGGGACGTGTTCCAGCCCCTGCTCTTCGGCCTGATTGGAGCAGAGATCATCATAACGACGCTGAGCCTCAGTACTGTGGGTGAGGAGCACATCTGGCACGATAGGGCCAGCGACCTTTCGCGTCGTGACGACTCGGCTGCGGTCCCGTGCAGGTTTGGGTGTGGCCGTGATCGCCATCGGTCTGGTGGTGCGGCTGACTGCCACCTTCGCGTTGGTACACGGCGCGGGCTTCGTGCTCAAGGAGAAGCTCTTCATCGCCATCGCCTGGATGCCAAAAGCCACGGTGCAGGTACGTCGCCACTTCCCTTGGCGAGAGGTCAAAGTTGAGCACAGGCCCAGTGAAACTCGGCGGCGGCCTACGGGTAAATCTAAATGTGCGACAGGCAGCCATCGGCTCCACAGCGTTGGACACGGCTCGGGACGCGGGCGACGACACATTGGTGAAGTTCGGTTTAGACGTGCTAACGTTAGCTGTGTTAGCCATCTTGATCACCGCGCCCATCGGAGCGCTGGGCATCGGCCTGGCGGGGCCTCGCCTTCTGAGCCGACAGGTCAAAGGTCAGCACATAATTTTTTTATTGTGAGAATGCTAGTGACATCGTGTGAAATATTTTTCATTCTAACCAATTCAACTCATTCACTATATCTCACTTGTCTTGACATGCCAAATGATATTTTGCCAGTTTTTATTGACACTTATTTATTTTTTTTTATTATTATTATTGTTAGCACCTGAGGCAGTGGGCGGAGTGTCTTCTCCGGTTGGCCAAGGTGAAGGTGAAGTTATTTTTGAGAGCAGGCTGTGATGACCGGTAACTCAAACAAATACAAACGGCAGAGGACATCTTGCACCATTTTTTTTTTTTTTTTTTTTTTTTTTTTTTTTTTTTTTTTTTTGTGTTTGTATCTAAATAGTTGTGTGTCTGGATTGCCTTCTCCCTGGTCAAGTGTGAAATTAAACAAGTCCATCCATTTGTTACCAAACAGTGGAGCTAATGAAAATAATTACCCCAAGAGTAATTTGGTGACTTGGTAATGAATTGCTGCACCCACCAGTGATAATGCAACAGATTCGCTCTGACCGTTTGTCCCGCAAACAAGCGGATGTAATCATATGCTGTGTATATAATAATATGTCTACATTTTTATTTTTATTTTTATTTTTATGGGACTTTTGACTAAAGCAAACAGACACCTCAGATCTCTTTTCAAGTATAAAATGTATATGTCTCCCTTAATTAAATTTTTGTAATCGTATAAATCAGGTTTTTTTTTTAAGCTATGGGCTTATTAAAAAATATATTCTGATTTGATTGTGATGTATCATCACATAAATCTGACAGTTTTTTTTTTTGTTTTTAACAAAATTTATATATTACAGTAATACATTTTCTTCCACAACAAAAACAAGACTTGTTTTCTACAATACACTCCAATGACATTTTGAGAATAAAGTTGTATTTTTGAAAATCACTTGTTGAAATAACTTTTTTTTTTTCTCCTCGTTGTCAGAATATTCCCTTATTTTATTTATTTAATTTTAGAAAAATTCAACCTCATACACCTTTTTCTCATTTTTTTCTCTCTCGAAAATAGTCATATTTTTCCATCTATTTGGGTACGTGGTATTTTTATTTTTTTTTACAAATTTTGTTGAAGTAAATTAAGAAGAAAATAAAACAGACAATATAATATATATCAAAATTAACAAGAAGAGGCGGTAGTTCAGTTTATTAATTTCATTAATGACATCACGGCGTCACACAAACCGGAAGTTGGCCTCGATTGACGCCATTTGGCAACAACCGCCCTTTGGACGCAAGGTAAAAACGAGACTATTTTTAAGCTTCATTTGCTGCTTAGGTGAACACTGCACAGTGATTAAAGTTTTTTTTAAAAAAAAGGCTATAATGCCAAAAGTTAAGCTAAAGTGTTGCGTAGACTCAAGTAAAATATATCTTCAAAGTTAAAAAGTCAAGATAACACCCTAGTAAAATAACGAGCCACCTGCTAGCAATCAATTGTCGACACACGGTGTCGTAATTTCATACAGACAAACTCAAATAAAATAGAACTACTGTACGGTACGGTGACGTTTTAATTCATGGAGACTATTTTAATTCCTTTATCGTGACACCGAACGACTAATGTCAACTTGATGTCACAATTGAAGGTTGGCAACCTCTAAAATGTCTGGAATACAAATCGTCATACAAAAGTGTTTGTTGATATTCGTCCCTGATAAAAATGAATACATTCGCAAATATTTTCCAGATTTGAAGCCTTTTAAACAAAATATGTTCTATTTAGGAATAAATAGTTATCAGTTATCTTGGCTATGTCAAATTTGATTGTGTTGTATCAATCTTTTTGGAATAGTCTGCAGCCTGTAGCTGTTTCTTTTACATCCTAATTAATAAGTGGATTTATATAGTTTTGGACAAGATATTTTGCACTGTATACCGAGATTTGATTTAGCTGTCTTCATTTTAAATGTGCTTCTGAACCATTGAATTTAATGAGCAATAGCAATCTTGCAAACAGAAAATAAAGGGTGGACATTAGTGGGCGGGCCACCACTCGGGGGTCACGCCGGGTAGCTGTTGTGCCAGCCACGCGCCCACCACCCAATCTCGCTCCTCTCTCCCACCCGGCCACTCCCTCTCCTGGCGCAGAAGCACACTGAAGCGTTGCCTCCACCCTGTGCCATCCTGACGCTCTCCCATGACATCACTCCATTGCTGCAGCGCCACTTGTGTCCCAGGAGCTCGGTGCAGGGTCGTCCTGTACACCGGGCCGCCTTGGACCATCTCCCCCTCTTCGCGGTTGACGAAGAGGACCGAACGATAAACCGACGTCGTGCCGCCGTAGAGCCTCACCTGCTGGGCGCCGCCCTCTGTCGCTAGTGCGGCGCTCAGTGGCTTGTACGCCCCCCTGTACAGGACCACGAGTCTCACTAGAATCATGAGGGAACTCGCTGCCCCCAGTGCACACAGGCACACATTGCCGGCAAACAACCACACGCAAAACACACCGGCACCGGGCGTGTGGCGGAGAGGAGTGGCGCCACCCTCGTTCTTCCCCCACCGCCAGGTCCAAGGGACCTCAGAGTCAGTGGGCGTTACAGCTGGGAGAGTGGCGGGAAGGGTTGCAGTTGAAGTTGTAGGAAGTGACTCGGTTGTAGGACGTGATGGAGTGACAGTCGGTGGTTGTGGTGCTAGAGTGGTCAGCACGGTGGTTGTGGTGCTAGAGTGGTCAGGAAATGACACGCTGGAAGTGGTCGGCGGTGCAGGCTGCTTAGCAATGAGCCCGTCGCCCCTGACACCCTCACTCTCCCACTCCGGACCCTCGGTGACACTGCTGGTGAAGCTGGGCGGTAGGAGGCTGGTGGGGATCTGGGGTGGCGTGGGAGTTGTACACAAGTAGTCCAGGGCCACATCGAAGACGGCTTGACCTTTAGATTGCTGAGGCGAGTGGCACACCTGCAAGGCCAGATTGGGCGTGACTTTGCACACATAACCTTACATTATTGTGTATGGCACAAGATGCAATTACAGATTCTTGTAGATAATAACATTTCTGTAGAAATCGTATAACTAATCAACTGTTACAATCGGGACTTGATTTTAGATACTCAAAATCAAATGACTTGAATTTACAAGGAAGAGGTTAAAGGGGAAGTCAACCCTAAAAAATGTTTTTGACAATAATATGTTCTATGCAGCCCCACTAATCCCGATATTGTATTCTGGTTAACATTGTGTTAGTGGAATATGAGTTAAGCAGCAAAATCCAGCCGCTTTTATCCATCTGAGGGGGCGGCCATTTTGCCACTTGCTGTCGACTGAAGATGACATCACAGTTGCTCAGGTCTCCGGTAACAACCGATCACAGTGCAGCTTGAGAAAACATGTGAGTTCTGATTGGTCATTGCCTGATCCCTGAGTAACATTGATCTGTCGACAGCAAGTGGCAATATGGCCGCCTCCTGAGATAGATAAAAACGTCTGGATTTTGCTTCGTAACTCATATTCCAACATATAATATTAATCAGAATGTCATGTTTAGACTTGTGAGGTCACATAACATATTATTGTCAAGAAATGTTTAAGGTTGTTAAGTATGTAATATCTCTCCATTGATTTGTTTGGCACGTGCGGAGACGAACCAGACTCTTGTGGTCTCTCGAGATGATCTTGCCGTCGCGCACGTAGAAGTTGAAGTAGAAGTCTTCCAAGTACGTGCGCAGGTATGTCAGGCTGCAGTCACAGGTCCACGGGTTGGCCGAGAGGTACAAGTAGGGCACGTCCTCCCTCGGGTTGAACCAATCGTCCGGCAGCTCGCTAATCTGAGGAGGAAAGGCAGGAAGTGAAGGTCTCGCGGACGTCTCGCGCAATCGCATCTCTCTGCTTTTACCTGGTTTGTTTCCAGGTATAGTGTTTCTATGGCAATAAGAGGGCGGAGCAAGCGGGGCGGCAGAACCCTGATGTGATTGGACGTCAGGTCTAAGATCTGAAAGGAAGAATGCGTTAAAGATCAGGAAATGAAAACAAAATCATTTTCATGTTGTTTTTTTGGATGACGTGAAAAGATCTCGACCTCTAACTTGCTGAGCCCGGCGAACGTGTCATCGCTCAGAGACTCGATGGCGTTATTGTCCAGGTGGAGATTTATCAGGGCGGGGCAGGCGGAGAAGGCCCGGTCGGCCAGAGACGTGAGGCGGTTGTGTCCGAGTCGGAGGACTCTGAGACCCGGCAGAAGTGGCGCGGCGCTCGCCATCACCTGACCCACCTGAGGGTGGAAAGCGAGGTGGATTTTAGCGTGACGCGGCTTGGTCACGTGACCCATCGGATCAGTCACCTCGTTGGCTGTCAGGTCCAGCTCGTACAGCTTGCTGAACATCTGGAAGGATCCCCAGGACAGGCTGGAGAACTGGTTCATGGGAAACAAGAGAACCTAACGAGAAGAGATGAAACTGTCAAACAGGAAGTAGGAAGTGTGTGCAGTAATCAGCATCGAGTGTTTTGACATCTGAAATGCTGTAGTCACACATGACACTAATGAGTCACATGATATTGTTGAACATTTTCACTTAGGGGCGTACTCGTTATTGTTGCCAGGGGGTCAACTTTTGTGAGATACTGTTAGAAATTATCAAGGACTGCCGTGCAAAATAAACCAATGTCAATATATGTCAATAGCATAAATAGTTGAACAAAGATACCTGACGCACATCAAATCTAACTTTTTCCTCATTTTTCCAGAACCCGTTACCTCGATCGTGGTTTGGAGACCCGCAGGAACGCCGCCAAAACCGGCCGCCGTGCAGTTGAGCCGCACTCGGTGGTCCGTGTCCCGGTCACTATGGCAACCGTCCGTGGCTATAACCGCGGCGGCGACGATGGCGCACAGGAGGACAACCAAGAAGAGCTTCATGCTGAAGGTAACGCTCAAACGATGCCAATGAAGCACACCAAGTATGCCTGTGCATTTGCGAGCGTGTGCTTGCGTGTTTTGATTGACAGCTGCTCACACCGGAAGTGTGTTGCTTGATAACATGTTGATCTGCTGTGGAAGTTGCATGCGAATGCTGGCGCACTGGAAACAAGAAATTATTTTACGGTTCAAGTACTTTGAGCCAGTGCATCAACTCAATAAATACATTTACTTCATTTATTTATAAATAAGGTTGTTGAATATAATCAAAATATTGAAATCTTGTGACACAAAAACACAATCAAGTTATGAAGTTGTAGTGTTTATTGGGGTCCAGTCTTTTGAGGTGTGGGGGTTCAAGACTGCAAAATAACATTTCAGAGACGACGACAAAACAGAAGCTTGTATAGGAGCCAAACAATCTTCACTTTGTGACTCGAAACACACTCACACGCACGCACACACATTCACATACATGTTGAGATAAGCAGCACCCAAGAGAATCTCCCATTTGAAAAGACGCAATGATAATAATTATAATAATCATCAAATGAATAATAATGTGAGTGTTGATGAGGTTAGAAAGCACACAAGAGGGGTGAAAAAAGTTACACAAAAGGTGTGGTCATCATTTCCCATCATGCTCAGCGGGGACACGTCACTTGTAGAGCCACTATTCGCTAACATGACAATGGGGTGAAAAAGAACACCTCAAAAGAAAAAAGAAACACAATAATAGGGGGGGAAAAAAATAATCTATGACTGCTCCTTCGGCACTTTCAGCTCCCTTCCAAAAAAAAAACAAAAAACTCCCAAAACATGATTACATGAGCTTTGTAACATCTTCTTCTAAAACTCCACAACATTCACTTTCACAATCCAGTAATCGGCCCGACTTTCTCAATTTCCCGCCGTCCATCTCAACGTACACAAAAACAGCATCAGCATCTTTGGTTTGACTGATTAGCAGGCGGCTAACCTGCTAACTTTGGAAGCCATTCTGTACATATCGCCGTTTGTCTTCATAATTGTACACAATGTTGTCGGTGTGTTCAAGCGCTTTCCCGATGCTACGCTAAGCTCCATCCCCGTAGCCTTAGCATGATAAGACTACTAGCATCCTGGGCTAAAAATTAAAATACAAGCTAACAGCAGTAAGCCGCAGGAGCTAAATGTGATCACATGACCACCATCAAGTCAATAAAACAGCTTACACGCACATGACCTGTTTCCATGGCAACAGTGTACGCACACGTACACACACACACACACACACACACACACACACACACACACCAGTAATCCCCCACATATTCGCGGCTCACCTTTTAAAAATTCACTTCATTTTTTTTTTTTTTTTTTTTTTAGGAAGGCCTCTTCCATTATTTGTGGTAGAATTCACCTATTTGCAGCTTTGAGACTTTGTACTCACTCTTTCTGGAACACTAATAGGGCACCAAAGCCCTGGATAATAACTGGCAGCTGCTCACACAGGAAGTGTGTTGCTGGATAACGTGTAAAGCAGTAATCGCTGTCAAGGAATTTTGTTGAAGTGACACATCGCAACTGCCAGAACTTTCATGTGTCGGGAAGTAACAAAAGTTTAGCACATGTTGTTCGCGGAATCGCTGTGGACTTGAACATAAAAATAATATATAAGTAATTGTCGCACCTAATATTTCGGCTGTGATTAATGTCAATAATTTAGTGCAACCTGAAATTTTAACTTGATGTCAACTAATTTCCTTTGGTGAGGAAAACCAGTCATTTCAAGTAGTCCAAAATTAAAATAATTAAGTTGGTTTTATTTAATGCAAATAATCCTTTCCCCTTACAAATTTTTAAGTGTGTGTGCATTTTTGCTCTTCTGAAATCAAATCTGCATGTATGTATTTAGTGTTTTTGGATCCTAGTTTGAGGTTTAAACTGTTAAACTAGTCAGTTCTAAACCTTTTCAGGGCGTGTCAATGGTCTTGCAGTTTTTCATGAATCGTAACAGGGCCGCTGGTCCCCACAGCCTGTGAATTGCGGGGGTTTACTGTATACAGCATGTAGGAGTAGCAAATCCAGGCGCAGAGTTCAGAGGTCAGATGGGGCTTGCTGGTTGTTGAGGTCCGGCTCGCTGAACTGTCGTCTCATGCGCGGCGGAGGGGTGGTGAAGCCCCACCCGGTCAGGGGCGGGCCCAGGAGGATTTGAGCGGGAGGGGGCGGGGCGGCGTGGTAGTTTGGGAATGGTGCATTGTGGGCATTGTAGTACGGATGATGGAGATGCTGATGATGAAGATGAGGAGGAGGGGCAGGATGGTGGTTGTAATGGAAGCCCGCGTCGCCTCCCCCCCGCTGTCCGCCCGGCCCGGGCGACGGCCCCCTCCTCTGTCTTGGTCTTCCTTGGTGAGCCCCGCCCCTTTGGTGGTGCTCGTTGCCGCTGTAGTTCCCATTACCGGGGGCGGAGCCATCGAATGAGTTTCGGCGGTAGCGCTGCTGCTGCTGGTTGCCGTGGTTTCGCTGTTGCCAGGCGCGTTGTGGGCTGGGGCTGCGAATGCGCGGGGGCGGGGCCTGGAACGTGGAGGCCGGGGTCCCCTCATCCCCTCCTCCCTCAGCTCCTCCCCTCCCCTCGCCCGGGAGCACCCCCTCCCCCAGACCCAGCGCCTGCAGGGCGGCGCTGGCCGGTCCCCAGGAGAAGCGGTGAGCCGGGTTGCTCTTGAAGGGGAACTTGAGCTTGCAGTCCTGGGGTGGGATGAAGCGGCCCGTCCCGGGGAGGTGCACGGTTTGACCTGCAAGGGGTGATCGGTGAGTCAAAGAACAAACAAAAAAGGTTTTCGAAGCAAACTATTGGTGCCAACGAATGGTAAAGGGGTTGACTATGGCTGAGTTGGACTGTAAACAACCGCCATATTGGATGTGGCACATGTACCCCGTAATAGTATGTATATAGGTCACGTATGAGATTTTTGGCTCAGGAGTACCGATGTTTACGTTGGACCAATTCTGATCAATCGTTTCGTTAGTCAGTGACAGAACATTTTAAGTAACGTAAGCAGCACATGAACAAGTTCTCACCGGGTTCGCCTTGGTTGAGACCTCGCAGCTTCTTGCTGATGTTCTGCTGCTGCAGGTTGACAATCCTCTGCTGTTCCTGCTTCAGCCAGCGGAGGCGCCCTCTCCTGAACGCCGGGTCCTCCTCCATGAGACGCTGCACTCTGTCCTCCTTCTCGGGAGCCCCGCCCCCTTCTTCGCTGTTCACCAGCTCGCTCTGCCAGAGGCGAAGAAGGTCGGCGTTGAGCGGAGCGGGTTGAGCGCCACCGAAAGAGGCCGGCGTGTTACCTGGTCAGGCGTGCCGCCCTCCACCTTGACAGGGATGACGCTCTCCATCTTAATCATTCGGTCACGCAGCGATTTGATCTCCTCGTCCTTCATGTTGTTCTGCAGCTTCACTTCCTGTAAGCGCCATCATGTGACATCACGTTGTGAGTTTGCATGACCAAAAAACATCAAATATTTCTGTATGAGTTTTCAATTTGTAACTGTCTTTGCCACATCCAATATGGCGGACACACTGACATATCGCACCTCCAAAATGTCCGTTAGCTTGTCGATGTGAGCCTTCAGGTCGTAGGCCGTTCCCCCTTCGCCGGCCTCTCCTCCTCCACCTCCTCCCTCCTCCGAAGGGGGGCTCCGCTCCTCCCCGATGCCCACCGTGTCGCACACGTCCTGCGCCACCGCCTTCCAGCTGTCCTTCTCGCTGGCATCCTTCTTGGCGTACATGCGGCATAGCTCCTTCATCTTGACAATGGCCAGCGCCTCGATCTCCTGGCGGGAGTGGCGGAAGTCGCCCAGCGCCACCTGAGGAGAAGCCAAGGAACCTGGTTCAACTTCGCTCCTCCCGAACATAAGTCAAGATGGAAATACTTCTATGACTTGTGCGAGTGAGTGAGAACGACCTCGTAGCAGATCTCTTTGACAGCCTGCAAGCGAAGATCCTCCATCGTGACGCGCTTCGGGTCTTTGCTGATCCGCCTCCTCTGAGGAATCTGATAGACTCTTTGTGGCTCCCTCCTCTTACCGCTGCTCGGAAGGCCGCAACGCTTCACGATGGACTGCACCTGACACGCGCGCACACGCAGTCAATCAAAGAGGTGACGGACAGGTGACACAAACGTCTGGTACCTTGTTGGCAGGAAGTTTCTCTCTGAGGGAGGAGATAAGTCTCCAGCTTTCCTCGCAGGAGCGTTTGTCGGAATCATCTCCACTGTCGCTATCCGCATACTTATACACACACACACATGCAGAGGGTAAGAGGTCAAGTGTGTGGTCATGATGATGATGATGATGATGATGAAGAAAGAGTGGAACACACCAGCCGCTGTTGCTCCAATAGCAGGTCGGCCTCCTCCTTTTCCTTGCGGTACTGCGTCTCCATGTCCTGAAGCCTGCAACGATTCAATCAGCTGTCAATCAAAGCCACAATCGCAGCACGGGGTCAAAAGGTCAGAGGCAGGCGTACCGCTTCTCCATGTCCAGTTTGATGTCAATGCCTTGTTTCTCCAGGAGCTCCCTCTGAGCGTACGTCCAGTCCTCCGGCTCCCCCTGCTGCTCGGCCGTGACGCTGCGCTCACGCTCCAGCCGCGCCTGCTCCGGGTGGTTGAAGCGGAACACGTGGTTCTTGCCCATCACGATGCGGTTCCCTGGGCGAGGAAAGACGTCAGCTGGGCCGCGGCGTTCCCCGCCGTCCCGATGTGTGGCGAGCTCACCTTGCTTGAGGACAGCCGCCTCTGTGATCTGCTTCCCGTTGACGTAAGTCTCTGCCCCCACAAGCGGCTCCAGAGTGACCACCACTGCAAAGAGGGATACCGCTAGGCTTGCAACATTCCAGCAATTTTCAAAATTTAACAAAAGAATTGACAAAATTGAAGATTGGCCCTTAACTCATTCACTCCCAGCCATTTTCACTGAAGCAATCCGCTTCACTCCTGCCTGTTTTCCTGGATTTTGCAGGGCCCACAGAATATTGTGTTCTAATGCTATAAAAGCATGGAACTTACCTAAAGAAAGATTTAAGTCTCTTCATTCATCAGGAAAAAATATATATTTCTATCTGTTTCAGTTTTGCAGCAATTAGCATTAGAATAGAGTTAAGTTTAATCAGTTTTCACAAATCTATTTAAAATTGTAAGTAATTTAGCTTTTTTTCTACATGGCCCTGATTGATCTCCTTTGCTCTGCTGCCACTTGCTGGCCGTTTGTATAATAACTACCATTTCTTCAACCGTTCTTTGTAGTTGAGAGGCTGCATCAAAGCCTTCTGTAAGCTCTAGCATAAAAACAAACAAAAAACATAAACGTATAAATAAGTCTTTGGGACACTTAAAACATTTAAAATAGAATGTATTTATACGTTTTTGGTAGAAAATGATTTAATAGGGAAATTGAATGGAAAATTGCCATTTTGGAAAATAGTAAACGCCTGCCATTTGCCGGACATACGGACCGAGCCCTGCCCGAATGGCACGGGCACAAGATGGTGCCAAACCAACATTTTTATATTTGACATGGTTTTGGCTTGAGCACATATCATAAACTTGGCCAGTTTTTCAACAAATAACAAAAGGTAGGTTTAAAAAAACAAAAACAATCAACGAATATGCAAATTTGCAAACGGGATTCATTGCTCTTACAAAATTCTCCAACTTTTTCATTGAACAGAAACGTTCTGTAACTGGCTGGACATTTGACACCCGTTGCAACCATTAGACACAACAACACGCCACAAACTCAACTAAGATACAATACCTGACACACTTCCTGGCAGCTTTTAGACACAAATAGACACACAAGAGAGAGAAAGTCACACAAACACACCCACACACAATGTTGTGCTCAGGCTCACCTTCGCCTTGCTCGTTGGTCTCACTCACAAACACACAGTGGATCTCCTTGATGAAGTGACCAGACAGCTTGATGTCCACGTCCTGCTGTCCCACCCTGACATGCACACACAGACACACTTTTAAAAACAAAACAAAAAAACGTCTCCTCTTCTTTTAGGTGTCCACAACCACAAGGAGAAGAAGGTCCAACCTGGTGAATCCTTCCTTGATGTAGTACAGGAGGCACTCGGACATGAGAGGGTCCTCGTTCAGGTTGACCAGGTGAGGAGTCTAAAGACAGACGCACACACTGTGAACCTTTCAAAATAAAAGCCCGGGTTATGTGGCGTCTAATGGCGGTGAAAGGGATGAAAAAGATCAAGGTAGTTTCCCAATCTTTTTTTTAATATCAAAATTTAGATCAATTTAAGAGAGAGTTTGCAGTGTTTTTGAAGAATTTTGAAATTTTGAAAAATCCCCATTGAACTAAAATTTCCCTTAGTGCACTTGATATCTCTCAGTGCACACCCACACGGTTGGGAATCTGCTGCAGTTAGTGTGTACGGATGCTGGATAGGCACTCACCCCTTTAGGAGAAAAGACACCAAGAGTCCCGCCATCTTCTTTAATGGACACGCCCATCTCGGCCAAGAGCGACTCCCTGCGACGCACGTACACGTTTACGAAGCGAAGGAAAAGTTGGGAGTCTTTCCAACGAGCTCGACTCACCTCTCCAAACGAATGGATTCCGTCTTCCTTAACTTCTCCTCCCAAGTCTCGTTGAGCTCTGCCATGATCTTCTCGGTCTCCTGAAACACGCACGCACATGAGCCAGTCTGTGCGTATGCTTCTTCTGTGACATCATCATCGTCATCATACCAGCAGTCTCTCAGCCGCCTCCTCTTTACTGATGGTCTCCGTGGCAACCTCCACCTCCCCAGCAGGAAGATGATTGACATCCGCTGACTCAAACACACCTGAAGAGGCGGAGTCTTTCGGATCGGCCGTCCCATTAGCTGTGATCGTCAGTGGTGAGGACACGCCCCCAGAGGAGGAGCCAATGTTGTTTGCTAGAGAGTTGGGGGAGGGAGTTCAACATTACTTTTGGAATGTCAAGGCTGACGGGCATGCACACGTCTGTAAACATCCCACGTGCACACACGTGTACATGTAGAACATGGTTGAAACTTACAGCCTGGGGCCAGATCCGGTTTGACACATGTTTTTGTGGCCTACAAAATCAAATAGTGTCTCTAGGTTTTTTGAGAAATGGCAGAAAATCGCAATTATTCCTCACTTTTGTAGCCATTACAAGCATTTTGCCATCAAATTCCTTGACATAAATTGAACAATAGTTGTATACTTAAAATATTTGCTTGTCACCATTCTCTATGATTTCTTATTTAATATTTGTCTTTAAATAATACACAATTGTACCTTCTCATATGAGTACCACACCTGAATTATTTTTTGCTTTGAAAATGGTTTTGATATACAGCAGTTGTAAATTGAAAACTGAACAAATCACGGGTGTCAAAAGTCCGACCTAGGGGCCATTAGTGGCCCACTGCACGTTCTCATTTGGACCGCCACAAATCTAATAATGAATTAAAAACATGGCACCTATCAGAAAGTTACAAGAAAAAAAATAAATGTTAAACAGTATCACAGTATATCAGTATAACAGTGGCTGTTTTTACTTTTAAAAATGAAAAACAAAAACTAAAATAAGTACGTTTTGAATGTTACAGATAACTTTATGCCTTGCCACAAATAAAAAAAATAATCCCCCCTCCCCCATTCAAAACATTCAACTGTTAGCATAGGTTAACCTTCAATATTGACTTGCTTTTAGCAATTTCCTAAACCTCTTCGCTTCCATTTTTTTCCTGTCTGTGGCCCTATTTTGGATATCCGTCAATTGAACACCTACGTACCACTATACAGCATATACAGAATAATAACAACAAAAAGTCTAACCACGATGTGGCCCACAAGGAAGTAAGATTTTGACACAGTCAATGTTGAACAATATAACACACGCGCACAGCGTGACGTGGAGACATTGAAGCAGTGTAGCTGAGCCGTGTGGAATGCGGTGATCACGGCCGATGGAATGCGGCGAGCACAGATGATGGAATGTGGCATACCCTGGTTGTGGATGAGCTCGTGCAGGCCCTGAGCGAACAGGAGGCTCCGGAGTCGTTCCACTTCCCCTTTCAGCTCCCGGATCAGTTTGGCGTTGGGGTCTTCGTTGATGATGGCGTTACAGCGGATTTGCTTGGCTCGGTCGGCGTACCTGCAGCGGCGGTGCGAGCGCGGTCGAGGTCAGATAGGATCAAGTCCAAGTGAGGATGCGCGACAAGCTCTCACCTCAAAGTGCTGAGCGTTTCTTCATAGTTGATGTCAGCAGGACTAAGAGCGGCGATCATGGCCGTGCGAGAGTTTCCGCCTGAAACCATACATGGAATTGTCACGTGATAAATTCATAGAGAAAATACATGATTTTTCATTACAGTGTTCCCTCGCTATAATGCGGGTCACTTTTCACGGTCTCGCTGTATTGCGGATTTTTTTTTGTGCAACTCTACATGTATTTTTTACAGTAATATACTTATATACAATTTATGAAGGTTTGAACATTGTGAATGTTTAAACGAGAAATATGAGGAAAAGTAAATGCTTCGATGATAAGTGTATAAACTGTGTGGTGAGGGGTTTTAGAGCCTTGTTAACATAAAAGTGAAAAAAAAAATGTAAAACTAAGAAATATGGCTGCATCTTTTAGTTACTGATACAGTAATTTCATAATTCATAAAACTGAGTTAAAATCAAAAAGATGTACTGTACTGTAAAAATGTGTGATATTGATTGTGTTGAGGTCATTTTTCTGCCACTAGATGGCATAATTGCGTTGATAATACATTGGTGACATCTCAGTGCATTTTTCTTTTCATATTAAGAGCCATCTAATCTTTAACATGAAGTAACTTGTGAAATGCTGCACATTTTTAAAATTGTAAAATACCATTTGACCCCAGTCTCCACAAATATTTGCATTATTATTAAATTTCTTACTGCTAAATTTTGGTGTTGCAACTGTCAATCACACATTTTTTAAAAATTGTGGTGTTAAAAGAACTTTAAATTAACTCAAAATTAGTGCAATAATTTTAACATATATTTTATCTGACACTAAAATTGTAATAACAAAAATAGGACATGTTTTTTTTTCTGTTAGATGAGAAAACAAATGAGAAAATAATGATTTTCCCACTTGAGCTGGGGTTGCTCACCGAGATTCTCCTTGAGGAGCCACGTCAGCACCGAGTCTCTGTAGGGAATAAAATCACTCTTCTTCTTCTTGCTGCTCTGCTGCACCACCAACAGTGATGACAAGATGAACAATATGAGGAAAATGAAGGGGAGGAACTAAAAAAAAAAAAGAAAAAAAAAGTTGGCGATCATACCATGTCGGCCAGAGCAGAGATGACTTTTCCCAATGTGGTGAGAGACTTATTGATGTTGGCTCCTTCTTTGAGTCGGGTGCCCTTTGCCCCTGAGGAGTCGGCGCGTTCACTCCCCGCCAGGTCCACTAGGCTGATCTTGCTGACCTGAGGAGACGCACAGGCTCACGTCAAGTGTGCGTGTGGCGCAACCAAGTCATACAACGCGCCCTCACCTTTTCCGTGTCCAGCTGGGTCATGAGATCTCGGCGCCGCTGGCTGAAGACGATGGTGAAGACGGCGTGCGAGCGCGACGACGTCTCGTTCATGTTGGTGGCCGCCACTGTCCTGTCGGTCCCGTCGGATACAAACACTCAATCACAAGCCTTGAGAAAGATGGCCCGCTGTTCGCATTATGTACGATTCCAATACGGGACCCGCGAACACGCGACTAACCGGGCTTTGTTCCCGGCATCCATCAGGTCCCGAATGTCAGGGAACCCCGTCACAGCCAGTTTGGACAAATCCTCCACGTACGGTCCCAGGATGGGGTGCTCCCTCACCCGCAAGGTCCCCTGAGACTTTGGGTTCAACAGGTCCCGGACGCGCTCGCAGTAGATCTCCATGTAGGACACCTGCGGCGGGATCACTGTCATCCGGGCGTGTGCTTCCGACGGAAACGTGCGGGAAGATTGGGGAGGGGGTTACCTCCACCGAATAGGTCAGTTCGGGATCCGCGTTGGTCCCGGTCCGCTGGAACAAGTCCTCGCACAGCTGAACACAAATGCGCACACATCAGCAATTCTGGCAAGCAGATTTACACTTTAGTCTGTACTTACAATTTGCCCAAAAATATCTTTACAATAGCCTTTTTTATTTGACCATTTCAGTCCAGTCATTTTAATTAGTAGATTAAAGTCAGGGGTCTTCCGTTTTCACTCTGGAACTTTATAAACTTTAGAAATACAGGATGTATAGCCACCAATGCCTTCTCAGTTGACACCTCTGGGCTTCTGTTAATGTGTGGTGGTGATTTTTTCCTAAATCCCCACACCCCCAGCCTGTATTTTGTCATTTTGTGGTTGTTTTGTTGTTGTTAAACTTGTGCATGCGGTGGCATTATGGGAAAAATTATACTTTTTAGCCTTTAGCCCACAAGTACATGTAATGTTATGAGGACATCTTAAAAATGTTCACGTTCATCTTCCTCTTTTTCTAATCAGTTAATTACATGCATAATTTAAAATGGGAAAAAAAATGACCCAGTTTGACATGAAGACATATTCTGAATGTCATGCGCATACATTTATTAAATACTTTACATTAATGCATGTGTCAATTACACAATATTATATTAGATAATTGGTCAGAAATTATGGGGAGGTCACGTGCTGACCAACCTGCGGAATGATGCCTTCCTGCCCCGCCTCCTGCTTGCCCATCATGGTGTAGCTCTTCCCCGCCCCAGTCTGGCCGTACGCAAAAATGCACACGTTGTAACCTGTGCCAAACAAAATGATGAGTTTTTCCGTTTTGCGGTGACGTCATCGTGGCCAACGGGTCACCTTCAAAGGCGTGCAGCAGCATCTCCTCGCCAATGTCCTGATACACCTGACGTTGGCTCGCAAAGGTCGGCTCGTCGGCCTGAGCACAGATGCATGTAGTTGATATAGTGTGTGCTTGCGTTTGTGTGTCTACACGTGTATGTTGGTGGCATTACCGTGGTGTGCGACCAGTAGGAGTGGTCAAAAGTGAAGTTCTTGGCCGCATCTTTGGGCTGTTTGGGGTTGACGATGCCTGAGAAGGCACCACAAGGTGAGTGTGGGCGCCCGCACGAGTGTGCGCGTGTGCGTGCGTCTTACAAGTGGTGTTGCCCTGCATCTGGATGACACACTTGGCGTTGCGCCCCGTCTCCCTGGCGTTGAACGGGCGGACGCGCACCGCCACCTTGACCGAAGCACCCGCCATCTCAGCTCACCTTTGGGCAGTCAATCAAAGAGCCAAAGGTTAAAGGTCGTCCTGGACATGGATTTCTTGGAGTGTCGCTTCTTCCTCTTTCCCCATCCCCCCTCGCCGCCTCGGTGATTGCTACCTTGGCGCCTGGTCGACGTGGCGCTTCCCACGCCCTGGCCTCGGGCCCCCGGAGTCACCTGGTGACATTCTTGCGCGTGCGTTTGTGTCTGTATCGATCAGTGAGGTACAAGTCACGAAGATCAGCCCAGTCACAACAACATGCGGCTAAAAATACACTCGCGCACGCACACATGTGCACACACACATTGCTGGCATGCCGACCGAGCGCCACTTTAGCCACACACGCTAACTTTAGCAACAACTCGAGCGCAGCGGCCACCCGCCGGGATGAAACGGCTTCAGTGTTGTGGGAAGAGAATTTGCTACGCTGTTGAACAGCGTCCAGCGGTTGCCACGGCAACGCTATCCGAGGGTCAATATCATTGATCTTCTCCACTCAGACTCATACCACATCTCGGGTCCATCAAGATATCCATCAGTCCACACAGGAAGGCCAAAGCCCAACTTCCAACCTGGAACCTTAGAACCGCCATGCTGATTGATTAGAAACTACAGACGAACACAATGTGTTCCCATTTTGGAAATATTCCAACCCTTATTGGAGTCTCATGTCAGCTGGAGATGCTGACTTTGGGTGAGAGGGCAGCATAAACTCTAGCCTGGTTGGTAGCAGGGAACATATAAACAAACAAGCGTTCACATTCGCCAATAGACAATTTCAGGACTTCTCATGTTTTGGGAATGTAAGAGGAAGTCGGTAACTCCACGCACAAAAGCCCAAGTCAAGATTCGAACCCACGACCTCTAAAAGTACAAGCTATTGTACAGAATTATTATGTTATGTAACAGAATCACCGTATGTGACGTCATCAACTTTCAATTCTACCTGACTTCGTAGTGTGTGTGTGCGACTGTGCGTGTGAGTGGAAGTGTCGCGAATCTCGCGATCGCCTCACGCGACCACCATGTCCGGAAGCCGCCGCGCGCCGCTTCCGCTCCCGGCCTGTCGGTACCGGGACACAACGTCACAAAGTTGGCGACGAGCGCTCCCGTCACACTCGGACACGCGGGACGAAAAGAAAAAGTGATACGGAGGACTTACGGTGTGACGGAGATGACGTCACCGTCCTCTGGAAAAGTTGTTGGCCGGCCGAAGGGGACTGGAAACCCGGCGGCGGCGGCGGCGGCGGCGACTCTGGGCGGAAGCGACCCTCGGCGCTCCGCCGCTGTTCCGCGCGTCGTCGCCGCGGTAAACTGCGGCCAAGGTGGACTTTGGAGAGGGGAAAATGGAGTTGGAACAACAGGAAGGAGACGGGGGAGGGGGGGAGCCTGGCCGGTGGCGTGGCCGCGCGGCGGGTGCGTGCCTGAGCTGGCGGGCGCGTTCACGACGCATTGCCTCGAGACCCGCATGGGCCCGCCCCATCTCGAGTTACTGCCAGAACCGGAATGGTTGGCTTTTATTCTGAAACGCTGCATCACTTTTGGAAGGAATTTTCTGGGTACCATCCTGCGAGACTTGCACTTTTCTTGCTAAATTGAGCAACTTTTCAGAGTACCCCTGCAAATTCACTCCCACCAGCAACAAATTTAGCTGCTCTTAAATTGCTTAGTATTTTTGTTTGAAAACGTTTAGCAACTTTGAAAAACTGACTCAATATTTTGTACTTTTGGTGAGATTTTGCTAATGTAAAACAGTATGTGACTTGGGTTAATAAATGTGGGAAAATATGAAGTTTTTGTTGTGTAACTTTGTTCAGCTTTCTGACTTCTTGTTTCACTGGTATGACATGTTACACTGAGAACGTCACCGTCAGTAAAGTGAAAGCAAACTTTGGACAAGCTCCCCCGGAACACAGGGAAGCTCCATCATAAGTTCCTGCGGTGTGAAAGCCCCTATAGAAAGCTTTCTGATGGGGACCGTTCCATTTCCAAGAAGATACTTGATGCTCAATTATAACAACAAAAAATTATCAGTGCTTCTCACTGATACTGACAGTTTTTTTTTTTTTTTTTTTTTTTAATTAGTAAGACAGAGCCAATAAAGAAGCGGCTTCAGAGCCTGGGCATGTTCAGAAGGCATTTTGAAAGGCTCTCAGATCCATACAGTAAAGGGAGGACTGTCAAACTAATACAAGAAAAACAGAAGGGGAAGGGCACAAATCAAGTGCAACTGCAATTCCATGAGCTGAGTGAAATGTTATTTCATGGTGACAGATATGGAAAAGGCGGCACAGCAGTCCATACAATGGGTACAAGCCATATGTTTTAATCTTGTGATTTTCAGTCTTGTTTATATAAAAACCCTGAAAAAAAAAAATATCCAAGGATGAGATGTGTCTTGCAAGCAAAAAAAAAAAAGAATCCTTTTAAAAAGACCGCGTCCAAAAGCATACTTGATTGGTGAATTATGAAAATGTGACAATATTGTTGACTTTACGAATCCTCTTCATTTCATCATCAGCGAGGGAAAAGTTTAGAAAGGCGTCAGAGATGATCCATTTCCTTGCTTTGTTGGTGTCGGGGCGGGGGCTCAAATATAGAACTAAAATTGCGGTGTGGCTAAAAACCTGGCACCCAAAGTGTTCATCTTAACCCCCCCCTCCGACGAGGGGGCGCCAGCGGGTCATCTTTTGACCGAATCTCCCCATTCGGCCAATCACCAGAGCCGATGCTGGTGGAGATTTCGACTGAGGACGGAGCGGACATCGGCGGTGAACCTAAAACAGACAACATTGTTGGGATGATGATAACTGGAGGATAGGACTTTTTTGTATAAAAAAAAAAAAAAAAGTAAACATTTACCTTAACGCATCCAGCATAGGCAGCAAGTTAAGAAGTGCTGTGTCACTGGGGTCACTGAACCAGGACTTGATGGGTATTGCATTGTCTGGAGAGCAGAGCGATTGGCTTACTTTTGCACTTCGGTTTCACATCGGAGGACCGGGATCGTTTTCGTTACCTGGATGGCTTCGATAAGCACCGGGCGAATTGTCGAGGATGACAATACTGGATAGGTCGTCGTGTACGACCGACAAATCTTTAATATAACTACCTAGATCCAATGTACAATGCTGAGAGAAGAGACAAGAGATCACGTGCTTTGTTTTTATCCAACACAGTGTGAAGTTATTATTATTGTGAAGCGCTCTGTGTCCTTCCTACCTGTCGGTAGTATCTGCGTCTGAGGATGTTCCTATTGTTGTCCAGCTTGTCGGCCACTGCTGAGCCGTAGATCTCCATGCTGGCTGTAAACACCACCAGCTCGTACCACTGGCTCACCTGTGTGCAACACGTTCCATTACGTCCACACTGACACACGCACACATCACGAGCTACGCCACGTACCACTTCTAAAAAGAAGTCCACATGCGGCCTTTTATGTACGAAGAATCGCACCGGGTGCTTGTCAATGACGACCTGCGCGGAAAGGCAAAACCAAAGTCAGACGCGCCGAGGGCAAAAAACGGACCAACTGTAACACTCTTACTTTGAGGATGAAGTCGGGCGGCGTTCCCGGCCTCACTGTGGGTCTCAGGACCCCGTCGTGGTGAGAGTGGATCAGGGTCTCGTCGAGGTCCAGTACCAGAATCTTCCTCTTGACTCCATCTGGAGCGGAAGACGACGAGAGGTCGCCGTTACGCTTACGGACGCGTGCTAGCCGGCCTGTTAGCGGAACGTGTACTCACTCAGTCTGTTTCTGGAGATCGGCGACAGAGGCAACGTGTCGTATCGCACAGTCTGGTACTGGATGATCTGCAGAGCAAAAAAAAAAAATCACCGTCATTGGCATAATATAGAAGTCAGAGAAAAGAAAGTGTGAACCAATCTGTTGCCATTCATGCAACAGAATTAAGTTATAATCCCATGCAAAGGGAGTACTTATTTTAGGAGAATGTGGTCTAGACTTTTTACAACAATGCTTCAGGCGAATAACTTCATAATATGAGAAATACACCGTAGACATCTTAAACACCAAGTTTTAGCAAAATAGTTGAGTTCAGTATATACAGTGCACTCAAGCTAGGAGACAGCCTATCTCGCCTGTATGCATGAGCTGCTGAAGAGGCCAAATGTCTTGAAGACAACCAGAAGAGTCCAGTTGGAATTAAATGACAGTATTGACAGACATGTCTCTGTCGTTCAGGTGTGCCTCACCAGCGTGCACGTCTTACCGTTCGCAGGTGCTTCCTGAGGATGTACATGAAGAAGCCCCATATTCTGGACGTGACGCCGAGGAAGGTGCGGATGCCGAGTAAACACTGGCGGGTCTTCAGCATGTTGACGGGCCACGACAAGTCAGCAGTCGGCGGAAGAACTGCGGGTGACAGTCGGCATTAGCCGCCAATGGAGCGATTTCCTGGCAAACGGAGTGAGTACCTCGATCTGCACGCTTGTTGCACGATGAGCATTAAATGGAGCAGATTGGCATAGTAGGCGAACGCGATCGCGCTCAGAAGGGCTGTTGCTGTTTTGGACCTCGTTGAGCTAAGCGGCGTTAGCTCCCGCTAGCTCGCTCGACAGGGTGACCACCTTGAACCCGGCTCCAAAATAAGCCGATCGGCCGCCAGACGCTTCGTATTCAAACGCTAGCTCGGTTTGGCTGCGTTGTGAGCGGCGTCCGATGTTGTTCTTGAAACAGAAAAACTCCCACAGAGTTCAACTTGTGGGGGGTAAAATCAGTTTGTAGTCCACTGGAAATCCGGAATGAAACTGAGAGCCGCCATTGGCGACGTGACGTCACTTCCGGAAGGGAATCTCGAGGTCGCGCGCAGCACGTCCACGTGGAAGGAAAATAAACAGACGTGGATGGCGATGCGTCCACATCATTCATTCGTTCCAACAATAAAATTCTACCCAGCCAGTTATTTCACAAAAACGAAATAATGCACTGTAATAATACTGTACATCCATTTACTCACCAACTTCAATTTGGCCCTGTTTTGTTCCTCTTCAGAGCCCTGCTGCTGAGTTACTTCATATTGAACGAGTACCAGATTTATTGTACTGTATTATTATATGATTTTCTTACCCTCAAAACATGTCACATAAAATATCCCTGCTGAAATACTAAATTTACTCACAAAATGACTGTGACCTCTGACACAACAGCCTGCCATTTAGTGGAAGAGCATTTATTGCTATCTGCCTGTAACTTGCATAGTTAGATGAACCAATACAAGACATTGCTAATGTGTCTCAAAACAGTGGTCAGAATCACTGACCTACTTAATTCATAACCCCAGAGTGGGACAAAAAAAATAGGCTCACGCTACAATTTACAATTTAATGTTTTCAGGTACCTTAAGTAATGGCAAATAATTTGAGTTGAGAAGAAAAGTTTCCTCTAAAGCAGCTTTGCACAAGTACTGAAGGAAGGCAGGGAGCAAAGAAACATTGCAAAAGTAAAAAGCAGGTTAGAGTGAAGAAAGAAGGTCATAGAGTAAAAGATGCCAGAATAAAATCTGTAAATGTGACCAAATTAAGATTTTTATACATACTTTCGGTCCACTATGTATATATACAACACAGATCTTAGCCAATGTGAATTCAAGCTACAGGTACAGACCACCAGTTCACCACGAGGCACTTTTCTAGTTTTTCCTTTATTCATTGTTACATTTCATATTAAACAATTAATATAAAGATATTAAAAACAAAGTGTGGTGACCGGGCCTTCACCGATGGGGCCCGGTCAGGCACAGCCCGAAAAGGCATGGGCTATGTGCTCAACACCGGTAGGAGGGGCCAAAGGGGTCGGGTGCGTAGCGAGCTGGGTGGCGGTCCGATCCCCAGCCACAGAAGCAAGCTCTTGGGACATGCAATGTCACCTCTCTGGCAGGGAAGGAGCCCGAGCTGGTGTGCGAGACAGAAAAATTCAGACTAGATATAGTCGGACTCTCCTCCACACGGGTTGGGCTCTGGTCCCAATCCTCTCGAGAGGGGTTCCACTCTGGAGTTGCCCACGGTGAAAGGCGCAAAGCAGGTGTGGGCAGGTGGGGACTCCCTCGTTCTGCTGGGGGACTTCCAACCCTCACGTGAGCAACGACAGTGAAACCAGTTGATGTGGCTTGGGCACCTAGATGCCTCCTTGGTGAGGTGTTCCGGGCATGTCCCACCGACGGGATGCCCCGGGGACGACCCAGAACACGCTGGAGAGATTGTGTCTCTCGGCTGGCCTGGGAACGCCTTGGGATCCCTCCGGACGAGCTGGTTGAAGCGGCTGGGGAGAGGGAAGTCTGGGCTTCCCTCCTAAAGCTGCTGGCCCCGCGACCCGACCCCGGATAAGCGGTAGTAAATGGGTAAATGGATGGATAAAAAGAAACAGTTGGCGCTATTAAAGCAAACAAGACTATCACACATCAAGATCGTCGTCAGGATCTTCCTGGTCGTAGTCGTCGGTTGCGTCGGGTTCGTACACGATTCTCCCCGAACCAGTGTGGAGAAGAGCTGCTTTCCTATGACACAAAAACAAAGGCAAAGAGTGAATGCAGAGCAAACGGAAATATGACCAAAAAAAGACTTGAGTGTCTTTTACTTCTCTTTACTGAAGACAAAGGGCAGCGCTAGCTTCTCCTTAGCCTCACGCTGACTGTCGGATAAGTGGAGGTTGAAGGTCAAATTTTCTGTTGGGTCTGCCTGCAAGAACCCCAAATAACATTTAATTAGCACTTCTAAATAATTTCAGTTCATTTTACCATGTTATGCTAATAACATAGCTCGCTAATGGCAAAAGTAAAATGCGGAATGACGTTTTATAGTTTGAGCCTTACAATACCCCAAATAGTCACTGAAACCATTTTGAAACGTGTATTCTTTAGTACATTGTAATTGCATTTTAACAATTTATTTTAATGTTCTTGTTTTTTTTTGTGCATTTAACAAAAAAAAAGTGGCAGTATGAGATTAATATTACGAGTACCAAGTTGAATATTGAACAATTTGTAGTACGTTTAAGTAGGGGTGTTCCATATCATACCTTCTACGATATTACCGGTGTATTTTTTCTTTGAAATATCGTGATATAACTTTTAGGCCATATCACCCACCTCTATGTTTAAGGATACCCTCTGTTCTTGCGGCTCAGACCGGCTCAGTTTGCTCTGTCCAACCACCGTCAGGTCATCTTTGATGGAGAACACCTCATCCTACGCATCAACAGATACTTCATGTTCTTTCTTTTTCTTTTCTTTTTTTTCCTGTTTTTAAGTCTTTAATACTTACACCTTGCAAAACTTTTCCTGACTTTAAGCGCTTGGTTATCTTTGCTTGCTCTCCACTCGGTCCCACCGCCACAGTGATGAGTGATGTGGCCAAGTGGCACAGGCTGCCCACCGTACCTCGTGGGTGCATGTCGGAATGGAGGAGACCGATGACGTTTCCCACAGATCCCCCTGATGTACAAAAGGTGCAGTTATTACAGCCATTTCCACAGGAACCCGCTTGCGCGTCTTCTGGAAACTAACAGATCACCATTTTTAAGCTGTTGGAGAGTCCTGCAAACTGCAGTTGGGCTGACGTGTCTCAGGATCCACGAGAGCGAGTCGATGGCTAAAATAGCCGACTTGACTTGTGAGGACTGCTTGAGGAGCAGCGCGACTCGCTCCACGCAGAACTGGTCCACCGTGAAGGCGGCACGGCCGTTCCAGCCCAGGGGGTCGCTGTAAGCGTTGTGAAAGTGGAGCCTGAAACGACAACCACAAAAATCCAACTCACAATGTGGGCAAGACTTTGCCCTTTGATGAAATTTTGATTCCATCTATACCTTTGGGTTGTTTAAATACCTTTCAATGGGTGATCCTTTCAAGCCAGCCTTTAGCTCATCCTCACTGACTTCAAAGCTGAGAACATGGACTGCTTCCGTCCTAAAATTAACAGTATTAATTCATGTCTCTACACTCAGTAATGTACAGCAGCATAACAACCTGTTCAATGCAGCCTTGATGAAGCTCCATAGAAGACGTCGACCCGAACAACTACAGGAATCTTTGATTAAGTACAGGTTTCGTTAGTTTTTTTTTTTTTAAATGTCACTCTAAGGCATGTTTTGTCCCAGATACCTTGTATGATAAGAAAGCTACCGGGGTCCGTTCCTTGCAGCAAGTCATGCAACATGGTGCTACAAATGCTAAAGCTAGTTAGCATACGTCTACGACAGTGATATATTATCGACACTAAATGAATCAAAGTGGCAACACGACTTACGCAGCATGATTTATGTGCAGTCTTTTAGTATATCAGCTCACAAATTTCTATACATAGCCGTATCTGTTAAAAAAAATATTTCGTGACATAGCCTGGCGAAATCGCATCGGCGACGGGGACTCTCGGTCCCAGTGCCCAACGGGAAATGTAGTTTAATTACGACAAATTCTGGTCGGTTCGCCACACAGCCGAACGTCATTACCCATAATCCTTTGGGGCGAACCATTCCATCGATGGATTGTACAAGCTTCTGCCGCGCGTAGACCTGTGGGCAATCCTCCTTGGCTGTCGAGTTGCCCGACTACGAAAGCTCAAATACACGCACAAAATATTTCTATATCGGAGAAGTTCTCAGCGCGGTTTAACTGTAACGATGTTTTACAGCCGAGCTATTCGGTGGCGGCACGGATTTTAAACGCAGCGGAATGGTGCGAGTGACAGAAAAAGTGCATTTTCTCGCTCGTGTCGATAGCGTGGCGACACTTGGATCAAGCAATACACAGTGAAGAGTGATCCTTTGCAACTCTTGTAGTTGTTGAAGAATCGTTTTTTTTCCCCTTATTGCGTTGGTGTTTCAAGCAGTTTCCCGACAGTTTGGGCGCAATCACGCCGGGAGAAGGCTGAGCGTCGCGGCCGCCCCGCTCCGGCTAGCGAGCCCGCCGCTGGATCCGTTTCTCGGACCTTAAAGGCCTGCTCGTCGAGGGGACAATGCTTGACATAATGTCCGATCACCAAGGTATGTTTTTGTGGTATTGATGAGGGTTCGATAAAGTAAGCCGCTTTGCTTTGTTTTGCGTGAGCTTTTGCATGTTTGCTGGGGGTGGAGGATAATTGAGCTTTTGAAAGCTAGCGTCGCCGTTACGTTCTCTTGCGTATGTCACAATTCTCCATTTTCGCGACAACTAGCTCAAAGTTGGTGAGTAAATAATGCAGTTAAACTCTTGTTAGAGATTGGTTCTAACATTTTTGATGACGGTGACAACTTTTTGTATTTTAGCGCGGCGTTCGGTTTTGTCTTGTTAGCTCCTCTGAGGTAGTCCTCGATGCTCAACGCGCATATCGGATTAAAATCGTGCTTCTCGGGTGTCCGAGTTGACATTGTTTTTCCCGACAAAACGAAGCAAATCTACGTCGACTGATAACTCCAAAATCAAGTTGACGAGCGACATTGAGGCACCTTTCACGAGCTCCGGCGTGATTAGCACGTTAGCCGCTAAATGCTAAGTCAACTTTGTCATCTTTTGACGTTTTGCCACCAGCAATTTTAATAACTTTAATCGTGATCGAATGACCACCGAGTAGGAACGCTATATCGGTGCACTCGCAGTGGCAGGGATGTCGATTAATGCCAACCGCGTTGCTTAGTTCAAAGTCGATTCAAACGTTGCAAGTTGCCCGGCCAACCCACCAGGGTGCTTTTCTGCATTAAACTCAACACTACAAATGTTCACATTGTGGTTCACTTCCGCACAATCAACGCATTTGCTCGCCGCCGCCGTTTTACGTGTATTGGTAAGCAAGTTATTTTTTTTGTTTGGGTCCATGTATCACTTAATAATCCCCCATTAAGCTATTGAGCCGTTTAGCGGCTAATGCTAGCGTTAGTTAGCTTGGCTAACGTCCTGAACCCGCGGCCCTGGGGAGTGGATGCATTTCGACAAATAAATGCAACCTCAGGAAACGGGCTCATTATTTATAATAACAAACAGTAAAAGTTTTAAATCAACTCGACGTAGCGACTTGACAAGTGTCCGCCATCTTTGTGTAATTTTCAAAATACATGGAATGAACAATTCAAAGGCCTTTTAAGACAAAAAAAAAAAACTCCTGTTGAAGTCGTCATTTTTGTCTTGACTGTCATGGGAAGTCTTGTCATGTTACTACTTCATGTCTTTCTCTGCCTACAGATTCACGTTTGACGTGCAAAACAGAACCTTTGGTAAGTACCCCAACCGGACTGAACACATTTGTTGAACAAACAACAACTATGGACTAAATGTTTGTTTTGTTTAGCCCCCAGAGAGGAAGAGAAGGACTGTGGAGGACTTCAACAAGTTCTGCAGTTTTGTCCTGGCTTATGCTGGCTACATCCCCAGTCCCAAAGAGGTCAGCTTCGATTTTCAGTAAACACGTTTCAGATGTAGCTTCAGTTGATCCTATCACAACAAAACGTTTCTTTCCTGCCACGTAGGAAAGCTCGTGGTCCCCGACGTCGTCCAGCTCCGCCCACAGTTCGTCGGCGGACGGCGGCGGCGGCGGTGTGAGCAGCGCGTGGGCGGACGGCAGCCCGGACATCCACACCATCCACACGTTTGTCCACAAGGCGCGCGCCAACAAGAGCAAAAGCGTGCACCCGGAAAGCGCTTTGCTGGACAAGATGCGCCTGAAGGACTCGCTGTACGAGAGCCCGGCAGCCGGCGCCAAGGCCGAGCGCAAAAAGGACAAAAAGCTCAAGAGGCTGTCGCTGGCGGCGGCCGACAGCGGCAGCAGCGAGGGCGAGAAGCGGCCGCGCATCAAGCGGAGCAAGAACTCCAAGCAGCCCAAAGCCAAGAAGCTCAAGAGCTCGCCGCCGCTGCAGCGCAGCGACTCGGAGGAGTGGCGGCCCCTGCGCGGGGGTCCCACGCCGCACGGCGCCCACGACAAAATGGCGCCCGGCGAGGCCGCCGGGGACACCGAGATGAGTTCCAGCGAGGGCGAGACCTGGATCGCCGACGAAGACATCATGGTGGAGTCAGGTGGGTCGACAATGGTTTTTATTGATTCATTTATATATTTCTATGGTAGTAAAAGTCACAATTATTGATGTTGCAACTATGGCTGCTCGATTATGAAGAAAATATTAAACGCAATTAATTTGGTATTAATTGAAATCCCAATTAGGACAATAATTTGTTTAAAAAATATTTGATAGTGACAGCACTAATTTAAATAACTCAAAATTAGTATTAGTAATAGGGATGTAACGATATCCAAACGTCACGATACGATATTATGATATGATGCTCACAATATGATAATTATCACAATATTGTGGGGAGGATGGTAATATTTAAAAAAGGTCACAATACTGTAAAACAAAATGAACTCATACTAAAAAAAAAAAAAAAAAGCACAATATTGTGCTTTTGTACATAACATCAATGTTACTATTATTATTATTGTTTTATTATTATGTAATGTTGTTGATGCACGCACACTGAGTTTCTACACATATTGACTTGATTCATAATATTATATTCCCCTTCATCTGATAGTGTCGATTTTAAACAAAGGGCCAAAACATGCCTAATGAAAATTAATTGCACTAAAAAAAAAACTAGCCACAAAGGGTGCTCGAAGTGCACAAATGAAAATCAACCTGACTTTTTTAACAGATGTGCTGCTTTTAATATTGTGACATGATGACGACGATGTATTGTGGCAGTTTTAATATCAGAATATCGCGCTTATCATTACAAATTTAATTAATAATCTTTTTTGTTTTGTTTTTGTTTGTTTTTGTAATTGTGGAGTGTCGTAAATGAAATTGTCATTGAATTTCGATTCATTGCTCAGCCCTAAGTGCGAATGTCGCGCGTGTGTTGCAGGCGACGATTCGTGGGACCTGATCACATGCTACTGCGGCAAGCCGTTCGCCGGGCGGCCAATGATCGAGTGCAACCAGTGCGGCATATGGGTGCACTTGTCCTGCGTCAAGATCAAGAAGTCCAACGTCCCCGACATCTTCTACTGCCACAAGTGCATGCACTCCAGGCGCTCGGGGCACAAAAAAGACACTTAAAAGAAACACAAGAGCAAAAGGAAGTTCTCGTCCCCCCAAAAATGCCGACTGACGAACATTTAACCACAGTCGGAATTTTTTTTTTTTTTTTTTTTTGACAATCAGCGTTATTTATCCCTCTCGTTTTGTGTCTGAGGCACAATTGAGTTTTTGTTTTTCTTACCACCCTCCTAAAAATTGTGAATTTTTTTTTTTTTTGACTGAGACGTCACCAATAATATTTTTTTTTTTTTGGAGGGGGTGGTAATAGTCAGTGCAAAGGACACTGATGCCATATGTCACTTTAAATAACACAACAGATGTGGACTTTATCAGCCAAAAAAAAAAAAGACATTTTAGTTTTGGCACCAGATTTTTCCGTAACCCTCACTTTAGAAGTAATATTTGTGTTACCACAATTGACTTTTTTTATTTTTTTTTCCACCGCCAAAATAAATCACAGCAAAATCCTTTTTGTGATTAGCACCCAAGACAATTGAACAATTGCACTTTTCGGAATGGGGGTCGGGACGTACGTTCATGACAAAGCGCTTAGGAATGGCCTTTTTTTTTCCTCTCTCTCTTTTTCCCATTTTCTATTTCAAACAAACCCTCATCTCATAAATGGTTGATTTTGCTCACGTTTATTCGTTAGGCTTGTTTGCGCCTCGTTGAAAGAGAACACATCTGTTTGTTTTCCTCCTGTTGGAGAATGTGTTGGATGTTTTAGGCAATTTTTGCTTATGTTTGCGAGTGGGGGGCTGTACATATTCTCTTTGACAAATGTACATATGTGAAAGCCAATGCAAAAATCTATATTTTCTGCAGTCCAATATTGTTTTCTTTAATTGTAGTTTAAGAAAATAAAAGTTTTTGGGAAGATAACACTGAAGCGGAGTGGACAATATTTCTTAGGCCCATGTCCTCTTGTCAGTCGTCATCAGGTTAATCCTACAACAAAAAGTTTCTCGTTATTTCCAAAGCAATTGACCACTTGTTAATTCTGATTTGATTTTGTAACGAACACCTTTGCTTTCCTGAACGCCAACATCAGCGAGCTGCCAATGGAATCCACAGGAGCCACCTTCGCCTTCCTCCTGCAATAAAAAAAAAAAATACTTATGTCCACTTTCTCGTCATCTTGCAATTTTATTTTTAATTCATCTGCAAGATGATTTGTTTACGAACGTGATATTGCGAGAAAAAAACAACAACTTGTGTATACCTCCTTTGGTTGATGGTGGGTTGATTGTGGCGAGCTCGGACGACTGCCGTCGGCCGCGGGTTGTGCACAATGGAGACGTCCCAGCCTGCCCTCTGCTCCTGTTCCTGTTCCACCGCGCTGACTTCCTGATGTGATAAGATACGCGTCACTAGAGAATAGATTGGAGGCCCATCATTGTGGTCCTCAAAACGATGATGAGCTACCTTTCTGGTCCTGTGTCTTCCAACCGCAACCTCCAGGAACAGGTACAAAGTCAACAAGGACAGCACACGTTTGGAACAATGCATCTAAAATGCACACAGGAGGTAGGAAAAATGTGTTTTGAATAGGAATTAACTAACCTTGCTCTCGCAAGATGAATTCTCGCGGTATTTGTGAGTAATCGCGGTTACCGTGGTTCGGACCAATCACAGAGCGACATTGTGTTTGGGGGGCGGGATATGCAACTGTGACGAACCCCGGAAGCCGACACCGGAGCTAACAAACTAATCTAACATGTTCGAACGGACGCTACAATTAATTCTGTTCTCGCAGAATTACTCACCGTTTCCTTGTTGAATGTTGAACAGCGACAGGCGCTTCGTGTATTTCTAGCTGGTAAGATGTTCGTGCTTTTACCCCCTTCGGCAAGAACGAGTACGAAATTTTCACCCGTGGCCGTGACTGGTTAAAACAAACATGTAGAATGTCGCATCGTCCAATCAGCTCGAATTATTGTACAGAATGTCCCGCCTTTTCCTGACGAAATTACTGTGGAGAGGTACTAGAATGGATAAGTAAAATTCATATGGCTATTGCTAGTTTAGGAATACACTAGAAGTGTCCAAATCAAAACCACGATAGAAAACATTGTGTTGAAATAAAAGTAATAACTAGAATAAAAAAAGATGCATCTTTTTAGTTTGCAACATTTCCTCATAACATCTAGGTAAGTGTTAACTTTTTTTGTTGGAAATTTATTATTATTTTTTTTTTATCATAAAATGATTATTGTCATAATGTTGTAGTTAAATTACTGTACTGTACTGTAATGTGCTGCAACTGGCCTCGTAAAAGTACGTTTTCCTTGGAAAGTCAAATCTTTGTTGGTCTAATTTGATTATTTGAATGTTTTCCCCATGTAAAGTTCTTACATTATAAAATAAATTACTTTTCCTTTATGAAATCATTATTCTTGTAAAATATATAAAGTTTTCTTTGTAATTTTTTTTCTTTTGAGAATTTAGGACTTTTTCTTTGTAAAAGCTGATTTTTTTTATTTTTTTTTAGAAAATGTGACTTTTCCTTTAGATGTTTTCCCATGTAAATTTTTTTTATAATTTCTTATAAAATCGACGACGTTTCCTTTAAAAAATAATTACTCTTCTTGTGAAATTTATGACTTTTTTTTTTTCCGAGTAAAATCTATGACTTACTGCAATCTTGTACCTCATAAAATCCTGACTTCAATTTGGTCAATTTTGCATTTATATAGCTTGATAGGAAGCTCTTACCATTTCAGCTTTCCGGTATGCGGCGCGACGGCTTTGTGTTGTGATGTGATGTGTTGTCAGGCACGACGATGTGATGTGGGTAAATGCGGAATGCAAGCTTTTTGTAGCCGCGCGTCCAGGGCGGGTTTATATGACGGGGGTCTGTTTAGGCTAAATGTGGGACAATTACGCTCCATACCTTATCAACAACAAGAAAAATGTGTGCGACACGCCTTGGCACACGTTCACATGCCAAGATAAGAATATATCTTAGCAATCTCCTCACGTCTCCAAACCACTATTCGTCATATATACTATTTTTTTCCCATCTAGTCTTTAAAATTAGAAACAAAAAAAAAAATAATAATTTTGACTTGTTCTATTGACTTCCAAAAGTTCGATTCGTTCTGCATGTGAACACGCAACTCACATCAACATTCTCCATTGAAATGAATGGAAATGAAATGCCGTTCAAAACACCAACAAAAAAAAATAGTTTTTTTTATACGAAAAAGACACGAAACCGTGTTATATAAAAACATAGAGCATTAACATCATTAGATTAGAAAAGCAGTGCATTAATCACGATTTGTGCAGCTCCATCTGAGTTACACGTAATGGCCACCAGAGGGCAGTATAATACAAACATCCACGAAGACTTCCCCTCCATGTACCACTTTTTATTCATGAAAATATGGCTTTATCTTGTAAAAAAATTAAATCTCGTAAATGATAGCGTTGTTTCTCGTAACTGATATATCCCCCCCCCCCAAAAAAAAAATGAATCATGTGAATCTTTCGTCCTGAATTCCTGTAAGCGCGTTGAACACGTCTGCTCTTTTCCTGCAAATGCATTTTTTTTTTCCAGCGTCAAGCGAGCAAGCACAGACATAAATAAAGTGAGGAAACTCCAGTATTGTGACGCACTGACTGATTAGCGTCCTTATCGAGGACTCATCAAAGACCACATGTGAAAGGGGAGTCGGTGACCACCCAGCGCGGTAAACACGACACAGTATGCAGTCCTAACTGAATTTATAGACAATTTATTTTAATAATTAAATCAAATGTTAATCATTGGGATAGTCTTTGACGATGTAACAATGTCATATGTCAAGCTTTTATATATATATTTTTTGTGTTCTGTTGTCTTCATGGTTTTTGGGATAATGATTAAGATAATAATCATGTTTAGATTAATAATGATGATGACAACGATAAAGTTTGTGTGATTGTTGTGTGTGGATATGTGGAGGCCTTTGTGTTGATTAATTGAAACAAACAGCAGCATTGATGAGGAATTTTTGAAAATTAAATCCAAGGGAAAAAAAAATGAAGAAAATTTAACATTAAGACGTTTATGTATTCTCTGCACTGTAATGATTATAATTTATTTTATTTACATTTTTAATTTATTATTCCAATTTTGTTTATTGAACATTTTTTAAACACAACCCAACGGCTTAGACTACTGAAAGTCACATTTTAAAGAGTATAGCCGTATTTTATCCCTCCACCCACATCCCCACCCAAGGCCAACTAATCACGCACACAGACCATTAGTCCCCCCCCCCCAAAAAAAGGTTGAATTAGAGATAAAATGCCTGTTAATCATCCTCCAAGTCAAAAGGAATATTCAGATGCTCAATATTATTGCACAAAAGAATCCCATGTGACATGAAATGTCTGAACAGAGCTACATTTTTAATTTATGAATTCATTTATTTAATTCATTATAGTTTTTAAATAAGTGAATAGCTAAAAAAAAATCACATTACATTATATTCCCAATGTATTTAATGAATTGCTTGCCCGTATTCGTCATTATTATTATTGTTGTTGCTATCATTGCTATTATCTTTCATTTTTAAATAAAAAT
Organism: Festucalex cinctus; assembly: GCF_051991245.1. NCBI lineage: Eukaryota > Metazoa > Chordata > Actinopteri > Syngnathiformes > Syngnathidae > Festucalex > Festucalex cinctus. The sequence continues at coordinate 19,475,976 of NC_135426.1, forward strand.
ATTTTGTGAAGTGAGTGCCGTGACAAAATGAAATACATAAATCCAATGAAAAATAAAAGAATGACTAACCAAGTAATAATTAGACATAGGGAATTAATGAAGACATGGAGATACGCGTGAGTGGAATAATGTCGCTCTCTTGTGGCCAATAACGGCACAATATTACCTAGGCCGATGACGTCATGTGTCGCCAAACGCTTATTTCGCAGAGAAGTCGAACAAGGCAATTCAAAACAGAAAACGTCATCATACACACATCCCATAACTTTCCAAATTGAGCAACATGTGGACTAATTAAGGATTGGACGTTTCCGGTTACTTCATTAACGGCGCGTGATAAACCCCCAAAAAAAGAGACGGAGGGGGGGAGAAATGGGCGTGGAGGAGTCGGGAAGACGGTTCCGAGGACTCCACCAAAACTAACTTGAACCGAACGACTCGAGTGTGGATTTTAGCTCGGTTGAGGAAAACAAAACAGCTGCTATTTCAACAGGTGAGTTCTGTGTTGGCTCTAGCGTGTTAAACAAGCAAACAAAGAAACAACGACGCGTTTGTTTAGCTCTCGAGGGCGAGTCGTGAAGGACGAACGAAAAAGCATCCACGCTAAAAGTTTCCAACCGCTCAAATGTCGCCGTTTAACCTCATTTCAGTGATCAAAGGAGATTTTTCAACCAGTCAACAAATCACACGAAGCGACCCAACTCGAGGCTTTTCAAAGCGCTACAAATAACATACATAAACATACATAGTTGGATTAAAAGGCGATTTTTTTTGGGTTGTTTATTTGAGGATTTTTTTGTGTGTGTGTATAATTTACTTTTTTTTTCTTATTTATTTATTTATTTATTTATTTTTTAATAAATAAATAAATAATACTCTACTCGCATTCGTTTCCTAGGAAGGAGTAACAGGAAGTACAGGAAGAGGTAGCCGGAAGTTAGCGTCAGTGCCTGGGAAGTCACAACCAGTCATCATGTCCGGTCAGTTCCTCAACTACATGTTTTGTGGTTGTTGTTTTTTTGTTTTTTGTTTTTTTTCTGCTTTAAGCACTTTAGATTCACTTGTTCCTGTCACACCAGTTTTAGCGTGCGTAGTAAAATTCCACCAGCGCACCCAATTTCCCGTGTCTATTTTTTACCAGGTTACACCCACCAGGCGCCCTACCCAATGACTCATCAAGGGGGCCAATCGGTGGCACCCTATCCCGCATTTCAGGGCGGCTACGGGGACCCCGTTCAACCGCCCGCCCCGGGCTTCAACATGAACTACAACCAGGGTCCACCTCCTGTCATGTTTCAACCGGCACCTATGGGGGCGTCCCCGTCTTATGGCGACTCCCCCGCGGCCATCAGCCATGCGCCGGTCCCCGCTGCCATTGTTCACGTTGGGGTCCCGCCGGGACTTGAATACCTCACTCAGGTAAACTCATCGATTGTTTGAAGTGTGGTTTTTCCCGCTATTATTAGCATTTGACCTTATTTGACAGGTTTATGTTGTGTCTTGGGAAGATGTAGACTACTAATCTATGTTGCGAGCTGCTTTCTGACCTTTGAGCAACCTGTTCTACAGGATTGTGTAAAAGTAAACTTTTTATGAGTCAAGTTAAAATGGAAAATTGTCTCCTTGTTTTGTTTCCTTGTCAGATCGACCAAATTCTGATCCACCAGAAAGTGGAGCTCCTGGAAGGTAGGCTGCTCCGACCGACGCTTCCGGCTAACGGCGCCGCTCGCTGAACCCAATTTGTGCTCGTTTGCCAGCGTTCATCGGCTTCGAGACCAACAACCAGTACGAGATCAAAAACAGCCTTGGCCAGAAGATCTACAAAGCCAAGGAGAAGAACGACTGCTGCACGCGCAACTGCTGCGGCTCCTTGCGCAGCTTCGACATGAAAATCAAAGACAACAACGACCGCGAGGTCATCCGCCTCATCAGGCCCTTCCGCTGCGTTTCCTGCTGGTGTCCGTGCTGCCTGCAGGAGGTCGGCCGGTTTACATTCACTTTTTTTTTTTTTTTAATGTGATAGGCTGATATGGTTTTTCATGGGCCGATAACTGATAATTCATGCCAATATTAATTTGCAGTTAAATATTAAATATTAGCTTCAAAATAAAAACAAAATAGCTAACAAAATATGTAAATTAATTGTAAATTAAAATGTATGCGCATAACTCAACAAAAAGTGTTTTCCTTTGGGATCATACTACAGCTCTGTTCTCAAAAAATAAATAATTAACTGAATTTTTACAAAGTTTTCAAGTGATTGACAGATGATGCTAGGTGGCATATGACAAGTTGGGTGGGTCAAACCATTCTGATATGGGAGAGATGCTGGTTTTTAGGACACTGAAATAGAATAGCCTACAAAATATCAAATTCATTTTTTTTCTGAAATATTTACATGCTTACTATATTTACCGGTACTTTTAAATATATTTTAACTCATTCACTCCCAAACATTTTGGATTTTGACTGATTTTGCAAGGCCGACAGAATATTGTGTTCTATTGCTATAAAAACATGGAACATACCAAAAGAAAGATTAAAGTCTATTCTTTCATCAGGAAAAAAAAAGTATATTATATCTGTTTCCGTTTTGCAGCAATTAGCATTCGAACATAGCTAAGTTTTATCATCCATCCATCCATCCATTTTCTTGACCGCTTATTCCTCACAAGGGTCGCGGGGGGTGCTGGCGCCTATCTCAGCTGGCTCTGGGCAGTAGGCAGGGGACACCCTGGACTGGTTGCCAGCCAATCGCAGGGCACACAGAGACGAACAACCATCAAGTTTTATCATCATTCACAAATCTATTTAGAATTGTGAATTTAGCTTTTTTTTTCCCCAACATGGCTCTGGTTGATCTCTTATACTCTTCTGCCACCAGCTGGCCGTTTGTGGAATAGCTAATATTTCGTCAACCGTTTTTTGCAGTTGAGAGGCTGCGTCAAAGCCTTCTGTATGCTCTAGCATAAAAAAACCAAAACCCAAAACAAACGTATAAATACGTCTTTGGGACACTTAAAACATTTAAAATAGAACATATTTATACGTCTTTGGGAGCAAATGAGTTAAAATCTCACGCTCCAATCAGATTTCAGCCTCTGTGTTGCTATGTCAATGCTAATCTGCCCGGCCAGCACTTCTCATTGATTTGACGATGAGATTTGTTGATGTGAAATTGTTTCCATTCCAATCCAAATGAAATCAATCAAATCCGATCTTGATCCCGTTCGGATTTCCCAAACCCAGTGATGTTTTTGGAATGAAAAGCCGCCCGCCTGGTTTGACCGGACAGACGATCGTTTGTCCTCTGCTCTTTTTGTTTTTGCTCCTAACTGGAATCATGCGACCTCCATAACGTCCCAACCGAGCCGTTTATCCGCCGCCGTTCACCGTCGGTGACTCACCTGATAATCAAAACCACCTCGCTCCGCATAGCCTCTCATATGATGACTTGACAAGGACTAGGAAAGTAGTAATTGTGATGATTGAGCAAGTGTGAGTAATGTGTGTGGTCAGATGGAGGTGCAAGCGCCGCCGGGCACCACCGTGGGCTTCGTCAAGCAAGACTGGCACCCGTTCCTCCCGCGCTTCTCCATCCAGGGGCCCAACAAGGAGACCCTGATGAAACTGGAGGGGCCCTGCTTCGCGTGCAACTGCTGCGGGGACGTCAACTTTGAGGTCACACGATCACACTCATCAACCCGCTTTTTTTGTTGTTGTTGTTTTTATTTGCCTTCTTGACTGATTTTGGTTTTTGTGGGTGTCCAGCTGAGGGGCAAAGATGGCGGCCAGCCCGTCGGCCGCATCAGCAAGCAGTGGAGCGGCCTCCTGAAGGAAATCTTCACCGACACGGACAACTTCGGCATCCAGTTCCCTCTGGATCTGGACGTGAAGATGAAAGCCGTCCTCCTGGGCGCCTGCTTCCTCATCGTACGTTTGCTTCCTTTTCGTCTCGCTTTGGTTCAAAACGCATCACTGAGAGCTTTTTTTTTTTTTTTTGGCAGGATTTCATGTTCTTTGAGAAGGTGGGCGAGGCCAACCAGCGCAGCAGCGTCTTCTCCTGAGCAAACGAATAGGCAAGCTTTGCGATTCTTTTGGGCATTCCGTCCGCCCGCTTTTGTGTGCTCAAATGTTACTGCGTTATTTAAGGATTCCATGTCTGTCACAAAAGCAGGGTTTTCCAAATGGAGTATGTCACGTGGAACGCATGTAAACAAACACATTAGAGCAGTCATCACATTTAAAAAAAAAAAAAAACGTAAAAATTTAACCTAGTCTCTTAAAATGTACGGAAAGTCCCAATGTGTGCAAATTGTAAATCGTGCGAGTTTGTTTCCACTGAATCGGTGCCAGTTATCCAGCTAAGCTAACACTCCTTTTTGGCCAATTTGTCATCCTCCGACTCAAGTGCCTGATTGTTTAGCACTCACTCCACCAAATGTCATGCAAATGTTGATTCTACCTCTAATCAGAGGTGGCAAATCCACGTCAAGAAAGTAAAAACTCTGCCACAGTTGGGCTTTAGCCCAAGGTGCTAGCTAGCTAGCTCCCATGCTGCTCGTTAGCAAGCTAGCTAGCATAAACTGTGCCAGGCTTTTTACTTTCTGGACCAGTTTTTTTTTTTTTTTTTTTGCCACCTCTGCCTCAATTTCAACCCAGTCACTTTTCTACGTAATTGTTTGAAACATTTTTAACCAATAAAAATGCAATTGTGTACGATAAGACCAATGACAGATACAATATATAAATATATTAAAGCTTTTTCTGCTAGTGTCACATGCTTCATGTTTGATGTATTCTCTCAGGAATATTGAGATCTATGCCATAATAATTACCACAAGTTTCACTTTTTACCAGAAAAAAAAAAAAGGTTCATTTTATATATCGCACAAACTAAAAGGACGTAATTGTGCAAGAATGTCATCATTGTATGTAATCTCGCAACAATCCCATTGTAATTGAAGTACAAGACAGAATTTTTTATTTTTTTTTTTCAGTACAGATACTGATGATTAGTAGTCAAGAATGCCAATAACCGATATTTGGAGCCGATATTCATTTTCTTCACTAAATGGGAAAATATTGGCATAAAAATTTGAAACAATACAAACTTCACTTCTTATTTTTATTTATTTATATATTTAAAAAAAACATTTATCGAACAACTTTTAGAGTTCATAAAATATTGGAGTTTAAAAAAAAAACGTTTTTAAATATCTAATAAAAAGTTCAGGGATCTCACATGGGCAGTAGAATGTCTTCATAAGTTAAATAAAAACGTAAGTAAATAGCTCCCTATTATTTTCTACAGGAAATAAAGTTTTCCAAAATTTCAAAATATCCGTAGTATTACAATTTTACTTATCTTAGTTTTTAATTTCAAACAAAAGGTGCAGCATTCTTCAAAATGGCCGATGCCGATAATCGTCCAAATGCTGAATATTGGCGCAGATGATCGGCCGATAATCCGTCTATCCCTAATGCACACTCTTATTAGAATCTTAATCGTAAATATTAATGATGCTGGAAATCATTAAAAATCTATTTATTCAACAGAATAATATACACAGAAAATATGAACAAATGTCCCGTAAAAAAAATCATAAGAGAGAGTGAGCCTCTTTTAAAAAGTGACAATGCAATTTTACACGCGTCTGTCGCCGCTGAGCGCCGCCCGCTCCCTCTCGCCCGAAGAGGATCGGTCGTCGCGCGACCAGCGGATCAGGTAGCGGCTGGCCAGCTGCAGGTTCCACTGGTACCGGGTCAGGATGCGCAGGCAGTCCTCTCGCGAGCACAGGCTCAGCGAGTACAGCTGCTCAAACTGGGGAACACGGTTCAACATGCTGGTTATTGTGACTGTGAACCGCAGCAAAAATGTTAGTAGCAACAGTTTGATGAGGAAAATGGTTGGAATATTGTGAAGGTATTTCAGCTTTTCAGGAAAATATTTGGAATCTTTTATGGAAAGATAGCGATGTTATTTTATTTTCTAAGAAAAGTATTATCAGGGGGGGGAAAATAATTGCGAAATTTAATTAAAAAAAAATGTAGAATTTAATTTTAAGTTTTATTTAATTATTTTTATTGTATTAATTTATTTATTATATTTATTTATTTTATATGTTTGTTTTAATTAAATTTTATTTTAATAATAAAAAATAATTAACTTTATTTAAAAATATATACGTTTTAATTTTATAATGAAAAAAGACGTGTTTTTTTATTATTTAATTAAAAAAATAATTTAATTTTAGCTATTTTTAATTAATTTCTTTAATGTAATTTTGTATTTTACTATTTTTATTTTAATATATGTATTTATTTATTATTTTCTTTAAATTAAAACAAATTAATTCTCACCTTTAGTTGCTGCTCGGCTCGTAGCGGGTTCCATTCGTTCCGCTGCAGTGCGCCGTGAGCCTCCTCGATGGTCACCCCGTGCACGGCCTCCATCACCTGAACACAATTTGAGGACGCACGCGGTTAAAAAAAATAAAAATAAAAAATAAAAAAATCATTACATTTACAAAACAGGGATTTTTGAAAAAAAAAAGTGATCTTGTAAGAAATTCATATTTTAGAAACAAATCTTGATATAAAAAATGTTGCAATCTGACGAGAACTTATTGGAGAAAAAAGTTGGGATACCTGCGAGATGAGCGAGTCTCTGGCGTAATGCGTGGGAGTCGGCTTCTCCCTTTCGCGAGAGCGCTCCCTTCCATCGGCGTGCTCGTCCAGCTGAGGGGTCGAACGCGCCAGCTGGGACATTTTAACCAGGTTGGCGCCTCCCGCTGGAGGAGGAGGCGGAGGCGGAGGCGGCGGAAGCCAGGTGGAGCCCGTTACCGGGTGCACGGTGGGCCTCCTCTGAGGCTTCCAGTTGCCGCGCTTGGGCGGCGGCGGGCGAGGAGGCGGCAGGACGCTGGCCTCGCTGAAGCGCCGCAGGTCCTGCTGCATCACCACGCTGCGGGCCGACATCGACGGAACCGCCGACCTGCCCGGGGCGGCTGACGGGGGCGCCCGCGACTGCCGACCGCTCAACACCGACTCCAGGCTTCGGGAAATACCTGCGGACGGGACCCGTCAAATGGACGCCGTGACGAGCCTAACGGTGAGTCAACTTTGCCTTACGTGGATTTATTAGAGTAAAAAAAGTTGTCAGTGTTATGAATGAAGGTGAATTAGAGTTTAGGTCACTTTGCCCCGTTGTGCAACGATATCAGGGGTCTGCAATCTTCCACTCTGGAGCCACATGTGGCTCCTGTGCATCTCTAAGAAAAACTGAGTGGACGAACGTATGACGTCTATGGGAACGGTATTTGAGGAAATGCGGCACCTGACATTTGGAGCAGATTGGATCCCTCCTTCTCCCTCGGTTGCCTCCAGCTGCCACCGCTTCTGCACACGCCACAAGAGTACGTCAATCAAGAAGAACACGCCCCCGAATATCCCCAAAGTGTCGCGGCAACTGACTCGTCCAGGTTGTCGGGCGATCCCCAGCTGCGAGACGCGTGGACGTCCCCGTGCGCCGCGTGGTGCAGGCTGCCCTTCACCGGGGCCGAGATGAAATTGGTGACGGGCGCAGAGTTGGCGGCGGCCGGCGCCGGCGCGGGAGCCGGCGGCATGATGACGCTCGGAGGGAACCAGCCCACGCTGAGCGTCCGCTGGTTCTGGCCACGCCACTCGCTGAGCTCCAGGCTGCACGGCGGACAACGAATCAGCTCGGTCGATTATTCTCACCTTTAAAGACGGATTTTCGCCAGGTTACCCGTGCTCGACGACGGTCACGAGGTCCCCGGGCGATAACGCCAGCTTCCTGGCTTCGGCGAATTCCCGGCCGGCCTGGACCTCCATGGGTTTGGCCTCCGTCACCATGGCGATGAGCCGCGCGAAGTCGGGCCGCTCGGCCGGTTCGCACGCCCAGCACTTCCTCATGATGGCGTACATCTCCTGCGGCGAGTCGGGCGGCTTCTCCAGCCGCTCGCCTTCCCGCTCCACCCGCCACAGGATCTGCGATCCGCACGCGCGCTCAGCGGACGGTGCCGCGAATCGCTCCGGTCGGCCAGTCGCTTACCTGCCGTCCCGACAGGCCGAACCACGGCTCTTCGCAGTACGTGAACATCTCCCACAGGGTGACGCCGAACATCCACACGTCAGACGCGTGCGAGAAGGAGCCCACGCGGAGACTCTCCGGAGCACACCTGGGGGTTGCCAAAATGTGTGACGAGCAAATCGGGGGTGCCAAATTTTAAAATGGTGACTCAGATCAACCGTTACTTAAAGTGGAAGTTAACCGTAAACATTTCTTGACAATAATATGTTATCTGTGACCTCACTAGTCTAAACATCCACCCATCCATTTTCTTAACCGCTTGCTCCTCACAAGGGTCGCGGGGGGTGCTGGAGCCTATCCCAGCTGGCTTTGGGCAGTAGACAGGTTACACCCTGAACTGGTTGCCAGCCAATCGCAGAAGTCCATACAATGACATTCTGATTATATATAATAATAATAATAATAATATTATTATAACATTGTCAAGAAATGTTTAAAGGGATACTTCACTTATTTATCAGCCCATTATAGCAATATAATTATTTTGTCTATAATTAGATATTTTCATTATTTTTCACGTACAATTAGTACCTTTTTAAAAACACATTTTGCAACTTGCTGTCGACTGAAAATGACATCACAAGGGCTCAGGTAACCAATCACCGCTCACCTGTTTTCTTGGTTTGGTCATGTGACATTCACAAGCTGAGCTGTGATTGGTTACTTGAGCCCTTGTGATGTCATTTTCAGTCGACAGCAAGTTGCAAAATGTGTTTTTAAAGGTACTAATTGTATGTGAAAAATAATGAAAGTACAAAGTGTAGACAAAATATTATTGTTTGGCTGTCAAAAATGGGTAAATAAAAAAGTATCCCTTTAAGGTTGACTTCCACTTGAACAAAGAGGAATGAAAAACGGCTGACCACGCAAAGGGGATGCGCCTGTGCGCCGACATGACGTAGTGGTCGGCGTCGTGGCTCAGTCCCCGCATGAGGCCGAAATCGCCGATTTTCACCACCTCCTTGGACGCCAGCAGTACGTTGCGGGCCGCCAGGTCCCGGTGGATGAAGCGGCGCGTCTCCAGGTAGTCCATGCCCGCCGCAATCTGGCAGGCGAACAGCCACAGGCGCACCAGCGGGTACTCGTACTGCCGCGAGCGTAGCGTGTCGTACAGCGCGCCCAGCGGGGCCAGCTCGGTCACCTACCGGGGGGGGCGCGACTGGCTCGTTAGCGCAGAGATGGCGAGATAGGTTGTGGGGCGGGTTCGCTCACCATTTTGAGTGGCTGCGTGAGCACCACGCCGTAGAGTCGGATGATGTGCGGGTGGTCCAGCGACTGCATGCAGGTCACTTCTTGCAAAAAGTCCGTCAACGTGTCCGCCTGGCGGGACAGGCTGCTCCGAAGGGATTTCACTGCCACGGGCAGCTGCAACGCAACAGGCGGAAAACAAAAACAGAAAAAAATAACACACTATCATATTTTTTGGTCATTTTATTGGAACGTTCTCCATACCAGGGTTTGCCAAGTTGGGTCCTCGAGAGCCCCCTATCCATATAGTAATAATAATTATTGTTATTAATAACAATAATTATTAATATATTTGTTTTATTTTAAGTTATTAAAATTAGTGTTATTCCGATACCGGTTTTTGGCTCCCGATACCGATACCCAGCTTTGCAGTATCGGCCGATACCGATACCATATCGATATTTAAGGTTTTTTTTCCTCAACATGAAAAAGCTGTCCTGCCATTGGTTTAGAGCATTCAAGGGCCAATAGGATATCTTAGATCGGCATGCAGTGAACATGTCACATACCAGTGAATGTCGTGCATGAGCAAGATGCTGCATCCAAAATCCTATATTAGCGTTGGAATTAATGGTATCGGCATGTTACTTGTGAGTAGTCACCGATACCGATACCACTGTTTTAATGCAGTATCGGCACCTCTGCCGATACCAGTATCGGTATCGGAACAACACTAATTAAAATGTATACATTCATTTAATTTATTTTATTACAATTTATGTATTAACATTTATTTTAAGTTATTTTATAACATTAGTATTTTTTTCTTTAATCGTAATATATTATTTTTCTTGTATCATTTTTATTAAAAGACTAAACCCCCAATGAATCCTTCGATACATAAAGTCACTTGTGTGTTTCGATGTCATAATCTTCATATTTGTCTTACAACTCTTCCAGTGGGCGTGTGCCACTCTCCTTTCTTGACCACCCCGAAGGAGCCGGAGCCCAGCCTATCCCCGAGAACCAGCTCGCTGTCCTGGATGAGGCTGGCCAGTGCCCGGCTACCACCTTCCAGGTTGGGCTCGCCGCCGCCGTCGCCGTCGGGACCGCGACCGCCCGGACCCTGCGTGTGCAGACGTCACAGTGGGTCAGGTGTGCTTAAGTTGTTTTGGGTTTTTTTTCCCCATGTGGTCATACCTTGGGCACCCACGAGCGCCAGCTTCGCGACGTCTTGTGGCGTTTTAGCGCATCCCATAATCGTCTTTGTGCTTTGGTAAAAAGAAACACAAAATTGCGACGGAATCAGTTTAGTAGCATCAAATAGACGCCGGCAAATGAAATGGCAGATGTGCGGCTCACCGGGTTTGCTGATGCCGATGTGCTCCAGGTCGGCCTCCTTGACGTAGGCGAAGTGCTCGATGCGCGTGATGTTGAGGCCGTCGCGCACGCGCAGGTAGAACTTCTCCAGCTGCACGTCGGCCAGGAGCTGATACAGCCATTGGGTCTCCTGCTCCATTGGCGGACGCTCAGACGGAAACCAGGAAGCTGGCGGATAATAAGCAGGTGCCTGATAAGTCATAACTCATATAAGTTTTTTTTTTTTTTTTTTTTTTGTTGTCATTCTCGTGTGAGGGAAATATCATAATAGGTCTTAGAGGTCAGAGGTCGGAGCATTTCGATGTGTTTGCAGGAGCAGATGTTATAGTCATGTATAGCCAAATCAATTTTCAAAAATTTTCAGTCTTGACCAAGTGCCAACCTGCTGCAAATTTTGTTCTCTAGGTCAATACGTTGAAATATATTGACATACCTTACTTGTATTTTTTTTGTCATTTTCATATCACGCAATAAGCTGGACTGCGATTGGCTGGCAACCAGTCCAGGGTGTACCCCGCCTATTGCCCAAAGTCAGCTGAGATAGGCTCTAGCACCCCCTGCGACCCTTGTGAGGAATAAGCGGTCAAGAAAATGGATGGATGGGTAATTCGCTGGAGTCATTATTGGACAAGGCGGACACGTGACGGACCTTCTGCTTTTGAGAAACTGTGACCCTCCATATTTAGCTGAAAACGATGGCTGTATTTATTGGTTTCTGCTCTGACAAGAATGAGGAAGTCACCTTACAAACTCCGAGCTTTGGCCCTGCTAAGTCGCCGCTCCTGCCCTCTCAGAGCATGTGGGGAAAAAAAAAAAAATGAACAGGAGCTAGCGAAGCCAAAGCCTGTGATGCTAACGTTTATGTGCACAGTGATGAATCTTTAACCGGCCTGGCTACTGAAAAGCGCTCTCCATGCCTCAGACGCACTGTCTGTATCAACATAATGATCAATTAGCATCCATCCATTCATTCATTTTCAATGAATTTGGGCAGGGTGCACCCAGGACTGGTCACTAGCCAATCACAGGGCACTTACCGTAATGACAAACAAACATCGGCACTTGTATCTATGGAAATTAGGATTTTTGTTTTTTTTTAAATGGGCAGACATGACCAGGTTGACCTCGGTTGTAATAAAAGAAGTTCAAATGACTACAATAAAAAAATCTATGTTTATTAGTTCATAATGTTTCATTTAAATCTTATTTACCAATTATTTATTAAAACGTCTCGGAGCAGATACAGGACTGTGCATAGCAGTGTAATTGGGTGTTAGTAAGTGCTACAATTCATTCAAAATTAACAAAATGCATCCTATACTGTATTTCCACGATGTGTTTTGTGTGCTTTTTGTATGATACTCACTGTAAACGACGAATGCTGTGTTGACAGCTCGCTGTCACCCCCCAGCACACACCTTGACGCCACACGGCATGTCCCCCACCCTTCCCACAAATCTTTGAAAAGTCCTCGAAAGGTGTCACACTCCAACAAATTCCGACTTTTATTTCACACAGAAGAAGAAAAAAAAGGTCAACGTCACTTGGAGGTCGTTCGGTTCCACTTCGGATAGTCAACAAGTGAGTGAGACTCGAGGAACGTACCTGTCTGAGAGGCTGTTTTTTTTTTTCTTTTTTTTTTCATTTCCGGAATAGGGCACGCCTTTTTCCGGTTATTACTCACCTGAGTCGACACGCAAATAGGAAACGTTCAATTAATAATAATGAAAAATCAAAACAAATCAAGTAAACGGAATATTTGCATTCAAAAACATTTTAATGCAATCTAGTACGTATTTGAAAGTATAAAAAAATAATGATAAATGAAGACAAAATAAAAAATAGGATGTCCTCTTAACGTTTTTTTTTTTTTTACAGCACGATCGTACACAAATAGTTCTCATATTACTCCAGTATTATCAATACGATTAAAAAAATATACTGTAATTAAACATAACATATACAGTGAGCTTGATGAACATTTTTGGTGGGCAAATAAACAAACACAAGCACTGTTAGGACACGTTAGATTCAACTAAAAATACGGAAATTCCAGTATAACAATAAACAATTTAACATATTGCATACATCTAGCCTTTTTTGGCAGCCATGTACGATGAAAAATACTATTTATTTAAGGTATATAGCCTAAACGGTATTGAAAAACTAATAAAAATTTTATTTATTGTTAGTTTGTTTGTTTAACGGATAAAGTAGCCTAAATCTTGTGGAACATCCCTTGGCATTTGAAAGGTGTTCTCCTGTTGAAGTATGTGTTTCTCAAGAGTTTCTCCCACTCCATATAGCGGCTGCTGCCAAGCAGGTTCAACAGGATTTTTTTTTTTTTTTTCAGACTCTGACGTGTTTGTTTTGTATGTAGCAAGCCATCTGGCCTGAACTTTGCACTTCCTGCGACAGTCGCTCCTCCCTGCCTGACCATGACGTTTTTGTTTTGTTTTACAGCGGGAGAAAAAGGCAGTAATAAACATTTACAATAGGGGAGAGGAGGCATAAATCATTCTAAAAGAGTCTTTTAGAATGATGTAGGCCCACACAAGGTCTGTATTGCGCAATAATTATTATTTCCAGGACTATTGAGAAGTTTCTGGGGGGTCACGGGAAGTTTAGTTTCAGCCGTCACTTCCAGTGTGCGTGGGAATATTTCCCTTCTCGTTTCATGAGTGGTGACTGGCTTGCTGGGGAATTTAAGTTGTGATGTTTGGGAAATATGATAACCATTACATAATTGTTATTACGGCCAGAGAACTGCATGGCGAACTTCTTTCGCCATTAGGCTACATGAGTTCAGAAAAAAATAATGAAAAACGCGAAACTCTCTTCCATAATAGTCTCGTAGTACGTCATCAAACAGCGACAATAATTTAATGCATTTTCATGCTTGTAGTGGGTCAATTGAGATTTTAAAAAGGGTTTTACTGCCTAAGTTTATTTAAAAGCAGTTTTTCGCCACTATTGATCACCAAGTATGCATTTCCGGGCATTAATACAGGAATAACTATGATTGTATTTATTAATTAGTTATTATTATTATTATTATTATTATTATATATTTGTTTAATTTTGTAAAACAACGGTACATAAAACATTTGAAACATAATTTCAAAAAGGACGTGACAAGTTTGTTTGTTTTAAGACGTTGCTCGAACACGTCTCGAAGGCGAATAAACAGCGCCCCCTTTTGGTAATCCTATGGCGTATTCCCACTGATCTGAATATGTGTCTGACTTGGATAGAGCCGTAGATGCTCTTCTGAGAGTTTGGCCAACTCGGTTTCAAAACTATTATTCAGATCACTGCGTGTTCCTGGCGCGGTCTGACACGTCATCACACAGCGACAATAATTCTGAAGCACAAAACACTTTTTTTATATTGTGAGAATGTTTTCAGTTTTATTTACATAGTTTTAGTACAAAGTAGTGATTAATTAAGTACGCCGATACCATTATTTAAGTTTCAATCGGAAAAACATACCCTGAAGTTAGCTCGCTGCTCCTAAACGCATGTGAAAGCTGTAGTATGAATGTAGCGTCGTAGAAGATCAACGATGCCCAAACATTTTGAAATCAGATTTCCAGCGGAATGCGAAAGCCTCCCCAATGGTTTTTGGTCAGCCGTGGACGTGTGGATCAAGAAACCTCACGTCGTCAACAAGCGCTTGTGCGGCGTTCAGGAGACCGACAGTGTGGACGGCGATGAGGGAGAAGCGCTGCGGTTGCTGCCCCAGGATGTTGTGGCTTGGCTCAAAGGCAGCGGCAGCCACGGCACTCACCGAACATGTCTGTCCTCTCATGTCAGGACGTTTATCCCTAAAGTCAACATATATGGGACACGCAAACAGAAAGAAGTCGTTGTCAAAGGTGCGGCCACTTGTCTTCATGTTTTGTTGACGTCATGTTGTTTTATATCTTGTTGACTTCCTGTTCATAGACTTAGATGGACAGCAGGTGACGTTTGTTCCCTTCGAGGAGGCCGAAGCGGATCAGGCATCTGTGAGGAAGGACAATATTTACAGCATCAAGCTGTGCCTGGTGGACTCCTGTCAATGGTGAGTGGCCATGTTTTCACAGAAGTCAACTGCAGAGCACGTGATCATTAATTCTTCGTCCACATATGATGACTTTTAACAGAAAATTGTAGGCGTTTTCTAGTAGCTGTATGTTGTGATGAATGTTAGGTCATTGGAGTTGCACGTACGGACGACAGAGGCGTGGTACTGTGATGGTGTGGCTTACCCCAAGTTGGCCTGGCTAGCGAGTGACCTGCTGCCCAAACTCCTGCGTTGGGCCGTCGCAAGCAAAACCAGCAATTTTCCCAGCACCTTGTCGCTGCTGCCAATTGAGAAATACAGCCTGGTGTACCGGCAGCTCAAGGACAAGTACAAGGCCATGGTCAAGGTAAGCGCAAGGACAACGACAACAACAACAAAGTCTTGTTTTACAAATTTTTGGCGGGGTTCGGCATCTTTAGGTGTGGCCCGAGGTGACGGATCCAGAGAAATTTGTTTACGAAGACGTCGCCATCGCTACGTATCTCCTGGTGGGTGCGTGTTTTCACTTCCATGGATCAGACTTGAGCGTTAGTTTTACTAACATGAGTCAGCGCAGGTGCTTTGGTCCGAGGAGCGAGCGGAACGCGACGTGGACGCCCGCCAGTCCTTCGTGGACCTGGGCTGCGGAAACGGACTCCTGGTGCACATCCTCGCCAACGAAGGGGTGAGCCATCATTTTATGGCCATGTGACTTTATTCTCTGAAATTACAAATCTGGTCTCCTAAAATGTGTTCTTACTTTCCTTTATTTATGCATTTATTTTGCTTTTTATGCATAGGGTTTACTTTTTTTTTTTTTCCCTCATTTTCCTTACATCCATTTTTTGTTTAGAAATGTATACATTTTTCCATATATAATTTATTTATCCATTTCAATCCATGACTTTGTTCTTCCTAAAAAAAACAAAGTGCATAAATGACATTTTCTGGTAATATTTCACATAAAATATGGCTTTCTGTTGTGACGTTTCATTAAATTTACAACCTTTTTTAACCCGTGTTATGGTTTTATTTGTGCAAATTAATGACTTTGTTTTTACATTTGTTACAAATTTATTCATGTTATTTGTAAATGTTTATTATTATTATTAGTTTATTCTGCTAAACTGTTTTGCTTTACTGAGTTCTGAATCTTTGTCATAGCATAGATTTTAAACATAGAAGGGCCAAAACATCCCTAATGAAAATTAAACTGTACTAAAAAGCTGGCCACCAGAGGGTGCTAGAACTGCACAAATGGAAATCAACCTGACTTTTTGAACAGATGTGTTGCATTCAAATATCGTGAACATGACGACGACGATATTGCCATTATTGTTACATCCCGAGTTATAATTGGTGCATTTTCTGTTTGTTTTTGTTTTTTTTGCAGCACCCTGGAAAGGGCATTGACGTTCGTAAGCGGAAGATCTGGGACATGTACGGCCCCGACACGGTGCTGCAGGTGAGCAAGAAGAAGGCTACTTTGCATCTGAAATTGATTGCATAAATAATGATCATATCGCTAATAAAAGTAGCCTGACATTTCCAGGAGGAAGCCATCACTCCCGGTGAGAATTTCTTGTTCCCGGAGACGGACTGGCTGATCGGTAACCACTCGGACGAGCTGACGCCATGGATCCCCGTCATCGCGGCCAGGTGAGTCGTTAAGCTTTTGTCTTTGGTTAAAATTGAGTCATTTCTGGATGACGTTTTCGCGGCGCTGGTGTGCTTTGCAGGTCGTCCTACTCGTGCCGCTACTTCGTCCTCCCTTGTTGCTTCTACGACTTTTTCGGAAAGTACCGTCGGCGGCAAAGCCAACAGTCTCAGTACAGGGAATACATCAACTTCATTGGTGACGTGAGCCGAGTCAGCGGCTTCCACACGCTCGAGGACTGTCTCAGGATTCCTTCCACTAAACGGGTACGTTGCAACATCTTTTTATATTGTGCAGACCAGGGGTGTCCAAACTACGGCCCGGGGGCCATTTGCGGCCCGTCGGCCATTTTTTTTGTGGCCCGCGACATATGCTAAAAATGGCATTTGACTCAGTTAAAAAATAAAAACAAAAATGTTTGGAGATAGTCAAAGTAAGAAGGGAGGGTGTCGAAAAACACAGGTGCTATTAAAGTTTACTTTAGTTTACTGAAACTAACGAAAAAAACTAAAATTCAAAACAACAATTTCGTTAACGAAATAAAATAAAAACGAAGATGCTTTAAAAAAAAAAAAGAAAACTAACTGAAACTACATTTTATGTTTACAAAACTAAAATAAAACTAACTATAATTATAGCAAAAATGTCCTTCGTTTTAGTCTTTGGTAATAAATTTAATGCATGAGCCTTTGGGGGTGATTTTAAATGTGATTTTTAGTAGATTTATTTTGATATAAACCGGAATAATGACGTTGCACCCATGGTGTTTTTTTTTTTTTAAATATTGCGCACAAGTAATAGACATTTAAAGAAAAAACTAAAACTAATACTGAAACTAACTAAACTAAAACTAAGCATTTATTAAAGAACTAAAACTAAAAAAAACCTAACAGACCCACCTTGAAAACTAATTCAAACTAACTAAATTAAAAAAAACAAAACTCAAAACAAAACAAAAACTAAAATGAAAATTTCCAAAACTATAATAACCCTACTGCCATATTACAAATAAATTGTAATAAATTGGTTTATATACTGTAGCATTTTTCTAAATATGCAAAAGCAAAAAAAATTATTTGTACAATTTTTAGAACTAAACACAATTTCTCTTCATAACATTATGTGGCCCTTGAGTCCTTCTGATTTTCTGTATGTGGCCCTCAAATGAAAAAGTTTGGACAGCCCTGGTGTAGACATTTGTTTGAGATGTCCCAAAATATAAAAGTTTACATTTCTGTAGGTGTGTCTGCTGGGAAAAAGGCGGACGTACGAGGCGAGCGAGGAAGCTCGGGCGGAGGACGAGCGAGCCGGTTACATCCGGAGTCGCCGCACGGCATCCGACGACGACGACGACGGGGGCGGCTGGGGAACGGGCTTCCGGCCTCGAGAGCGAGCGGAAGCGGTGCGCAACTGCATGGCGCTCTCCCGGGACCTGGTGGACGGCGTGGTGCTCCGCGTGGCCGAGGCCCTCCTGGGAATGTCCGACGAGCGCCGGTCACCCGAGGACTGGAAGCGAGGAGGTAAACATTCAGTCGGATTTTGCGTTGGTTGCCAAATGCTGACTTTTGCTTTCAGGCAGTTTGTGCGTTGGCGAGGTGGCGGCGCTGCTGCATCAGGACACGCTCAAGCAGCTCAAGAATGAATGCGGCGGCCTGCAGACGCTCCTCAAGAACAACCACCAAGTTTTTCAAGGTACTCACAGCTCATGTCACTTTTTTTTTTTTTTGGTCTAATAGTACCTGATTTTGTTCTTGGCTTTTATGGTAAAAATTTGTTGTAATTTCTGTCATAAAAAAATGGACTTTTTTTTTTTTTCTCGTAACAGAAACCTTTTGTCATATTTTTGTAACATTATGACAAAATAGTAGAATAGACAATACATTACATGTTGTTATAAATCAGTTTATTCCTCGTTGAATTCCTAGTTAAAAAATTCAGATTTATTTTCTTGTATATAGTGTTCCCTCGTTTATTGGGGGTGTTACATTCCAAAAACTATCTGTGATTATGGAAAATCATAATTAATTAAAACAATTTTTTATAAAAATCCTGTTAATTATATATATTTTTTTCATTTATGATATGATTTTTTTGTTTTGGTATGATTTTTACTTTATTATAAATGCTTTTTCATTCATCATATGTTTTTTTATTTACATTCATTTTTTTCCATTAAAAGTATTTTTTTTTTTTTTTACTTATGCAGCAAAGAATAATTTTTTTTTTCATTTATTATGTCTGTTTTTTCATTTTTGGTATTTTTTGAGTTTATTATGAATGCTTTTTCATTCATCATTTATGGTTTTTTTTCCATTTACAGTCATTTTTGCAATTAAGTGTTTTTTTTAATGTACTTATATTAAATGCTTTTGTTGTCATCATATGTTCTTTTTTTATTACATTCATTTTTTTCCATTAAAAGTATGTTTTGTTTTGCTTTTAAATATATATATATATATATATACTTATTACAGTATATAGCACAGTATGTATTTTTTTTTTCATTATGTTATCATTATATATTTTTTTTTTTGGTGTAATTTTTTAGTTTATTATGAATGCCTTTTCTTCCATAATTTTTTTTTTCATTTAGTAATTTTTTTTCATTAAAATTATGTTGTTGTTTTTTTATTTATTAGTTATACAGCACAGTATATATTTCTATCTCCGGAATGCAATGTTGTGGAGCGAAGGGAAAAGCACCATTGGAAAGGTCTTGTCAAGACGAATCCGCGGATTCTCGCGTGTTCCCGGTCTAACGTAGGGTTCGAGAGATACAGCAGTGCAAATACCCCCCCAAAAAAAAAGTGCTGTTTAAAAAAAAAAGCCCGCGAATGACGAACCCGCGATTAACGAGGGAACACTGATGAGAATTCTGCACAAATCCTATGTAATAGCTTCAGGCAACTCCTATTTGCCTTTCAGTGGAAGGAGGAAGGGTGCGCATCCGAGACTGGCGAGACGGGAAGCCCCTGAGGACGCGCGGCAAGAGGAGGGCGGAGGTCTCCCCCGGCGCCCTTAAAACCCGCCCGTGCTGGTTTGACCGCCACCACCCTCAGGGCTGCCCGCTGCAGGCCGAAGAGTGTACCTTCGCTCACGGACTCGGCGAGTTGCGAGCGTCCACCAGAGCTGTGAGGACCAAGACAAATTGACCTATGACCTTTACACCTTCAAATTTGGTTAGACTTTTTTTTTTCTTTTTTTTACGTTATCGCGAAGTGGTTTTCCTTCGACTTTCAACTTTTTGCTTCTCAGAACATTTGGACCCATTTCTTGAGAAAATACAAATGAACCCTTGTAAAAAAATTATGCTTTCTCCTCGTTTGTGAATGTTGTGGTTTTTCTTCTTGGAATGTTTCAATTCGCCTACAATTTACTTTTTTTTTTTTTTAATTATAGCTTTATTGGCGTTTAATTATGCAACACCACATACTCTTTCAAAATGGTAAAACTGAAAAAAAAAAAGTCACTTTTACAAGAAAACCTTGACTGCATCTGTTGGTAAATGTTGGATTGAAATAATTCCATTTATTGACAATCGGATTTTTCATAAAGGGTCTCATTTGAAAGATGTTTGTTTTTTTTTAACTGTGGACAATGACAAAAGCGGGCAAACATTGCCATCTACAGGATCGAAAGCGCAATTGCACTCTTTAAACGCAGAATGGAATAGACGGGGGCGCGACGGTGCAGTCAACTTCAGCGTCGTCGTGAACGCGCACGCGAGACGAGAAGACGCTCTCGTGTTGTGGGGAGGCTTCTTCCGACGTCCTTGGCGGCTTTCGGGGGCGCGGCCATGGGCTTCTACGGGACCTTGAAGCTCATCTTCTCCAAGGTGAGCCGGCGAGCGGCAAGCATTTTCCACCCAAATGAGTCGAGACGTGCGCGCGCTTTGGCGATGACGAGGCGCTTTGTGGTGCGCGTGCGCGTGGCGTACTGCGGCTCCGAGGAAGATGAGTGTTCGTGATGAGAACCACAAGAACGACGATGATAATAACCCTAATGACATCTTGTGCATTTCGTGGCTGTAAATTGCGGATTGATTGCTCACGTCTGAAATGCTGGCTCGCAAAGGAGGGAGTTGTGCGATTCATTGGGCCATCACATTCTGCTTCCGAGTGACTGACATTGAATTAATTTGCTATCAAATATTCAGCGTGCACTTTTCAGCTTCAAATTTTCAACATTTAGTTGCAAAAATGTCACTTCCGGGTCACTCGGGGAAGCCAGGCGAAAGTAACCGATGGAGCAGCCAGCTAATCGAGTAATCTTGACAACAGCTGGCGTTGGATGCTGTTGCCTCTACTGCAGAGCGGCTCGTACGTGACGTTTTGCAGATGAATTTCAATTTGAATCCGAATGTTGAATTGCTCAATGTCACCAATGTTTACATTTTCAAATAAGCCATCACTGGTAACCTATTTTTAGAAGAGTCCCGTGTGCTACTCATGTGGTCCTTAGTGGCTACCTGGTGCCTGCAATCACAATGTTGGTGATTCTTTGATGTAAAAAAAAAAAAAAAATCGCCATATAATATGAGTAGGAAAGTCTGAATGATGCTTGTGTTACTGTCCTCTCTTCAGGTGAAGCGGAAGTTGGATCACGGTCCTGACGGTCGGCCGTTTTCCTCAGGAAAGAAGCATTGCAGGAGTGACGCTTACTTCAGGTATGCTGGGACATCGCAGCACTCTGGACGCTAGCTATCGGCTAACGCGGCTATCCTCCCTTCCTTGCTTCTTTCCTTGCTTCCTTGCGGCCTACAGTCCCCCCGGCACGGTTCAGAGCGCTCCCACCACTTTCGGGGAGCTCCGGCTGGCCAACGGGCATTCGGCTCAGCGGCGACGCGTCACCTCGGGCCCGCCCCCTCGCGGCCTGCAAGACTGGCTTCACACCTTTCAGGCACTTAATCTTCTCCTCTTGTTGGCGTGTATGAGCATCACACATGAGCTGGTGCTGTATATAATACCAACGTCAACATTTGTTTGTAGCTTCAACGCTAGGGAGTGCAGCAATGTTTTGTTTTTTTAATTTTAAAATAGTCAGATTTTTGTTTGTTTTTTGTTTACACGTACTTGTATAAGAGAACCATCATGGCCTTCAATATTAGTTGAGAGAGAGAATGAGAAAAAAAGAAAGACAAACATGAGAATTTGACTAATAAAAAAAATCCACATTGGTATAAATTATGGGTGTCAGGCGATATTTTTTATTTTTTTTATCGTAATTAATCACATGCATGACTTAACTATGTCAAGTCACAATTAATCGCAAATTTTAGATCTGATTTAAATGTACAACATGATATTTTTTCTAAGTTTTCATAATCTTTTTAACATAAAAGTTGGGAAAAAGTTAAACTAATCGAAATATGGCTGCATCTTAATTTCATAACAATTCATAAAATTGAGTTAACATTAAAAAGATCTACTGTACAGTGTTCCCTCGTTTTCCGCTGGGGTTAGGTTCCAAAAAATACCCGCAATAAGTAAAATCTACAAAGTAGTTAGCCTTATGTTTTACATTTATTATAAATGTTTTATGGCTCTACACCACACAGATTATACACTTTTCTCATCGAGGTATTTACATTTTCTCACATTTCTCCCTGTTTAAACATTCTCAATGTTCAAACGTTCATAAATTTTATAAATAGGCACATCACTGTAAAAAAAAAAAAAAAAATGCAGGCAAAATTGCACTAAAACCCCCCCCAAAAAAACTGTGAAACGAGACGGTGAAAAGTGAACCGCGTTATAGCGAGGGAACACTGCCACTAGATGGCATAATTGCATTTTTAAGACATTGGTGACAGCTCAATGTATTTTTCTTATCATATTAAGAGCTATCGAATCTTTAACCTGAAGTAACTTGTGAAATTTTGCACATTTTTAAAATTGTAAAATACAACTGGACCCCAGCCTTCACAAATATATGCATTATTATTATTACATTTATTACTGTTAAATGTGGATGTGACTGGAATTCAGGCTTTCTAAGTAAGGAGTGGTCATTAATTTAAAAAATGAGTGGTGTTAAAAGAGCTTTAAATTTCCTCAAAATTAATGCACTAATTTTGACAGCCCAAGTATACAGTAAATACTCAATATCTTGATGAGCCGGTCTCAATTCACTTACAAATGGACAAATTGGACCTTCTGCCATCGAGTGGAGGGTCATTTAATTGTTCTGCCCTGTTACTATTCGACGATGAAGATCCTATATTGGAAATCAAAATCATTTAGTGCCAATGAAGTGAAATTGACTGGCAATTGTTGCGCAGGCGTGGAGCGGTCCCGAGAGG
Organism: Festucalex cinctus; assembly: GCF_051991245.1. Lineage (NCBI taxonomy): Eukaryota > Metazoa > Chordata > Actinopteri > Syngnathiformes > Syngnathidae > Festucalex > Festucalex cinctus. The sequence continues at coordinate 19,498,663 of NC_135426.1, forward strand.
CTGCTGGTGCTGGACCACCTGATTGACGCGTGCGAAACGGGCCAGCTCAAGCACGTGATGCAGCTCATCCAGCCGCACTTCCAAAGGGACTTCATTTCCCTGCTGCCCAAAGAGGTGCGACCGCCGCTCGCACGCCTTTCGCGGCCATCTAATAGTAAATGTGCGCGCGCGCGCGTGCGTGTCCTCAGCTGGCTCTCTACGTGCTGAACTTCCTGACTCCCAAAGACCTGCTGCGGGCCGCCCAGACCTGCAGGTACTGGCGGATCCTGGCCGAGGACAACCTGCTGTGGAGGGAGAAGTGCCGCGAGGAAGGTGAGACGGCCTCCGCGTACTCGTTAGTATGTCAAATCATTCGAGAGCAAAACCAGCGAGATGTAGACATTAGTTCTCTTTCGTCCGATAGCTATAAACTCTTGTGATAACATAAAGATCCATATGTGAAATTGGTGCTTGCCTACTGATTATCTTAAACATAGGAGTTAACTTTTAGAATCAGCAGGTTAACTCTTTTACTGTCACACGTTATCAAAAAAAAAAACACTTTAATATGACAAAGGCTTTGATCATTGAAAACGTTCTATTTCGTCAAATTTCATACACATTGAGACCATTAAAAAGAGATACAAGGCAAGGCAAGGCAAGTTTATTTGTATAGCACATTTCATACACAAGGCAACTCAATGTGCTTTACATGAGGAAAGTCAACACATAAGCATCAAGAAACAATAGTTAACATTCAGAGGAAAAATAAATAAATAAATAAAAATAGGTTACAAAATTTACTAAAAAAAAAACAAAACAAAAAAAACAATGCAATGCTGCCATCTGCTGGCCATAGATAGTGAGTGTTTTTGATTTCACAACTCATTGACCAGGGAGCGCGTGCTGCACTTAGAAAAACTAAAAAAAAAAAAAAAAACGTAGTTGACAGCATTTAAAGTTTATGGCGGCATACATCGTGATTTTACTAATTGTTATTAAACGTTTTTGGTGGTCATTCTAATGCTAATTGCTGCAAAACGGAAACAGATAGAAACATACTTTTTTCCTGATGAAAGAATAATTTAATCTTTCTTTTGGTTGGATCCATGTTTTTATAGCAATAGAACACAATATTCTGTTGGCCTTGCAAAATCAGTCAAAATATAGTAAAACAGCCGGGAGCGAAGTGAAAATGCCTGGGAGTGAATGAGTTAATAATATATGTAATATAATAATGATATATATCTATAATAATTGCTTGTCATTTTTTTGCAAAACATATTTTTTTGCCTAAATCATCTCATCATGATGCAAATGCTTCAATTTTTCCTGAAAAAAAAATCAGAAAAATGAATTAGGCAATTATTTTAAGAAGGCGTCTTATCACACGTGTAGGCGTGTCCGAGTACTCGTCACCTCGCCGCGGGAAGAGCGTCACGTGGAAGTCGACGTACATCCGACAGCACCACATCGACAACAACTGGAGGAAGGGGGACGAGCGGCAGGCCAAGGTACGCGCACGCGCGCACGCGCTCGCCAACCCGGACTGAGTATGCGTGCCTGCAGGTGCTGAAAGGTCACGACGACCATGTGATCACGTGTCTCCAGTTCAGCGGCGACCTCATCGTCAGCGGCTCTGACGACAACACGCTCAAAGTGTGGTCGGCCGTCACGGGCGAGGTGGGATGCCGCGTCGCCGTTTATCAAAGGGTGTGCACACTTGTGCAAAGTCATCGTGTCTTTCCTGACCCGTGCGTTTTTCGGCGTTGTGGTCAGTGTTTGCGTACGTTGGCGGGCCACACGGGCGGCGTGTGGTGCAGTCAGATGGCGGCCGCCACTGTGATCAGCGGCTCCACTGACCGGACGCTGCGTGTGTGGGACGCCGACAGCGGCGAGTGCGTCCACGTGCTGCACGGGCACACGTCCACCGTGCGCTGCATGCATCTCCACGGCAACCGGTAAAACGGATACAAGCGGCTCCTTTAGATCAGAGCAGCCATTTTTTTTTCCAATTTTTCTTCTTGTTCGTGTGCCTTTCAGGGTGGTGTCGGGCTCCCGGGACACGACCGTGCGTGTGTGGGACGTGTCGAGCGGTCGCTGCGAGCACGTGCTGACGGGCCACGTGGCGGCCGTGCGTTGCGTCCAGTACGACGGCCGCCGCGTGGTGTCGGGGGGCTACGACTACATGGTGAAGGTGTGGGACCCCCAAACGGAAGCGTGTCTCCACACTCTGCAGGGACACACCAACCGAGTGTATTCACTCCAGGTATATGGAGGACCAAAACTGACAACATTTAAAATAAATAAATGAATAAAAAATTAAATACAAAAAATACATATAAATTGATCAAAATAAAAAATATTTATATCCACAAATAAATAAATAAAAGTAAAAATAAATACAATAATAACGAGATTGTAAAAATAAATGTGGAAATAAATACAAAAATAAATACCAGTATATAAATATAATTAAATATCAATCAATTAATAAAATTGTATATTATAAATTATTTATTTTTGATTTATTTACTTCATGCTGCAGATGCTCTGTCAGGCTGAAATGTTATTCAAATGAAGGGGCGGTCCTAAGCTTGTCTGAACAGTGACAAGGAGTGTCTGCAGCATTAAATAAATAGAGTATTTTTATTTATTGATTGATATTTAATTCTATTTAAATATTTATTTTTGTATGTATTTCCACGTTTATTTTTATATTTTTATTTTTTGAATCTCTTTTTTTATTTTTTTATTTTTAGTTTTAGTATTAGTTTTTAGTTTTATTTATTATATATGTATGGATCTATATATTTTTTAATTTAATTTTCATATATATATATATATATATATATATATATATATTTAAAAAAAAAAAAAATTTATATCCATTTTTATTTTCACTTTTATTCATTTATTTATTTATTATTTTTTTTAGAATTTTGCCAGTTTTGGTCCTCCATACAGGTGCACGCGACTTCTTCTGTGTCTTGAATAAACACGACTTTTTCCTAACCTACAACTTTGAAAGCTCATCGGTGTGCTTTGTGCAGTTTGATGGCGTTTTTGTGGTGAGCGGCTCACTTGACACGTCCATTCGAGTGTGGGACGCAGAAACAGGTGAGACGTTTGATGGGAGGGAGTGCAGACGTGTGAGGAGAGGCTGTGATTTTTTATTTTTTTACTGCGTCCCCACAGGCGGCTGCGTCCACACGCTGACGGGCCACCAGTCGCTGACCAGCGGAATGGAGCTGCGGGACCGCATCCTGGTGTCCGGGAACGCCGACTCCACCGTTCGAGTGTGGGACATCCGGACGGGACGCTGCCTGCACACCCTGCAAGGTGAGACGTCGGCGCCGTGTAACAAGAGCCCGTCGCTGACGGTGCACCCTCGTCGCCGGCAGGCCCCAACAAGCACCGGTCGGCGGTGACGTGCCTGCAGTTCTGCCGAGGTCTGGTCCTGTCCAGCTCGGACGACGGCACGGTCAAACTGTGGGACCTCCGCACGGGCGCCTGGCTGCGGGACGTGGTGGCGCTGCAGAGCTGCGGATCCGGTGAGCGCCGTTTCGACATGTGCACAAGTAGGGTTGATTTTGTTAACCGAAACTGAACAAAAATGTTTTTGTCAACAAACAAGTTTTCACCGGACGGAAACTAGACTGGGGATGTAACGATAACGGCAATATCGTGATATTAAAACTGCCACAATATATCGTCGTCATCATGTCACGATATTAAAAGCAGCACATCTGTTAAAAAAAAAAACGTTTGTGCAGTTCTAGCACCCTCTGGTGGCTAGTTTTTTAGTACAATTTAATTTTCACAAGGCATGTTTTGACCCTTATATGTCTATAAACCAAGTCAATATGTGGGGATCTCAAAATTGCATTGGCAATTATTAGCGATTGTAGGTTGTTTATAAGCATTGCTGTAATGTACAAAAGCACAATATTTGTCTTTTTTTATTTTTTTTTATTTTTTTACAACATTGCGACCTATTTTTGTATCGCCAACCTCCCCACAATGTCGTGATAATTATCGTATCATGACCTTCATATCATGATAATATCGAATTGTGATGTTTGGAAATCGTTACATCCCTAATAGTAATATTGTTAAACAATCCAAGTTTCTCTGCACGCTGGCCAGGCGGCGTGGTGTGGCGCATCAAGGCCTCCGACACCAGGCTGGTTTGCGCGGCCGGCAGCAGGATGGGCACCGAGGAGACCAAACTGCTGGTGCTGGACTTCGACGCGGACGAGCGGCAGACGGACCAGAACGGACGGACCGAGTCGGACGAAGATTCCGTCGCCGAGGATTCCGTTAACTAAAAAAACGGTTTTGTCGCCGGACCCATCCGCAAGGTGATCAGAGTTTTGAGGAAGCGAAACATTTCCAGCGCCAGAAAACGCTGACATATACGATTGCTGCTAACTAACGGGGAATTCCACGTCAGTCCGAATGGTTGACGGTACATCCCCATTGCACGCTTTGCTGGGATCGTTTCCCTCTTTGGCTCCCATCAATCAATGCTCTTGTTAACTTTACCATGGCCAAAAAAAGTTGTGCTATCGTGAATGTGTGGGTGTGTAGTTTGGGGACTTAATTAGCTGTGAAGAATGAGATTCCCAAATCAAAGTGTTTTAACTGGAATGCGTCAGATTCATCGGTTTATTCTATACTGTAATAATGAATGTGAACTTCTCCCTTGCCAGAAACGAAGCTAAACATTTGCATCCATCCAATAGATGCAAATGTGTATGTATGTGTGTGTGTTAGGGCTGCAACAAACACTTAAATCATTGATTAATCTGTCAAGCTTTTTTATTATTTAATTTCCAACCCTTAATTAAAAAAAACAAAACAAAAGACAGGACATTTCAAATTGATGATACAAAAATATACAATCATAAATGAATGATTCAGTTCCTGGTTTGATCTGTTGGCACCCATCATAAAATCAGCAAAAATTGTGATGATTTGCAAATGTCTTATTTTGAAGAAGAAGAAGAAGAAAAAAAACACACACAGAGAAATCAATCTGCTTTCACGGAGGACGACAGAAGTCAAAGACAATTTACAGGTGAAAGTCTGAAATTGAGAATATGGACAATTTCAAGTTAAATGTCACAAAATGTCGTGTGTGTGAGAGAGCTCATGTGAGATGTCAATAAAGACGACTTTTCAAAAGATGTCAAGTGCACATCGGCTGCTTGTTCCACGATCATCTAACACATCTTAGTTACCATGGCAACATTTTGGGCATAACGGCACAAAACAGGAGGAAGAGGTTTATTTAGGACGTAGACAGCAGTGGTACAAAGAAGAAACAAGGTCACGGTATGCCGCACATCACCTGATGGTTCGATACATCATGAAGTCGACGGTGGTGCACGGCGGGAACTTGCCCACCGAGCTCTCCTGCACCGGCGTGTATACTTTGATCTGCCGCATGTGCGTGTCTCGGCCATTCTGGTGGTTGGCCAGCACGGCGATCTGGATCATGAACGTCCGGATGGGCTCGTTGCTCTGCTGGTTCAGGAGCGACACGTGAATCCAGCCGCTGGGCTCCACCATCTCCAACTGCTGCATGGACCAAGAAGAAGAAAAACACTCGGAATGACTTCAAGAGCTTAAATGCAAGAAGAGCAAGACAGATGGACAGAAAGAGTTTCGTTTGGATCCATTTTGGTAAGCACATTCAACTTCAAACAATATAATCTTATAACAACTGGGTTCATATATTTAGATCATGTATTATGTGTTCATCCAATATAATATGCCACAGTATATGGAACTTCTCACCCTGACTTCATGCAGGTCGTGGAAGTTGTTCCCCACTCTGACAGAGATTTTGCTGGGTGTGTAGCTCTCATCTGACTTGTAGTCGGCGTAGATGCACAACATCTTCACCGTGGTTCTCCTCCTGGACGCGAGCAGACAATAAACGGTGGCGTACAAAAGAGAGCATGCGCACAAACACGTATGTACCTAAACTGGATGTTGACTAGATGTGGTTGAGTTCCGTCGGACTGCCAATACGTCTCCAGGTTGTCGTCCCTCAACTGGTCCACGCCGAACCCTGAGAAGGTGGCATAGCGGTCAGGTGCATGTTTTAGCTTGACATTGTGCTTTCAGTGGGTAATTATTCTTTTTATAAAAGACATATTTGCTTTTCCATTATCCTGTTTTTGTGGGGGTCCTTGTTGTCTGAGACCCCCTGTGGGTTCTAGAAACTTTTGGAACTCGATGCTGACCCGGTTTGCAGGAAGACAGCGACCACACCGCCTGTGATCCGATCTCCCGAACGGTACCGGTCCGCTCAAGCTGCTTCGGGTCGGCTCCGGGTGGCGTCTTGCTTGGCGTGGCCATCGTCTGGTGAAGAAAAGGAGTGTGTGTGTGTGTGTGTGAGGACACTGGATTGACGGCTGTGCAAGTGGCGAACAGAACCTCACACACAACTTTTGCGTTGCTAGTTTGCACCTTTGTCAAGGCCCGGTAATCCGCGGTCCAGATTTGTGGTTTACACTGAGCCCCTGCTGCTAATAAACAACATTTGGTGTGGAAAAGTTGCAAAATTCTTTACTGCATTGCAAAACAACACGGAGCGGGGGAGACTCTTCTGATATTGGCTTCTTTCTTCTTCGAATTCATTTACGCTCGGCATTCAACGAGCCTCCGATGCATTACCGCCACCTTCCGATTTTGGCGGGGAGAACAGTTGAACGGTAGTGTTTCCACTATCCTTTTTATTTATTTATTATTTTTTTATATACTTTCTTGAACAAATTGCACATTCAATTGTAAACACTACAAAAGTCACATCAAACTAGCCTAAATTCAGAAGCAACAAGAACGGTTCGACCGTGCACAACGAGAGAGTGTGAATGGCGTTTCCAAGTGCATGTTCAAAAGTACCATAATGGTGCTTAACTTTTTACGGCCTCTGCAAATTCATCTGTGATATCAATTAAAGAGCTCCTTTGCCACACTGTGTTGTTTAACTTATTTTAATATGAACAAATTTGTCAGATCAGTTTTTCCTTGTGTTGTGCTGTTGAATTGTTAAATGTACTCACTCGAGTTTAGGTCCGCAAACGCTCCACTCGGACGTGCTGACGTCACTTCCAATCGTACGTCGTCCAATCCGGTGCGGTAGGCGCCGCCGGTGCCATGTTCTGATCGTTTGAGGAAATCGATTGTGGCCGAAGTTCACTAAGCAAAGTGGATCCAAAACTCAACCAAAAGCATGATTTGACAACAATCATGGAGGTAAGAGGGAGTATGACGCCGTTGACGTAAAAATAATAATCTAATTTGTCGTCATACGTGATGACTGGCCGCGATAAAAACACACAAAAATATTGGTTTGTCATAAACTCAACACTGATGGCGTGAATCGTGATTTTATTTGAATGCACGTTTTATTTTTATCTGTGTGAGTCCGTAAGCACATCTCGAAATGAAGAAAGATTAACTTTGTACAACATTTGTATTTGTTGAGCACGATGCAACGCTTGCCAGATTGTCACGCCTGTCAGCGTAAACGCATCATCCCAATGATGGTTTGGAAATTGACAGTTAATGTTGTTTACATAAGTACTAAAGATTTTAATACAAGCAAGACAACACCTTTATTTTGAAACAATCATGACTGCATATCCGTTGTTTTTGCGTACCTTGACTCCTTCCCCATCGGTGGCTCGGGTTCCATTGAGCAGCCTGAGCCGTGCTCGACGTCGGCGGTTTGTGTCTGACGAGACGGTCACGCTTGAAGTCGGTTGAACCGGCGGTGACATGCCCGCAACCTGACCGGCGCGTGCCCGCTGACTGGGGAGAGGGAGGGCGTTCGTTTTTTGGGGGCGACCGACGAACAGATAACCAGAAGAGGGGCCGCCGAGTGAGCAACAGTACCGCAGCCTTGCGTCAAATCCGGCTAAAAGCCAAACGGCTGTCCAACGTGGGGAGAACCACATTCGGAGGGGTTATTTTGGGCGTCCACATGTTGGACTGCCACCGCCGCTTCTGTTGACTTTATGTCCATTCTGTCAGAAGCAGACGAGAGCGAGAACATTATTGTCATTATTGAGCAACGACTCGCCGTTGCCATTTGTTTTGGGGGGGTGGCGTGATGGACCTGAATTTTTACTCCCATCTTACCGGTGGAAGCGGGCAGCATGACGGCGATCCAGAGTTTCTGGATCCGCAGTCCTTCAACGGATTTGACGCTGATAACAAGGTGACCTCCGTTGAGTGTTGAATGAGGGGGGACACTCATGTCATTTGTCATCCACGTCAAGCTGATTTCCTTCATATCAACTGTGTGTTTTGATCTTTGTTTCAGTTCCCAGGTGGCAGTGACAACTATCTGACAATTTCCGGGTCGGGCCACCCCTTCCTTGCTCCATCAGAGGTAAATAATCCTTGTCTCAGATCATCTTGCTGTTACGACTGATGTGTTTTTTTCACACCTTCCAGACCTTCCACACTCCCAGTCTGGGCGATGAGGAGTTCGAGATCCCTCCCATTTCACTGGACCCGGATTCATCCCTCACGGTTTCCGACGTAGTGTCTCATTTTGGGGAGCTGCCGGACGCCAGTCCCTCCGTCGGTGTGGTGGTCCCCGGGAACGCCGTGGTGCAAGGCGACGACCCGTCTTTTTCCTCGGCGTTTGTCCACCCTTCTTCCCAGGGACTGGAGCACCTGACTTTGGGAGTCATGAACCAATCCGGAGGCCCCATGCTGGGCTCGACGCTGGGAATGGTGAGGACATTCTGAGCCGCGGTGGGTCATACGCATGCAAACACGGTCCTCTCCTTCCCATGTGTGCAGGATTTGGGCCATCCCATCGGGTCACAGTTTAGCAGCTCATCTCCAGTCACCATCGACGTTCCGCTAGGAGACATGAGCCAAGGCCTGCTTGGCTCTAACCAGCTGACCACCATCGACCAGTCGGAGCTCAGCGCTCAACTAGGACTCGGCTTGGGGGCTGGGAATATTTTGCAGCGCCCGCAGTCGCCGGAGCACCGCCTGTCGGCCACGGCGTCGCCGACCAGCTCGCTGCAGGATGACGACATGGACGACTTCCGGAGGGTGAGATTCGCGCTTGTCTTTCTTTAGAAATTGGGTCGAAGGATGAACGAAAAGGAATCATACGTAACTAGAGCTGTCACAATGAATCGATAGGTAATCCATCATCAAATTAATCAACAACTATTTTAATAATCAATAGGGCATAATCGAAATGCAATTACAATTTCAATTATTGCACTCCACAATTACAAAATCGGCATAGTCGTAAAAAAAAAAAAAGATTATTAATTATAATTTTGAGTTGTTTAAGTTTATATATTTGCACCTTTTTTTATTTGAAATGGCTAATTTAATAAATATTGTTTGGTCCAAAAGGAACTTGCATCGTTAGTGTTTCAAAGAAATATACAGAGACTCCTTGAGTTACGTCGGAGTTCCGTTCCAACGCTAGCGATGTAGCCCTAATTTCGGCTTAAGTCGGATTTCCCCATTAAAGTCAATATTTACATCAAAATAATTTGCATAAAAAATAAAAAATACATTAAAATAAAAAATTATGCTGTACGACTGTCCTCTATAAATAAAGATGACTTGACCTGACTTGAAGCCCAAGTCTTTGCCGATTGTAGTTGTCTCTCCTTTCTGTGATCTTTTTATGATGTTTAGCTTTGTTTCCATGGTAATTGCTTTTCTTTTGGATGGACCAACATTGATAAAAGACAAGCTTTCTTCTTTGGGGCTATGATGTGGAAAAAAAAAGAGGGCAAAAAAGCCAAAGATACTCCCACAAGTGCACAAGCACTAGCATTAGCTAAGGGCTAAATAGTGGACGAGGGGAAAACGCTGCGGGCTATATGGTATATGATAAGGAGCCAAAATGGCGAACGGGGCGTAACCATTATAAAGTCGAAACGCCTTAGGTCGAGTGCGCCTTAACTCGATGACTCCCTGTATTTGTTTTAATATATATATTTTTAAATGTTTAAACATTTTCTTGTTTTGTACCAAAAAACAAATTATTGTCCTAATCGTGATTGCAATTATTACCAAATTAATTGCGATTAATATTTTATTCATCATTGAGCAGCCGTATCGTCTTATTTTAAGGTATCGCCAAGCAAATTAGGTGGAGGTGGCCACCTCTGAATTTTGTACACAGGAAAAACACTGTCAACAGTAATTGTTCACTGATTTCTGTAGTCCCTCATGAAGGAAGACTGATTATCTTCTGTATTTAATCAAAATAAGACATTTGCAAACATCTGTTTTACTTTGGAAAACAATAACTGAACCGGTAACATAGTACAACATCAATCTCCCCCTTTTTTAAAAAACTATACAAATATGTATGAAGTACAAGTATGAAATAAACAGCAATCACTGGTTAATAAACAATAATTAGGGGAAAAATGCTTTTGGAATACACCTTAATGCAAAACGAAAATGAACTTAAACGTAATAAACTTAATTCCCGCACTGCTTCTCTCCCCGCCCATCCATCAGAGCATCCTGGTGGAATCTCCCGTCTCTCAAACCTACTGCCCCGGGGTCATCTCCCTGGACCCCACTGCGGCCGACGCGCCGCCGTCCGGCCCCGCCTCCGGCGCCTCGGCGCTCACCGGCCGAAAGGGAGGGGGCGGCAGGGGCGGGAGGACGGGCAAGAAGAAGGAAGACCCCAACGAGCCGCAGAAGCCCGTGCCGGCGTACGCTCTCTTCTTCAGGGATACTCAGGCGGCCATCAAAGGGCAAAACCCCAAAGCTACCATAGGAGAAGTGTCAAAGATCGTGGCATCCATGTGGGACAGCCTCGGGAAGGAGCAAAAGCAGGTCATGTGACTAATATGTCTGCAGCGCTGCCTTGACTCTCGAATGACTTGACAGGTGCCAAGTGTTTCTCTTCTTTCTTACAGGTGTACAAGCGGAAAAACGAATTAGCCAAAAAGGACTACTTGAGAGCTCTTGCAGAGTACCGGGCCAACCTCAATTGTCAGGTGTGACGACGATTGCTCATGAGAGCGCTCGACACGTTTTACACTCTCACCAATCACCTTTCTCCAGGTCCCCATCCAAGTGTTGGATTCGGCGCCGTCGCCGCCCCCAGCCAGCGTGGCGCCCGCCCCGTCTCGCCCCAGCAGGGCCCAGCAGTACAACCCCGAGGAGAACACCATCACCAACATCTGCACTTCCAACATCATCCTGGACCTGCCTCAGGTCACCACGCGCTCCCGCACGGGCGCCATCCGACCGCAGCCTCCGCCCGACCCCAACCCGCCCACCGTGGCCAAGATCATCATCAAGCAGACGCAGCTGCCCTCGGGCGGCGTGTCGGTCACGGCGATGCCCGCCTCGTCGCCGCGACAGCCGCCGCCGCTGCAGCAGATGCAAAGCACGCCGCCCAGGTTGCAGCAGATGGTGCACGCCCAGGCGCCGCCGCCGCTGCAGGCCAAGCCTCGGGGGGGCGGCGCCGTGGCCTCAGCGGCTCCGCCGCCGCTACAGATCAAGGTGGTCCCGTCGGTGCGGCAGGCGGAGCCGGTCGTTGTGACGTCGGCTTGTGAAACGTCGGAGTTGGTCAAGTCGGCGAGACAGTCGGCCGCAGCGACGAGAGAGGAAATGATGGGGACGGAGGAAGGGGTAAGGAGCAGTGATCATTTTCGGCATATTTTTCACCACAAATGCTTTTTTTCAGACGAAAATGAAACTAAAATAGAAGCCTTCGTCAATAACTAAAATGAAACCACAGTGACAAAAATTCACAAAATCCAATCAGAAGAAGGAATGAAACGAGAGTGGGAGAAAATAACTTAGAAACCGTTTACCGCACCTTATTTCATGTTCAAATATGTTTTCGTTCCAGGGTGGTATCGCCCTGACTATGATGGGTGACTACCGATACCAGGTGTCTTATTGTAAGGCATCGGTCCTCACGGCGGTGACGATACCATTATGGGCCGCATCATGGACTAGAAATGAGAAATTATATGAATACAAAGTTTCCATTAATTTTTGTCATTTTTTCACTACAATCATTAAAAATTAATCTACTAGTACAGGGGTTCGAGTACCCCTAACCAGCCTGTTATCTATGTCTCCCACAAACAACACGTGTTTCAAATGATCAGTTCATCAACAGGCTGATAACGATCTTCAGCAGTGTTGGCTGGGGAGACATGCAAAACAAGATGGATACACGAGGACCGGAGCTGAGAAACTGTGCACTAGTACATATTAAATTGTAAATATAGTTCAGCGTTGTTGTAAAACACTATTATGTTTATTGTATAGCCTATATTGTGTTTTTATGACTTTGGCGATGGCTGGAGCGCGCCACCTCTGCCTCGTAACCAGGAAATGGGCGTGTGCAACGGTTGCTCTATGATCCCTTTCTTCTTCAGTACATTAAAGTTAAAATTAAAAAAAAGACAGCTGTTTCTTCTTCTGTTGTTGCTTCAGGTTTTTTGACGTGACAATGGAGCTGCTAAAAATGTGAACCAGGCTTGTGCAAACTACGCTCGAACAGTCTCTGACCCAAGTTTTTCTGAAGTCAAAATATAATGTAGTGATGGAGCACGCACATATATGCAATGAATGGGTTGGTTGACATACTAAGTGCAGTGTGAAAAATGTCAACGTTAAATTTGTTTTGTTGTTTTTGTAATTTGAATGCAAAGAATTAACTGGTTGGTCCAATGTTATGTGCCAGATGGAGGTCGAGGTCAAAGTGACCCCCGGGCATGACGTCGCACCCGCCGCCATTCCAAACATTTGCATGCGCACCGGTTGCACCAACCAAGCAGTGGACAGCAAAGACTGGGACAAAGAGTACTGCAGCAACGAGTGTGTCGCCACACACTGCAGGTGCCGGTGCCTTCAAACTTTTCTTGTTTTTTTTTTGTTTTTTTTAAACAACAGCTTTGATCTCAATTTCATCATTTGTGCTCCTCCCCAGGGACGTGTTCACAGCCTGGTGCGCCATCCGAGGACAGAACTCCACCACGGTTACCTAGCGGAGGCATCCTTGCGACCGGTCCACCCATCCATTTTTCTTATATTTTGTTTTTAGCGCTTTTCCTGTTCAGGGTCAAGAGGACACTGGAGTCGATGTAAAGGCGAACTACACCCTGGATTGGTTGCCAGTCCATCACAGGGCACATAGAGACGGACAACCATTTTACACCTGCAGTCACTGAATCAGCACGACGCCATCAGTGACCGCCACGCTTGACCAAGGACAAGTAAGTGAGTGATTGAAGGCCAGATGAGGCTCAGGTTTTGGCGCACATCTTTGATCCTGTTAGGAGTCAAGACGCTGCTGCCAAGTGTTTCTTTTTTTTTTCCAGCTCTTTGCGAAGATTCAAGTGTGTGTTTGTGTTACATTGACGCTCGAGGCGTGCGAGTATTTCCTGTCTGCCATTTGGATCGATGGCTCGAGATTGTCGTCTGTGTTAACCAGGCGGCCGCTAAAAGGCAGCTTCTGACTTGAGTGGGAGAAAATGAAATTTTGGTATGGACGCAAGTTTTATTTTGGGGTTACAAGTGCTCAAGGGTTTTTAAGCAAGGTGGTCGCCACAAAGCAACACTCAAAAGAGAACTGGTGCTAAGATTCAAGAAACAAAACAAAAGAACTCTTCTTTCGCCTGGATTATTGTTGTTAACTGTGATGCATATTTTGTGTGGTGTGGAACACCTGAGGTGAACGTGTCGAGTGAAAACTACATCAGTCCTGTTGATGCTACTGGAAAAAAAAATATGAAATTAAGAGCATTTTAAAAAAAAAATGGAATATGAAATATTGAGTGCTCTTGTGCTGAAGAAATTAGCAGGAATGGTGATGGCTAATAAAATATTTTATGTTTTAATATAGTTGGTGTTCTACTCTTTTGCGTCCGAATAAAATATAACTACACAGGAGCCATTTGGCTCTGCTCTGAAACTGTATTTTCTTTCAACTTTTAAAAATGTTAAGCAGACTGAGAGTCCATGGTGGATGAACAACAAAAATGTTATATAACACTAGGTCCAGAATGTGGAAGAAAAGGCACATGCAGGCCACCTCAGTGATCATTGGCAGCAAGAGTGAGTGAAAACTCTCAAAACACATAAAAAAAAGAACAAAACTTGACATCAGATAATAATAATAAAAAGTACATATGTTTGGATAGGTCTAATGCCAGTGAACGTTTTGAGAGGTGGAAAGTAAAAGAATATTCATAAATGACATAGTTATCATACTTACAATGAGTTTACAAATTTTGTACAAAATACCGTATATGGGGTATTTTATTTTCTCCCTCAAGGGCTAGGTGGCTTTGTATTTCTAACTGAATGTTGTCATCAAGATATCTTCAGGCCTTGACTATAAACAAACATGGCAAGTTTGGGATTTTTTTTGAGCATGTACCTGGGAGTTTTTAAGCACACAATTTTTCATTGCGAAGGAAATGTGAAACACAAAATTTGACGTGCCTGCCAATTTTCGTTGCTCTAGGTCAAACGTGCCGGGATCGCTTTTTATTTTTCTACGCTAGGGGGCGCTACAGAGTCACGTTGTTATGACAACGTCATATTACTGTATCAAATTTTTGCCGGGCACGAAGAGTCAAGTCAAGTCATCTTGCAAAGTTTGGTGAGTTTTCGTGAATGTTTAGGTCCCCAAAATCGCAATCGTTTGCGGAGAATAAATACAAATAATAATAATAATATGAAGAAGAATAAATAAATAATCCGAACAAAAAACAAGTAACAAGTAATAACTGCGTGTTTTGAATTTTGGCAGAGTTTCTTTTGATCCTGGGCACCCTCGCGTCTACACGCACTATAATGCGCTCACGCACAAATATACCTGCAGAAGGAACATCACAAAGGCTGACATTACGAGCAGGATTTCAAATAACACATGAATTAGGAAAAGAAATGTTGCCAGTAATGTTTATTATAGTCATACTAATAAAAATGAGCCAGGGGAATTTTAAATAACATCAAATGAAGAAAATAAAAGCAGCTACAGCCTGTTTTGTTGTTTCTCAAAAACGATTTTTTTTTTAAGAAGATAATTAAGTTTGGCATGATTGCGACGATACTTTTACTTCCGTGTTTTCTTTCCGCTTTATTGTCGCGAGATTTGAGGGAGATCACGACCATCGATGACACGGGCGGGAAATCTAGCGTGGCGGGAAAGTGGTAGCGTAGTCAACACACGACAGGGGGCGCTGTCGAGAGACTCAAAATAGGACAGGAAAATAATCACAATACGTCCATAATTTTATTTTTAAAAGAGGCGACCAAAAGCAGGTGAATAAAAAATAATGATCCTTTGAGCCTAGAAGTAATTTCGGTTTTTTTTTAGACACTCGAAAAAGGGAGGGGATTGAGGAGGTGGTCTCAATTATTGGTGCGAGTGCTTGAAAGGAAGAGAAACACGAAACCGTTCGTTTGCCTTGCGTCCATAGTTTTTACGCAATTGTAGTAGCAGCAGCATATTTTGTGCGCGTAAGGAGAAGAGGACGACGGCGCGTCGTGTGTTGTGACACGCATCATCATCATCATCGTCATCATCATCATCTCATCTTCATCATCTTCACCATCCGGCCTGCTGAGCTGAACGCGAGGCCGGCGGCAGCGGCGGCGGGAGCGTGCGGCACCAGATTCACCATGGCGGCTAACCTGGACAAGGAAGCGTACTACCGGCGAATTAAGAGACTGTATAGCAACTGGAAGGTAAAAATTGGAGCGGCACTCGCAGCTGCCAGTCCGGCAAAAATCAAAACCACCATTAGCTAACTGCTAGCGCGATAGCTAACTAGCCCGCTAGCTAGCTCAGCATCGCGCCAACGCACTTGATATTCCACAAAGTAGAGCGGCGTCGTGGCCAAAATTGCACCCAGGCAACGCGCTAAACGAAGAAATTCAAAACAGTCGACTGCGTTGATATTTTATCCGCCACGACTCGAGCAACAATTTCGCTGTATACTAGTGCTAACAGGCAGCGTGCAAGAGGGCAAGAGCAGCTCAACTTTTGTTCTCTTGCGTCTCACATGCTGCACATCACTGTGTAGATATTTAAAATTCCAAAGATGAATTGATTAACACGACAACGGCGTTATCAGAACATTGTAAGACGATTCCAGTGACAGAACTACTTTCCCACTTTCCTGAGACATTCATCATGACCCTTTTAAAAGCGGTAAAAAAAATACAGCAATTTCTTGCTAAAGTTGCCGCAACCTGACGAGTTGCCAAAAATGAGTCTGCCAAAATGGAGCATGAAAGACAGCGAAAATAACTTTTTGCGGCAGTTGTAGAAAATGTGGGTTAAAAAAAAAAAGCCTTCAACAGTCTACCTATATTTATTGACATGGCTCTTTAAACCCTTGAGTCCTATTTTTTTCTCATGGTTTTTTTTTTCCAGAAAGGGGAGGATGAGTTTGGTAAAGTCGATGCCATTGTGGTGTCTGTTGGAGTGGACGAAGAAATTGTCTATGCCAAATCAACGGCCATACAGGTGAGAGCACGTGGCGAATGAATAAGCAAGTACATAACAAGGCCTCGTTATTCGGGCTCTTATTCTGTCTTCAGACTTGGCTGTTTGGCTACGAGGTGACGGATACCATCATGGTCTTTTGCGAGACCAAGATCCTCTTCCTCGCCAGCAAGAAGAAGGTGGATTTCCTCAAACAGGTGGCCATAACCAAGGGCAACGAAAACGCCTACGGCGTCCCGCCCATTACTCTTCTCACCAGGGAAAAGGTGACATCTGCCGACATGTGCTAATTTGATCTCGCGGGAAGGATGATATGTGACGGAGGTGACTGCGGCGTGTCTTTCAGAACGAGAGCAACAAGCCCAACTTCGACAAGATGATCGAAGCAATTCGCGAAAGCCGTGAAGGCAAGACTGTGGGCGTGTTCAGCAAGGACAAATTTCCCGGCGAATACATGAAGAGCTGGAACGACACGCTCACGGCCAACGGGCTGGAGAAGGCAAGAGGAGTTTGTTCTTTGCTGGGTCAGCATTTACCCAAGCGAGTGTGATGCCACTTCCTCTTTGCCCGCAGGTGGACATCAGTGCTGTGGTGGCGTACACCATGGCAGTCAAGGAGGACGGCGAGCTCAGCCTGATGAAGAAGGCGGCGGCCATCACCAGCGAGGTGTATTCCAAGTTTTTTAAGGAGCGAGTCATGGAGATTGTTGACGCCGATGAGGTGAGTACGCCTCAACCCCGGCAAACGCGGCGTCCGCCCCCCTCACGTTTGTTTTCCCGCCAACAGAAAGTGCGCCACAGTAAACTGGCCGAGTCTGTGGAAAAGGCCATTGAGGAGAAGCAGTACCTTGGCGGCGTTAACCCCTCCACTGTGGAGATGTGTTACCCTCCCATTATCCAGAGCGGCGGAAACTACAGCCTCAAATTCAGCGTCGTTAGGTAGATCGTTTCGTCTGCTAAGTTTGCTTGCTTCTAAATAATTTATTGTTGGGGGCTTCAAATAGCCGAGATCTAATATGTTGGCTGATTATGGATTAAAAACATGAACATACACAGAAAAAATATAAATACAGTGTTCCCTTGTTCATTGCTGGTGTTGAGTTCCAAAAACTACCCATGATCATGGAAATCTGTGTTGTTTTGTTTATTAAAGAAAAAAAAATTCTCGTTAATTATATATATTTTTTTAAATGTTTTTTTATTTTGGTATGATTTTTACTATATTGTAAATGCTTTTTTCATCCTACATGTTCTTTTTTTAATTTACATTCATCATTTTTTCCCATTGTTTCTTTCTTCCCTTTTTTTTTTAAATTTACTTACTACAGTATATTTTTCTTTCTTTTTTTCTTTTTTTTTGTTTTGGTGTGATTTTTTTATTTTTTTTATTTTTACTAGTTAATCATAATATATGATCTATCTCCAGAATACAATGTTGTGGAGCAATAGGACATACACCGTGTGGAAAACCCCCCCCAAAAAGCACATTGTGTAAAAAAAAAAAATAAAAAAAAAGGCCACGAAAGATAAATGAGGGAACACTGTAATCTCAAATTCTTATAATGCCCAAAATCTGATTTTAAGGCAAAGAAGTAGAATATTGTTAAATGGAATGATCCAACTGTGGTTCCTTCCAGTGACAAGAACCACATGCACTTTGGCGCCATCACGTGCGCCATGGGCATCCGCTACAAGTCGTACTGCTCCAACCTGGTGCGGACGCTCATGGTGGACCCCCCGCAGGAGATGCAGGACAACTACAATTTCCTGCTGCAGGTGGAGGAGGAGCTGCTGAAGGAGCTCAAGCACGGTGCGTTCATGAGAGCTCGGCGGTGGGGGGGAATGCGGGACTTTTTCTTTTTTTTTTTTTTTTTTTTTTTCCCCCCAGCATGGATATGACACTCGTGCTTTTCCCAGGTGTGAAAATCTGCGAGGCCTACAACACCGTTCTAGAGTACGTGAAGAAGGAGAAAGGGGATCTCGTTGCCAAGCTGACCAAAAACCTCGGGTAGGCTCCTGTGAAGAATTGCACGCGGTAACGCGCTCGACTCACGTGTGGATGAATTGCAGGTTTGCCATGGGGATCGAGTTCAGAGAAGGCTCTTTGGTGCTCAACTCCAAGAATCAGTACAAACTGAAGAAAGGTGGCAATGTCATGTTCAATCATAACCATAACTTTTTTTTTTTTAATTGATTTTTATTGACACGTGTGCATGTGCCTGGCAGGCATGGTGCTGAGTGTCAGTTTAGGCTTTGCCGACCTTACCAATAAAGATGGCAAAAAAGAAGAGCAGAAGAAGTATGCCCTCTTTGTCGGGGACACGGTGCAGATCAACGAGGTGAGTTGACCTGACGTGCATGCAGTCCGCCGTGTGTAATCCTCTCGAGGACTGCGTTTTCTGCCATTAGATGGCATAATTGCATTTGTAAGACTGTGACATCTCAGTGCATTTTTCTTTTCATATTAAAAGCTATATCATGTTTAACGAAGTAAATTCTGCACATTTTTAAAATTGTACAATACAACTTGACCTCGGTCTTAACAAATCTATGCATTGTTATACATTGTGATACTTTACTCATTTAGCCATTTTTGACAGTCAAAACATTAATATTTTGCCTATAATAAATTTTATATTTTTATTATTTTTCATGTACAATTAGTACATTTTTAAAAACACATTTTGCAACTTGCTGTCGACTGAAAATGACATCACAAGGGCTCAAGTAACCAATCACAGCTCACCTGTTCTAGGTTTGGTCATGTGACTTTTTTTTTTTTTTTTTCAGTCGACAGCAAGTTCCAAAATGTGTTTTTAAAGGTACTAATTGTGTGTGAAAAATAGTGAAAGTATCAAATTACTTTTACACAAAATATGAACTTTTTATTACTATAATGGGCTAAATATGTGAAGTATCCCTTTAAATGTATTACTGCTAAATTTTGGAAATTACATTTAGCATTAAAGTTTATTGCAAAGTATTTTTTTCTGATTACTTAAATCATTTTTGTCGTCATCGTTAACTGTTGTACCTCCAACCGTGTGTGTGTGTGTGTGTGTGTGTGTGTGTGTCGGTGTCAGGAGGAGGCGGCCACGGTACTCACCCCAGTCAAGAAGAAGATCAAAAACGTGGGGATCTTTCTCAAGGTAAACGTAGCTTCTCGACTTCTCAAGTCGTGCGCGGCTGCCACCTTCTGACCACATGACCTCTCTCAGAACGATGACGAGCAAGACGAGGAGGAGGATGGCGACGATGCCGAGGAGCTGCTGGGGAAGGGCGCCCGCGGCGCGGCGCTGCTGGCCGACAGGACCCGGGTGAGTTGACGCGGTGGCGCGTTAAGCCGGATGCGCACGTGTGAGAGCCGCTGACTTAAGCGTGTGCGTGTTTTTTGGTGTCTACTAGCTACTTGGAAAGGTAAGTAGTCAGCGTTTTCATTTCAAATCACTCACTGATGAAAGCAAGTCTTCTTTTTGTATTTTTCTTTTTTTCCGTGTGTTTGTATGATCTCATGGCGTGCAGCATTTTATCACCGCATGTGTGTTTTGTGTGTCGGCGTTGAGTGTGTTGGTCCCCCCCAATGACGCGCGGGTGTGTGTGTGTGTACTCAGAACGAGATGACGGCGGAAGAGAAGCGGCGCGCTCACCAGAAAGAGCTCGCCGACAGTTTGAACGAGGAGGCCAAGCGGCGACTGACGGAGCAGAAAGGCGAGCAGCAGATCCAGAAGTGAGTGTCGGCTGCAGATAAGAAACAGCAGCAGCTTTACAACCGGGCTCAACTTCCCCAACTTTCTCCTTTTAGGGCCAGAAAATCCAACGTGTCCTACAAGAACGTGTCTCAGATGCCCAGAGAGAAGGACATCAGGGAAATGAAGATCTTCATCGACAAGAAATACGAGACGGTCGTCATGCCCATCTTCGGCATCGCCACGCCCTTTCACATCGCCACCATCAAGGTACGCCATCTTGAGCTGCTTTCCCGCCACTTCTGAGCTGCTGACCTTTGTGTCGTTTCTTTAGAACATCAGCATGTCTGTGGAAGGAGATTACACGTACTTGAGGATCAACTTCTACGTTCCCGGCAGCTCTTTGGGACGACAGGAAGGGAACATCTTCCCCAATCCAGATGCCACTTTTGTTAAAGAAATGTACGTATCGCACCACACAAGATTGGGGATTATTGTTGTTGTTATTATTATTGTCGTGATTACATGTTTTGACCTAACATTGTAATTGGTGTCAAGATACAGTTGTATCTTTTCACAATTTTAAGGAACACAAATTAAAGCAACCCAAAGGAACTTTCAGTTTGATTATGATTGAGTTTGAGTTTCATTGATTATGGCGGTGCCATGTGGACAAAAGCGGTAATGTTACGCCTGTCTCCTCAGACAAAACGTTTCAGTTGTTTTGCAGCTGACGCCAGGAAAGTAGTAATTGTGCGTCGCCATTCAAATTGACTTGCGTCTTTGTACTGAAAGGGGGGAGTGATGTATGCCATAAAGAAGTCAACACATTTATAATTTTTTTTGTGGCAGTGTTCCTAACATCCTCCTCAGTTATATAAAGCATGAAACCTATCAAAAGAGATTAAAGTCTCTTCTTTCATCAGGAAAAAAAAAAAGTGTTTCTATCTGTTTCCGTTTTGCAGCAATTAGCATTAGAACAGAGCTAAGTTTCATCACTTTTCTCAAATCTATTTAAAATTGTAAGTAATTTAGCTTGTTTTCTACATGGCCCTGGTTGATCTCCTTTGCTCTGCTGCCACCTGCTGGCCGTTTGTGTAATAACTACCATTTCTGCAACCGCGCTTCTTCCTTGCGGTCTTAGCACGTACCGCGCGTCCAACCTGAAGGCGCCCGGCGACCCCTCGGTGCCATCCACCAACCTGCAGAACGCCTTCCGCATCATCAAGGAGGTCCAGAAGCGCTACAAGACGCGGGAGGCCGAGGAGAAGGAAAAGGAAGGCATCGTCAAGCAGGACTCGCTGGTCATCAACCTAAATCGCAGCAACCCCAAACTCAAAGACCTCTACATCCGGCCCAACATCGCCCAGAAGAGGATGCAGGGCTCGCTGGAGGCACACACCAACGGTAAGGTCGGAGGTCGCTCGCCGGCTCGCTTCCGCCTTTCCGTCTCACTCGTCTCCTTGGGGCAGGTTTCCGTTTCACGTCCGTCCGTGGCGATAAAGTGGACATCCTGTACAACAACATCAAGCACGCCATCTTCCAGCCGTGCGAGGGCGAGATGATCATCGTCCTGCACTTCCACCTCAAGGTGCCGCCAGGTGCTCACGGAGAACGCGGCCACCTTCTTCCCGAGTCCGGCTGAAGAGTCGTCTGCTTTGCCCCCCCCCCTCGTAGAACGCCATCATGTTCGGCAAGCGCCGGCACACGGACGTGCAGTTCTACACGGAAGTGGGCGAGATCACCACGGACCTGGGCAAGCACCAGCACATGCACGACCGCGACGACCTCTACGCCGAGCAGATGGAGCGCGAGATGCGGCACAAGCTCAAGTCGGCCTTCAAGAACTTCACCGAGAAGGTGGAGACGCTCACCCGAGAAGAGCTGGAGTTCGAGGTTCCCTTCAGGGATCTCGGGTGAGTCTCGCTGGCCGGCTCCTACCAAGGACTGAACAGCGAACTGAACTCTTGTGAATCGAAACCGAATTGTGGAAATTATAATCGACTGACTAACCTGCCCTCCAATCTGTTTGCAGCTTCCAGGGCGCCCCCTACAGGAGTACCTGCCTGCTGCAACCCACTTCCAGTTCCCTTGTCAACGTTACGGAATGGGTGAGGGAAACACGCACACCTGTTTTCAACATGGCATGCAAACAAAATTATTTGAAACAGTATAAATATGCAAGATCCTTTTGGATGAAACAGAATATATTAAATTTGTTAGTTTAAAACAGGGGTGTCCAAACCTTTTCATTTGAGGGCCACATGCAGAAAATCAGGACGCAAGGGCCACATAATGTTATGAAGAGAAATTGTGTTTAGTCCTAAAAATTGTACAAATTATTTATTTGTGCTTTTGCATATTTAGAAAAATGCTACAGTATATAAACCAATTTATGTGTTATATGGCAGTCGGGTTATTCTAGTTTTGGAATTTTTCATTTTAGTTAGTTTTTATTAGTTTTCAGGGTGGTTCTGTTAAAAAGTCGCGGCTTATAGTCCGGCAATTACGGAAATTTTTTTTTACGATTATGCTGATTTTGTAATTGTGGAATGTAATAATTGAAATTGTGATTGAATGTCAATGAATTGCACAGACCTACATGATCATGAATCATTAATGCGCGCAGCCGCCATTTGTGGTGACTCTTGACGAGGTGGAGCTGGTCCACTTTGAGCGTGTGCAGTTCCACCTGAAGAACTTTGACGTGGTCATCGTCTACAAGGACTACAATAAAAAGGTCACCATGATCAACGCCGTGCCTGTCAACTCCTTGGACCCCATCAAGGAGTGGCTCAAGTAAGATGGCCGTTGACAAAAAAAAGGCACCCGGCGTGCCGTTAAATTGACCTTCTTCTCTTTCGCAGCTCGTGCGACATCAAGTACACGGAGGGCGTCCAGTCCCTCAACTGGACCAAGATCATGAAGACCATCGTGGATGACCCCGAAGGCTTCTTCGAGCAAGGAGGCTGGTCCTTCCTGGACCCGGAGAGCGAGGTCCTTTCGGCACTCGTCCGCGCCGCGTGCCTTTTCACATGCCGCCTCGGGTTCAAATTTGTGTCGTTTTGTCCACCAGGGGAGCGGCGCCGAACAAGATTCCGAGTCCGAGATGGAAGACGAGACGTTCAACCCCTCTGCGGACGAGACGGAAGTGGAGGAGGAAGACAGCGATGAAGACTACAGCTCCGAGACGGAGAATTCCGGTACGTTTGCAGCGTGTCTCTCCAAACGCCCTTCCGACGTCAGACTTGCGCGGCTACCAATAAAGCTGTGCAATGTCGCGTGCAGACTACAGTGCATCACTGGGCAGCGAGGAGGAGAGCGGCAAGGACTGGGACGAACTGGAGGAAGAGGCCAGGAAAGGTGCGTGCCATCTTGTTTCCTTATTGTGAAGCAGTCTGAAGTTCAACGAGGACAATCGTCGCTTATTAACTTCATTGAACAATATTAATTTGAATTTAAGTTTGTTGCAAAATCTTTTTTATATAAAAAAACCCAAAAGTAAGTAGTAAGAGTGAACAAGGCCTGAGGGTGAAGCCCGCTGTCGTCGTTGTACGCAGCCGACAAAGAGAGTCACTACGAGGACGAGGACACGTCCAACAAGAAGAGAAAGAGCCGCTCATCAAGCCTGCCGCCAGTCAAGAAGAAGAGGCGGTCCTAAAAGTCTGCCTCCCACCGCTCCACCTCGCACCGCCCTCCTGCACCCCGACTGGCTCACACGATCTGCGTAGACGGGAGAGGCCGCCCGCCACGTCACATCGCATCGTGTCATGTGACGTACCAGCAAAGTTCATTTTCTCTTCATTCCTCAACCGTCTACATTGTGTGTGCGCGTGTGTATAAAATACATTTTTACTGCAGATGTTTCTTTTGGCTCCGAATAAAAACACAACATACCTCCTGGCAAGTGTTTTTATAATGAGCCCCTCTCTCGTGTTGCGTTCACAGTGCAATCGAGGACGTTCGACAACTTTTGTTGGGGGGTGTTTTTGTTTTGTTTTTTTGTTTTTTTATGGGGTTTGTAAACGACACACGCACAGTCTGCCTCCTTCGTCTTCTTTTCTGAGTAGAAGTTTGTTGTACTTAATTCTAAAAATTCATGTTTTTTGTAATAAAATAAAAAGATGACTTTAGTTTGTACTGACTTCTTCCTTCTTTGACACGCAAGCCCAATGAGAGCAGAGAAAGTTGCTTCTTTATATATGTACATACTGCCTCTTGCCACTTTGACGATAGCAAGAAGATCTGAAGCAAATTGGAATGGACGCCAAACACGTGTTCAAGATTAACATATAGCTGGCGTCGAGCTGAAATCTTGTACCTCCAAAATCATTACTTTTCAGGAGACCCCCAAAATTGTGTGTTTGTTCATCCATAAACATGACATCATCAAAGAGCCATTTTCAACACTTCAGATTGGTTGGTAATTTGTATAAACATCCAAACGTGCAGACTGACCAACAGTATAGAGCGAATGTCACCAACGTCACAGTGACTTATGACAAAGAAACTTCTTGGGCTCGTGTTGCGACGTCACGAGCACCAAGCGCCTTGTAACCTCACAGTACGCTCCCCGCGAGCACCAACAACCAGAGGTGAGCGTCTTGTTACTCTAAAGTTGACACAAATTCCACAGGTAATATTTTGACCACAGGTCTCTCTAAGCTTGTCTTGAACGAACTAATTTACGTTTGTCGTCCTCACTTCGCACGACTCGCGTTTATGTGTTTAATATTAAATGGCGTTTTAGAATATTAATCAGACAGCCATGTCACTTCTTTCAAAACCGAATTTGTTCAAATGTGACAGCGTTGCTGTGATGGAGGCAAGTAGCATTTAGCAGGTAGCCGAATGTCTGAGGTGGCCTGAATGCGTCTTCTTTAATCAACTCGAGACCTGCCCCTTCGGTTTTTTCATGTCCTAGTTCCGTCCATTAAGTCCCGCACTGTCGTGTAACCAACGGAAGTTTCTAGGAAGAAACACTGTGTGGAACAATAGTACAACATGTTGGGGGTTATAAAGGCGGATTGTATCCGTGGGCGCTAGCCCGGCAGGTGCACCGCGGCTTCGGGACTGTTGGCCTCTGCCAGTGATCCCTCGGGGATAGATAGCTTCGCTTTTGTCGCGAGAGCCGTCATTAAGGTGAGTGTACACGGCAGCTTCCAAAATCAGAAAATCGCTAATAGGATTTCCGTTTTACTCCTGTCGCTACGTACCTATAGCTAGCTTTTTTACTTTGATGTTCTGTACTTTGAACTTCTACATAACTGTCCCTTGGCCTAACTTTCATTTTAAGACGAGAAGAAACTTGTCATGCGTGACATTTTACTATGTAAACTGCATGTTTTGTCAAACAGTCTTTCCCACGTTCCGTGTTGCTTGTAAATGTACACACAAGGCATTTCA
Source organism: Festucalex cinctus (assembly GCF_051991245.1). Classification (NCBI taxonomy): domain Eukaryota; kingdom Metazoa; phylum Chordata; class Actinopteri; order Syngnathiformes; family Syngnathidae; genus Festucalex; species Festucalex cinctus. The sequence goes on from NC_135426.1 coordinate 19,524,243, forward strand.
CTGAAATGTATCATACAAGCCTGGAAGCCCCGACACGTTTCGTAGCATTCACTACATTTCTAATGGTGTCTCACTCGGCCTGAACACGAGGGGGCATGATTGAAACATGATTACTTAAAATAGAGAGGAAGAAGAAGCCTCGTAGATACATAATATATATATATATTAGCGATGTAACGACAGGGCAATATCGTGATATTAAAACTGCCACAATATCGTGGTCATGTTCACAATACTTAAAAGGAACAGATCTGTTAAAAAAAAAGTCAGGTTGATTTCCATTTGTGCAGTTCTAGCACCCGCTGGTGGCTAGTTTATTAGTGTGATTTAATTTTCATTAGGGAAGTTTTGGCCTTCTATGTTTACAATCTATGCTAATTGTCAGATGAAGGGGAACGCAATTTGCTTGTGAAGCGATCAATGTGTGGAGGAACTCATTGTTTGCATGCGTTAATATTTTCTTTCAATGCTGTTTTAACATGAAACAGATTACAACCTGTTTGTTAAATAATCTTTTTCGGCACAATTTGAAAGAAAGCCTCAAAGGTTCAGAAAGCTTCACCCCCGCACATCTCTAATTTCTTTTTACTCCATTTTTTGTATTATTATTCACAGAAATCTGTGCTAATAAAACTTTTACATAAATAAAATATGATTGACGTTTGTATGTTGATGTTTATTATAAACGGGAGTACTTGTGAACAGTTACAAAAAGGACACCGACCATGGATGTGTATTAACGCTCTCTAATTTTGCATCTTTGAAAATATGTCGTTCACTATAATAAAACATCTACTCAGTTAAAACGTGGCAGCAGATTGCAAGCAATATTAATTAAATTTCACAAGCTCTGTAAAATGGGTATTGAGTAAATATTAAATGAGCCCTTTAATATTATACATTTAAATGAATATAAATAGCTTTGACTACAGAACTAAAGTTCCCCCCACAAATTCGATCGTCAAATTTGCGGTCGCTCTCCCATCTGGCTCATCACTTGTGTCTCTCCTCAGCGTCGTCGCCAACATGGCATCGGGCCAGTCCATCCTGCAGGAGCTCACCTGCCCCGTGTGCTTGGACGTCTTTCGCGAGCCGTACCTGCTTCCTTGCGGCCACAACTTTTGTAAGATGTGCCTCAATCGGCTGCTGCAATTAACGGATCAGAGCCACTTCCATTGCCCGGAATGCCGCAACAGCTACCGTTGCAACAAGAGCTTCCAGAAGAACTACAAACTGGCCAACATCGCTTTAGCTTTCCCACGTCGCCTCACGGCGGCCGCAGGCAGCATGTCGGCTCAGGCTGCCAAAGATTGTTTGGCATCCGTCTCGACTGACGAACAAGAATGCGTCCCATGTGACTACTGCCCTCCCGCAGCGGCGCCGTCGGACGCCGGCACATCCAGCGAGGCCGGCGACTCGCAAGACAGACGAGCCGCGCAGGCGGGTGCGCCCGCCTCCAACATGGCAGTCAAAATGTGTCTCAAGTGCGAGGTGTCCATGTGCCCGCAGCACATCAAGCCGCATCTGGAGCTGTCGGCCTTCCGAAAGCATCAACTGATCGAACCCAGGGACTTCTGGAAGAGAAAGTGCCTCGACCATGATGAGATCTTCACGTATGTGTTGGATTAGACGCACACTCGGCCCAGACTTGACAATGTTTCCTCGGAAAGCCTAAATTTCGGTTGTCATGCAGGTTCTACTGCCTCGATCACCAAGTGTGCGCGTGCAACACTTGCATCATGAAAGGGCAACATGCGGGACACAAAATCAAGACCTTGGAGAACAACATGATTGATATCAAGGTATGACACGGTCTGTCGGTATTAGGGGTGTGCATTTCCTCGTACCTGACGATTCGATCCGTATCACGATTCATAGGTCACGATTCGATTCAGTACCGATTAATCCCGATATGAATTTACAAGTCGATTGTTACGATTTTTTTTTACTCAATTTAGAAAATACCATTCAGTAAACTTGTACATGTACACTGTAAGATTTGTATGAAAATGTATTATTTATTGATCTCAAACTTCAGTCTTCTAACTGTGAGCGACTGTATTTAACAAACAGGTTGTAACCTTTTTCATGTTAGAACAGCATTGAAACAAAATAGTAAGGCTTAATGTTCCATTAATATAATAACATTCTTCCATGCTTAAGGTGTGAAAGTTAAGACATTCTGTTGAATATTTTCCATCAAAAATGGATGTTAAAAAATCGATTCGGCTGCCTATTGAATCGATTTGAGAATTGCGTGCTGTAGTATCGCGATATATTGCCGAATTGATTTTTTTTCTAACACCCCTAGCAAAAGGTTCTAGAGAAGCAGCTCATCGAGGTCCAGAAGAAGTACGCCATGGCCAAGAGGATGCTCAACAAGCAGACGGAGATGGAGCAAAACAACAAGGTGAGGAGGGAAGCTCCGTCATGTCACGTGATCCGGGCCTTCGCCGTGACCATGCCCTCCCCCCCGTCCGTCCGTCCGTCCGTCTGTCTCTTCCGTAGAGATTCATCGAGGACTTGGATGGCTGCTTGGCCAGGCTGCGCCAGGATCTGGAGGAGAAAATGTCGGACTTGATTAACCGACTGATGGTGTTGGGACGCACCCACTGCGAATCCAGCGGGCCCACCATCCAGAAGAACATCACTCACATCTGCCAGGAGCTGTCTTGTGTCAGCGAGGTGCGCGGCAGCGTCGAGAGCCTCGTTCGAGAAAGTGACGGCTTCGTCTTCATTGAGGTGAGTCTTTTCTCTAGTAGATGTGTTTGCACGCTTCCGTCTCTGCTTCTCATGACTTTCATGTTGTGCCCCCAAAACAGTCCTACAAGACCAAAGGAAAAGAGTAAGCTTCCAATTCTATTGCAGTGTGGTATGGACTCCCTCTAGTGGTATGTGAAGGAATCACTGCCTGAGCCCAGTTCAGTTGTTAACTCAACTCAAGTTTTAGCACATTTGGATTAGATTTTTAAGAATGTTTATGGATAAACTTACTGAAGTGTTTTGTTTTTTTTTAAATATTTTGTGCAATACATTTTGATCACTATTTAATATTTTTTTTTAAACAAATATTTAAATGAAGTGTTAATGTTCAGTGGCTTTCATCAGTATTAAGTAATACTTTTAGGAATAAAATCTCAAATGTTCTTAATGTTGGTGACGATGGAGCGCTCTCAGTATTTTTTATCAAGGTGGCTTCTTTGATAAGCTTTGATTCCGCACTCCAGATGTCATAAACTGCTGAAGAGGGATATGTTCCACCCGGAATGCGTGGACTTGGATCGAAGGCGTCTGAGCTTGATGATGGAGAAGGAAATGCAAATGTTCCTCAAAAGTGAGCTTACCGCTTGCATCATTGCAACCATCAACTCAATATGTAAGCCAGTCAATCCACTCCCATCTCGACCCGAGCGGCAACAATTGTGGCTAAAATATTCCCTCCCATCAGGTCGACACGACGACATCTGGGAGGAGAGCGACGAGAACGAGAACATGGCCAGCGAGATGGAAGACGCTAGCGAAGCTGATGACTTTGACCTTGATGACGGAAGTGACCTTGATGACGTCAATGACCTTGATGACAGCAATGACCTTGATGACGGCAACGAGGAAGAGATGAGTGGAGAGGAGGAGGAGGAGGAAGAAGAAGATGATGATGATGAGGAGGAAGCGCAGGAGCATGAAGTCGTTGAACTGAGCGACATAGATGATGAATCTTACATCACCGAAGAGGAGGAAGATGTAGAAGAGGGGCAATTAAGAGAAGAGGAAGATGAAGATCAGGAAGAGGGCTATGACGATGTTGAGGAGGATTAGACATAGCTGAATGTAGAACCTAAGGATGTAACTTGAATATGGTCTGTGATTTTTACTTATTTTTTTTCCCCCCTTTCTACCATTTTACAGGGTATTTTCCTCAAGTCAGCTCAGGTCAGCATAATCTCTGTTGCAATGCATTAATACCTTCATGCATCTGAGCCAAAGACTAAGAGTGAAATAAATAAATATATATATATATATATATATATATATAAATAAATAAATATATATATATATATATATATATATATATATATATATATATATATATATATATATATATATATATATATATATATATATATACACATACAAAAGCTTATATTGCACTTAGGATTGCATTGTGTTTTTCTTAATCCAAATTGAGAATGTTACTGAAGCCCAGAGAGTTTGCACTTTTAATAATTTAATGAGGTGCTACGCTATGTCGGGCGTACTGTTGAATGTTGGATTTCAAAATGTTGATACATGTGATTCTTCTGACCAAGTTGTTAATAAAGTATTTTTGGAAATGAAAGTTTGTGTAGTCTACTGATCTGTATATATTTACTGGATAGCTGATAGCCCATTACATACCTGTACTGTCTCAAATTTTCTCCAATTTCGATACTGTAAATGCATAGAAACGCTTCTTGGGCATGATAGTATTGCGGCTTCAAAATGTTAAAAAAAAAAAAAAAATGTCTAAACACGGAGACACAAAAGCGACGTACCAACTTCCGGTTAGCACATGCTACGGTTATTTAGAATTTTGCAATTTTTAAATATAACTTGTGTTATCGTGCTTTCAAGATTTTATTCTGGTTTACTTTCATTGTTTTCGTGTTAAAAGAGAAAGTTCAATGGGGGAAAACACAGTAAAGCAGGAACACACATTTTGTCCTCTACATACACGGACACACAACGACAACGTACCACCTTCCGGTTAGATCTCCCTCCATGACAAGCTCTCCTGGTTAACAATTTAGTGGGAGTCATCGTTGTGTTGCTGAACAGTACAACTATGAATTATGTATTGCGAAAGGTATGTATATATAGTACTTGACTTGTTTTAAATAGTCATCAACTTATGCTTCCTTCAATGTGGTTGGTGTCCTTAATTCGCGACGCTGATCTGAATTAAGGTTGATCCATACAGTACAAGTACAGTGTCTGAGACAAAGCTTTGCAAACCCATTCTTTTTTAAACTGCATAGTCATTTAAAGGACCAGGTAAGACTGCTAATGTTTTGTTTAAATTAGCAGGTGCAAAGGCAAGCGCTGTTACTCTGCAGGCAAGTACACCACATTACTCTCATCAGTCAAATGTCCTTTTATGTTGACTCCTCCTTTTTGTCTTAGGACTCCAGCATGCTCCCGACTTCCATTGTGGGGTAAGCACACGAGAAATGTGCGGTACTGTAACCGTGCACGGTTTTGACACAAGATGTTGATGTGTGGCGTTCAGGAGGCATGGCTCAAACTCAAGAAAGGCAGTACAGAGGCTCTCCGACCGCCGGCATCGGGAGGTGGCGGCATCTCTTATCCAGAGAAGCGGTGAGTGGCAGCCAGAAACATGAACAAGATTCCAGCATCACAGACAAGACATAATGCATCTTCATGTTCAATCAGCCAAATAAAAAGAAAGACCAGCATCAGATGCAGAGTATCACACCTGCCACAAACACGGCGTACGGGACCCTCAACGTACACATTTCAGGCTACGACATGACAACGGTGGAGCACTACGCTCAGTATACCCACAACCTGTGCAACCAGCTTGGCGTCAGCGTGGCAGAGAGGTGACGCTAGGAAAAAAAATCTTTTAAACGTTCAAAAGCCGTCGACGTGAAATCTGGTGTACGTTGTTGTGGTTCCCGTTCAGCTTTGCGCTGCCTACTCAAAGCACTGAGGTGATGCTGATACAGGAGAGTGGCACCAAGATGTACGTCGACTCGCTTCTGAAGACGCATAAACGTGTCATTCAGGTAACACGTGCACAGATATTTTCTAAGTGGTACGTTTTCATAGCACTGTGGTTTAAAAAAAAAAAAACATCTACACGTGCGTGCAACAAATTCATCTCTGTACACGTGACAATACAGCGTGCTCATTTCAGCCAATCAGAGTGCTGAAAAAATGTCACATGGTTTTGTTTGAATGTTTTCAGCTCGCTGCTCTTTCTGTTGTGCAAACCTTAACCACTGGGGGGCAGCATTGTAAAATATAATCATGCTTACACAAATTTAAACAAAAAATAAAATCGCACCACTACTCTGACTCAGTAAATGCTACACACACAGTTGAGCAGCCTGAAGGCCACTCTGTGCCCTGTCTTGATGGACGTCCTAGTGAAGAACCAGCCGGAGGGGCTCGAACTGTCGGTGACGGAGGTGAGTTGGCTTTCGTGGACGGCTTCCTCGCCCGCAAATATATTGCGTTTCAATTTGTCTTATTTTGCCCCAAGCACACAGAGGCCGACTTCCTGGCCCGCTTCAAGGCGCGACCCGAGATGGAGAGTCTCATGGCCCAGATGGGCCAATAGGCTCTGTGCAAAGAATTGCTGCTTGTGCGTATTTTTTGTTGTCATTGTATGCTGAGTTAAAAATAAAATGTCTGCTGTTTTCCTGTCAGTGTTTTTCTTGTGTTACTCATGGTGGCTAACGTAGTGATTATCATATGTGAGTCTGTGAATTAATCATTGATTTGAGTTGAACATTTGCTCACCTGCTTTGCGTTCAGAGTCTGTCTTCGGCAGGAAGTTGACTTGGACCGATGCATGCTTGTGTCGAACACATGCTTCAAAAGGAGAAGTGAAAGTTGCAAATGACATGTGACATCACGTCATTTTTGGGGAGCAGTTTCATCAGCTTTCAAGCTACTCTTGGTTTAAGAAACAGCGTGGAAAAAAAGAAGAAAATCCAGCACAAGATAGCCGTGACACCCATGTGGTGCCCAATGTAAGTCATTTATCATGTATTTGGATGCATGGGCAGATTCAAGAACAAAATCTAGTATATGGTGTGATTGAATTTGTCAGTTCATCTCCATCTTTCATTTCCTCGGTCCCGCAGTGGGGCACGACCAAGGGAAATGTTTATCTTGTGTATACTGAAGACAAGACTATTTATGTGCAAATATTTTCCAGTGTCAAATATTCCTTCAATGAAGTATTTAACTTATGAGCAGCTGAGCAATAGCAGTCGCTCTCAGGGATGCAGTTTAAGTCACTGACATAATTGCTTTTGTTTTGTAATAATGCTGAAAGCCAAAAGATTAAATCAGTCGCCATTTCTTTTATTTTTTTTATTTTTTTTATTATTATTAAACAAAAGGAACGTTCACCATATAAAATAGTCAAATTCTTGTTGTTCAGTCGAGAGATGCTGACATCAGCTAGCTGCTAACCATGCTAATTAGCCTTTAAGAACAAATGCATCATTTTAAGCTGTGCTTGTTTTACAAAATCAAAGCACTTTGATGGATCAAACATTGTGTGCAATCCTTAGTTATTTGCCGAAAACTCGTCTAGTTGGTGTTTTTGTGCTCAGGGCAAACCAATAAAGTAGTATTACTTTGGCGCCATCTGGTGAAATCTTGGTGGTGTTAAATGTACTTCATCTTTTTGTTTTTTTTTCGTCTGTGTTTGAGATGGCCCAATTCATGGTGAGCGGTCCTTCAAGTCACATTTAAAAGTGAAATTATGTTTCATCTTCTGCCAGCTACCCAACAGCAAATGTCAGACTTTGCTGTTAATTTTCTTGAATTCCCTAACGTTTACTATTGTGTGTATGTATGTTAAAATATGAGTTTATTGACTTGGTCATTTGTAGAAAGTGTTTGGATGTGGGTTGTGATGTCACATCAGTTTGTGCTAGCTTCAAGCTATTTGTCAGACCAGTGGTGACTGAGTAATTAATTTTCCAAAGGGTGCAGAAGTTCACAGACGATTGTAGGAAGGGGAAAAGAAAAAAAAAGCCATTGAAGTTCAACACTGACAGTGAAAAACTTTGCGAGAGCCAGTCAGAGACTGCAAATGAGCGCAATGTGGCCCACGGGCCGTTCTTAATTGCCGACATCTGTGCTGGATTAACCCATGTTTTGACAACCTCATGGTTGTCCCTGCAGCCCAGGTCGAGTCAATTGTCCTGCATCGGCCATGAGGTGACATCTGAGTCGAGCTCAAGATGAGTGGCGAGCCGCTGTTGGAGGAGAAGCTGATCAAGCGATCGCAGCAGAAGAGGAGGATGTCTCCCCTCAACTACAAGGAGAGGCTGTTTGTCTTGACCAAGAACAGCCTCAGCTACTATGAGGGCAGGGCGGAGGTAACGCTCTTTTGGCAACACACGAACGCGCACAGGAAGCACAACGAGGAAGTTGTGTTCTTTATGTCCACAGAAAAAGTTCCAGAGAGGCTCCATCGAGCTGAGTCGCATCCGATGTGTGGAAGTGGTCAAAGATGAGTGCGGGCTCAACCCCTGCCAGAACAAATACCCTTTCCAGGTGAGAGCTCATTTATGACAATGCAGATCTTTTTAACTGTTACCAACAACACTCTCTAAACATCATAAAAAAATGTAAAAACAAGTGCCCGTTTATAGTTCGCCATTAGTTAACGGTGGATCCAAGTATTCACCACACTTATTTTTTTCACATTCCAAACCGTTTCTGAAATTGATTGAATTAATTTTTGTCTCAAAATTCTACATACAACACACTGCAAAATTAATGTGCTGAAAGTCTTTTATTTACTTTTTTATTTCTGCAGAGTAAAAGGAGAAGTTAAGAAGCAAAGTCCCCCAATTTTATCACTATCAGGGGGCGGCCATTTTGCAATTCGCTGTCGACTGAAAATGACATCACGTTGCCTAAGGAACGGTTCAAGTAACGACCAATCATGCCTCACCTGTTTTTTAGGTTTGGTCATGTGACATTTGCAAGTTGAGCCATGATTGGTTGTTACTTGAGCCCTGAGCAACTTTGATGTCATTTTCAGTCGACAGCAAGTGGCAAAATGGCCACCTTCTGAGATGGATGAAAATGGCAGGATTTTACTACTTAATTCAAATTCTACAACATTATCATCAAAATAATAAAAACTGCAGCATAAAAAAGGCGCTTACACAAGCTATGTTTATTTTACATAGTACAAGCTCATTATGGCTATCAGGGTTTTTCCTGGCTCAAATTCAGACAGCCTGACTATGTTGGGCGACTACCAATCTTAAGGTATCGGTACGCACAGCCGTTACTGATACCATAATGGCCCGCCCTCCTGCAGCCATTTTACAATCAGGGACTGGAAATTATATGAATACAAAGTTGCTATTAATTTTTTTTTGCCATTTTTAACTACAATCAGTAAAAATTCATCTTCTAGTACATATTAAATTGTGAATGTAGTTCAGCGTTGTTATAAAGCACTATCATGTTTATTGTATAGACTGTGTTTTTATGACTTTGGCGATGGCTGGCCACCTCTGCCTTACAACCAGGAAATGGGCGTGCACAACAGTTGCTCCATGATCTGTTTCTTCTTCGGAACATTAAAGTATTTATAAAAAAAAAAAAAAAAAAAAAAAAAAAAAAGAGAAAGAAAGAAAGAAAGCTGTTTCTTCTTCGGTTGTTGCTTTAGGTCTTTCCGGTGCACTGCTGTTAATATAGCGCCTCCATACTGGCGCAACATTGCAACTACAGTTTAAATGTGTTCCTGCCGAGCTCAATCAACACAGCTGGAGCACTGTGTTGAGCGATCAGTGGCTCAGGCTGGAGGTGGGGAGCAAATTAGGTGGAGGTGGCCGCCTCTGAATTTTGAACACAGGAAAAACCCTGGCTGTCATGTTTTTTTTTATGAGATCAATATCTTTTTTTATTTGTAGCCTCCACACATAATTATCTTATTAGCCAACTACTTCACTTGTGATCCTTGGTCAACCTCCCAGCCTGTCATTAGTACTAATCAGGGGTGGGTGGAGTAGCCAAAAATTGTGCTAAAGAGTAGAGTGCTGTAAGGTGAGAAAAATAATTCACTAATTTTGCTACTTAGCTATATCAGGAAAGGAAAGTAATAAGCGCATTTGTAAGGGCGCAAATGTAACGTGTTACTACCCACCTCCGGTGTGAATGTTTGAAAACAATTCTACAGGTGGTGCACAACACTAACACACTGTACGTGTTCACGCCGAGCCACGACAGCAGGAGTGCCTGGGTCCAGCGAATCAAAGAGGGTTAGTCCCGTTCTTTTTTTCTTCTCAGTATTCAACGCAAACTGTGATGACAGTCATGCGCGTGCGTGCGTTCAGAGATCCGAGACAACCAGGAGATCCTGACCAAGTTCCACCCGCAGTTCTGGTGGGAAGGCGAGTGGCTGTGCTGCCGTCAGGTGGAGAAGCAGGCCCCCGGCTGTGAGGAGTACAACCTGTTTGGAAATGGTGAGCGGCCACCGTTCCCTCAATCCAAAGGGTTGCGCAAACAGTACAATATCATTCAGTCGGTTGCTCATCTTCCGCTTTCTGTTCCTCTTTCGTAGCTTCCAGGAAACCGCTACCCCCGATTCCAGCTGAGGACGGCGCATATGGGCGGGTGACCGCCTGCTAACTTTCACTCATGCATACTCTCTTCTACTATGGAGGACCAAAACTGCCAAAATAAATACAGTCAAACCTCGGTTTTCGAACATAATCCGTTCCAGAAGGCTGTTCTGAAAGCGATTTGTTCGAAATCCGAAACAATTTTTCCCATTATAATTAATGTAAATAATTTTAATCCGTTCCAAGTCTTAAAAAAAAACTTTTTCCAAGTTTTTATTTTTTATTTTTATTTTTTTTTACTATTTTACACCATAAACTGCACTATATACTGTTTACCATAAACAGAAAAGGATAGAAATAGACACTATTTTATTTAGATATCCTATTTAAAATGATGAAAAAACAAAACAAAATGCAAACATTTCTTTTTTTAAATTCAATAGTTCTGCGCACTACTTTCCTCTTTTCTTCACCAGCTTTACCACTTGCACTTGCTTTCTTTGGACCCATGATTAGGGGCTAATACACGATGCAAAGCTAAAAAAAAGATTTGCGTAAATAACAATGAACAGGTCTGCTCCAAACGAACTTTGAACACGAATGTGCGATGGAGGAAGCATTCGAGTTAGCTCGGCTCCCGAGTGAGTCGCGTTCAGGTACGCTCGGCTTTTTTCAGTTTTTGGACAAGTTCTGAGACGTAAAATTCTCGAATTTTCTGGTTGTAAACCGATTTGGTTGAGAACAGAAGCATTCGAAAACCGAGGTTTGACTGTAAATAAAAGTGAAAAAAATGTGACTAAAAAATAAATTATGTCTATTTATATATTTTTTTATTTAATTTTTGTAATTATATTTTTAGTTTTCACTTTTATTTATTTATTTTTATTTTGTCATTTTTGGTCCTCCCTCCTCCAGCACCCGCGGCCGCCCTCTCCCGAGGCGCGCGACTGCGCCGAGGACACGGTGGTGGCGCTTTACGACTTTGCGGGCAGCGAGCCGCACGACCTCATGCTCGTCAAAGGCGACGAATACGTCATCGTGGAGCGTTGCGACGTCAACTGGTACAAAGCGCGCAACCAGGACGGGTACGTTTGGGAACACCTTGTCACGCGCAAGTGACACCATCATCGTCATCCGCGCACACTCCCGTTCCTCTTCCTCCAGGGAGGAAGGCTACATCCCGAGTAACTACGTCACGGAGAAGAAATCCGGCAACCTGGCGCAGTTTGCGTGAGTTTTAATTGTTCGACGGCTGACGGGTTTGAAAGCTTCCAGATGAATGTGCGTGCGTGTTGTTGTGCATGTGTGTCTCTGTCACGGGTGCAAGCTGGTACAGCAAACATGTCAACAGGAACAAGGCCGAGGAGCTACTGCGGAAAGAGGTGAGGACTTCAGGGGATCCTTTTTTGAGTCATTTTCAAAGATTGTTATGACAGCTTCTGTTTAAAGCAGAGGTGTCAAACATACGGCCCGCGGGCCGGATCAGGCCCACAATGGGGTTTCGCCCAGCCCGCGAGATGATTTTGTAAAGTAAAAAATCATTTGTTATGTCGGACCAATTCATCAGCTGGCCACAATCAAAACATATAAATTTATAATTTCACAAGCAGTCCTCAGATGAGCAATGCAACTTGTACGAGGAATTGTCCTGGATGTCATTATTTTACATACAACTTAAAGTTACGGTTTGTTTATTTATTTATTCATTCATTTATTTAAAATCATAGATCGACATAAACATGATAAATAAATTAATTACTGGTAACACTGTAGATATGACAAGGATTAACATCCTTATAATATTAACTCATTTGCTCCCAAAAACGTATAAATACGTTCTATTTTAAATATTAAGTGTTCCAAAGACATATATATTTTTTTGTTTTGTTTTCATGATAGAGCATACAGAAAAGGCTTTGATGCAGCCTCTGAACTTAAGAGAACTGTTGAAGCAATGGTAATTATTACAAAAACGACCAGCAGGTGGCAGCAGAGTATAAGAGATCAACCAGGGCCCTGTTTCCCCCACAGTTTTCAACAGATTTGTGAATCATGATAAAACTTAGCTATATTCTAATGCTAATTGCTGCAAAACAGAAACAGATAGAATTGTACTTTTTTTTTTTTTTTCCTCCTGATGAAATAAGAGATGCTAATCTTTCTTTTGGTAGGTTCCATATTTTTATAACAATAGAACACAATATTTTATTGGCCTTGCAAAAATCTGTCAAAATCCAGGAAAACAGCCGGGAGCAAAGGGGGTTGCTTCAGTGAAAATGGCGAGTGAAGGCGTTAACTGCGCCACACAATGCATTCTGGGAACAATATATATGCAAAACGGGTAGATTTAACACGTCCAGAACACATACAGGCAAAGTGTTGCCGCGTTACATTTGCATTCATGTTATTTTTTGGAACAGTATGATTACAGTTGACCTCCGTAATTTAGGGCTAGCCCATAAATAGCGAAAATCCGCGTATAATTAATGGCAAAATTTATATACCATTATTTTATTTTATCGATCCGGCCCACTAGGTAATATATTTACCTCCATGCGGCCCCTGAGCTAATATGAGTTTGACAACCCTGGTTTAAAGGGAAATTTAACCCCATTAAAAGGGGTTTCTCCTGTTTTATCTGTGTCTGTGTCGCCCCCTACAGGACAAAGAAGGCGCATTCATTGTCAGAGAGTCCAGCACTCGGGGTACTTACACGGTGTCGCTCTACACCAAATCCTTGGCAGGGTGAGCGCCACACACATGCGCCTGTTGACCTGGCGGATGACAGCGGGTGTCATATTTGTCATGTCGGTCCGCAGGAAAGGAGGCGGCGCCATTAAACATTACCGCATCAGAGAGACCAAAGGTTCGCCCAAACAGTTTTACCTCGCGGGCAAGCACGTGTTCCCATTCATCGCCGAGCTCGTCACGTATCATCAACACAACGCGGCAGGTGCGGCTCACACACGCACACATAGCCGTTATGAAAGATTCAATTACAAACCTTTTGTCACAAACAATACATGACTTGCATTGTAAAAATAATAGAACAACTCTCATCACGCCAGGGCTTGTTACCAGATTAAGATATCCTGTCGGGAAACAGGACAGGTCTGCTCCGTCCACAGCCGGCTTCAGCTACGGTGGGACTTTTTTTTTTTTTTTCTTTTTTTTTTAAGTGGAAGTCAACCTTAATCATTTCTCGACAATAATATCTTATATGTGACCTCACTAGTCTAAACATGACATTCTGATTAATGTTACATTTGTGGAATAGGAGTTATGCAGCAAAATCCAACCGTTTTTGATCCATCTCAGCGGGCGGCCATTTTGCCACTTGCTGTCGACGGAAGATGACATCACAGTTGCTCAGGCAACGACCAATCACAGCTCAACTGTTTTTGAAGCTGAGCTGTGATTGGTTATTATCTGAGACCTGAGCAACTGTGATGTCATTTTCATTCGACAGCAAGTGACAAAATGGCCGCCTTCTGATATCGATAAAAATTACTGGCTTTTGCTGCTTAACAGATGGGGGAAAATACTTACATTCTCAATTTGAGTAAAAGTACAGTTAGTTACTTGTGTAAAAACAACTTTGGTTAAAATAAAAAATATCGTCAAGAATTTTTATTGGCGGGGTTGACTTCCCCTTTAAATATAGGATGCTGTTCAGGTGAAGCGATTGTGACATCTGGCTCGCCCCCCTTGCAGAGAAGTGGGAGATCAACCCCAGCGACCTGACTTTCATCAAAGAGCTGGGCAGCGGTCAGGCCGGGGTGGTGCGGCTCGGCATGTGGAGGGCCCAGCACAAAGTTGCCATCAAGGCCATCAAGCGGGGCGCCATGTTTGAAGAGGACTTCATCGAGGAGGCCAAGGTCATGATGTACGTCTGAAACATGACCAGGAGTTCTTGGAGGAATTGTATACTTCCCGGCGTCTCTGTCGCCCCATCCAGGAAGTTGTCTCATCCCAAGCTGGTGCAGCTGTACGGCGTGTGCAGCCAGCAGCGGCCCATCTACATCGTCACCGAGTTCATGGAGCACGGCTGCCTGCTGGACTTCCTGCGCAGCCGGCGGGGCGGCTTCAGCGCCGCCTCGCTGCTGAGCGTCTGCCTGGACGTGTGCGAGGGCATGCAGCACTTGGAGAGCAGCAGCTTCATCCACCGAGATCTGGGGGCCAGGAACTGCCTGGTGAATGACGCCCTGGTGGTCAAGGTGTCCGACTTCGGCATGGCCAGGTGAGCCTCGCCGCCCACAGAGTGATGAAGCAGCGTCGGCAGGTGTTCCCTTCTGTAGGTACGTTTTGGACGACCAGTACACCTCGTCGTCGGGCTCCAAGTTCCCCGTGAAGTGGTCGCCGCCGGAAGTCTTCAACTTCTGCAGATACAGCAGCAAATCTGACGTCTGGTCCTACGGTCAGACGCCACAACAGACCTTAAGCCTCGCATGAATGTTCTTGTACGTTGAACAGATGTGGATGACTCTGTCGTCAGGTGTGCTGATGTGGGAAGTGTTCACTGAAGGCCGCATGCCGTTTGAGCAGAGTGGCAACCATGAGGTTGTTGCCTTGGTAACAAAGGGTCAACGCCTCCATAGGCCCAAACTTGCCTCAGCGACAATCTATGACATCATGCAGCTGTGCTGGCAGGAGGTCAGCCCACCCACCCCACGTGTAATTATTATTTTTATTTTTTTAAGTACCCATAGATGAGTCCTCTTGCTTTGTCCACAGAAACCTGATGACCGTCCATCCTTCTCGCAGCTTTGCCTCATGATTTCTGACGTTCTGGAGGGCGATGTCGCGCTCGGCAACTGACAGGCTGTGATTATCCACGCAACGTGCAGCGGCGGTAAACGACCCGACAGAAGTCACTCCTCTTTGGACTCCTGCCGTCAACAAGGCAATGTTTTTGAAAACAGTGGCAGCTTGAGATATAAGTGACCTGACTTTGGAGTTTTTCCAGGTACGAATTGTCGGCCAATTTTTGTGGTTGTTATTCTGTTATGCTAAGCAACAACTTGGAATAGCAGAAAAAAAAAAGACTTCAAGATGATCCCTCTCACAGTTATGACATCCATGTGTATTTAAAACGTCCAAACAAAGTTGCCTTAAAATTGTCCTTGCTAAACGTTAGCAAATAATGGGAAAACTCCATTGATGGGCTAATAGCTTTAACGTTCTTTTTACCCGTTAATCAAGTGATATTTGAACACATGTAAACAGATGATATCACAACACTTACATGCATACATTTTTGTCCTTCTGTAAAGAATTAATATTGCAACTTAGTGAGTCACTGAAAGTCATTTTGACTCGTCTGTTTGTCTGCATGACTTCATCAGACTGTCTCCAGGTGGCTAAGGCAGGCACACCATAAAAAAAAAAAAAAAATTGAATTCTTGTTGTTTTTTACAAGGTACTGTATTATATTTTCTTTATTAAAAACAAAACAAAACACCTACATACATTTTTTTGGGTGGGGTAAGAATGGATTATTGATACTATCATTTATTTTAACGAGGAAAGATGATTATAGGTATTAGTGTTTTGAGTAACGAGCATGGTCAAGGAGCGAATTGGACTTTATCATGAGGCACCACTCTATAGACCTTTCCAGTGTAACGTCACGTTGAAGTGCGCCCCTACTGGTGGAGGGCAGGGCGTCGACGTGAGTGAATTAGAAAACAATCAGTGTGAGCTAGAAAATAGGTCAAACAGTTGATAAATCAGCGACTAACGCGATGGTGAACTTGTGCGCGGCCGACGGATGCTCTCATGGCTCAAACAGAGATGAGATCATTCTTTCGGCTGCCGGCAGCGATTCGAAACCAGACGGAAGACAGTGAGGAGTGAAAGACGAGCACGGTGACGAGCGCGAATCTACGACGCAACTGCTTTGCACCCACAAAAAGTACGAGGATATGCTCAGATCTTAATATCAGGTAGTTTTTCTCTTTTTCATACACAGTTGGTCATAACATTAACCTCTGATTGTAAATTTGAGGCAGATGTGATGAATGAGCTGTATTATCTTTAGTGAAACAATCATTCATACTTTTTTTTTTTTGCATAATTATTCAAGTAATTTTGAAAACAACTTCACATACAATTACAGTGGCTCCAATGCTACAGGCTAGTAAATTAGCCAGCATTAGTTAGCAGTCAAATTAACATTGTTGGAACATTATAGCCGTTGAGTTAATGTTATGTTATAAGTTAACCATCCATCCATTTTCTTGACCGCTTTTCCTCACAAGGGTCGCAGGGGAGCTGGAGCCTATCCCAGCTGGCTTCGGGCAGTAGGCAGGGTACACTCTGAACTGGTTGCCAACCAATCGCAGTAAGTTAACTATAATTTACTTTTTTTTTTTTTTTTTTCTTTGAAACTTTCACCGTGAAATAGCAAAAAATCATATAATTTTCATCTTGTTTTTGTTCATGAAGTAAAATGTCCATAGATTTTAGTCTAGTTTTCATTAAGTGATGTACATTTTTGTCTCATCTTCATTAGTCGACAAAAAAGCATACTGATTTAGTCCCAGTTATTGTTTATTAATGACAGTTTTGGTTTAGTCCAGACTAAAATGTGTGTTGACAAAATGATTTTTATTTAGTTTTCGTTGACAAAATTAACACTAGTGAGTCACCACAGGACACCAAAATCAGAAGTCATCTGAAGTTGCGTGTTGAATGTTCTAGATGTCTGGAGCTCAAGTGAATTCTGACGGCTCCAGTGACACCTGGAAAATGCATCAGGCAGCGCTATATAAATAAAATTGACTTGACTTGATTCTCACGCAAGGTGCGTGCAGAAACTCTCTTGAGCATCAAGCAGGGCTGGACTGGTCATCTGGCGCACAGGGCAGATGCTTTTTAGTTATTATTTCCCTACATTTCACCACAAGAGACTGGCCCACAATTTAGAAGGACCAATCCATTAATCTATTTTAAATATAAATCGCAAACTGAAACATCATCAATAAACATAAGTGGCAGAACTACATGAAAGGAATGACATTGAACGTACATATGAATATTGTCTCACAATCCTCTGTCTATGTGCAGGACACTCCAACAGGTAGGCGGAGACAGAGCGGTCGAGAGGAGGCACCTCCCCCTCCCAACCTGCGTGCTGTAGCAGGCGCGAGCTCCTTGACGGGCCAGTGGGAGGGAGCAAAGGTTAAAAAGAGGCACTGCAGCGTCGTCGTCGTCAGAATTCTTTGCAGGACGCTGTCGATTTTCCTTTTGGGATTCAACAGGTGAGTCCAGGCTGCCTCTTCTGTTTACCTGTTTGTGTATCAATTTCCCGTGGCTTCCGATTTGAGCAGGGTGTGTTGCTGCTATGATTCCATTGCAGGTTGTGAGTCACAGGAAACTGAAACGCACCCACATACAAGACAAAGGTGATTGCGCAATGTTTTAGTTTCAGTAGCAACGTGGTGGAGAATGACTATATGGGTGAAGTAGGTGATGTTGTAGAAAAGTGCCAGGACCGGTGACCCAAAAGATACCTGCTTCACCATGGCAACACACCTGCTGACAATGCTTTGAGCATCTGACACTTCCTGGCAAGAAGAACGTCGCCGTGCTGGAGCAAACTCCCTGTTTTTTTCTTTTTTTTTCTTTTTTCTCTTTCCCAAGATCAGGTTGACCCAATTTGAAGACGACAATCAAAATGTTGCTCAACTTCGAGCATGTCTGGTCTGGACTGTGGAATTAGAAGTCTCTGTTGAAACCCTTTAGGCTCTCCCCTCCCTCTGCACAAACACTTGACAAAACCTGCTCATGCTCAGCCATGTTGTGACTATTTCTCTCTTTTTTTTTTTTTTTTTTTTTTTTTTTTTTTTTTTCCTCTCCAATCAGCTGCGCCGCGATGGCGCCGGCCAACAGCTCCACGCAGCTGCTGAAGAACGAGAGCATCGTGGACAGCACGGCCTCCACCGCCGTGGGCGCGCTCATCCTCAGCCTGGTCTTCCTCTTGGGCTTCCCCGGCAACCTCTTCGTCATCTGGAGCATCCTGGCCCGGGCGCGAAAGCAAACCGTCACCACCGTCCTCCTCCTCAACCTGGCCATCGCCGACGGCTCGCTGATGGCGCTGACGCCGTTCTTCATCGCTTACCTGGTGATGAAGCGGTGGGTGTTCGGGACGGTGATGTGCAAGGTGCTCTTCTACCTGTGCCTGGCCAACATGTACGCCTCCATCTACATCATCACCCTCATGAGCCTCTACCGACTGCTGGCCGTGCTGCGGCCGCAGCGCGTGAGCGCCATGGTGGGCCGCAGGACGGTAACGTGGACGCTGGCGATCATGTGGGCGCTGGTGGCGGGCGCCTCCGTGCCCGCCGTCGTGTTCCGCGACGTGAGGACCAACGCCGGCCGCGCCATCTGCAACTCCTACCATGACGACGACAGTCAAGTGAGTTCTTTCTGATTTTTTTGTTTCCCCTTTCAATAAAAAGAAAAAAAAATAGACAAAAGAAATGGAAGTGAAGAAAATTGTTGCTTCCTACCATTCAAGTGGATCAGCGTGTCCATATATGACTACTTTTGTAAGAAACAGTGAAATAATAAGTCTTTGATAGGGGGGAAAAAAATGACCGAGATAAATTATTTCAAAACGTTATCCATCTACAGTTATGCTTATAAGCGAACATACTATGTAAGCTTATGAGCACAACTGTATAATGTGACCTGAAACTTGAGGGCCAAAAATGCCAAAATAAAACTGATATCAACAAAATAATTCAAAAATTAAATGCAAAAAATAAATAACAAATATATATAATTAAAGGTAAAAATAAATACAAAAATAAAAATAAATGTGGAAATAAATACAAAATAAATATATAAATAGAATTAAATGTCAGTCAATAAATAAGAACACTCTGCTCTCATATTTATGTATTTCATGCTGCAGATGCTGACATGTTGATCAACCAATGAGCGAATAGTTCAACCCAAGATGGACTTAGGACCGCCCCCTCATTTGAATAACATTTCATGATGCATTTCATGCGGACAGCGTCTTCATGAAATAAAAAAATATGAGAGCAGAGACTTTTTATTTATTGATTATTGATATTCAAATCTATTTACAGTATATATTTTATCTTGTATTTAATTGAATGATATTTATATATCCGTTTTTGTTTTCATTTTTTTAAAATGGCTTTATTATTTATTATTATTATTTATTTCGTCATTTTTGGTTCTCCATGCATCTCATGTTACATGGAAGTCATTTAAAGGGTCTTTGATTAATCCCAAATACATTTAAAATTTTTCTTATTATTTTTAGCAGAAGCCTGATGTTTTCATGCTAATTCTCACAGATTTTTTGAACTATTTGTATTTCACTGTAGGCTTACATATGGTGTACTTTTGGTGATGAGCTGTCTGTTTTGTCTTTGCGTCGAAACATACTTGGAATTATGGCGTCAAAGTTCAATCTTCATTTTATTGGACCATAACAAAATCTCCCAAGCGCGTTTGGTGAGATGTGTTATGGTCCAAAAAATAGCACAAAAAAAAAAAATGTCAGGAAAAGTTCACTAGAACATCTGAACTTTATTTGTTCTTTATTTCTCCAGTTATGTGCACACGGGTGTGCACACTTTTTCGATCACATTTCATGTTCCCCTTTGGGGAGCATGGCTCGAACTTTATTTTTCCCCCTCCTTCTCTCTAGTGTCTTCTTTTCACATTTAACTCATTGACCCGCATTTTCCCAGCTGTTTTACTGGATTTTGACTGATTTTGCAAGGCCCACGGAATATGGTTTGATTGCTATAAAAACATGGAACCTACCCAAAGAAAAATTTGAGTCTCTTCTATGATCAGGATTTCTATCTGTTAACATTTTGCAGCAATTAGCATTAGAATATAGCCAGGTTTCATCATTATTCACAAATCTGTTTAAAACTGTGGGTAAAACAGCTTGTTGCAACGTGGCCCTGGTTGATCTCTTATACTCTGCTGCCACCTGCTGGCCGTTTTTGTAATAACTACCATTGCTTCAACAGTTATCTTCAGTTTACAGTCTGCATCAAAGCCGTATAAATATGTATTTTGGACACTGGTAGTATTTAAAATCAAACGTATTTATACGTTTTGGGGAGCAAATAAGTTAAGATCTCGGCACATTGAAAAGCTAATACTGGCAGATCTTTCTGTCATGTCTCCTTCAGTTGGTTGTTGTTTTTCATGTTTCTGGCAAGTGCAATAGACAACAAAAGATCCATTGATTCATTCCATTCATTCATTCATGTAGTGAGAACGTGCTTTGAAGTACACAAGCTGCCAAAAAATAAAAAATAAAATAACTCAAATGAATCATTTCATATTGCTGTATCACCCAGCCTTGAGCACTCTCTGCACAACATTCACAGGATGTGTACATGTCTTGCACAGACGGTCATCCAGTACATGATGGAGCTGGTTTTGGGCATCCTGATCCCGTACAGCATCGTGGTGTTCAGCTACATCTGCATCCTGCGCCGCATCCGACAGACCAAATTCCGCCGACGCATCCGTAGCGAGAAACTCATCCTGGCCATCGTGGTGACCTTCTGCGTCTTCTGGCTGCCCTACCACATCGTCAACATCGTGCACGTACGTCATGCAACTGGCACGTGTGGGGGTCTATAACATACATTCACAGTTTGTGTGTTTAGGTCACGTGGGCGCTCTGTCCCGATGGTTCGGTCAAAACAACGTAAGCCGTTATGCCTTTTGTTTTTTTTATATTTGTGCCTTTATTGTCTTGATTATGATTGAAAGTGAGGCTTCAGCTTCCTGCTTGGTTGTTGTCTTTTGACTATGCTAGCATCCTCACGCTATGCTAGCATCTTCAGCTATGCAAGCATCTTCGGCTATGCTAGCATCTTCTGCTTGTCCTCAACCAAGAACTCCTCTTAAGTCTTTTGATGCTGTCCCATTTCATCTGTCTTTTGGCTATGCTAGCATACTCACGCTATGCTAGCATCTTCATGCTATGCTAGCATCTTTGGCTATGCTAGCATCTTCAGCTATGCTAACATCTTCACGCTATGCTAGCATATTGGGCTATGCTAGCATCTTCAGCTATGCTAGCATCTTCTGCTTGTCCTCAACCAGGAACTCCTCTTAAGTCTTTTGATTCTGGACTTTCAAGCTGTCCCATTTCATCTGTCTTTAGGCTATGGTAGCATCCTCACGCTATGCTAGCATCTTCACGCTATGCTAGCATCTTGGGCTATGCTAGCATCTTCTGCTTGTCCTCAACCAGGAACTCCTCTTAAGTCTTTTGATTCTGGATTTTCAAGCTGTCCCATTTCATCTGTCTTTCGGCTATGGTATCATCCTCACGCTATGCTAGCATCTTCGGCTATGCTAGCATCTTCGGCTATGCTAGCATCTTCACGCTATGCTAGCATCTTCTGCTATGCTAGCATTTTCTGCTTGCCCTCAACCAGGAACTCCTCTTAAATCTTTTGATTCTGGATTTTCAAGCTGTCCCCTTTCATGTCACACTGCAATTCATGAGAGCTTGTCATCCAAAAGGCTGGCAAGAATCTGGCACCGGAGCCGCGCAGTCACGTCCTCTGTGGCCTTCATCAGCAGCTGCGCCAACCCGGTGCTGTACTTCTTCGCCGGCAAGTCATACATCCGCCGCGAAGGTCTGGCCTTCATGGCCCGCCTGTTTGAGGCGGCCGGTCTGGACTCGGTCAGCAGGAAGAGTCGTCAGAACAGCCAGAACAGCCGCGACAAGGACAAAGAGGCGGATGGCGTCATGCTGAAGGACAAAGTTCAGGAGTCCAACTCCAGCTTCACTGTCAAAGCGCTGAAGCCGCAGACGTGACGTTTTAAGCCTCAGACGTCACGCCGCTGCTGGCTGGCGTTTTTTTTTTAAATGTCTCGTCCGTCCATTGGCACAGTGAGGTGTCCTGATGAACAATGAGGTCGGCAAACAGTTGCTGCGTTGGAGCTCAAAAAGATCTCCGGCAACTCTTGACATCCATTTTTCTTGCCATGATCTGTGCTGTTGTACTGCACTCTTATGCAAGTATGTTTGTGTGGGAGAAAAGGTCCAAATAAACAAAATGGAACGTATTGTTCCAGCTGCGCCGTAACAAATGCTACAAAAAAAAAAAAAGTCAAAATGACGAGTCATTGGTGACATCATGTCTCTGAATTGTCATCAAGAGACTTCCTGATGTTTTTCTTGTGGTGTTCATTCATGTCCCACTTACACAACCGGACGCTCTCTCGTTGAGTAAACCTGCGCAAGCAATGACACCTCGTCTCCACAATTGTTATTTAACATTAGAACACTGCATCACAGCAAGAACAATATTTTAACCCCCTATCCTATTGGTGCTCAAATATTAGTAATATTAGAAATATTGTTATGCAACCGAAATTTGATTTATTCATTTAAATTTTTTTTACTTTCATGTTTTTATATTTTTATTTTTTTAGTGTTGTTCCGATACCGATACTGCATTAAAACAGTGGTATCGGTGAGCACTATCAAGTAAAATGCCGATACCATTAATTCCAACGCTGATATAGGACTTTGGATGCAGCATCTTGTGTCTTGCTTGTGCACGACATTCACTGATATGTAACATGTTTACTGCATGCCGATCTAAGATATCCTGTTGGCCCTTGAATGCTCTGAACCAATGGCAGGACAGCTTTTTCATGTTGAGAAAAAAAAAACAAAAAAAAACGTAGGTATCGGTATGGTATCGGCATCGGCCGAGACTGCAAAGCTGGGTATCGGAATTGGTATCGGGGGCCAAAAAGCGGTATCGGAACAACACTAATGATTTTCCTTGTCTTTTATATGATCATTTTCAGGATTTCTTTTGTTTTTGGACATTTTATAGTAACTTTTTGAATGTTTTTTTTTCTGCCTTTTTTTATATTGAATTTTCTGACTTCTCCCTTATTTTGTTTTTGGACATTTTATGGTTACTTTTTGAACATTTTCTTTTCTGCCTTTATTATATGACTTTTTTTTCTGTTTTTTTTATTTATTTACTTTTTGCAATTTTGTGTACATTATCAAGTATTTTTTTTTTGCTTTTTTTTTTTTTTATCTTGAACATTTTTAGCTATTTTAAACATTTTCATCTACCTTTTGTCTCTTTCTGACAACTTTCTGACATTTTATGAATATTTAGTTATTTTTACTTTCACATTTTTTTTACAATATATTTATTGTTTGTTTGTTTGTTTGTTTCATAATGCAGAACACACAAACCCAAATAGAACACATCATAAACACTACACACATCCACACACACATTCCTCCCAAACCTGCAAATCTGTACCAAAATCATGTCTGCATGCATGCATATATGCGAACATGGCGTGCATACTACAGTCAAAAGAGATACGCACACACCCCCACACACACATTATGTGCACATCTACATCCCTGCATACATAAAAAAAACGGTACCCTAAAACAAAAGAATATTTAATTATTTTTTATATAAAATTCCTTAATTTATTCAAAGAATATTTTGTCTAAAAAATTAAGATAAATACATAAAAAAATATATTTCTACTTTTTTTTTTATTATTAATATTATTTTTTTAAGAGCTCCACAGGAAGCCACGGAAAAGGGACTAAAGAGCCACAGGTTGCAGACCCTTGCAGTAGAGCGTCCTTCTTTATCTACTCAAGTAACTTGATTTTATTTTATTACTACTTGAAAGTCGTTTGGAAAGTCCATATGTATTGTTCACCGTGTCCTTCCAGGGCAATATTGTGAAACGCTGATGTTGTAACACGACTTGAGCAGAGACCTGCTTGCTGTTAATTCAACATTTCCTGTTTCCGGTTCCTTCTATAAAAGGTTGCAATCTACGGTAGAAGTCAGTGTTGAGTGGATTACTCGATGGAGTCCAATAGCACCGCTGCCTTTTTGCTACCCATCAGCACCTCGGCCAAGGTCGGCATCGCCATCTTGACCTTGGCCTTCGCGATGGGCTTCCCCGGGAATCTCTTTGTGGTGTGGTCGGTGGTTTGCCGCGTCCAGAAGCGCTCGGTCACCTGCTTGCTGGTACTCAACCTGGCCGTGGCCGACGCTTTGGTGCTGCTCACGGCACCCATCTTCCTGCGTTACCTCGCCGGAGGGCATGGATGGGAGTTTGGCTCAGCGGCCTGCAAGCTGGTGCACTACCTGTCCTGTGTCAACATGTACGTGTCCATCTACCTCATCTGCCTCATGAGCATGGACCGCTGGCTGGCCGTCAGCAGGCCTTTCCTGTCCCAGAGGATGCGGACTAAGCGCTCCCTGCTGATTCTCCTCCTGGGTGTCTGGATCATTGCCTTCTTGCTGGCCCTTCCGATGCCTTTCTACCGCAGGTAAGTCCCGTGACGTCGATACAGACGCTCCCGATGGAGTCTGTCCTAAAGTACTCGTCGTGAGCATCCGTCAACGACGGGCCGACAGAGATGCAAGTGCCCACCTTCTTGTGTTCTCGTGTGTTTTCAGCAATCTGACTAAAGTGTTCCCGAACAATGCCACGTTGAGATTTTGCGTGCCGTACCACTGGGGAAGTGTCGGTCATCGGGTCTTTCAGTACACCTTTGAGACCATCATGGGCTGCCTGGTGCCCTTCTCCCTCATCAACACCTGCTACTCTTCCGTCATCTGCCGCCTGCAGAGCGCCATGTTCCAGCGGCGGGGCAAAGGCAGCCGGCTGATCTTGATGATCATCTGTGCCTTTGCCATTTTCTGGCTGCCGTATCACATCGTCAACATCATCGAGGTGATTCCGTCAACATCCTATAAGGGTCAAGGATGTTGACGCATTTAACCATGTGCTCCCCTCCGCCAGGTGATTGGCCTCTTGCAGGGCAGCAAGACGACGGAGAGCGCCGCCCTCGTGGCGCGTCCCAACGTCACCGCCTTCGCCTACTTCAGTAGCGCCGTCAACCCCATTTTGTACGTCTTTGCCGGCAGCTCCCACATCCGCCAGGCCGGCCTCAACTTCATGGGCAAGCTCTTTGAGGCCACCTACTCCGAGAGCAAGAGCACATCCACTTTTACCCGCAGCGGCGGACGCAGCAGCTCGTCACGGGAAGACGCCTCGGTGCTGCAGACGCTGTCTGTCAAACTGGGGAAGCCGTTCAGAAGCAGGCGGGGAGACAGCAGCGATGTGGCAACAAGAGAAATGGATGAGCCGGAACTGAAGACTCTGGCAAGTGTTGAGCCGTTAGACTAGCACCGAGATCAAGTTTCTTTCCAATTTGATAGACTTTACTCTTCATTCTCCTTTTTGTTGTGTACCTAAAATTCCATCCACTTCCTTCCTTTACAAAAACCTAAAATGGAAGTCAACCCAAACATTTTCTTTTCAATAATATTTTGAATGGCCCCCCACTAGTATAAACACAGCATTCTGATTATTATTGTCTTCGAGTTAAGCAGAAATATCGACCCGTTTTTATCCCTCTCAGGGTGCGGCCATTTTGCCACTGGCTGTCGACTGAAAATGACATCACAGTTGCTCAGGTAACAACCAATCACTGCTCAGCTTCAGAAAACAGGTGAACCGTGATTGGTTGTTACCTGAGACCCGAGCAACTGTGATGCCATATTCAGGTGACAGAAAGTGACAAAATGGCCGCCCACTGAGATGGAAAAAAACCAGATGGATTTGCTACTTAACTCATATTCCACAAACACTATATTAATCAGAAGACTGTTCTAGACAAGACTAGCTGGGGTGCACAGAACATATTGTAAAGAAAATGTTAGGGTTGATGTTCCCTTTCAAATAACGTTTTCACAAAGGAATATTAGCTTTAGCTTCATTTTGCTTGACAATGTCAGATGTATTCATTTAACAATATGTTTATTATCATATCTTGTTGTAGTTGTAGCGGTAGCTGGCCTTAACAAATTGCATGATCCAGATATGTGGTGAGACTTCCTGTCTGTTTCATCATCACGCCATTTACAAAACCACTGATGATAGTTAAAGGGCCAAATCTTGTATCATTTTTGTCATCTTCAGCAGAATCTTTGCATGAGCAATCAGATGTTTTTAGAGCAGGAAAAGTACCAAATAAAGTGTTTGCTGGAAAGTACTATTCACCTCTTGACTATGAATGCGGGAAATTGGACACACAAAGCCATGATTGTGCCAACTTGGTGTGAAAGTGAATCTGAGTAACTGCCACGCTTAGAATAGCATCTTGTTGCCGTCCAGTGGGAGTGGGAGCAGACCGCTTTGAGTCTCACCGAGACAGACACGAGTGCACCAGGCACACTTTATTTTCTTTTGTTGTTGTTGTTTTTAACGAAGCTTGGTTGAATCCACATGGAAGCGAGCGGGAGTGGCCTGCCAGCAGAATGGGAAGAACAGTGGAGGAGGGAGAAGGAAAGAAGGAAACAAGTACTGGGAGAAGGAAGGGAAGGTGTTGAGCAAGACAAGCGTGAGCTAAGAAGGATCGTGGCCTTCAATGACTCCAGATTGGGGCTGACAAGTGAAAAAGCGGAACCAGGCGGATCGGAGCTCATTGAGGACGAAGGACGTGGAGATAATGTCCAACAGTATCTGAGCGAAAGCTTTCCTCGTGAGATGTTCAAGGTCCTGAGGGAGTTGCTTGAATCGTGTCTCCTCACAGACCTGATCTTGACCATAAAGGACGGGAGCCGCTTCAATGTCCACTCTTCCATCCTTGCTGCTGTCAGCTCTTTTATTAAGGCGAGGGTGAGGGAAGAAGCTCCAACGCACGATGAGGGCGAAGTTGCTGCCCACCAGTGGTGTCTGGTTCTGGGTCCAGATGTGGATCATTTGGGGCTACAGGCAGTTATTGAGTTTGCCTATTCAGGGGAGTTTAGTATGGGTGACTCCCTACCCCAAATTGAGGCAGCAGCTCGTGTACTCGGAGTTCAGAGATTATTGAACCTCTGTGACCAAACTGCGGAGGCGAATGCAGGTTCGAAAAAGGAACAAGCAATCTCTGCCGAAGAGGAGATGAGACGTACCCTTTGTTCCGTGGAGCAGCTTTGGGCAGACGGTGTGGGCTGTGATGTCATTTTGGATGTGAGCGGAACTTTGTTTCATGGTTCGTACTATCAATTCCTAAAGTTCTTTTTGTTGTTGCTTTGGCTAGGACTGAATTACCTCGTCTGTCAGCCCACAGGGTGATCCTGGCAGCAAGTAGTGACTACTTCCGAGGCATGTTCACCAGCGGGATGCGGGAGTCCCGTCAAGCCCGTGTTTTCCTTCCTTTACAAATAATTCCAGAGATGACTGCTTTGATTTGCTTCTGCTACCGCGGGACCCTCCCTGTTAATTGGGACTGTGTCTTCGAGCTCACCTGCACGGCACTCCAGTTCCAGTTTCGGTCAGCCGTCTCGCTTTGCCTTCTCTTCATGAAACAGGAAATGGGAGCGGGTTCATGCCTGGACGTGGCTTCTTTTGCTGAAGCTTATGGGATGTCAGAGCTGCTCGGTGAAGCCAACGACTACGTGCTACGAAACTTCTTGGAGGTGTCTGCTACTGATAAGTTTTTGGACCTTCAATCTGAGAAGCTCCTAGATTTTCTCTGTAGCGATGGTCTCAGCGTGCCGTCTGAGCTGGTTGTGTTTCGAGCATTAGTCTCCTGGCTGGAGGCGGATCCTGAGCAGCGACTGGAGCATGCCGGCAAACTGATGAGAGGAGTTCGCTTCCCCCTCATGACCTTCCGAGAGTTTCGGGAGGTGAGTGATCTTCAAGGCTGCGATCCAAGGCATCTAAAGGGATTGA
The DNA here is from genome assembly GCF_051991245.1 of Festucalex cinctus. Taxonomy (NCBI): domain Eukaryota; kingdom Metazoa; phylum Chordata; class Actinopteri; order Syngnathiformes; family Syngnathidae; genus Festucalex; species Festucalex cinctus. The sequence continues at coordinate 19,552,334 of NC_135426.1, forward strand.
TAAAATGGAGTTGCACTTACCTGAATCACTCCTACTTTGTGAACTTTGGTCTAGGTCAGAGCCATTAACCTGCGCATGGAAACCAAAGACGTGCAACTCCATGGTGCTGCTTTTAAGGAGTTTGGATCCAACCTCTCGGAGTGCGATCACTGTCGGGTGAGGCGCCCCAAAGACTCCTTGGTTCTTGTTGGTGGGGACCGGCTCGACCCGGATGTGGGTCAACGCATACCAAGTGGCGAAATGTGGTTTGTAAACTCCCTGCGCTCCGGCATAGGCCTGGTGAAGGACATCGAGTGGAAGCGGCTGACACAGATTCCAGATAGGCCAAAGTTCAGACATGGCGTCGCAACCCTCGGTGGGGAGTTGTTTGTGGTTGGAGGATGTCACTTCTATGCCAAGGACAATGTGATGAAATCCACCTACAGGTAAATGTGGTTGATGCACGCAACCTTTTAGCGTTATCACTCACATCTGTCACTTTTTATCATGCTAGCTATGACCCCAAGCAAGACCTCTGGAAGAGGTGCACTGACATGCAGGAATGTCGAAGTAACTTCTCAATGGTGGTATACCGAGGTCAGCTTTGTGCCATTGGTGGCGATAAGCAGCTCAACATGAATTTAAACAGTGTGGAGATGTACGACACTAAGGCCGATACCTGGAGGTGAGCTTGTCAGTAGCTTGTATCATATTAGCTTAGGCTAGCTTGATTTGTTTTCCTGTCTCACGCTGTTCTTTGAATCTCTCAGGTTTGTCCATCCGCTGAACCATCCGCTAAGTGGTCAAGCCGCCACAGTCCTGGATGGAAAGCTGTTTGTCTCTGGAGGTTTTGACCCAGAGTATGTTTGTGTTGCTTCTCTGTTGGTGTATGACACCGAGGCAGGAAGCATCCACATGGCAGATATGAGTCAAGACCGGGCCCAGCACTGCATGGAGTCATTGCGAGGTCGCCTTTATGTGGCTGGCGGCTTGTGCAACCTGCGGAAGTTTTACACAGACCAGCTCACCTCAGAGGTTTATGATCCTGCTGCTGATTGTTGGACATCTCTTGCGCCACTGCCCGTACCTCATGTGGGTGCAGCCTCGGCCATCTTGGAGGACAATGTCTACATCCTGGGAGGGTACTGCCAGGAGGACTACAGTGAGTCTGGACTCGTGCACAGGTTTAACCGCGTCACACAACGCTGGGAACGAATGGGAAAAGTACCAGCGGCTGTGACGGACATTCGAGCCTGTGTGCTACGACTACCCCAGCACTTGAGAGGCTAGCTTGAAGCTTACATTTGGATTATCTTTCACACCAAAGTGCTGATAAACCAACATGTAATATTTGCAACCAAAATAAAAACCATTGAATCTTGTAAAGCAGCTCAACATGAAGAAAATGGACGGACATTGCAGAGTGATACGGGAGGAAGTGCTGAACAAAATGGACCCACTCAGGTAGCATGTGCAAGAATATTATATTTATTCCTGTACATTAATGTGTTCATTATTTTGTTTTAGACATACACACATGAATGACAGTCACAAAAAGGAAGTTGGCCTGCTGATACTGACTGGTGGTAAGACCCTGGTAGCACCGTGTGTTTATCACCGTGTATTTAAAACTGGCTTTCTTATTTCTCCTTCATATTTCAGATTTCATAGTTTTCTATGCAATAACAAACATTAATATAAACAAAAATACTACAAATGTGTTGTTTCAGTCAGCACGCAACATGACTACCTAAAACTTTCAAAAGCACGTTAAAAATCCATGTTACATTTCAAGCACTCTCAGAGCAACTGATGTTCAAAACGTCTTTCTACATGCGTACATGTGGTGGCAAAGGAAGCACAGACGCTCGCAGGTCGTTGTTAGGCCCTGGCATCTTTCCCATGTTCTCCCACCTGTGAAGGGCGGGGTCATAGCGGTGGACCATCTTAGTATCGCTGTAGTTCTCTTGACTGTACCCGCCCAGAACGTACAACTTCCCCTCCAGAACGGCACTTCCTGCCCCCACGTGAGGCACGGGCAGGGCCGAGAAAGCCGTCCACGAGTCTGTGGCGGGTTCGTATACCTCGCAGGCCAGCTGATCTATCGCCATCTGGTTAGCATCCGATGTGATCCCGCCTGCTACGTAAAGGCGGTTGTCAAGGGTTTCCATGCAGTGGTGAGCACGTGCTTGAGACATGTTTGCCAGGTAGGTGCTGCCTTTTTCTGGGTGGTACACAAATAGAGACGCCAGACACCGATTGTCGCTGTTCAGTCCTCCTGAGATGAAGATCTGCCCTTGCAAAACTTTGGCCACATGTCCGCCGAGGGTCAAATCCAGTGGGTGAGCAAAGCTGAAATGGACAATATGTGAGCAGATTTTAATGTTCTGCGGTCATCCTACTTAAGCTAATAAAGCTACATTTATTAGCATGTTCAGTTGGTTGCAGCCAGCCAAGGCCCTGTTCTGTTCTTACCTCCAAGAGTTTGAAGCAGGTGAGAAGCATTCCACGCTGTCTATGTAATCAGGGTGACAGCACCCCCCAATAGCGTATATGTTCCCGTCTTTTACCGCCACAGAGAAGTAGCACCTCTTGTTTGACATGTCAGCCATTTTGTCCCAGCTATTTTGGAGTGGGTCATACCTGTGGTGAAAGAATCATTAATAATCCAATGTCAGAAAGTAAACATTTGATGAGCCCCTTAAAACAGGCTTCACCTGTAAACGGACTTCAGTGTGTCTTCCGTGCCGTAATATTTTTTCCCACCAAACACGTACAGTTGGCCTTTGAACACCACAGCCTCGTGACAGAACCTTGCCGATTCTGGTATCTCGCCCAGCTGTCGCCACTCCATTGCCTTTCTTATTCCCGTGTGGTTCATCAGGGAATTCCCGAACCAAACTTCTCTGCTCAAACACCGACTGCCCAGGTCCTCTGAGATCTGGTCACCGCCGGTCAAGACTAGTATCTGTTTTGGCAGATAGACGCGGTACTGGCTCTGCGGTGCCACCTCATTGGAGCAGAAATGCTCCCACACCGCTTCATAGAGGTCCGCCAGATTGTGTTCAGACCACAGGTTCACCGACTGAACCTCTTTGAATTCCTCAAACGTCATGAGGGGGAAATGAATGGTTTTCATGAGCTCCCTGGCAAGTTTAAGTCTGGTCTTGGGCTTGGCTTGGATCCAGCCTGCGACCGCCTTAAACACCACCAGCTCGGATGGAACACAAAGTGAGCGGCTGTTCAGGTATATCAGGAGCTGTTTGGCCGGCAGGTCCTTGAACTTGGAGGTGCAGGCCACCTTTTGGAATTGCCGCAACACAAAATCATCGGAGACTTCGAGAAGCTGCGTCACCTGGTAAGCTTCGGCGAATGATACCACATCTAGGCAGAAGTGCGTATTGAGTTCTCGCTGCAGGAAGTCGAGGCTCAAGGAGAGTGCCGGCTGGTACTGGAGCTGCAGGGCGGTGCTGCTGATCTCGAATACACAACTCCAGCTGAGGGGGAAGGTGCCACTGTAGGAGGTTTCAATGAGAGCCTCCAAGTCTGAAGCCGACAGGAACGGCAGACTGATGTGGGACTGAGTGGACTCTTTCATCCCTGAGCTGAACATTCCACGGAAGAAGTCGCTGCTGGCTGCCAGGAAGACTCTGTGAGCTGGAGGGAGGACAATTAGACGTGACGGGTCCTATCCAATACAGTTTCGAATATTGTTTAGGTACTCACCAGGAAGCGATGCTCCGATTGCTTCGAGAACAACGTTGCAACCCACTTGGTCTATCCACAAATTTCGAATCAAATGAAGACTGATGGCCATTTGTTCATTCGCGGAGATGTTGTTCTCCTCTTCAGTGGTGGTGGAGGACTTATGCTGCTTGCGGACAAAATCCAACACTCTGTGGGCGCCCAGAGACTGAGCAGCAGCTTCGACGTGCGCCAACGTTTCCTCCTCCAGACTGGATATGAGTCCAGTGTAGGCGAAGTCAACGATCGCATCCAACCCACGGAAGTCCACATCTGGACCCAAAAAAATGGAGTACCTTTGCTCCCCCTCGTCCACACTGTACTTCAAATAGTTTTTGACCAGGGAGCTGACAGCTGCCATGACGATGGAATGTAGGTGGAGCCTCCTGCCATCATTTGTTCTGAGAGTGAGGTCGGTGAGCAGAGATGAGTCCCGGAAAGCCCTCAAGGTGTGGAACAGCGCCACATGGTGGTCATCTTTGCAGTATATCTTTATGGTGTCTGCTTCTTCGTCCTCCTGTGAGCACCATGCCACCTCATCATCGCTTGACTCCTCCTCCTCATGTTCCACTTCTTCATGGCTTTTCCGTGACATGGTAGCCATCCTCTCATCTACCCAAAGTTCTTTTCTCTCCCTTAAAGCACCTAATGTTCCATTTCTCCACTTTCCACCATCTTGCTCGTCATTGCATACGTGTTTATTCTCATCTTCACACCCAGTCCATCGCAAATCTTCTACAGAATATTCTCCTGGTGATCCTGAGCTTCTCTGTTCCAGCTCCTTTTCACTTTCGTCTTTTCCCTCAGCCACAGTTTCTCCCCCTGCCTCCTTTTCCTCGTCACTCATGGCAAGCTCCCTGACAATTCCCATCACCACCTTCTTCTTCTCCTTTATGTCCTCCACCTTCCTATTTTCGGCCCCCAACTCTTCATCTTTCCACACCTGTTTCTCTTTATTCCCCCGATCATCATTCACCTTTTGATCCTTTACGCTCACTTCAGCGTGTGCTTCGTCCTCCTCAGTCTCCTCGCTCACATCCTTCGGAACCCAGTGTCTTACCCTCTGCTCCATCTCCTTCCTCCATTGCTCCCAGTCGGGCTGCAGCTGTGGAATTGCTACCTCCATGGAGCTCAGTCAGCCTCAAACATCAGTCCCGACCAAAGTCTTCCCAAAATTTGTGCCCCGTCCTGGTTTCTTTCGATTGTGCGCTGCCTCGCTCTCTTCTCAAGTGCATGTCATCTTCCGAGTGAGCGAACACGTTGCTATATTGAGGATACAACTGTTTAACGGCAGCAAATTAGAACGCCAGATTGTCTGAGGTGCTAATGTTACACATGGCATCTCACATTGAAGCTGATTGCACTGCAGCTTTTAAATGCAAACCCATTTGACCCACTTAAAGCGAGCTATACAGACTTGGAGGCTGCTGGTTCCCAGCCAAAAATTCTCTCCTCCTTGTCTGGCACGTTGATCCTGAGCCATATGACTGCAGGATCTTTATTAACTGCCCAGAGGGGGCCAATGTGGGTTCACATTGCTCTTGTGCATCCAAACACTGAGGAATCTTGGTCAAGGGTCAAGAGGAGTGTGGAGGCCCGGGGGGCAAGACAACAAATTTTCACCTGTTGTTGTGTATGCTGTGATAGGAAGCAAACAGCTGACTAGCTCAGGCATTGAAGAACAGACACTAGAACCTCACCAGCAGCTCATAAATTCATTCTGTGGTCACATGGGCCATTTCTTGCCATTGATTTGAGAGGCCATAAAATAAGACCTGCTAAGAACGCTTTCACTGGGCTTGATGCGACCGGTTGGGTCAAACGTCACAAAGTCAAGTTGACATTGTTTCGAGGAGTTCACGCTGGGCAAGGTTGTCAACACGCTCGCAGTTCTCAAGGCCACATGTTTGTCAACTTCAAGACTGGCTGGGTACTGATCCATCTCTGTGATGTAAATAGACTCACTGGCCTCTTCATTGGGAACGTAGACACAATCTAATTTGAGCTATCACGAGGATAATTGTTTGTTTTTGTGATGGATGATCTCAAGACATTACCACACAAAGTCACATTTTTAAAAAAAAAAGTATTTTTATTGAAACACTGTGGAGCCTTGAAACACTTAAAATGACGGTTAAAACCACAGTTTAGCATTCCACAACGGATTTTCTAGTAGGTGTTATTAAATCGTAAAACGCACGTGTGTATGATGGTAGAGAAAGTTGTAAAATGGCGCACATCTGTTATTGCTTTTCAAAATGGATCTAGTTGCACTTCCTGAAGAGGATGGTAGGTGGAGCTGAGATGGTGACAAGGACATCGGGGGCGTTCTTCAGCGCTGCGCCAACTAGCACAGGAGAAACCGAGGAGTTGCATAGTCGTCATTGTTGGGAATGCGTATCTATTTTGAAGATGAGACGAGCCTGCTCGGACCAAAATCGTCACCCAAGACACGTGAACGTTCTCATGTTTGACGTGGACACAAATAAAACCAACGTGTTAAATGTTTGTGCTTGATCTCGTCGGACTCTCCGCGCGGCTTGTCAGGTTCTGACCCACGGGAGCAGGAAGGACGCGATGGCGGCAGCGAGGGCGAGCAAGAGGACAAGCAGCGGGGGCGCGAGGGGCGGCGCCCACCCGCACATGTGAGGTTCCGGCTCCGCTTCCGCCCGCTTGTCCGCGCCGGGCCTGGAGATGATGAGCGGCCTCACCTGCGAGATGCTCTCCTGCGTGGACGTCAGAAGTGTTAAGACCTCATTGCTAGATATGAGACTCGTTTCGTCGTCATCATACATGTAAGACTTACTTCCAGAATGGTGCGGCTGTGCGTCCGGTCCGGACTGAGCCGCAGGTTCCACCGATGCGAACCGTGCGTGAGGCCGCCATCGTCTTCGCTCTCAGTGGTGTCCTGCCGCGCCAGACGTTGTCGCTTGCGGCGCCGTGAGCTGATTCGGTGGAGCGAGCCGGGTTCTTGGAGTCTAGAGGTAAGATGTTAGTGCGCGCAAGCGGTCAAAGTAAAAGCCGGCAGGTAAAATCTCAGGTGTGAGCGGCGCCACCTGCAGTCGGCGTCCTCGATGTCGGCGTCCGCATCGCTTTCTCCCTGAGGGTCGGACAGCACGCACTCCTCCTACGTATGTGGGGGAAGTTAACGTTTAACTTTGGTGGTACTTTTCGAAAACTAAGAGGTCCGATAGACGATAATATCGAATCAAGTGCTTATGCTTTTGATATGTTTCTACTGTACCTCTGTTCCGTATCCCTCAGAATAACGGGTCATGGTGAGTGGTGACTGAGCAGAGTTCACCTGCTCCTGCCAATCACACAAGGAAAAAAAAAAAACTGTGCAAAGATGTCAATTACAATAGTCAAGCTTCTATTACATTTGGCCTTGTTCTGCCGATATCACAAGTCATTTTCATTGTGATCCATGAGCTCCCTCTTGTGGTATGCATAAGAATTGCTGTCCAAGTACAGTTCAGTTGTATTTAACTCTTAAATAACATTTTAATTTATTCTAGAAGATGTTTGGGTTCAAAGATTGAATAAGGTGCCATTTTGATGTCACTTTTATGTTCAATGCATTTTAATTGAATAATTAAGTAGCTAATTTACTATATTTAAGGGCAGTGCTTATCTTCAACCATGTAATTACTAAAAACTTGGAGTTAAAGGTGGTAGACATGTAAAGAAATTTGAGAACTGGTTCATTAAACTTACGGTCATGATATACATGGGGGGAAAAAAATATCATTGTGCTAGCTAAGAAACCTGTCATCCAGGTTAGAACCGATGAACAGAAATAAATTACGCGGTCGTGTCGAGACAACCAGACTTGTTGTTTGTTACGTTTGTTCTGCTTTCTTTCTTTTTTTTTTTTTTCCCCTCCCTTTTGTATCCCGAAAACGTTCAAACACGAATTAGGCTAACATGTGTCTTCGAGCTTGTCCATAACATGTGTCCTGATGTCGATTACGTGCCGCACTCGCGTTACGTAACAGGCAACTTTTCACATCAGGACCAGCCGCAAAATGATGCCGCGAACGTTACAAACTCCCAGCTGGCACATAAACAAACCGCTTTTCTTGACTTTAACGCGAGCCGAAAATCCCAAAAAGCAATCATTTGACGTGGCCGCAATTTAAATAAAGATATGGTAGCGAATCTTACCTCGAACACATGTGGAACACGCAATCCGACCTAAAGGCTAAATGGAGTCTGGTGCTTGTACGCTAAACAGACGCACGCGACGATGTTTGACATTGTCGCAAATCCCTCGTGACGTCACCCGTAGAGATGATTGACAGCTCTGGCCACGGGGCTATCTGTGTGATACAGAGCGGAAGTGCGTATATAATTATTGGATTTCAAAATAAAACGTAATTCGAACGGATCTTCGCTCATGAAATAAATATATCTTATTAACGTGCACGAGTCTGACATTAAGAAGAAGACGACATCCCAAATTCAGAAACTATTGTCCCCTAAGATCACGAGTGGTCATTTCCCATGGGACTTACCAATAAAAGAGGGAAAATGTAATAAAGGGAGGCTACATAACTGAGTAGCAGTAGTGGTGTAATGGGTGGGATTGATGGGCAAACCCCCCCAAGTCATGTGACACAAATCTCACTGACTAACCAGAATAGTTTGTGCAGGCCATCAAGATGTCTTCTACCTGAAGCAGGCCATGGAGCACCTGGTTGCCAGTCGGATCTGCAGGAAAGTTCTAGCGACAGTGTTGACCATCGCTAACTTTCAAGGTGAGCTGCGAGAAGAAATTTATGCTTCTATCTGTCAATTGTCAAATTAAACTAAGTTGAGTTGAAACTGTGCTACCTCTACTTCAGCCTTACATTACACTGTAGCGCCATCTCGTGGAGGCACAATGGACAGCAACGTCTTGAGGACCAGCAACTGTCAATGAAATGCACTTCAAATGACTAAATGAATCTTTTTTCCGGTAAGAGCTGTCACTTGACAGATTTTTTGTTGTTATGAGCCGAAATTTGACATGGTTGTTTTCACACAATGTAGTGTTGTATTTGTTTATGTAAAAACAAGACATAAATATGCTGCTATTGACATTTTGATTTATGTTTGGTTTAAGTAAATGAAGCATAAAAATGGTGTCAAAGTATAAAGTCCAAAACATCTGGATGAGATATATAGATTGTGTTCTGTTATGTGTATGTTACTGTATGAACACAATTAAGGAGCACATGTCATTTTGTTCATATTTTTTTTATAATGCGGCGTTTGTAGCACTGAATCTCCGATGGTTGGTTATTTGCGGCCACAGCTTGTCTGAGTGTTTTGTTGTGTCACGACATGAATATTCATAAGTGGAGCTTTCATCTTTGAAAAGGAGGTTATTGGCAAGTGTAAATGATTCATGAGGCTCAACGGGATGGCGGGCGGGATGGGGGGGGGGGCTTGTGGCGGCTTTTGGGTCTTACAGAACGGAGGAGATAAATGCGACGTCACGGGCGCTTAAAGTAGGTCAGCCATCAAGTTGTGATGTCACACCGTAGTCAGCCGTTGGCCAATAACTAGCAGCCCCCTCCTCTTTTTTTTTTTTTTTTTCCACTCTTGGAAAATAGAGAGCCCCCCCACCGCCACCACTTCCCCCCTTTTTTTTTTCTATGAAGCTGTTTCAGTCAAACACAATGAGCTTGTGCTTAAAACAGTCACATGGACAGCTACAGTAGACTTCATCATCCTTGAGGCAAACTTGCACATCGTCCTTGTCTATAGACCCCCCCCCCCCCCCCCCCCCCATTTCATTTAAGTAGCAGCATCAAACAATCCCACGGGGCCATTGTGTGGCGTGTGGGATATATAAAATGTGAACTATAGAAACCAGAGGTTTATTAGCATAATGCCAACGCTGCATGTGAAGCGAGGTGAAACAAATACACCCTTGCGGCTTATCGACCCATCAGGCGAAAGCACTCGTGAGTGTCTCCTGTCAACACATGCTAGCATCAATTAGTTGGGGCCATTCACTTGGCACGTTGCCATGGTAACGACATTGAATTTTATTTCACCTTGCAAAAGTCCAAATGATCCTTGTACTTTATTAAAACATTTTGCCCATTTTTTTTTTTTGCTTCACTTCAGTAGAAATTGTACTGCTCCTTCTGGTGTGTGCACCATGGCCACCTGGGGGCAGTATAATACAGATATAGACACACCCAGAGATGAAGAGTTTCACAAGTGATTCAGTAAGATGCATCGTAATATTCATCAAAAGATCAAGTAAATTGTCGTCTCTTGCTTGCCACTCTCATGCGCACGCTGTGACGCTTGTGAGACACACTTGAGGTGGGTTGTGTCATGTTGTGTTGTGAGTGGAGTGCATTACGTCACCCGGAGGCCTGTTAATCTGTCCGACCAGGACAGCTGGCAGCCTCCATCCAGCAATGTCCAACACGGTTGACATGTGTGCAGCAGCAGTTCTGAATGCGTATGTATTTATGTATTTAGACACACGCGCACACAGACACTTATCTCAAAGCATGATTATTATATATAGTACAGACAGTATAGACTGTATGTGATGTATGTGTGTGTATATATTTTTATATATACATTTATACATGTGTATATACAATTCAATTATTTTTTTACCTACATTATCATTACTTAAAGTGTTCATAGATTTGTTTTGAGACACACTGTATTGTATATTTGCAGCATTGTGTATGTATACTTTATATTTGAATCGGTCTAGCTCTATTATTATTGTATTTTCACATTTTAAAAGCCCCCTGTGAATATTGAAATGTTACTATTATGCCAAATTTTCTTGAAACTCTCAACTTTTTTTGTATGAATGTCTCGATTCTGGTACTTATACATAACACAACATATGTTTCTTGACAGTTTCACTTTTTTTTTTTTTAATGTCTACTGCATGAAATAAATAAACTAAAAGCTATTTAAAATTCAAAGTATGCAAACCAGATTTAAAAAATTGTCATACGAGTAGGCCTATAATTAATGATCCTATTTCTTTCTGTGGTATAATATCATACATTATATAACGATAGTTTATCTGCGTGCTAAACAAGGCTGGACTGTACCACCGTGGGGTTGAAAATAAGGGGTGGGAGGGGGGCTCCTCAGGACGCCTGAACGCTCTTCATACTCGCACGTTCGGGCACGTCACGCAGTGTGCATGCACGCGCTTCCCTCCGCCGAACTATACAATAAACCCGCTATGAGCGCATTGTGGTGCATGTTAGCACGTAGAACTTGCAACCCCCCCGCAGAGGCCTTTCGTCTCTTTTTGATTGACGGGCCCAGGCAGCCCCGCCCCCCTTGTGCAGAAGTCCGCTCCCGCTGGAGAGGCAAAACACGAGCGGACCGGAGTGGAAACTAGCGCGGACGAGGACGAATTGGGACCCGGTCGATTTGGCACCAGAACCCGCGTAGAGCTCGAAGACCCGACTTGGACGTCTTGTGTGTATCGTTTCCCCACGCTTGCGCCGCACAAACAGGTAACGTGACCCGGATGTACTCGCCGTGAAGCTGATGTTGCGCTTGAATGAAAACTGGACGCGCGTGCGTGAAATATTAGTAAATATAAATGCATATCATTGTGTCCCCTCCCCCACGATACCATCTTTGTCCGGCTCTCAAGTGTGCGTTTATTGACGCGCACACGTGGCTTGCCCCCCTAATCCCCCCCCCCCCCCCCCCCCCCATGATGACAGCTGCAAATAGGTCACTATTGACATTCTCCTCTTGCATGAACTTGAACAATTGAAGTAAACATCGTGCCCGCGCTTTCAGCATCCCAAAATTGACATCAGCATCCACAACTCTTTTTTTTTTTTTTTTCTTTTGTTCGTTTTCTCGATGTGATGGGTGGTATTTTGATAGACGCAGGGTGAAGGAAGGGGTGGGGGCAGTACCCACAATGGTCCTCAATGTCAAATGGGGGTGTGTCTCAGTTGTCCACCTTTTCAGTGCGGGCTGAAAGGAAAAAGAAGAAAAAAATGCTGCACTTGATTTGAATGAAGGGTCACGTGCACGCGCACGCACGAGGACAGGCTGTTTTTCAGCAAGCGTGTGCACGCACATTCCGTGAGTCATGCCGCGTTTGGAGGCTCTCTCTCTCAAGCACACACACGCACGCACACAGCGATTCACCCTCTCTGACCAACTTGCTGTTGTCTTCCTTCTAGGTCTGCTAACGTGGTGGACGAAAGCAAAAAAATAAATAATAAAAATAAAGCATGGCCTACTTTTGACCTGTACACTGTTTGACCTTCAGATGACCTGTGATGTGGGGGGGAAGGGCTGTTTTCTCCTGGTCCAAAATCAACAGCAATGGAACCAGTGAGGTTCTGGTCATCTGAATGCTTCTATTTGTTGTCAGGATATCGGCAAAGGAGAGGTGCAAGGGGGTTGGTGCAAATCTGGACCAATCTTAGCATTTCCTCCTTGATTGTTTTCTCAGCCATTAGTGGCAATCATGAAGGAAAGCATCACTGGATTGTGGGCTAACACTTTCATTCTTGACATTGAATGGCTTTACTTCCTGCAAAGTCCGTTTTGGGGGTTCCTGTAGCTTGAGTTGTTGTTCAACATTACCTATGTGGGTGTCCAGTTTGTGGAATCCCATGTGAGGAAACAATCTTGCTGATCTCTTGGCTCAGAATATCTCTAACGTCGGCGGATCAGCGAGTAGTCTGTAGTGTGGGCGGTATATGGCCTCAAATTCATATCAGGGTGTAAACATGAATGAATCATGATATCAAACTTAACTGTAAAAATGATAATGGCAGTATTTCTGAATGGTTTAGTTAAATGTAAAATGTAAATATTTACTTTTAAACCCTGCAGAAAGTACCAGTAGCTATATTATTTATTCTTGTCTGCTAGCAAGCGACATTTCACATTAGCATAGTAGTTAGCAATGCTTCTCCTGGTTCCACTCTTATTTTCTCCTTGCTCGGTGTAAGGAGATAACAATACTTGACAGAAATGTATCTTATTTGTCGCCACAGAGGTGAGAATCAGTTGCTTAGTGGAGAGGACCCGCACCACGGAAGAATAGCGTTTAGCCGCACCAGGTATCAAGCTAGCTAGCACGTGTTAGCATATGCTACGTGTGGCGCAAGTTTGTGGCTAGCGATGGTGAGCAGCTGGGGAAGTATTGAGGATGGACTGTTCAACATGGATGCACTGTTTAAATTGATATTTATTTTAATTGTTTTTTAATGGCAACTCCATAATGGCAACAAGGCCCAACTTATATTATCTACTGCATACACTGTATATACTGCGCACCCCGAGTTTGCAAGAACATTTTGTTTGTGTATTTGAGAGCGATGGGCCTGAAGGGGGTTTGGCTCGGGGGTAGTCGACGCTTCTCCCACTGGCTGGCGTCCAGATGCTGGCGGGCCACAAAGCTGCTCTGTTCTCAGGCCTAACTGCCTATTAATAGTCCGATTCCCTGCACCTTCTCGGGAATGCCCCGATTGTGAATCGGTTGCTCTTACATTAGAGGTGTCCGAAAATAAACCCGTCGACATCCTGCTGTCAAATCCAGTCCATCGAGCCATTATCGATTCCTTGCCATGGTGTCACACATCACCTAGCAACAGGGGTCGGACCCATGATGCCAAACATTACAGGCCCTGTATTGGTTTTCCGTATTATTATTTTTTTGTAGAACACCCTGAGGGTAGACCTGTGTTTATGCTTTTATTCTCTGCCTGTGTTGTGGAGACCCAAAGTGGCCCAAGTGTGCCGGTACCAAACTGTTAAGAGGGTTATGATGAGCGATGAGGGGTCTCTGCAGCAAAAGTGCTCACTGGCTCCTCCGTGATGGGAGCGTTTAGGCCGATTAAAACGTGACAGGATGTGAGGGGGAGCAGATTAGACAGAAGAGCAGCGTTATCAGTATGGTCATGTGACCACCTTCTTATGTCTCATCTACATACCTTGCGAGCGCAATTCATGATACGTCTGATTTAGCGGACGTTTCGCTAAAGCCGCTCAAAATGCTGACAATCCAAATCATGTGCTGTCAGTACTGCGTGCATGTGTGAGAAGTCTTTGAAATGAGATTCCTGTTCTTTCCAAAAACTCTTTCTTTTTTTTTCTTCTCATCTTTGCTGCGTCTCATCACTAATTGACTTTCATGAGCCCCCACAAGAACTCTGCAACATATGCGTATGTGTGTTTAGCGGCACATTTTGACGTCTTCTGCTCATCCAGCACAAAGCGCCATGACAACGGAGATGCAAGAGATCACCATCACGGAGGACAAGCCGCTGCTCACTGGCCAGGCCGACTCCAGCAAGGTCAGAGAGGACACGCGCACACACTGTACACTACATGCTGCGTGGCATTTCAATAAGCTGCCACGCTTTTGTGTGCTATCATCCTAAAACGTAGAACGTGTGTTGTGTGTAGGAGGGGTGCGTGTGTGTGCGTGTGTATGAGACGCACAGAAATGTGCCGCAGCCCTGGCTGGCTGTGATGCAGCCGGTTTGACGTCAAAGCCCTTGTGGGGGTGGGGGGTGGCTGTCTTCGGTTTTGCTCCTGCTGATGTTGCTTTGCACCCTCTCGCTACTGACCCCAGCTGGAAAATGGTGGAAATACGAGCTCACATGAAGTACACGTTTCGTGTATTCCGAGACCACACACGAGTGACTCAAACGTCTTATATATCTCAAACCGTCTTTCACCATTGAAATGAATGAAAATGGCATTCATCTGTTCCAGCCTCCCAACAAAACACAAAGAAATATTTAATAGTGTTCTTATTAAAAAATAAAAAAAAATCTACAATTGTGACATTTATGGAAATATACGACAATCTTAGGAATGGCCAATACCAATAGTACTTTTGATGCATAAAAATTTCCCACAAAATACAATGACGGTAATATTAAAGAAATCAGCATTTAATTCATTGTCCAGCACCCTCTGTTCAGCCCACCTTGGCCACCAGGGTGCAGTATAATACTACTGTATACATTCAGGGCTGTCCATCGAATAATTGAGTAATCAACACCCTGGGTTCCACTCTTCCATATTTTATTTATTTTTATTTTTGTTAATCCACTAAGGTTGAACGCGAGCTTAATTGAGTGGATATAACTACTCGTTATTTATTATCTTCTGTACGTACATATGCATTAGTAAATAACAAAATTAGCCTACGCTAAATTGTTAGCATTAGCGTGCTAGCGATTGCATTTAAGGTAAACAAACACAAACCACCATTCACACGTACATTATTACATTTACATTACACATTTAATAGTGTCTTAAAAGTCACTTTCAGATGATGCTTCAACAGTCCATGAGTAAACAAATAAAGTTCCCTGTTAGCTACAATGAGCTCCATAACTTCTTGTCCACTGCATGCGTCTGCAAAAAAAAGGTCCGTGTAGAAAAGTGGACAGCGGCGCAATTATCATTCTGGCAGAGCTTCGAAGAAAACATTTTCAGCCATCATTTAGAAGAGTTTCACAAATAAGTTACTCAAGCTGTGGTGATAGTTGTCTACAACGCCACTTGCATTGATGCTAGTTTTGTTAGCCTGTATGTAAAGTTTTGCATTGTATGTTAGCATTACGCTAACATATTTTTTTTGTATAAGGAAAACATTGTGATTGGTTGAAATACACAACTCTTGGCTCACAACACAAAGAAAAATGTCTACCAGGAGTCAGCTTGTAAGTTGTTACTGGAAAAAGTAGCTGTCAGTACTTTGTATTTTTGTCTTTCTGTGGTTTCTAGCAGGATGCTGAGCTGGCAGCCAGGATTCTCCTGGACCAAGGCCAGGTGGGGATGCGGCACGCGATGAACATAATGTGTGACAGGGTGGCAAGAACAACATAAAATATTTTTCTTCCGGTTGCAGGAGCACAGTGTGGAGACCCCTCACGGCGTCCTGCACGTGACGCTGCACGGCACACGGAACAGCCGCCGGCCCGCCATCCTCACCTTCCATGACGTCGGCCTGGACAGTACGTGGCACCCTTGGTGCTTTTGTTGTTGTTTTCTTGGCCACGCATGCCGTTCACGCCTCTTGGTGCCGTTTGCAGGCAAGAGCTGTTTCTTACCGTTATTCAAGTTTGAGGAGATGCAAGAAATCGTCAAGAATTTTACACTGATCCACATCGACGCTCCGGGCCAAGAGGACGGGGCGGCTGTTTACCCGGCGGGGTGAGCTCATGTTCACCTTGTAACCTTTAACCCTGTCTTTTTCACCAAATGTTATCAAATGACTTTCACAAAGATCCTTTCTTTCCAAACAGCTACCAGTACCCAACCATGGAGACCATCGCAGAGATGATTCCCGCTGTCCTGCAGTTCTTCAAGTAAGTCCGAAAACAAGCGCTCGCAAGGTGTCGGCACGTAACGCGGGCCTTGTGTCCCGCAGCTTCCGTACTGTGATCGGAGTGGGCGTCGGCGCCGGAGCATACATCTTGTCGAAATTCACGGTAAGTGTCGACAGACGGTTCAGCAAATCCAGCTACAGCCAAACTGTGGCAGGGTTTTTACTTTCTGGATTTCCCACCTCTGACCTTGTCATTCTTTCTTTCTGCCTCTGCACAGCTCGCCAACCCAGACTCTGTGGAGGGTTTGGTTCTGATCAACATCGACACAAACGCCCGAGGGTGGATGGACTGGGCTGCTCAAAAGGTAACCGGACGCCCAAGATGAACGTGGTGTTGTTTATGGCAGACGTGAAATATTCAATCCGTGTCTGCAGCTCAGCTCTGTGACGTCGTCGCTCACCGAACAGATCATGTCCCACCTTTTCAGCCAGGTAAGTCCCGTTCATAAACGCACACACGCTCTCACGCACATTGGGTCTCACTTCCAAATGTGGTCCCCTCAGGAGGAGCTGTCATCCAACACAGATGTGGTGCAGTCTCACAGAGAGCGTATCAATAAAGCACCTCACCTGCTCAACATCGAACTCTTCTGGAAAACCTACAACAGGTAATCACTCACACACACAAAAAAACAAACAATCTGAATGGCACCCACAGCAATCACATCTTCTTTATTCTCTACAGCCGCAGGGATTTGAACTTGGACCGCAGTAGCACCTTCAAGTACCGGCTTCATTTGTTGATATAATCCAAGTCATCTGATTTGACCGGACGATGATGAACGTTTTCTCTCTCAGGTGTCCAGTCATGTTGGTGGTGGGCGACCAAGCGCCGTACGAGGACGCCGCCGTAAGTGTAGCGAGCGGCAGGCTGCCTCTCCTGTTTGCGCCTCTCACTTTTGTTTGTCACTCGACAGGTGGAATGCAACAGCAAACTGGACCCCACCACCACCTCCTTCCTCAAGGTGACTTTCTTGCTTTCCTTCTCTCCCGCTGTCGTTGTCAAGACAGTTTTTCGCAACTTCCCTTCTTTCCTCAGATGGCCGACGCCGGCGGCCTCCCCCAGCTCACTCAGGTAAAGGAAAGCTCATTTAAAATGTCACTAATAAATACTAATAAAAATTAACATAACTACCCTAAAAACTATTACTATTAAAAACAAAACGAAATAAAAACTAACTAAAATCAAAAAATCAAAAACTATAATAATCCTACTGCCATATTACAAATAAATTGGTTATATACTGTAGCATTTTTCTATATTTGCAAAAGCACAAATAAATTATTTGTACAATATTTAGGACTGAACACAATTTCTCTTCATAACATTATGTGGCCCTTGCGTCCTTCTGATTTTCTTCATGTGGCCCACAAATGAAAACGTTTTGACACCCCTGTCCTAAATAGTAATAAAAAAACAGTTGAGTAACATCATTAAATAGAATGCAAAAAGTAAACTGTTACTTGCTGCAATCCAATTGTTGTGCCCAACATGGCCACTGGGAGGCAGTCTATAAAGTCATGCGTACATGAAGATTACACTTCTTCTACTACTAAGTTTCTGTAATATTTCAAAATTTTAATTAAGGATAAAGAAATTGAACATTGAGTATATTATTGGATTACATGTGTGGCTTCCCTTTTTGTCCCTTTTAGTTCACATGACCTCTAAAACCACAACGATTCATGCTAACAGTTAGCATGTCGATGGAGTTTTACATTAGTAGCCAAAGTTGTTTGTTGTGAGGGGTAATCAACCCAACAAATGTTATTTTCAACAATGTTCTTCTATGCTGCCCCACATCTAAACACTGTATTCTGATTCGTGATTAATATTACATTTGTGTAATATGAATTAAATACTTCCTGTTCCGACAAAAGTGCACATTTGATCGGCGAATCTTTTGCGTTTGCAGCCTGCTAAACTGACCGAGGCGTTCAAGTACTTCATCCAAGGAATGGGCTACAGTAAGTGAGCGCCGCGCATTTCCTTTCTGACCGCGTGTGCCACGTGCGCACTCTTAACATGCCCGCCTGGCCTCTGTGCCCACAGTGGCTTCATCATGCATGACCCGCCTGTCCCGCTCGCGCACCACCTCGCTGTCCTCCTCGTACTCCATGGAAGGGTCTCGCTCGCGCTCGCGCACGCTGTCCCAGGGCTCGCAGGGGGGGCAGATGCCGCCCAGCCCCTCGCAGACCATGGAAGTGTCCTGCTGAAGAGGAGGCGGGCGCGGACGGGGGAAGAAAGCCAAGAGATGGAAAAAGGTCGAGACCAATGGGTTCCCATCATTGTCGCTACAACTCCCGTCATTCCCCAGCTAGGCAGGAAAATAGGCACAAAGGGAAAGGGGGGGAAACATCTTTCGTCCAAAACCTTGCATCCCCGCTGTCTGAAAGGAAAGAAAGGATTATTTTTGAATAGAGGGAGGTGGGCACAACATGGCGACCCCCAGCTCTGTTGTTAGCCCTTTAAATTAGCACAAGTATGTGGTCGCTAGAGGCCCTAACTCATAGTAATAGTCCTAAAAAGAAGCTGACAACTCATGTATTGTACACAAAAAATAGACTATAGCAGATGCATTTGTCTTGACAACCTTCTTGAGCTTCTTTTTTTTTCCTCGACTCCTGTAAATCATTCTACGTTAGCGTTTTTGTGTTATGTCTTCCAGCCTTTGTATGCCGTTTGGTTTTACCAGCAAAGGAGTGCTTCATTTTTTTTGTCTTCTTAAGGCCGCTCGGTTGTCCGATCACTACTCGTAAAGCGAGTGCACGTGACAGGACGCCAATCAATCGGCAAGTGCTTCCAATCTCCGCACTGTGTCCAGGATGCACAGTGACGTCGCTCCGTAGCATGTTAGCATGTTCAGAAGGGATCACTGTGTAATCTTCTGGGATTTAAAACTCTCGAAACCTCAGATACCTCTTAACTAAGCCCAGCCGCCATACTTGAGCATATGTGCGCTCAAAGCAACTCCACACGACCGCCATGTTGTTAAGAAAGTGCTGTACCGCTAAAATGTCACTGCCGGCAACACGATGAGACACTTTTACAATGTGAACGTAATTGGTTTGTATTCTAGACTGGTTCTGCATTTGAATATGTTCTCACATGCAACTGGAGTCAAAATGTCTACAGTGTTGTGAACCTTCCAAAAATTTAGCCAGGAAGAAGCTCACCAGAGTAAATGAAAGCTAAAGCACTGCCAGGAGGTCCAATAACCGTGATTACGACGAAATGTACGTGGACTGAACCTGACACAACTTGTGTTGGGAATGAAGAAATGCAGTGTTGAAAGTGTCAGCCAAAGAGAAGGCAGAGGAAGAATTAAAGAAAGAAAAATGAGCAGCTCTCACGTGAGGATTCAAAAAATGGGTGTGCGACATTTTGTCCATTTTCTTTCCTACTTGTGTGTCTCATCTTTGTGTGGATCTTTACCCAAATGCTCACTTAGTCCACAGTGTGATATTTCACTTTTTTTTTTTTTTTTTTTTTTGCATTAGGCAAAATCATGTAATAAACTTTTAAAAGAAAATGCAATCCCATTTACTTGTGTGACAAAAATAAGTGTGTAACAATGAGACATGAATAAAAACTTACAAAGAACACCTTGCGTTTTTGACACTGATACTTTTTGCCAACACAATGGCCTCCCGGCAAGCCAAATTACAAGCAACATGTTCATGGGAAGTGATTTGACTCTTAACTTTATTAGTGTTTGTTACATTCAATCGCATTCAATCCGTTCGAGGTTGGGTCATAACAAAACAACAGCAGGGCGAGCACAACCGGTCGGTTTGCATTGTGATCTTCCAAGACTTTTTGCTTTGTTGGTGACATGCAAGCATCTATGTCAAGTCACCTTCCTCGGACACAAACCGGATACGCGTCACTAAAACGGCTTTTATATTTATCCCGTTACGTTCGAAATCTGAATGAAAGCAGCAACAGTCTCGTCTCCGGGATATTACTTTTACTTTGAAAGTCACGTACCGGATGTCGAGGCTTTCAAATAAATACTTGACACAGGTGCGTTCAGCACCTGGACGTTAATGAGCACAAGCACTCGAAGAAACAAGCCAAAAAGAAAAACGAGCAAAAAGACAACGCTGAAAAAAGCAACACGAGAGCCACAATGACTGCGGTAAGTTAATCGCATCATGACACATACTCCCCTGCTTACTTTTATTATTATTTTTCATGTTATAATTTGAGCTGGTTTGAATTTCAATGTTGTTGAAATTAGGAGGCTCCGGAGTGGTCGAGGGACGAATGGGGGGAGAACGCCACCGTCAACAGACGACCCGTAATTTTTATTTTTATTTTCAGGATTTTTGTCACTCCATGTTATTGAAACCATAACAAAGAATGCCATTGAAAAAGCGGACATTTTGCTGTCATGACACTTAAAAAAAAATAATAACTCTTGCTATTTCATCCATATAAGTCACCTTATTTGTTATGTTCTTATTTAAATTAGTTTTGCTCTTTTATTGACTGACTAGTGTACTGCTATTTCCAGTCATCATGAATATGCACACTTTTAATATATCACACTAGAATATAAGTACTGAGTAACCTGGCATATGTACTAAGTATGTTGACACTTTTATGTGCGATTTATGTTGCGTATTGAACACAGCAGAGCAGCTCTGCTCTGGCGTCGAGTATGGGAAATACTATAACTATAGTCTAGTTATCTGTGAAATTAGTTTCGTAAAGTGATGATAAAAAATCCCACCAAAAAAAAAAGAAGAAAATGCTGAAGTGATGATCTCGTCTTAATTTCTGCACAGGAAGCTTTGACTTCATGTGTTGTATGAATAGCAGCAGGTGAACACAAAGGTTTAATGGTACATTCTGACATCTAATAGAAGTGCATTTAATAACCTTCACTCTAGATAGGTGGCATAGGTAGATGAACAAAATATATTAAGAATTCCTGCAACATTGATAAAAATGTATAGTTATTCAGTTAATTAAAATGTATTTGATATAAATAATTGCACTTATTTTTAACTAAATAAATGTTTGAAAAAAAGCACTATTTTAACATTTAATTGTCATTTTCACATACCTCTAGAAGGAAGGAAGACATAAACAACAAACTGCCAAAAGTGATCCTTCATGACCTGATTTTCTTTGCTACTTATTGTCTACGATTGCATTACAAGTAAAGCCAGTCTTTGTCTTTGCAGAGTATCGTGGTGCTGCAAAACATGCTGAAGAAAATCCCTCAAAGCCCGTTTCACTCTCAGCAACAGGTACAATTTATCACTTTGTCAACATCCTGTTTTCCGTGACAAGACTTCAATTATCTCATCTCCTCAGAACGTTTTTCCGTCACCCTCAGACTCCAACGGATTGCCGGCGGACGGTTTGAGAAGCAACCAAGTGAGAAACTCTTTTTAAAGTGTGCACAATGGGGAATTTTGTGGTGGGTGGGGGGTGACCTCTTAAAAATGTTGTATTTATTTACAGGACAGCTTGGTGAATGTGACCACTGCCGCTGATCTGACACAGGTGAGGTGAAAGTTGTTTTTGAAGCTGATCACATATACACACCCTTTCTGGTTTGCACCTTTACACACACTTTGTGACGTGCGCAACCAGTTTGTGGGTATCTTTGTGAACATGCAACTTTTGGTGTTAGAGAATGGAGTCTACCGGTCGAGCCCTGAGGTGATGTTCACCATCTTGACTTGCGGGATGAACAGCATCAAAAATTTTTTTAACATGCTTTTCTTTTTTATTCCTTGCAGCCTGTGGCCAGCAGTAACCCTTTTTATTCTTATCATTTGGTATGTATGGACCAGCAGCACTACTTGTTTATCAGTATCTCATTCTCAACAGTGGCTCATGTGTTTTGCTTTTTTTTTTTTTTTTTTTTTGCAATGGTTGCATTAGGAATCCACGAACAAGTACAACGGTGGCGAGGATGTTGGACAAAAACCCGGTGGCAACTTCGATCCTCTCCTTGAATTCCAGCCTTCTCCTTTGGATCGGCAAGAAAATGGAGTCACAGTGTCTGAAGCTCCGAACGACTTGTTCCACACCTCCAGCTTAAACAACGAGCTGGGCAGCTTTTTGACATCCCAGAGTGGGTCCGCAAGCGGGCAATTTCGCAACGTAACCCTGAGCTCACCAGACGACACTCCTGACAACTTGTTTAAGACCCTGCATTCCAAAAGATCCAGCATGCAGGACCTTTTGGAAGATTTTAGCCTTCAGGCACCATCAGGAAAAGTCTTGGAAAAGCCTCGCAGCGTTGTTGCCGATCCATTGTGGCCTTCTTCCAATGGGGAAGACGATCCGTATGGCTCTACAAAGGATCCAGCAGGGAATCCGTTTTATTCTGCCTCAACCACTGCGTCACATTCCCTTCAGACAAATGGAACAAAATTCTCATATGACGACAAGTTAACTTATTCCGGTTTATCTGGGTCTGATGGGGATGTTTTCTCGCCTTCTTCGAATGCGTCGAGCCCGATTGCAAAGGAGCTATTCAGAGATGGTGTCAGCGCAAGTGACCACTTCAGTGAAAAGACGCCCAACAGCAAGGACGTGTTCGGAACGCTTGCCCAGAGCGGTTTGGCCAGATCAACCTCGGACATCTCGGAGTGGACTGTCCAAACGATGTATTCGGACGCACCACATGACATTGTGCTGACCACTCCTCAAGGAAGCAAACACGGAATCCTGCAGCCAACCCCCTTCAGTCAAGCCCGGAATCTGAGGGTGTCGCCAGACTCTTCTCCGACAGAGTTGAATCACGTGTGTAGAGTTTGCCGTTTACAATTTCAACTTCCGTTGCCTCTCTCCAATTTGTCTCCTTGGACATCTCACTTGCAGCAGGCGATGCTCACCAGGCGCCCGCCAAAGCCGCTTCCTCGTTGCAGACCTCCCAGGCCGGGGAAGCCCCCTGTGCCGGAGAAGTCGCTCAAACCAGTTTACACGGTAAGACGCCCTCGTCTTAAAGGGGAAGTCAAATTAAACATTTCTTGACAATAATATGTTCTATGTGACCTCACTAGTCTAAACATGATATTTTGATTAATATTACGTTTGTGGAATATGAGTTAAGCAGCAGAATCCAGCCATTTTTATCCATCTCAGGGGGCAGCCATTTTGCCACTTGCTGTCGACTGAAGATGACATCACAGTTGCTCAGGGCTCAATCAATGACCAATCACAGCTCACAAAGTGAAAAAAAACTGAAGATGCCCTGTGATTGGTTGTTAGCTGAGATGTCATTTTCCACTCGACAGCAAGTAGCAAAATGGCCGCCTTCTGATATTGCTAAGAACTGCTGGAATTTGCTGCTTAACTCATATTCCACTAATGTAATAACAAAAAAAAAACATATTTAGACTAATGCGGTTGCATAGAACATATTGTCAAGAAATTTTTGGGGGGTTATTTGGTGACCTCCTTCCTTTTTTAAGGTCGAGCATGAGCTGAGCGGGCCGCCAAAACCTCCTCCGAAACCGTTCAAAGTGCTCCCAAATTCAGACCTCGGTGCCACAGCAAAGCCTCAGGTGTGCTCCCTCCTTCTGGATAGCAGCATGCCGGGAACGGGTGCTGCATCAATATATCGCTCGCAGTCGATTGTGTGTCTTTTAGGAGGGGAAAGCGCTCAACGCGGAGAACTGCGACATCTTTGAGGACATCCTCCTGATTGGGCAGGTGGGCTTTGATTGATGGCGGAAGGGATATCGATCACAGGTCAATTGAGTTGTTTTATCAATGCTGCAAATGGAATGTCTTGACAGGAAAAGTGTGTGGAAGACTGGCCAGAAGACAGTCCTCAGTTCCACCCCGACTTCAAACCAGTAAGCCAACATCTGTCACACTTTCACCATTTTGTACATCTCTGCCCATGTTTGTGGTTTTTGTCTTCCCAGTCTGGAAAACTTCGACTCCGCCGCGAGTCCCTGAAGGTGAGTGGTGATTTTTTTTTTTTTTTTTTCCTCCCCTCTTTGATGTGCCAGTGGAGTGCTAAAGGAAGGCTACAAAGCTGAGCTTCTCCTTCCAGTTCAAGTCGTACTCGGAAGGAGCAACAGGAGAAGATCAGGATGATGCTGGAGTACATGTCAAGGTGATGCCATTGCCATTTGTGCATGTTCAGCTTCAGAATACTTGATTAGTCCCATTGCACACACTTGATTGAAGATTTAGCTTATTGTGTTCACATCTTTCACAGAAGAAGGACAAGAGGTTTTCGTTCTTGTCCAAAGGATCCTCCAAGGTAAAACAACCAGCTACATGTGAGTATATCAACAGTGTTTTACAAAGATGTTCACTCGCTAGGACAAACTATCTGATGACATGACGGATGGCCGGAGCTGGACTTTGCCTCCTCCAGGGAAGCCTCCAAAGGTACCTGGCAGGAATCAGCCAGCAAAGCTAAGTGATGGGAGGAGAAGGAGCATCCTTTGTGTATCTTCATTTTGACTGTTGTTGTGCGCAGGACGGTTTCTATGAGAAGAGGGAAGATGGAGAACAAAGTTGGTCTGAAGGCAAAGTACGACTTTTCTTGTACCCTTCAATCCTTTTTGTCTTTCAAGTCTGACTCCCGTAACCTGCTTTTGTTGTGAAGAAAAAGCCTCTGAAGAAAAAAGTCAACCAACTGCTGAGGCGCGCGTCCACCAGCCTCATCCAGCGACATCCGACTGCAGGAAGCAAGGTAAAAACGCACATGTCAAGACACCACATGAGAAGCGTCCACAGAAGAAACGCATGTCGAACACGTTCGCTCTGCTCACTGCTTTGCTCTTCCTGGCATACGACAGGATGATGGCTTCCTGAAGAAAAGAGAGGCCATGAAAGAATCTACAGTCAGATGGCACTCCCAGGTAACGCACGCACACAATAAACCATTTTTTATTTATTTATTCTGTTTGACATGGCAAATGTTTGGGCTGGGTTTAAAATTCGAATAATTGATATCAAATCGATTTTCTTTTTAAGAGCCTGATATCGATTCATAAAACCAACCTCAGGTTTGGGATGTATGGTGTGATTGAATGTGTTTCGGTGCGGAATACCATTTGCCTTTTGTTTACCTTATTTGGATGGAAATTTGTAGGAATATTTTTTTCTCGCTTAGCAAAAGCTGATGCCAACTTGTTTATTAACATGTTTTTTTGTGTTATCCCCCATGGTTGTATTCAATAAGAAAATGAAAAACATCAAAAATATTTGGCAAAAGAAGATTTTTCCACATTGTTTACACTGGTTGCAAAAAAAAAAAAATGTAACAAACTTGGACATATAAAAGCAAAATGGCTGACGAAAAGAGCGTACAGAGCACGATTTTGGAAAACATACTTTTCAAATGGCTTTGCATCCGGCCCCACTCATGTTGCTCTCCTGTAGGAGACCATGTTGGATGACAGAATAGGTGAGGACGAGATGGCGGCACAAGCACATCTGGACGAAGCCGACGCCTACACCAGCGTAAGTCTCCCCATCAGCCTCTCCGAGCAGTTAGCATACTTAGCCAACATCAACGTTCGTTCTCCCTCCAGAAAGGCAAAAAGAAGCTAAAGATGAAGTTTAATCCTCAAAAAGGGTTTACCAGTTCTCGGCCAGAGGGGCCCCAGGGGGCGTATGGATACACCCCTAACAAGGACATAAAGGTAACAATTGAAATGTGTGGTTGTGTTGCAATGTGCTCTACAGTGTAGTGTGATTGGTTTCCTCCAGGACAGACAAAAGCAGTTTTTGGGCGGTGCTGAAACGTGGCAGCAGGTAAAGTCAAACGCTCGCATGCACTCTTACTTTTTGCCTCTTTACTGAATGAAATGAATGTCGATCCAGGAGCACAACTTTGAGGATGTGGATGAGATAAAGAGGTTTCATTCCATCAGCCAGGTAGAGAATTTACATTTTTCAGTGCAAGATATGTTGCTGTTTCGACTGAAATGAACTGATTTCTTTTTTTCTTTTTTTTTTGATTTTTTTATATAAGGACGACGTTTCTGTTCTTCATCCCCAACAAAAAAGCTTCTCAGCAGAGCGGCTGGATTGGGAAGCGCTGAATGCAGCAGATGATTACACAGTGGTTTGTTTATTGTATTTCAATCATTTTATTTCTTTTCTTCATTTGTCCTCGTTCATACGTAGAAAATTACATGGACACAATGTAACGCGTCATCCTCATTCTTTGTTTTTCTTGAGGGGAAAAAAGTTTACATATGAATATGTCTCCTCCTTTTTTAGAAAAAGAACAAGTTCAAGGCCCCGGTCCCTTTGCCACGCAAAGCAAAGCCGACGTTGAGTTCACCTGGACCGGCGGAGGCGGGGACGTTTGGCTATGCTGCTTGCGCACAGCCATCCTGTGTATGTTTTGGATTTAATCTTTGTTGATTGTGTGGCACGAGCTTTGGCTTAATTTTTTATTTTTTTATTTTTTTTTTATCTCAGCAGGCGGACGACTGGCCAGATGAGGACGATGCCGTCTTGAGCGGAGGCCAACACGAGGATCCCCTCGTGGACTACAACTACAAACAGGTAACATAATCAATCATATCATGTTTTTTTATTTTTTTGGGGTGGGACTCAACACACTCTTGCTCTTCCTTGACAGAAAAAGGGGAAGCACAAAGTCTTTCAAAAGAACAAAGCAAAGGTGAGCGTCACGAGAGGCATGAGCGTTTATTTGGGCTCTCGAACGTCTTGTTTCTGATTGGCATCTCTTAGCAGAACAAAACATGGGAAGGCGCCGCAGAGGACGTGGCAATCAACCACCTGTCAGAGGCGGCACAGGTCAGTTGTGAAAGATTAGCCTGTCACCAAACTGCTCATCTGACCTGATTTTAAAAACATGTGAGCGTGTGGAATGTAAACACGAGAAGTCTGTTTTTTCCCAGCTGTCAACTGGCCTGGCGACATAGCGCTCATAGTCGGTCACAGTGCAACAACTATCAGTGATTACTTTGATTTGATTTCTGAGACACCTCCTTGGCATTTATCATTCTTTTGTTCCAGGCCGAGTGGCTGGCGGCTCAGAAGGATGAACGTGTAGCGGCGGGTCTGGAGGATGCTGAAGGGGACGGGGTGAGTGCGTTGCCGATTTGACTCACAGCAGCGCAGGCAGCGTATTGTGGTCTCATTGTGTTTTTTTTTTTTTTTTGTTACAGGACACAGACAGCTTGATGGAATGGTGGAACACAGTAGAAAGTGAGTCACGGTCAAAAACTAAAATTCAAAAAATTTTGTTAAAGACCCATGACGCAGGATTCAATGCGGATTGGAACCCAGCGACGCGCACACGGGCAGGATCACGAGCATGACGTCATGCTTATAGCAAAAGTTAAAGTTTCACTTTACAGGAAAGTAGACGCAACAGTCGTTGTGCCACAGTTGTGCCTCCAGTCCATTATGCAATTCTTAAAACATGTTCGGGTGAAAAATATGTTTATTTTAACACTCCAATTTGAATCTTAAGTTGCGTCATGCCCCTTTTAACGAAACAAAATAGAAACGAAGATGCTTATTAAAAACGAAAACTTATTGAAATTACATTTTATGTTTACAAAACTAACTCAAAGTAACTAATTATAGCGAAAATGTCATTTGTTTTAGTCTTTGGTAATTATTTAATACATGACCTTTTGGGAATGATTTTTAAATGTGATTTTAAGTATATTTATTTCAATATTAACCGGAATAAAGACGTTTGAAAGTAGGTGACACAGATGTGATGTCATCTTGCAGCAGCCAATAGAAAGGCACCTTCAGAAGACATCGCTCTGAGGCAACAAATTCGCTTGCTTGACTTTTAGCTCCAGTAGCTCGGCTTGGCTGCTTTTTCATTGAATTCAGTTGAAATGCAACGCTAGGTTATAAATGTGTTACTTTTTTTTTTCATTTTACATTTTCACAGTATATTAAATATTGCGCACAAGTAATACACATTTTGTTTTTAAAAATGAAAACAAACTAAACTTAAACTAAGCATTTTTAAATAACTAATACAACTAAAAGCTAACAACCACCCTGAAAACTAAACTTAAAAAAAACGAAAGAAAAACTTGCTAAAACAAAAACCCCAAAACTCTAATATCCCTGCTGTTGACTCATTCAGGGAGATGTGAGCCCAAAGTGACCAACCCCACAAAAGCTCTGTAACTTTTTTTAATTTTTTCAAAATAAAAAAGGTTTACTAGTTAATACCTTTTGTCCATTGAGTGTCCGTTACTGTGTTCGTCCAGGGTGGGATGAGGTGCCATCAGACGAAGTGGCCAAACAGCTGGACGAGTCACAGTAGGTGCTTCCGAACGCTCCGCCTGCCACCTCTTCGGAACTTGTCAGCTCACAAACTTTTGCCTCCGGCAGGTCCTTTGCCATTTTGGCCGACAAGGTGAACCGAGGCCTGCGCGTGTTCAACAAGGTTTTCACAGAACGCGGCGAGATCTTCTGGCAGCACGTGGTCAAGCTCCACGCCCTCGCCGACCACCTTAGCACCTTCCACCAGAAGGCCAAAGCGGCCGGCATCACGGGCAGCACCACGGCGGCCGTCGGCGGCGTGACGGCCATCGCCGGCCTGGCGTTGGCGCCCTTCACCTTAGGCGCCTCGCTCATCGTCACGGCCGTCGGGGTCGGCGTGGCCACCGCCGGGGGCATCACTTCGGCTTCTGCGAGCATCTCGGATAACGTCAACAACATGCAGGAGCGTAAGAAGGTAAGCCAGACTGAAACACCCCTAATAAGTTCTGTGAATGCTTCTCATGTGGTGTCTTGACATGTGCGCCGGTTTGCAGGTGGAGGCGGTGCTGCAGGAGTACGAGTTGGAGTTTCAGGGCTTGGCCGACATCCTTCACTTCGTCAATCACGGCCTGTACAAGCTGCGCGGCCATCCTTTCCTGCGCTCAGGCAGGCAGCACTATTCTGAGGACTGGGAGGTGCGCAAGGCGGTGCAGATGATCAGCTTGGTGGACTCGCCCGTCATGCGAGCCATGGAGGTGACTGACGCCAATTTATACCTGCTCCAAGGACTTCAGAGAGGCATGGACAAGTACTTCAAGGACTCGCGGACCCCCAAGAGAGCCTTCAAAAAAGAAGTGGTGGCTCGTATAAAACAGGCGGCCAATGTGCTCAATGATGGAGTGGTGGAGCTTAACGCTATCAGGGAGGAGCTCCAGAAGGCCATTGGGAACTTTTGAACACATTTGTCAAGGATGAATATTATGGACCAGTTTGAAGCACAGGATCGAAGGATTGCAATATCACCTACCTATTGTAAGTTGAAGTCATCCTTCTTATTGCTTTAACTCCGTTGATTGTACAGTAAGGCAGTTGCTCTGCTGAACAAAAATGCCACAGTTTCAGGATGCCACATAGGCACCAGTTGTAAACCATATAGGTGTCTTAGTTTATGTATACATGTATTCTAGTTTATGTATAGACTAAGACTACATTTTGTATTTTAATGAGAAATGTGCACTATTGTACAAGTGTATAAGTAAATAAAGATGGTTTGTCATGTTCAAACTTGTTTGAGAGAATCCTTTTAAGTGCAACTTAAGATGTAAGTGCACCAGAAACTTAATTGCAACAAAATGTTTTAAAAGAAAAGGTTATATAAGGGTAGTTGGTCAGTTGGCAATTTGATTTAAAAAAAAAAAGCCTTAAAAAACGACCATGTATAGTAAGGCTTTTTTTTTCCGACATAAAAATGACCATGTATAGTAAGGCTTTTTTTTTTCCGACATAAAAATGACCATGTATAGTAAGGCTTTTTTTTTTCCGACATAAAAATGACCATGTATAGTAAGGCTTTTTTTTTTCCGACATAAAAATGACCATGTATAGTAAGGCTTTTTTTTCCGACATAAAAATGACCATGTATAGTAAGGCTTTTTTTTCCGACATAAAAATGACCATGTATAGTAAGGCTTTTTTTTTCCAACATAAAAATGACCATGTATAGTAAGGCTTTTTTTTCCGACATAAAAATGACCATGTATAGTAAGGCTTTTTTTTCCGACATAAAAATGACCATGTATAGTAAGGCTTTTTTTTTCCGACATAAAAATGACCATGTATAGTAAGGCTTTTTTTTTCCGACATAAAAATGACCATGTATAGTAAGGCTTTTTTTTCAAACAGAAAACGACCATGTATAGTAAGGCTTTTTTTTTCAACAAAAAAAACTACCATGTATAGTAAGGCTTTTTTTTCCGACAAAAAAAAAACGACCATGTAAAGTAAGGCTTTTTTTTCCGACAAAAAAACGACCATGTAAAGTAAGGCTTTTTTTTCCGACAAAAAAACGACCATGTATAGTAAGGCTTTTTTTTTTCGACAAAAAAACGACCATGTAAAGTAAGGCTTTTTTTTCCGACAAAAAAACGACCATGTATAGTAAGGCTTTTTTTTCCGGCAAAAAAACGACCATGTATAGTAAGGCTTTTTTTTTCCGACAAAAAAACGACCATGTATAGTAAGGCTTTTTTTTCCGACCAAAAAAACAGCCATGTATAGTAAGGCTTTTTTTTTCCAACAAAAAAACGACCATGTATAGTAAGGCTTTTTTTTTTCCGGCAAAAAAACGACCATGTATAGTAAGGCTTTTTTTTTCCGGCAAAAAAACGACCATGTATAGTAAGGCTTTTTTTTTCCGGCAAAAAAACGACCATGTATAGTAAGGCTTTTTTTTTCCGGCAAAAAAACGACCATGTATAGTAAGGCTTTTTTTTTCCGGCAAAAAAACGACCATGTATAGTAAGGCTTTTTTTTCGACAAAAAAACGACCATGTATAGTAAGGCTTTTTTTTCCGACCAAAAAACAGCCATGTATAGTAAGGCTTTTTTTTCCAACAAAAAACCGACCATGTATAGTAAGGCTTTTTTTTCCGGCAAAAAAACGACCATGTATAGTAAGGCTTTTTTTTTCCGACAAAAAAACGACCATGTATAGTAAGGCTTTTTTTTTCCGACAAAAAGAACGACCATGTATAGTAAGGCTTTTTTTTTTCGACAAAAAAACGACTATGTATAGTAAGGCTTTTTTTTCCGACAAAAAAAACGACCATGTATAGTAAGGCTTTTTTTTTCCGACAAAAAAACGACCATGTATAGTAAGCCTTTTTTATTCAGACAGAAAACGACCATGTATAGTAAGGCTTTTTTTTCCGACAAAAAAACGACCATGTATAGTAAGGCTTTTTTTTTCCGACAAAAAAACGACCATGTATAGTAAGGCCTTTTTTTTTTTTTTTTTTTTTTTTTTTTTTAAATTCCTAGTCATACTTACCGAACTCATTGCCCCTCCTTCCAGTAAACAGGTTAACAGCCCCGTGGTCTAGTGGTAGAGTGTCTACCCTCAGACACTGAGGTTGTGGGTTCGATCCCAGGCTGAGTCAAACCAAATGACCATGTATAGTAAGGCTTTTTATTTCCGACAAAAAAACGACCATGTATAGTAAGGCTTTTTTTTTCCGACAAAAAAAAAACGACCATGTATAGTAAGGCTTTTTTTTCAGACAAAAAAAAAACGACCATGTATAGTAAGGCTTTTTTTTTCCGACAATAAAACGACCATGTATAGTAAGGCTTTTTATTTCCGACAAAAAAACGACCATGTATAGTAAGGCTTTTTTTTCCGACCAAAAAACAGCCATGTATAGTAAGGCTTTTTTTTTCCGACAAAAAAACGACCATGTATAGTAAGGCTTTTTTTTTCCGACAAAAAAACGACCATGTATAGTAAGGCTTTTTTTTCCGACAAAAAAACGACCATGTATAGTAAGGCTTTTTTTTTCCGACAATAAAACGACCATGTATAGTAAGGCTTTTTTTTCCGACAAAAAAAAAACGACCAAAGGCTTTTTTTTTCCGACAATAAAACGACCATGTATAGTAAGGCTTTTTATTTCCGACAAAAAAACGACCATGTATAGTAAGGCTTTTTTTTCCGACAAAAAAAAAACGACCATGTATAGTAAGGCTTTTTTTTTCCGACAAAAAAACGACCATGTATAGTAAGGCTTTTTTTTTCGACAAAAAAATGCCCATGTATAGTAAGGCTTTTTTTTCCGACAAAAAAAAAACGACCAAAGGCTTTTTTTTTCCGACAATAAAACGACCATGTATAGTAAGGCTTTTTATTTCCGACAAAAAAACGACCATGTATAGTAAGGCTTTTTTTTCCGACCAAAAAACAGCCATGTATAGTAAGGCTTTTTTTTCCAACAAAAAAACGACCATGTATAGTAAGGCTTTTTTTTTCCGGCAAAAAAACGACCATGTATAGTAAGGCTTTTTTTTTCCGACAAAAAAACGACCATGTATAGTAAGGCTTTTTTTTCCGACAAAAAAACGACCATGTATAGTAAGGCTTTTTATTTCCGACAAAAAAACGACCATGTATAGTAAGGCTTTTTTTTTCCGACAATAAAACGACCATGTATAGTAAGGCTTTTTATTTCCGACAAAAAAACGACCATGTATAGTAAGGCTTTTTTTTCCGACCAAAAAACAGCCATGTATAGTAAGGCTTTTTTTTTCCGACAAAAAAACGACCATGTATAGTAAGGCTTTTTTTTTCCGACAAAAAAACGACCATGTA